>NC_087360.1:51131757-51756757 GCF_030014295.1 Loxodonta africana | reverse complement strand
CCAGCTGCTTGCCACCCACGTACCCACGGTTTGGGCCATCGACCAGTATCGGGTGTGCCAGGAGGTAAGGCTGCAAGGCCACTCGGTTGGGGGTCCATGCCATGTCCCAAGCCGTAACTTGGTGTCTCCAACCAGGAGCTGGACCAGTGGTGTCACTAGAGGGTTGCAGGAGGGGGGTGGTGCAGACCAGATGGGGTGACACAAAAATGACCCCAGGGCCTGCCTGCGCAGTGGTGGGCAGGTCAGCGGCACAGTGGGAAGGGGCCGTCAAGGCATTGGTGTCACTGGGGTTGGTGTCACCCATTGCCCAATGCAGTAATTCTTCACCACCTCATCCCCCAACTCACCTGCCAGTCACTAGGGTTGGTGTCACCCATGCAGTAATTTCACCACCCCCGACCCTCATCACCTGCCAGTCTGGTTGCTCGCTGCCTGGGCCATGGCCCCACCATTAGGTGGAGAGTAGGGTCTCCGCCTTGGCCAATGGGAGAGGGGAGAAGCTGTGGAGAGTTCAGGGCAGTGGGCCTGGGAGAGGCAGGGCACACAGTGTAGTGCTTACTCCCGAGCAGGGCGGGCCCCAGAGCAAGGCAGATGGGACCAGGCCACTCTGCCCACCGGTGGAGGGCTTTGCCAGGCTGGCTCTGCTCATGGGGCTGGAGTGTGACATAAGCTACTGCATTGGGTGATACCAACATTAGTGATGCCACTGAGCTGCACTGAGCCCTCTTAGGAGTAGGGTGGTGGCAGCTAAAGAGGAAGAAGCCCCTGGAGAGAGGTCTGATGCGTGCCTACCCCATGGGGAGCCATCTTTGACTATTTATTTGTGTTTTGCATGGCTGAACTGCTGCCTGGGACTAGAGCTTTGCCTGGGGCATAGCATCTTGAGCAATCGCAGCCCTAAGTAATGGGGAGCACCAGGTGGCTGGGGCTTTGGAGAGGTAGAGGTGGAAAGTAGCTGTTAGCAAACACCACAAGATCAGAGACTCATAAACATAAGATTTGCAGTAAAGTAGGGAACAAGAGAACCTTTCCACATGCAAAACAGTCTGCCGTGTTATGGTTTATTCTACTTGAAGGCTGCCCATGTTATTGATCCTACACAGATTTCACCCGAGTAAACAGTATTGTGCAGGGCACACAGTAGGATATACCAACCTTACTCTGCCGTCAACGCCCGATGCTGCCTGGGACCTTTGGGGCTGAGCTGGCACCCATCCTGAGCTGACATGCAATGAGCTCCAAGAGCCCTTGTGCTTGATTCCAACCCCCACCCTGGCAGGTGCTGGAACGCTCCCGAGATGTGGTAGATGATGTCAGCGTCTCCCTGCGCCTCTGGGACACCTTTGGAGACCACCACAAAGATCGGCGCTTTGCTTATGGGAGGTATGGACAGCCTCTGGCTGCTTGCAGGGAGCCAAGAGGGTGGGTTTCTCCTGCTTTCCCAAGGAACTGAAACATTTAAACTGGGAGGAAGGAGCCAAGAAAACAGCACTAGCAGAACCTCACAGGGGCGGTGAAAAGAATTTGGGATTTGGAGTCCAAAGTCTGGGTTTGAGTCCCATCTCTGTCGCTTACTAGCTATGTGACTGTGCAGTTAGGGGAACTGCTCTGGGTTGATTTTTCTCAGCTGTGGAATGATACTTGCTAACTCTACAAGATAGCTGCAAGGTCAAATGAGAGTCTCTGAAAGCTCTAAAATGCTGTATAAATAGAGGTATGATTCTAGGATTTGTGTAAGGTCATGTGAGTAGACCCATATGCTGGGGGTAGGTATGCACACACTCCCTTGTTCTAGTGGGCAGTAACCTACGCCTAACTTCCCCTGCCCATAACATCCCTTTCCTACCCCCAGATCCGATGTGGTGGTTCTTTGTTTCTCCATTGCCAACCCCAATTCCCTGCACCATGTCAAGACCATGTGGTACCCAGAAATCAAGCACTTCTGCCCCCGAGCACCTGTCATCTTGGTGGGCTGCCAGCTGGACCTGCGCTACGCTGACCTGGAAGCTGTCAATAGGGCCAGGCGACCCTTGGCTAGGTAAGGGGTGCTGGTGCCTAGGGAGGGAAAAGGAGGAAAATGGAGGGATCAACAGATCACCATGACTCCCTGCTCAGCCCTGAGGGAATCCCACTGAGCCTTACGTCCCCACCCCCCATCTTTGGAGCTAGCTCACAAAGGGAGCCAACAAGACAAGGATGCTCATTGATTCGTTCACTCACAGATATATCGACTGCACACCTACCGCGTAGGCAATACTGTGCTAGACGCTACGAGGAAAGAAAGAGAGAGGAAGATGGTCTTTGTATAAAAAGGTCTTATAATCTTGCTACGTGATAAACTAAATACATTAAACACCAATGTGAAACATTGTGTGCTGATTGCCAAGAAGATAGTTAGGGCGGTCATTGCTTTGAGCTGGGGAGATCACCTTGGCCTGGCATAGATAAGGAAGACTTACTGGAAGAAGGGTTTGGAGGTGGGCCTTGAAGGACTGGTAGGATTTGTCTAGATAGAAGAGGCAGGGGCAAAGATTCAGTGGAAATGAGTAGGGCATGAGTAGGGGCTAAGGAAGCGAATCCTGAGCAGAATCCCTCAGCCTGGTGAGGAACAGGCAGGCTCTGGGGAACTGTCTCTTCTTGTTCCCAACCTTCCACCACCAACACAAGTTTTGTTTCCCTTCTTGAACCCATTAGGCCCATCAAGCCCAATGAGATCCTTCCTCCAGAGAAGGGTAGGGAGGTGGCCAAGGAGCTGGGCATCCCCTACTATGAAACCAGTGTGGTGGCCCAGTTTGGCATCAAGGATGTCTTTGACAACGCCATCCGGGCAGCACTTATCTCCCGCCGGCACCTGCAGTTCTGGAAGTCCCACCTCCGCAATGTGCAGCGGCCTCTACTGCAGGCCCCCTTCTTGCCCCCCAAGCCACCGCCCCCCATCATTGTGGTGCCCGACCCCCCCTCCAGCAGTGAGGAGTGCCCCGCCCATCTCCTGGAGGACCCGCTCTGTGCGGATGTCATCCTGGTGCTGCAGGAGCGGGTGCGCATCTTTGCCCACAAGATCTACCTCTCCACCTCTTCCTCTAAGTTCTATGACCTGTTCCTCATGGACCTGAGTGAGGGGGAGTTGGGGGACCTCTCTGGGCCAGGGGGCCCCCATCCAGAGGACCACCGGGGTCACCCTGATCAACACCACCACCACCATCACCACCACCACCACCACGGGCGGGACTTTCTGCTTCGGGCAGCCAGCTTTGATGTGTGTGAGACCGTGGATGAGGGTGGGGGCTCTGGGCCTACTGGACTCCGGCCCTCCACCAGTGATGGAATCCTGCGGGGCAATGGGACAGGGTACCTGCCGGGGAGGGGTCGAGTGCTCTCTTCTTGGAGCCGAGCCTTTGTGAGCATCCAGGAAGAGATGACAGAAGATCCTCTGACCTACAAATCCAGGCTGATGGTAGTGGTAAAAATGGACAATTCCATCCAGCCGGGGCCCTTCCGAGCTGTTCTCAAGTACCTGTATACAGGGGAGCTGGACGAGAATGAGCGGGATCTCATGCATATTGCCCACATCGCTGAGCTGCTTGAGGTCTTTGATTTGCGCATGATGGTGGCCAACATTCTCAACAATGAGGCCTTCATGAACCAGGAGATCACCAAGGCCTTCCATGTCCGCCGGACCAACCGGGTTAAGGAGTGCTTGGCAAAAGGCACCTTCTCAGGTATGGAACATGCTTAGGAACTGATGGCTAGAAGGCAGGGGAGTTCTCTCCAGGTAGCCTGCTGATGAATCTGGGTTGGTCTGATTGGCATTCCAAGTCAATTTCTGCTGCCCTGGAAAGATGGACTTCTGCTCCTTAAGCTCTGTCTTCCATAGCTCAGAGTTATGGGGAGGACAGCTTCAGAAGGAGGTTGGGGCTGTCTGGGTTGATTATCCCACAGTCTTTCAACATACCCTCATGTGATGCCTCTTCCCCTCCTGGATAGATGTGACCTTCATCCTGGATGATGGGGACATCAGTGCCCACAAGCCCTTGTTGATTTCCAGCTGTGACTGGATGGCTGCCATGTTTGGAGGGCCGTTTGTGGAGAGTTCCACTAGAGAGGTAAGGCTGAGGATGGGAAGGGGTAGGTAGGAGAGAGGTTTACACCCTCTGCATCTGAAGCATCCATCATTTAGTAGCACTTTCTTCAGCACTGACAATGTGCTAAACGTATCATGATAGGTCCAAGAGACTTTTATGAGATGGTTTCTATGTCTAAGGATTTTACAGTGTACCAGGAAACGGAATTATAACAACCTTTTTTTTGGGGGGGGGTGGGGGGGGACAAGTACATAGTTCTTTTATTAAAAGAAAGAACAGTACTTCATTCCTTTTTTGATTTGTTTTGAGAGTTAATGTTTTTATGTTGTAGTGTTTGCTGATGCTTATGCTGTTGGCATTTTGTTATAATATTTAAGATTTTTTCATTAATGTCATTAAGACTTATTAAAACTTGGTTTCATGTGCTGCATCATTTTTTTTTTTTTGTAGTTGTTGAGAATATACATAGTAACATCTTAACTTCATAGTTTAGAAAGCCCTTCCAATACATCATATCATTTAATCCACATACTACTTTTACACATATCTTGGCTTTCCCACTTTATACATAAGGAAAGTGAGTTGCCCAAAGTTGTGTAGGTAGAAAGTAGAGAGGCTAGGACTTGAACTCAGGACTTCTGACTTCTTGGCTCTTCTCATTACACTTTGCTGCCTCCAAGACAAGCATAGGCACATGAAACAACTTAAAAATATCAGTATGTCCCAAGCTGAATCCGCTGCCTATCCCTCTAATCAGCGCCCCTCCAACTCACCGGATCTCTCATTGACAGCACCCACTGTTGTCTCGGGCACTTAGATTGGAAACCTGAGAATTGAACAAGTCGTAGCACTCAAAAGGGGCCTATCAATGTGTCTTTAGAAATTTTTCTGTTAAGTCTATCCTCTGCTTTCCATTCTCCCAGCCAAGCAGAGTAGCCCAGGCCTAGCCCTCTCTGAACGCCTATAACTTTAGTTGTCCATCACTCAGGCTTATAGTTAACAAGGTACTGTACTACATATAGAAACCCTGGTGGTGTAGTGGTTAAGAGCTATGGCTGCTACACAAAAAGTCGGTAGTTCGAATCCACCAGGCGCTCCTTGGAAACTCTATGGGGCAGTTCTACTCTGTCCTATAGTGTTGCTATGAGTTCAAATTGATGCAGCAGGTTTGGTTTTTTGGTATACTAAAAAAACAAACAAAAAAAAAGCCAAACCCAGTGCCTTCGAGTCGATTCTGACTCATAGCGACCCTATAGGACATAGTAGAACTGCCCCATAGAATTTTCAAGGAGCGCCTGGTGGATTTGAACTGCTGACCCTTTGGTTAGCAGCCATAGCACTTAACCACTACGCCATATATACAGCTGCTTAAATGCTCAGAGTGTCCACCTCCGGTTTTCCCAACAGGTGTGTAATTTATTTTGAGTTTGTAGACTAGGTCTTTTACTCCTGCCAAGTACTTACTTAGTGCTGGCCTCTTAGTGAGCGCTCACCAAATACTTGAATGCAAAACTGAGATAAGAACAATGCAGCATAGCACTGTGTGTCACAGAATATGAGTTTCCTAAGGTTTCCGGGAAGGAGGTATTTGTGGGAGGCCAAGTGGAGGGGTTGGATTTGGCTCCTGATCCTTTAAGCACGAGTAGGATTTGGATATGCAAAGTGTGCGACTAAGAACTCTTGGAAGCCCCAGGGGTGTGTCAGCCACAGGCACTTCTGAGAACCCTAGAAGCCAGCTTTAGAGCTCTAGCTGATTCCCAGTGCAGCCTGGAGAGACTTGGGTCTGATGAGAAAGCAGTTTTTGTTGCCGCGTTGCTTTAAAGAGATCCCAGAGGCCCAGAGCAAGACTGCTTCAAGCAGCGAAGAGATGCCAGCTGGAGTTCCACTGCTCCCTGCAGGGAGGGGAGGGGCTGGAGTGTAGGTTCAGGTGGCTGAAAAGGATGCCGCCAAGCATCCAGACTTCAGAACGGGTTCAAAAGGATGCCAGTGAGAATCCAGGTGCTTTTAGAAGACATTAGAATGGATAGACCTTGAAAACATTATGCTAAGTGAAATAAGTCAGTCACAAAAGCACAAAGATTGTATGATCCTACTTATTTGAAATATCTAGAATAGGCAAGTGTATAGAGACCAGAGATTATTAGTGGTTACCAGGGGCAGGCGGGAGGAAGGGAAAAGGAAGACACAGTGATTCAGGGACACTGTGATGGAAAAATTCAGGAACGGTTATGGTGACGGTTGAACAACATGATGAATGTAATTAAGGTCATTGAATTGCACATGTGAAGATAGTAGAAAGGGCAAATGTTTTGTAACCTATATATTTACTACAATGATAATAATAATAAAAAATAATAGAGCCCTGTTCGTTGTTGCCATCGGCAAACTGGGCCTCAGGCAAGGTCGTTGCTCTGGGAGACAGGGCTTTCGGGGTCTTCTGAGTCAGTATAGGAGCAGCACAGGGTAGGCTGCCTGTCTGGGAGAGACCAGGTTTAGAGGCCAGGGCCTCTTTAATTTTTCAGAACTATGTAACCCTGCCCTACAGCTGGAGCTCATTGTGGCCTGGTCTACTCTTTCCCATCCCCAGGTGGTGCTTCCTTACACAAGCAAGAGCTGCATGAGGGCAGTGCTAGAGTACCTCTACACCGGCATGTTCACCTCCAGTCCTGACCTGGATGACATGAAGCTCATCATTCTTGCAAACCGCCTCTGCTTGCCACACTTGGTTGCCCTCACAGGTAACTAACAGAGGACTCAGGGACCTGCCTGGGGGTGAGGTCAGGGAAAGCCCAGGGGTGATTATATGTTCTTCTTTCACCTCACTCCTCCTAGGGGACAGACTGGTAACACCAAGGCAATAAATTTACATAAAATAAAATATGCTGATGTATATTAAATTTTGAGTGAGGACGCAGGTGTAAAGGAGTGTATGTGTGAAACATGTTTTATGGGGTCACTGCATAGGTCACTGTCTTCAAAGGTTATTTCAGCCTAATGAAGTGGTCTCCGTTACATGATACTTCCTTGTGTTCTTATCAGCTTGGCTTCACCTGAGCAAAGCTACACAAGCCAGAAAGAATAGGAGACAATTTCACGTTTCTATCTGTTGATGATGGTTGTCTTAGTCATCTAGTGCTGCTATAACAGAAATACCACGAGTGGATGCTCTAACAAACAGAGGTTTATTCTCTCACAGTGTAGTAGGCTAGCAGTCCAAATTCAGGGCGATGGCTCCAGCGGAAGGCTTTCTCTGTCAGCTGTGGAGGAAGGTCCTTGTCATCAATCTTCCTGTGGTCTAGGACCTTCTCTGTGCAGGAACCTCATGTCCAAAGGGCTTGCTATTCTCTTGACTCTTGTTTTTTGCTGGTCTGAGGTCCCCCTCTCCTTCCCTTTTATCTCTTGTAAGATAAAAGGAGATGCAAGCCATATTCCAGGGAAACGCCCTTTACATTGGATCAGGGATGTGACCTGAGTGAGGGTATTACATCCCACCCTAATCCTCTTTAACATAACCTAATCTTGTCTCATTAACCATAGGCAGAGATTAGGATTTACAACACATAGGAAAATTACATCAATCACAAAATGGAGGACAATCACACAATACTGGGAATCATAGCCTAGCCAAATGGACACATATTTTTGGGGGACACAATTCAATCCATAACATTGATGATGATGATGATGATGATGTTTTTCCTCCTCCTTCCTTCTTCTACTCTTCCTTCTTTTTCTCCTTCTCTTCCTTCTTATCTTTTTCTTCTCCTCTACCTTCTCCTTCTCCTCTTTGTCTTCATCCTCGTTCTTCTTCCCCAAGTTGAAAACAAACACTGACTCATCACTTCTAATTCTTTGAAAGGGTTGTGAGAACTGGACCTGAGTGTTTGTTGTTGTTAGGTGCCATTGAATCAGTTCAAACTAATAGAGACCCTATGTACAACAGGATAAAACACGGCCCAGTCCTGCACTACTCTCACAGTCGTCGTATGTTTGAGCCCTTTGCAGCCACTGTGTCAGTCCATCTCGTTGAGGGTCTTCCTCTTTTTTCACTAACCCTCTACTTTACCAAGGATGATGTCCTTCTCCAGGGACTGACCCCACCAAATAACATGTCCAAACTTGGCGAGACAAAATCTCGCCATCCATATTTATAAGGAGCATTCTGGCTGTACTTCCTCCAAGACAGATTCGTTTATTCTTCTGGCAGTCCATGGTATATTCAATATTCTTCGTTAACACCATAATTCAAAGGCATCAATTCTTCACTCTTCCTTATTTGTTGTCCAGCTTCTGCATGTGTATTAGACAATTGAAAATACCATGGCCTTGGGTCAGGCGTACCTTAGTCCTCAAAGTGACATCTTTGTTTTTTAACACTTGAGGTTTTTTTGCAGCAGATTTGCCCATTGCGATGTGTCATTTGATTTCTTGACTGCTGCTTCCATGGGCGTTGATTGTGGATCGAAGTAAAATGAAATCCTTGACATCTTCAATCTTTTTCCATTTATCATGATTTTGCTTATTGGTCCAGTTGTGAAGATTTTTGTTTTCTTTATGTTGAGGCGTAATCCATACTGAAAGCTGCAGTCCTTGATCTTCATCAGTAAGTGCTTCAAGTCCTCTTCACTTTCAGCAAGCAGGGTTGTGTCATCTGCATATTGCAGGTTGTTATTGAGTCTTCCTCCAATCCTGATGCCACGTTCTTCTTCCTATAGTCCAGCGTCTCTGATTATTTGCTCAGCATACAGATTGAATAAGTATGGTGAACGGATACAACCCTGACACATGCCTTTCCTGACTTTAAACCACACAGTATCCCCTTGTTCTGTTCCAACAACTGCCTCTTGAACTATGTACAGGTTCTTCATAAGTACAATTAAGTGTTCCGGAATTCCCATTCTTTGCAATGTTATCCATAATTTGTTATGATCCACACAGTCAAATGCCTTTGCATAGTCAATAAAATACAGGTAAACATCTTTCTGGTATTCACTGCTTTTAGCCAAGATCCAGCTGCCATCAGCAATGGTATCACTCATTCCGCATCCCTTTCTGAATCTGGCTTGAGTTTCTGGCAGTTCCCTGACAATGTACTGCTGTAACCCTTTTTGAATTGTCTTCAGCAAAATTTTACTTGTGTTTAATACTAATGATGTTGTTCGATAATTTTTGCATTCTGTTGCATCACCTTTCTTTGGAATGGGCACAAATATGGATCTCTTCTAGTAGGTTGACCAGGTAACTGCCTTCCAAATTTCTTAGCATAGATGAGTGAGCGCTTCCAGCGTTCCATCCATTTGTTGAAACATCTCAAATGGTATTTGTCATAAATACCTGAAGCCTTGTTTTTCACCAATGCCTTGAGCGCAGCTTAGACATCTTCCTTCAGTACTATCAGATCTATCCTATGCCACCTCCTGAACTGGCTGAATGTCGACCATTTCTTTTTGTTACAATGACTCTGTGTATTCCTTCCATCTTCTTTCGATGTTTCCTGTGTCATTCAATATTTTGCCCATAGAATCCTTCAGTATTGCAACTTTTGAGGCTTGAATTTTTTCTTCAGTTCTTTCAGCTTCAGAAATGCTGAGAGTGTTCTTTACTTTTGGTTTTCTAACTCCCGGCCTTTGCACATTTCATTATAATACTTCACTTTGTCTTCTTGAGCTAACCTTTGAAATCTTCCATTCATCTCTTTTACTTCATCATTTCTTCCATTGGCTTTAACTACTCGAAGTTCAAGAGCAGGTTTCAGAGTCTCTTCTGACGTCCATTTTGGTCTTCTCTTTCTTTCCAGTCTTTTTAATGACCTTTTGCCTTCTTCACTTATAATATCTTGGATGCCATTCCACAACTCGTCTGGTATTCAGTTATGATTGTCAGTGCATCAAAAAATTTTTTTGAGGTGGTCTCTAAATTCAGGTGGATTATATTCAAGGTCGTGTTTTGGCTCTTGTGGACTTGTTCTAATTTTCTTCAGTTTCAACTTGAACTTGCATGTGAGTAATTGATGGTTTGTTCTGCAGTCAACCACTGGCATTGTTCTGATTGATGATACTGAGCCTCCTCATCCTCTCTTTCCTCAGATGTAGTCAATTTGATTTCTTTATATTCCATTTGGCAAGGTCTATGTGTAAGGTTGCCGCTTATGTTGTTGAAAAAAGTATTTCCAATGAATAGGTATTGGTCTTGCAAAATTCTATCACGCGACCTCTGGTGTCATTTCTATCACGAAGGCTGTATTTTCCAACTACCGATCCTTCTTTGTTTCTAACCTTTGCATTCCAATCACCAGTAATTTTCAATGTATCTTGATTGTATGTTTGATCAATTTCAGATTGCAGAAGTTGGTAAAAATCTTCATTTTTTTTCATCTTTGGCATTAGTCATTGGTACATGTATTTGAATAGTAATCATATTAACTGGTCTGCCTTGTAGGCATATGGGTATCATCCTATCACTGACAGCGTTGTACTTCAGGATGGATCTTGAAACGTTCTTTTTGACAATGAATGTGATGCAGTTCCCCTTCAATTTGTCCTTCGCGGCATAGTAGATCAATTCAAGATGGCCAGCACTAGTCCAGTCAGCTCATTAATGCCTAGGATATCGAGGTTTATGCATTCCATTTCATTTTTGATGACTTCCAATTTTCTTACTTCATACATTCCATGTTCCAATTATTAATGGGTGTTTGCAGCTGTTTTTTCTCATTTTGAGTCATGTCACATCAGCAAATGACTGTCCCGAAAGCTTTACTCCATCCACATCGTTAAGGTTGACTCTACTGTGAAGAGGTAGTTCTTCCCCAGTTGTATTTTGAGTACCTTTCAACCTGAGGAGCTCATCTTTCAGAACTATATCAGTGTTCCACTGCTATTCATAAGGTTTTCACTGGCTAGTTTTTTTAAGAAGTAGGTCACCAGGTCCTCCTTTCCAGTGTGTCTTAGTCTGGAAGCTCTGCTGAAACCTGTCCGCCATGGGTGACCCTATTTGAAATACCGGTGGCATAGCTTCCAGCATCACAGCAACATGTAAGCCACCACAGTATGACAAATTGACAGATGAGTGGGGAGCATTTAGAATGGACCATTCCCAGAGAACTGCTGGAGTGGAACAAGCACTGAGGCAATAGGGAGAGCAAGCAGGCAGACGGTTAGCATCAAGGGTCTCCCAGTCCCCAAAACAAACAAACGAAAAAAAAAACCCAGTGCCATCGAGTTGATTCTGACTCACAGCGACCCTATAGGACAGAGTAGAACTGCTCCATAGAGTTTCCAAGGAGCGCCTGGCGGATTTGAACTGCTGACCTCTTGGTTAGCAGCCGTAGCACTTAACCACTACGCCACCAGGGTTTCCATCAAGGGTCTAGGGAAGAGAAGTTATGCTCTCCTAGTGAAGGGAGTTTGGGACCAGATATCTGAGCAGATAGCTTCTGTTGGTGTTAGAGTTTGGTGTTTGGATTGGTGTTGGTGTTGGCATTGCTGCCAATCCTGGTGTTGATCCTGGAGTTAATACTGTTTGGAAGGTCGGGGGGCAAAGAGTAGGGACTCCACTGGGTAAGACCCAAGTGTCAGAATTGCTGGGGGGTAGGCAGACTATCAAGTCTGAAGCTCAGATATGGGGGAAAAATCAGCAATCCCACGATGGCAAATGAGTCATAAGTTGGGACCTAGTCATAGGAAAGGTCCCTCGGTGATGCAGCTTGCGCTCAACTACTAACCTAAATGTTGGTGGTTTGAACCCCGTTAATTGTGCCGTGGGAGAAAGGCCTGGTGGTCTGCATCCACCAAGAGTACAGCATGAAAACCCTATGGAGCAGCTCTACTCTGTAACACATGGGTTTGCCACGGGTCGGAATCAACTTGACGGCAGCTGGGTTGGTGTGGATTTTTTGGTCATAGGAGAAGGCAAAAATTCTTTATCAGTACTGGAATATGAAGAGCTGAGCTTGCAGAGGCAGTCCAGGGGTCCCAAGTGGGGGCACAGGGGACTTTAGGATAGGAAGCAAGAGAGAGGCTAAGCAAGAGATCACACTATCTGATAGGAAAAGATGTACCATTATTTCATTGTGTACATTTCCTGCCCCAGATCCGGAATCAGCCATTTTCCAAGAAGCTCTGGTTTCTTATAGTTGGAAAGGAAGTAGTGTTTGAAGACTGTAATCTGAACTCTAGGGATGCTCGTTGCTACTGGGTTGGTTATTGTTTCTGGGCCTTTTCTGTGAACAGACATGGGGAATCATTTTAAAGATAAAATCTTTTTAAAAATAAAATACCTCCTGAGTTTATCCTGATCTTTCCGATTAAAATTCAAGACTAAAGACGTTTACTGAACTTCTTCAATGTAAACATTTTAAAGTGAAATGCAAGGTGAGCATACAACTTGTTACAAAATTTAAATTAATATAAACAGCTAGGTTTAATCCACAGATCCATAGGTCTAATCCAGCCTTTTTTCTGTTTGCAACAAACCTGAGGCTTAATACCTTTTCTCATCAGTATCAGTGGCTGATTCTACTGGGGACTTTCACTCCAGGTATATCAGAAATATTTGGTGAAATGTATGTAGTTTAAATAATCCTATTTGATGATTCTAATATCTTCCTCCACCCCCCAACACCTCCACTCCACTGGGAAAGTTTTGCTCTAATTCCTGTTTCCCCACTGGTGGAACAGACTTAAATCACCCGTAGCCTTTTCTGGCCTGTTGGGACTTGTCCCTGGCCCTGATCTCTCTTTGCTCTGCAATGAGCCCCTGCTGGGGGATATAAGTGAGTGCATGGCCATTCACGTGGTTATTCCACTGATTCCTCGCTGTGTGTGTCACAGAGCAGTACACAGTGACCGGGCTTATGGAAGCAACCCAGATGATGGTGGACATCGATGGGGACGTCCTTGTGTTCTTGGAACTGGCTCAGGTATAATGGCAGGGGAAGGAAGCTCCAGCATTCTCAACTCTAGCTCTCCTGCCCATTGGCAGTGAAAGGGGAGGGCTGGGAGGTAGTGGGTAGTAAGTAAACCCATTGTCAGTCTTGGTTCCCTGCAGGACCCTGATTGGGTGGAGCCCTCTCAACTCTCGAGTTAGGGAACAGCTAGAGAACTCCCTGATGTTCCAAGAGGAGAATCTGGCCTTGGGAGGAAGGGACTGAGACTTTAGGCAACCAGAGGGCAGGCAGGGAACATTCAGTCTCATGGTTAGGCATGGTTGCTGTCTACTTGGGGTCATCTTAGGAACACTGAGGTCTCTTCATCTAAAATTAATGGCCCCACCCACTTATTGCCAAGCAAATAAGCAAGCAAGTAAAAACTACCATACAGGCCCTCACGGTGCCAGAAATTCTACCATTAAAAATTAGTTTATAAACTTAAGGCATGGCTAATTCAAGGCTTGCAGACACATCTGAGAAAGTTAGCTCCCCAAGCCTAGTTATCAACACCTTAGTGCGGACTGCTTTGGACCGTTGGTGGGGAGGGAGGTGGAGGTTGAAGTCCCCTGGGGCAAGATCTGAGGAATAGATGCAGTAGGAAGCCACCACGCAGGGCATCTATCTGTCCATGGAGATCTGTAGTGTGACAGAATTAGGGGCAGGACTGAGGCAAGGTGATGGTGGTGGTGCCAAGAACTTAAAGCAAGCATTGTCTTCCTCACAATTTTGTGGTGGTTGCTTCTGGAGGTGGTCATTTTATGACTGCAGGGGCTTTTGTCCATCCTGCATCAAAGCCTCAGCTCCAAAGGCAACTGCAGATGTCTGCACAGACAGCCTGTCTCCTGGGGGGCAGGGGTGCTCAGTACAAATGATCTTTTGTTCCATCCCTAGTTCCACTGTGCATACCAGTTGGCTGACTGGTGCCTCCACCACATTTGTACCAACTACAACAACGTGTGCCGCAAGTTCCCCCGAGACATGAAGGCCATGTCTTCAGGTGAGCACCCGGGGCCAGCCCTAACAGGACCTGCTGCTCTCCTATGCTGATGGGGGCCTTGACTTGGGTCCACAGCCCTGACTTACCCAGGGGGCCAGGAAGCTGCCAGTGCTCCTTGGGCTTAATTTGGCCTTGAGGTTGGGAGCAGCTTGCAAAGGTGAAGCCAGTCAAGTGAGTGGGGGCCCAGGCAAAGCACTGGCCTGGAGGGCAGGGGACCTGAATTGTAGGCAGGCTCTGCCACTAACCTGCTAAGGAACCTTGAGCAACTTGCCCTACTTCTCTGGCTCCTGTTTCTCAGAGGTACAAAGAGGGCGTTGAACTAGAGTTGGTATTTTTTTAAAACTTTTTTGACCAGGGTTTTAAATAAGAAATACATTTTACTTTGCAGCTCTGTACACCAATAGGAAAATATGTAAGTTTTTAAATGCTGATCGTGACCCACTAAATGGATTTCACAACTTAGGAATGTGTACAGCTAAGCTTGGAAAACTCAGGCCTGGACATCCCCTGAGGTCCCCTGCAGCTCTCTCTCTGCTTATTGCTTTTCCTGGTCCCAGAGCCCAACAGCAACTGCACAGCTCCAGGGAGTGGTGGCACTGACCTCCCTGAGGGGTCTGCCACCCAGTGTTCTTGGGGGTCTTCACTTTTGCTGCCTGGGCTCCTCCTCCACTCTGCTTTGAGCCTCCCCCCTGCTGCCAGGTCACAGCACATCCTACCAATTCTTTGCGGCCCTTCTCTCCTCCTTTTTACATTTGTTACAGCTCTTCCAGTGTTGTCTGTCTAAAGCACAACTCCAGTTGCGTCACTCCCCAGATTCCAAACCTTTGGCTCCCCATGCCTTCCAGAGTAAGTCCAAACCCCTCGGACTAGCCTCCCCTCCAGTCTGACCCCATGTCTGCAGCCTACCTGTTATTCCCCTTCAGAACCTCAGCTCTGGCCAGATCATTCTATGCTCATCCCCTAACCATTCCGAGCTATTTCCTGCTGACACGTTTGTTCTCCTCTTCTCCATTATTAATCGCCTCAGCCTGTTTTATTCACAGTATACATTAAGCCCCAATTCAGATCTTACCTGTGTCTTTAGAGAAAACAAACTGGAAGCGCCTTCCCCAGTGCTGACCGGCTGCACCGCTCACCAGGCATTTTACTTTCCTGAGCTCGCAGCTAGACTGGGAGCTCTGTGAAGGGGGGGCCGGGGCCCGGGTCTTATACTTCTTGGGCCACAGGATCAATACGGGTTAGTTGATGGATGGAAGGCCTGCTGGAGTTCCTAGTGGCAGCAGGGTGGGGGGTGGGTATCCCTTGGCCACACTCCATGTCCCAGTGCCCCTGTTCCTCCTTCTCTTGCCTTCCTTCTAACCAAGCCCCACTGCATTCTGCTCCAGAAAACCAGGAGTATTTTGAGAAGCACCGGTGGCCACCTGTCTGGTACCTGAAGGAGGAAGATCACTATCAGCGGGCACGGAAGGAGCGTGAGAAAGAGGACTATCTCCACCTGAAACGGCAGCCCAAACGGCGATGGCTATTCTGGAATGGCCCCTCCTCACCATCCTCTTCTGCAGCCTCCTCCTCCTCCCCATCTTCCTCCTCGGCTGTGGTCTGAGATGCTGCCACCTTCTTCTGACCCTGCTGCTGTTGTCCCCATCTGCCCTTGCCCCTGCTCTTCTGCATCTCCCCCTCCACCTTATAGGGACAAGGGGACCCACATAACCAGGACCCTAAGGGCGGAGCTGTTCTCACCAGCCAACATAGCTCAGCAAGAGAGGAGCCAGGCCCTGTGGATCAGGACAGGGACCACCTACAGAGGTCCTCAGTTTTAAGCAGGGTAGGAGACAACTGCTTGGAGGCAGGGAGCAGGGAAAGAGCTAAGAGCTCTGGCATTTAAGCTTTGGGTTTGAGAGCCCTAGAGTCAAAGGGAAAATCCTCCTAGCCACAAAGCTCCAGGGCTTGTATGTGGGTCTTGGTCTGTACAGTAGCCAAGGAGGCAGCTCCCCTCCCAGTGAAGTGAGCAGGGAGGCTCCTGCCTCTACTGGTCATGTTTTTCCACCAGTGGACTTGAGGGTTATAAATGTTTTGTGGGCATTTCCACATGGAACCTACTTAAGTCCTCACCTGAGAAGTCAGGGTAGAAATTAGCCTTCAGAGACAACTCAAGGCTTCTAGATCCTGGGGTACAGCTGCAAGAGACCACAGGTGGACAGGCTGACATCCTGCCAGCATCCCCCCAAGGGCTGATAAAGCATGGTAGAAAGTTGTTCAGAGCTCCAGGCCTAGAAGCAGTGCCTCTTGGTGCAATGAGAAACTCCTCCCTCATGCCCCCAGCCCCTACCCCTTAACTTCCCTCCAGTCACCTTCAAATTTGGCTAAGGGAAGCAAAGGGAACAACTGGGATATGGGGAGGAAAAAAGAAGGGAGGTGATGGGAATCCGTGCCCACCAATCCCATGCTCCACTGGAATCCTTCCCCTGCCTTTGGTTAGCACTGCTTTTTATGGGGTGGGGCAAAATTAGCAAAAAACAAAACAAAAAGAAACAAACGAAAAAATCACCACCAGTGAAAACACTCTGTCCTCTTCCCTACAAAGAACGAAAAACAGAAAAAGACCCTGTTATAGCTTACATTTTTATAAAGCCAAACAGAGGCACTCATGAGACAAAGGTTTGGGTTGTAGACTCCACTTCGGTGCCCTTCAGGAAACTATCACCAGTCCTGACGGAGGGTGCCCTGGCCTAGTTCGGCTGACTCTAAGGGGCAGTGCAGGCTCTTGGGCCCCAACATGCTGCTGATTGAGGACTTGAGGGGTGGTGGTGGCCTCTGGGCTTGAACATAGCATTAGACTGTAGCCTTTGCCCATCTTGAGAATGCAGGTGACCCTTTTCACCTTCAGAGGTAGACCCCATAGGATGTTTGTTGCATGAATGTTGGGGGTGGGTGGGTAGGATCAAAGTCAGGGAAAAGGAACAGAGTCCCCTGTGACGAATGATCATAGGACATAGAGCCTTAACTAGTGCTGGTTTGGGGTAAAAAGGTAGGAGCAAAAGGGAGAGAATAGAGCAGAAGCAAAAGTAAGATTAATTCAGAAAAGGGGAAAAATTAAACAGTAGCTTGCAGGGCCTATGGGGGCAAAAGTTGGGCCACAGTTGACCGTTCCCCCATTTTCTAATCTTGATCATACTTCATTCCCCCTTTTTTTAGACTTAAAAGACTGTCTTACTGATGAGAGGCAGAGCCAGGGCAGCAGTAAGGTCATGGGTTCAGGGTTCATCATCTCAACTGAGAAAACCACTTTAAGGAAAGGTACTGGCTTTCAGTCCCAGTGTCCTGGGATAGAGCAAAACCTGAAATATAGGCGACCACAGCAACGATTTTTGGTGAAAAGACCAACAGATTTGGGGTTAAATCTTCATCAAGATGAGCAGGAGGCGGCAGGTCAAGCAGATCTAATGTGGTTGAGAACCAGTGTTGTCTGAGCACCAGGCTCTTCCAAGGCTAAAACTGCCTTCCTGTTTAAGTCCCTCTTCTGGGTGACTGGCCTGGAAGGTCAGGCGTGTGCTGCCCTCTGCTGGCTGATCGGCCTACTTTCAGCTGAGGTCACAGTTGTTAACATCAAGAGAGAGGAAGAAGAGCCAATGAGTAAGGGCAGGAAGGGAGCCTAAAGGGAAGAGAGAAGCTATGCACCTTGCACCTTTATTCTGGGGATGGTGTCAGAGGAGCCTGCACACCTGGGCCAAGGTGCCTGTCAGGAACTGTGAGTGAGGGGTAGGGTCGGGTCCTGAAGAACAAGGGGAAGGGGGACTCCCAGGCTGCTTGCCGACTGAGCAATCTTAGTCCGTTAATGAGGATGGAGAAAAAGCCAATGGGGGAGAGAAGGTGAAGGTTAGCCAAGGGGCTGGAGGAAGCAGATGTGAGAGTGGCCACAGAACTAGCCCAATAACCAGGGCCAGCTAACCCCTCAGGGATCCACCGCCCTTTCCCCAACTGCTCTGTCAGAGCCAATCTATACTGCACTGGAGCCCAGCAGCCCCAGGTGCAACCCAGAGAAACAACCCTTGGAGGCTATGGAGGAGCCAGGCCAAAGCTGATGCCTCTTCTCCCCAGAAGGGATGGACAGACAGCAGAGGGAGGGGGAGGAGGTGCTGAATTCCAATCCCCCATGAACCTGCACTTTGAAATTAAGGGGAAGCAAAAGCATGAAACACCCATGGAGGGGAAGCCTAAAGGCATGAAGGGGAGAAGGGAAGCAGTGAGTTCCAGGGCAAGACTATATACCCCTGTACTCATGTCATTCAGAGCTGTTTCAGCAAGACTATATACCCCTGTACTCATGTCATTCGGAGTTGTTTTCAGCAAGAATATATATACCCCTGTACTCCTGTCATTCAGAGTTGTTTCAGAGGGAGAATGGGAAGATGGGGGAGAACAAAAACACACACCTCTTTTTATAAGGTTTCATATTTAATTTAGTCATGAATTCATAAATACATAAGTATTTTGTACCTAATGGTCTTCCTTGTATTGATTGACATTGTTGGCAAACTTCCAAAAGGGTATTTTCCACTGGGTAGCTGCATGAAAGGATATTCGACCATTAAAGAAAGATTAAGAGCCTATCATGTGGTAGGTGCTATTTGGACTTGGTATAAAGCAACAAAAAAATATTTTTGTATTCTCATGAAGCTTACTTCTAGTGAAAGACAATAGACAAGTAAATGAGTAAACATGGCAAACCCTGGTAAGGCTAATACTTTAGATGGGCAGTCAAGGAAGTCCTCTGAGAAAGGGATAAGTGAGCTGCCGCCTTGTTGACAAAAGTATGTGAGTCCATCTAAAGCTATGACAGCAGAGTGTTCTGCTCAGAGGAATAGCAAATGCAAAGTTCCATGTAAAGTGTTCAGCCCAGCTGGACCTCAGAAATAAACAGAAAAAAGATTTTAGCACCAGACTAACCTGGGGCCTGGTCCCTCCTCAAAACACCAGTGAAAAAACAATGCCCTAATACACCTGCATTTTTAGGAAGTTCTATTTTTAGCTCAGTTGCACTAGCCCCCAGAACAACACAACACACAGAGCCTTGAGATGAAAAAGATCAACTCTTTCCCCACCCCCCAGACTTAATCTCAATAAAATTATCTTGCCATCCCTGGAACACTATGGAGAAAGGTCTGGCAAAGGAGAACTGAAATGGGTACCAAGGATTTAAAAAAATACAACAAAAGGTCAAAACCCTAATGTAGCAGCTATTTCTAGGGTTCATTCCCAGAGTAGTTATTATGTATAACTCTTTTATGTAGAAGTCAGATGCTTACAGAGGGGCTAAGCTCTTCAGATAGGCAATCCGGACCCCAAAAGGCAGCTCTGGGGCTCTGATTCACAGACCACCAGAAGTGAGAGAGATCACTTGGTCCTCAGCAAACATTTAACACAAATTATGTGTACTGACAGGTCTTTCTTCTTATGACCATGCCAGACATCAGAAACAGGTCACTGCCCTCTCTCTCCTGAGCCCAGATAGGGTAACGTTCTCAACATGGTGTCCTGCACAGCTGCTAACATTCATCAGAAATGACACATGAAGGGAAACCCATTTGTCATCCCAGATCTAACCCTATGTCCCACTCTCCCTACCTCTGTGCAAAGATGAGGAAAGGGAGGCCCAAGCAGACCGCTCACATTGCATACAAGCCAGAAACATGGGGTTCACATACCACTACTGAAGTTCTCAGTCACTTGTAAACATCCATCTGTAAATAAATAATCGCACACCTATACAATTGTCAAGTTTCACAGTCTGGCCCCTTAAGAAGTGGCTTCTTTTTTTTTGAGTCATCCAAACCTGGGTAGGCTCAAAGTGCATAGGAATGAAACTGGAACACAATCAGTGCAAATATATGGATTAGGATTTTCCACGCCAGACTTTTTTCATTCTACTTGTGTTTTGGTTCTTCAGTCTCTTCCAGGTAACCCTAGTAAACAAACTAGTTAAATTTCCCTTTTTTTTTTTTTCCCAGTTGGGTTTCCCATAATACATAAAAATATATAAATATAAAGATCCACATCATACAGTATTAATACGGCCACTACCAATTGCCGTTGAGTTGATTCCAACTCATGGTGGCCTACGTGTGTTGGAGTAGAATTGTGCTCCATAGGCTCTGTGACCTTTCAGAAGCAGGTCACCAGGCATTTCCTTCAAGGCACTTCTGGGTGGGTTCGAACTGCCAACCTTTCAGTTAATAGCTGACAGCTTAACTGTTAGTGCCACCCAAGAACACTAGACACAATTAAATATAAATATAGCAACGTACATGGATCTTGCAATATAAGTTAAAATTTTTTTCCTATGATGTTAAAAAGTGCATAAGTTGAAAACAATGAGATCCTGAAAACAACTGTCCAGACCCACAGAAACATGTGAGTATACCATAAGTAGAATCATACATTTCTACAGTTTGCTTATCATTGCCAATATGTCAAGAAAATTATTCCAAAAAGAATTCCAGAACATTTTAACTGCTGTATAGTATCTGAAGGCCGTTTATTCGTGTACTGTTCATGTTAGATTTTTGGCTATTTATTCCAGGCTGGTGTCTGAAGTGGGTCATGAAGCAATTCTTTCATTCCTGTACACACACACATATCATTGGTGGCTGTCCTGGATTCTGCGTAGGTGTACTTTCCGGAGAGCAACAGGTAGTCCTGAATTCTCTCTCTTGCATTTCTTTGTCCTTGTGTTTCCAAGGCATCCAGCAGGGTGTTCACAGAGGCATCCTTCCCTGTCTTTTGGTGCCACTGGACCAGCATTTTGTAGTGCTGTTCGGTGATATCTGTTTCACTGGCTCTGGCCATTTCCATCTCATTGTCTGTGAGGCCCATCTGCCGCATGACTGCCTTCCAGGAAGCTAAGGGCACTTCTTTTATGAAGTAATCAAAGAATGACCTTAGAGCTGTGTGAGATTTAAAGTCAGAGAGACAGTGAGGTTAGATGGGATGCACTTCAGAAAGGGCAGAGAACCCTAAGTTAGGCCTAGGCCCCCACGGTAGACACTGATGACCCCCCTATTGTAGTCTGCCTGCTGCTCCACGTCCCCCACCTGCTTCCCCAACTGCAGAGGATGAGACATCACTGCCTGGCCCTCGCCACGTCCATGGCACTGGGGGACAGTCAAGGTCGACAGAGAGCCCTGACCTAGGGGAGGGCTGACACCCGACTTGAGAAGGCAGGATGGGCCCTGATGGAGAAAGAAAGCGACCTATGGCACCAGCCAGAGGAAAAGGACAGACCATGGGTGCAACAGGACCTCAAAGGAGGGACACTGCTTGGCTGTGCTTGTCATGAGAGTCAGATCCCTGGGCTGGAGCACCTGCCTTAGTGGAAAGAGCAAGGGCCTGGAGGTAGGAGATCTCTGGGTTTATCCCAGCTTGACCTCACTGACACTGAAGCAGACCTACTAGGGGCAAGTAAACTCTGAGCAACAGTTTAATCCGTAAAATGGAGCAAATGAGGGATTAAATGAGATGCATGTGAAATGCACTGATATTGCCATCCAATAGTTATATAAGGAGAGTCGTAAATATAATGTCATATTTCCTCATCTACATTAGGAGAAAAAAGGTGACATTAATTTTAGTAGTACATTTTATGTAGCTCAATATATACAAAATACTATTTGTACACGTTATCAAGATACAAAAAATATTAACGAGATATAATTCATTCATCTTTTACATGGTACTGCCCTGAACAAAGGACTTACTTTCAGCGGGGTCTGCACCATTCACTACAACCAGCGGCACCCTTCTCATCTGAGACCCTTCAGCATTACCCTACAAAACACAGTGGAGAAGTCAGGAGCCCTGGATTCTAGAACTGACCCTGACACCCAGCCAGCTGTGTGACCTGAGGAACGCCAGTGCCCCCTGTGGGACTGACTGGAAACAGAGCTAAACCTCCTAGCCTGAGTCCCTCACAGGCTGTTTGCTTGCTTGTTGAGGCATACCTGACACGCAGTGAGGTACATACATCCTACATATTCTGTTCCAGTTCAGACAACTGTTCACCCCTGTGTAAACAATACCCAAACCAAGAGACAGACCATTTCCACCACCCCAGAGAGTACCCTTCTGCCCCTCTAGTCAATTCCCATGCAGCCCGACAGGAGACAACTGGTCCTCACAGCCTTTTATGAGACTCAAATAGAATATGTATGTGGGCATTTTGGAAAATCTAAAATAGGGTTTATTTCAGAACGCAAATGTGCTTTGATTAATAATAACGTATCATATCAATAGTTTAAATAAGAAGAAAACGAAAGCACCAGAAAACGTCAATGGAGGTTGAAATTACTTTTGGTAACCTTAACCACCAATTCTGATTTTTGAAAACAGGATAGGAGAGTGCATCCATAATGAAAGGGTTTTCTATATCAAAACAGGAGTGAAGGTCATTCTTTGTGATAAAGCACTATAGGCCTTCCCTGCAACGTCAAAGTAAGACCAAACGCCTGCACTCTCTCAGCACGCTGAACGTTATTCTGACTGTTCTGGCTTATGAGCAAGACATGAAACAAAAATAAGGGGCATGAGTCTTGGAAGGGAACAGATAAAATTAATTAAGTTACAATAAAATACTTGCACCGATGAATATTATCTTCTTTGATAAGAAAAATATTGAATATTGATTAGATCTTAATGCTTACCAGACTAATCTGCATATTCATATGCATGTATATATAGAGGGCATATACACAATGATTTTAGCAAAGAATCACAAGGTATTATTATCAGAGTTACTGCAAATAAAAAGCACCAGGGGGCTAGGGGACAAGTAGGGAGGCTTTTTTTAATTACTGAGGGCCTTCTTATGTTATTGACATTTTCCTACAATGGATATGTATTGCACTGTTTCTAAAAACATCAACACTGGTTAATCAGGATAGGGTATTATTGATTTTTTTTCATTTAGTATATTTTCTCAATATTAAAAAAATGTGTTGTTGATGCACAAAAGTTAAGGAAACAGAATGGTCTAGGTGGAAAGAGATGATTGTCTATGTAAACATTTAACATGTGATAAAGGAGCCAAAAGCAGAGGGAAATAGGAAAATCTGTTGCTAAGCGGTATTATAGAAACAACACAGTTACCGAGAACAATCGGGGTAGCTCCTCACTTCATGTTGTATCACAAAATAACTTCTGTTGAGCTTATGCTAACAATCACATTTTTAATTAAAAAACAAACCCTAAGGAATTAGAGAAGCTCACGTTATCTTTTGTTGGGGAAGGACTTTCTAAACTTACGAGTAATGAAATAATAAATACATGAAGATATTTAACTATTGAAAATGTAGATGTTCTGTGCATTAAAATATCAGCCAAGATGGAAAGGTAAACAAGAAATTAAGAATCTCTTTCCTGTGTGAGAAAATGCCTGTGCAGGAGAGCATGTCTCCATAGAAAGACGCTGACAGACAAGACAGAAACCATAGACAACCAATTAAAGAAACAGATTCACACATCTAGTAAATATGCAACATAGAATGAAAACAAAGAAATGTAAATTTAAGCCAGTAAAATGTTTCCTCCTTAGCAAAAATGAAGACAAAAAAAGCATCCAATATAAGATCAAAACTGATGAACTGTGATGAACCAAACTGTAGATGTGTGTGTGTAGCAAAAAAAGTACTTCTTGATGTTATTCAGAAATTCTACTTCTTTTAAAAGTCACCTATGAACATGATCAGAAATGTGGACAAAGATTCATTTTCAAATATGTACAATGTGATAACTTTGAAATAAATTCAAAATCCCTAATGGTATAAGGATGGCTTACTACATCCATTTCAACCACACAGTGGAATGTTGTGTAGCCCTTATCCAGTCATTCAATGCATATCAGAGTGCCCACTGCTCTAGCTCTGGGGAAATAGTGAGTACAAGACAGACAATAAAAATACACGATGTGACATCAGCATGAGCAGACCCCCCACCACCCACCCCCCCAGGCAGCCCCTTTCACTCAGGTCCCTGGTCTCTCCAACGTCACCACTTCTCCATGCCCCAGGAGAACTGAATGGACATCACCTTCCCTCTTTCTACCAAGACTACAGGGCTAGCAGGAAAGGCCAAGGCCAGGCACAGTGTCACTCACTCACCTGGAGAGGCTCTGCTTCCACTGGGGTCTGTCCCCTGTCACCTGTCACCTCAGTCTGCTCCTGGCCTTCCTCTTCCAGCTCAGGGTCCAGTCTGTTGCTCAGGGCCTCATTTTGAGCATTGTCATGAGTCCCAGGCCCTTCTTGGGAGCACAGCCGCCAGAACAAGACCTAGGGAAGAGGAAGAGCCCCAGTCAGGGTGCACACCCAAGGCCCCTGCACGGACTCTCAGGGCGGGTTGTCCTGCCTTCCCCACCCCTCTTGGGAGTGTCATCCCGGGTGGGTACACAGCTCAGCAAATCCAGGACCCTGGGGTGGTGCCTAAGGTGAGTTCAGCACCCTGACTAACACACCCTCTCCCTCCATGGGTGCCCATGAGGGTCTCTCCCAAACATGAGAAGGACAGGACTCCAGCGCCACAGCTGGTCAGTTGGGAATCACTTGGGCCACCTGCCATCTCACAGTCATCTCAGAGCCACCAGGCAATGCTGGAGAGCTGTCAGGCCTGGGCAGGGGAAGGGAGCACAGGACACATCAGGAAGTCAATCCTTCCCGCTCCCTGCTGGGACTGTCTGTGGGTTGGGAAGCAGCTCCTGAAAGCCGATGTCCCCAGCAAACGAACACACCAACTCACTCTGTTTACGTATTTGGAGGCCATTCCACAACCTGGAAGAGAAGGAACATCTCCTTTAGCAAGTGGGGAGGGAGGGCCCCTCTCTGCAGCTCCAGCCTCCTCCCAGGGCAGGGCCAGCTGGCAGTGCAACTACTGGGGACTCAGACTCAGAATCAAGAGCCCTGGGCTGGCAAACTCAGTGTGTGAGGATGATGGGGATGAGCTGTTTCCAATTCTGGGGGTATCTCAGGGAAGGGAGTGAAGGTGGGAAACAATAAAGTCACCCCACCAAGAACCTAGGCTCCTCTGCCCTGGTGTGAAGAAAAGGGCCTGTCCAACTGGACATGGACAGGGAGGCAAGGGGACCATCAGGTGAGGGAGCTGGGTGTGAATGATCCCGGGCAGATGAGGGCAAGATGAGGCGATTGGCAGAAAGTGACCCAGCAGCCAGCTCCTCCTTCCCTCCCACCAAACCATACCTTGAAGAATGCGCCTCCGAAGAAATACCAGAAGGGCCAGGGGCACCAATATAACCACTGAGATCCAGATCGCATGGTATCTAAAGCCTGAGGAAGGAGAGGCAGTAGTGGGAGTCTTCAGGCCAGTGGTTACTGGCTCTCCAGAAACCATGGCTTCCCCAGTGGCTTTGGTACCTTCTTCTCTGGGGACACACTTCAGGTCACTCCAGGGGGTACAGGGACTGTACTGAACTTTCCCATCCGGGCACCTAAGAGCAGACACAGGGAGAAATGAAGGGGTGTGTGAGCAAGAGCAGGTAAGATGAGAAGAAAGAGTAACGCTCCCTCACCAGTGTCCCCCGACAAGTTGTTAGAGAAGAGCCTGGTTCTCAAGCGTCCAGGGTGAGGCCTCCCTCGCTCTCTCTGTTGGGGCTGGGAGAGGCAGCCGAGCATATGCAGTTCAGCCCCTGGGGCTCTCCGCACGCAGTTCTCAGCCTCTAGGCCACACGGTGAACTTCCCGGGGCAGCGAGGGGGTGGCCGCAGCGTCATTGGGGGTTTCAGTCCAGGTGCAGCGTCAGGAGGGGTCAGGAGGGCCGTTGGGCCACAAGCTGAGCCACCTCCTCCATCAACCTTTCCTCACGAGTAGCACTAACCTTTCACCCACTCCCGGCTAACTCACTCCTAACTTCGCTGCTATGGACGGCACAGGGCCCTGGTGGCAGCAGTGGTTAAGCGCTTGGCTGCTAACTGAAAGGTCAGCAGTTCAAACCCACCAGCAGCTCCTTGGAAGCTTTATGGGCAGTTCTGCTCTGTCCTGTAGAGTCTCTGTGAGTTGGAACCGACTTCACAGCAAAGGGTTTTTTGGTATGCAGGGAACAGGCCGGGCCAAGGGTGAGGCAGGTTGAGTCAGCTCAAGGAGTGAAATGTGCTTCACTGTGACTTTCCGGGGCCTTGGGGACATTTGTCCTCATGGTTCCCTTTTCCCTAGTGGCATCACTGGGGTTGGTGTCACCCAGTGCAGTAGCTCATGGTGTCACCCCCTCCACGCTAACACCACAATATTGTAGCTAAAACACCAGAAAATTCGACAAAATCAGCGACTATCAAAACAAGGGCAGCAAGGAAAACAACAGCACCTGCTTGTAGTGCCTGCAGACAATAGCACGTGTTTCCAAGCGTGATTGTAATGAGAAGGGTTAAAAAGTAAATTAGCCCCTCTGACTTGGAACTGCAGCCACTCCCAGAAACCACCTCCCAGTCAAACAATAGGCCTATAAAATAAACAATAACACCCGAAAAGATGTGTTCCGTAGAACAAACAATTATACTAGACCAAAAGGGCAACCAACCTTTGCCCAAAAGTAAACATGAGAAGGCCAGAAGAGGTAGGAAAACCAGATGAAAGGAAAGAGAAACCCAGGGGGAGTGTGTTGTCAACAGTGTGAGGATTGCTATGAATGTCATGGAGCACTTTGTGTACAATTCATTAAGCGGGAAACTAACTTGGTCTGTAAACTTTCACCTAAAACACAATAATTTTTTTTTTTTTTAAAAAGGAAATTAGTATAGAATTTTAGCCTTGTAGGCATATTGATACATGTAAGCTGGGCTTACAAAAAGTTTTTTGTTGCTGTTATAAGTAACTACAGGGATATTTTTGTAAAACATAAACTTCTGCTGAGACACTACAGAAAAATTTTGTCGACAGTCATTTTGGTGTCACCCCCCTGAAAGTATCAATCTGGTGCAGTCTGCACCTCCACATCCCCCTAGTGACGCCACTGCTTTCTTCATAAAAATATTCAAAATTTACATTTGATAACTGCGTCTGTATAAGGCTGACTATAATCCAGGATTGATTCTATTCAATTACTTCCTTCTTGTTTTAAATGAAATTAAAGAATGTGTGCGAGCCCCTGAAAGTATCGTGGGCTCTGAGGACTGACCCATGTGCCCAACGGAGAGCTGGCCTGCCTCAGGGGAAAGAGTGCCGAGGGGTGTGGGAAGGGGGTGGCGGGGCCACTGGTGGGTCATGCAGATGGATGAGGAGGGTTGTACAGGCTCAGGAGACCCATGGGCCCAGGGAAGCCCTGTGGGAGTTAGAGGGGCTCAATGGAAGGAGGGGAGAGAACGGGGTACAAGGAAACCTCAGGTCTTCCGTTGGCCCCCTCGAGCTGGTGGGAGTCCCTTGGCCCCGTGTCTCACCCAGTGCTGCACTTCTGGCAGATCTCAGGGGCATCTCTTTCAAGGAAGGTGCCAGCCTTGCATTGACACTCTGTGTCTCTGGTGAGGGTGCATGGACTTATCTCGTCTTCATCTGGAGACAAAGGATAAGGATTTACAGATGTGTTTCCCTGACTTCTCCCTCAGCCACCCAAACCCCTTCTCACTCAGCTCAACTCGGTTCACCAATACCCAAACAAAACCAGTGCGAAGAGACTACATAAAATACAGCCACAGTTCAATGGTTGCCAGAGTCATAAAAAAGAGTGGAACATGATTCATTGTTTAATGCTTGAGGTTTGCAAGGAAAAATCTTTTGGATCTTATGGTCAATAGCAATGGGTGGGGTAATAACTGAGCAACCCTGGATGGAGAGGAATCTTGGGTGGATTCTCAAAAAACCTCGCCCTGCTAAGAGAGGTGGGAGGGGCTTTAGGAAATACAACTGAGAGACTGAGCACCAGGCCAAGAGCAGACACAGAGCTAAGAAGGTGCTGGCCCAGGACCAGCTCCGTGTCAGCCGCTTCACACTGAGCACTTTGCCCATGCCACACATTTCCTTATGAGATAACTATACTGTCCTCCCCAACAAGGAATGGATTAGTAGTCCACCTTTTCCTACTGATGGTTTAAAAGATTTTCCATACCAAATGGCATGCTTTATATAATTAATTTCTCTTTGTTTTACTTTATTGACTCAAAGACATAATCATGTTTCAGGGTCTAATAAAGACCAAGCTGGGACTGGAACCCAAGTTCCCTAACTCCACATCAGCTATGATTTCCACCTTCTCATCATGCATCCCACCTCTGGGCCCCAAGTCCATATGCTCTGTACCTGCTTTACAAACTGTACAAGGTAAGCAGGAAGATAAGATGTTCGAATGGTTGGTGTAACCCACTCCATACTGGCACGAGATACAATCTTCAGAGTCTATGGAAACATGGTAACCTGGGAAGGGAGAGAAAAGCTGGTGAATGAGTGCTCACAGGGTTCCTAAAGGCTGGGTAGTAGTCAGCAGAGAGCTCCTCTTTAAGTTGTTGGTGGAAACTAAACAGAGAAATCATACTCTACCCAGCCTTGGTCAGCTTCATTGTTTCTGCATCCCGTACCTTTCAACCATCAGTGGCCAGTAGAAATATTATACAGTCACACATGAAGTTTAATTTTATAGTAGCTACATTAAAAGAGTAAAAAGAAGCTGGTCAAGTTAATTTTAATAATGCATTTTATTTAACCCAATATATCAAAAATAATATAACTTTAACAGGTAATCAATATAAAAATTGAGATTTTTATATCGTTTTTATAATAAATCTTCTAATCCATTGTGTATTTTTAATTTACAGCACATTTCAGATTAGCCATATTTCAAGTGCTCAACAGCTACATGTGCTTACTGACTACCGTGTTGGACTATGCCGCCTTTGACACTGCAAACTCACAGAAGAGAGCTATAATCCCTGTCCTCAATCAGCTCACAGTCAGTGGAAGACATAAGCAAGAGCAGAAGTAATGAAATGATGATGAAAAAGTCCTCAATTAAAGCTCAGGCCATCTGCACATGAAGGACAGTAGAGGTAAAAATGGGTCCTACCCGTAGGGAGTCAAAGATGATCCAAAGAAAGGGGACCCAAAGCTGGTCCTGACAGAAGAGGCCTTCTCCAGGCATGAGCTGCAGTGCAAAGGTGTTGTTCCTCCGGTACCCATGTCCCCAGGCTCAACCCATCACCTCCAGCCTTTGCTTCTTCATGTAACCTCCATCTCTCCAGCAGGACCAGCTTCTCTCTCTCTCTCGTTTCATTTTTATCAATACGGAAAGGTAATCTAAACAATGCAACTTTAAAAAGCTTTAGTAATATATTATGAAAGTACTTCACGTCAGTGGTATAAATGTGATTAATAAAATAGTGCTAGGGCAACTAAAGAGACTACTGGAACGTAATCGAGTTGCTCTCTTGACTCATTTTTCTATTGTGGTAAAAATTATAACATACAAGCTACCATTTTAACCATTTTAGAATCCGTAACTCAGTGGCATTAATTGCATTCACAATACTGGGCAACTATCACCACTATTTCCAAAATGTTTTTGTCACCCCCCAAAAAACTCTGTACCCATTAAGCAATAAGGCACTTTCCCCTCTTCCCCCAGGCCCTGGTAACCTCTAATCTAACTTTCTGTCTGTATGACTTCGCCTATTCTAGATATTTCACATAAGGGAAATCATATATTATTTGCCTTTTTTATCTCGTTTATTTCACCTAGTATAACCATTTCAAAGTTCACCCAGGTTATATCACGTATCAGAACTTTATTCCTTTTGATAGCTGAATAATACTCCTTTGTATGTATTTACCACATTTTTTTCCCCATGCATCTGTTGGTGGACACTTGGGTTGTTTCCACCTTTGGCAACTAAATAATACCGCAGTCAACATTGGGTACCAGTATCTGCTTGAGCTCTGTTTTCAATTCTTTTGGGTATATACCTAGGAGTGGAATTTCTGGGGCATATGATAGTTCCATTTTGAACTTTTTGAAAAACCTCCAAACCGTTTTCCAAAGCAGCTGTGCCATTTAACATTCGCATCAATAATGTACAAGGGTTTTGATTTCTCCACATCCTCACCACCATTTTTTATTTTTCTTGATTATAACCATCCTAGTGGGTGTGAAGTGGTATATCGTTCTGGATTTGATTTGCAACTCCCTAATGACAAATGAGGAAACCCTGGTAGCATAGTGGTTAAGAGCTACGGCTGCTAGTCAAAAGGTTGGCAGTTCAAATCCACCAGGTGCTTCTTGGAAACTGTATGGGGCAGTTCTACTCTGTCCTATAGGGTCGCTATGAGTCGGAATCGACTCGACGGCAACGGGTTTGGTTTCTCGGTTTTTAATGACAAATGAAACCTTGGCGGTGGTTAAGAGCTATGGCTGCTAACCAAAAGGTCGGCAGTTTGAATCCATCAGGCGCTCCTTGGGAACTCTATGGGGCAGTTCTACTCTGTCATATACAATTGCTTTGAGTTGGAATTGAGTTGACAGCAATGAGTTTGACTTTAGTTTTTAATGACAAATGATATTGAGTTCCTTTATACGTGCTTATTGGCCATTTGTATATCTTACTTGGAAAAATGTCTATTCAAATCCTTTCCCCATTTTTTAATTTGGTTGTTGTCTCTTCATTGCTTGTTTCTTTAATCTCTTTTAGAAACCCTGGTGGCATAGTGGTTAACAGCTATAGCTGCTAACCAAAAGGTCGGCAGTTCAAATCCATCAGGAGCTCCTTGGAAGCTCTATGGGGCAGTTCTACTCTGTCCTATAGGGTCACTATGAGTCGGAACCGACTCCATAGCAACTGGTTTGGTTTGTTTGTTTTTGGTTTAGGTTTCTTGGGACTACTTTTCCCACCGAAAGTATTTGCTGCCCACTAGTGGGGACTTGTGTACTGGTGAAAGGTAACAAACATTTTTTAAAACAAATAGCTTGGGCAGAAGGTTTAAATGTGAGGTAGTGCATCTAGGAAGTATGATTGGGTAGAACTTTTGTCTCTTTTGGCGTTTGTACAGCTAAATAAGTCTTGTAAGCATATTTATGGTTTCTGTGAGTCAGAATCCACTCGATAGCAATGGGTCTTTTTTTTTTTTTGGTGCTATGGGTTTGGGGGGGTGTGTGTGTGTGTATGTGTGTGTGATATTTGGAAAACCAGAGGTGCCCAATGTACCCCGATAGAAGGCCCCCTGCAATACATCCTGCCACCAAGCCCAGTGGGACAGACAGGTGTCCACCAATCATATTGCCTGAGAACACCCTGACTTTTGGGTAACCATGTATTCCCACATAATATTTCTTAAAACCATATTATCAACCAAAAATTTAAACACACCCCATACTCAGCCTGCTTCCATGAATAAAAACACATGGTATCAAAAAAAAAAAATTCAAAGCAGAAAATTATTAGGTCTTGAAAGCGTAAACCAAACAACACTTTAGCTTAACTAGTAAAGAATGTCTGCCTTGAGCATTGTGCTCTTTTACAAACTATCTATATGGGATCAGGCAGCTCAAGAAGACAAAGCAAAGTATTATAATGAAATGTGCAAAGGCCTGGAGTTAGGAAACCAAAAGGAAAGAACACACTTGGCGTTTCTCAAGCTGAAAGAACTGAAGAAAACATTGAAGCTTCGAGTTGCAGTTTTGAAGGATTCTATGTGGAAAAAGCTTTCTGTCTTTTACCATTAAGTATGATGCTAGCTGGGGTTTTTCTATATGACCTTTACCATGTTGAGGCAGTTTCTATCTATGCCTAGTTTATTCAGTGTTTTTATCATGAAAGGTGATTGGGTTTTATCAAATGCCTTTTCTGTATCAATTCAGATGATCATGTGAGTTTTCTTCTCCTTCATTCTATTAATATGATGTATGACACTGATTGTTTTTCACGTTGAACCACTCTCGCATTCCTAGGATAAATCCCACTTAGTCACGGTGTGTAATCCTTTTAATACACGTTGGCTTCCATTTGCTAGTATTTGGTTGAAAATTTTTGCATCTATATTCATAAGGGATGTTGGTGTGTAGTTTTCAATTCTTGTAGTGTCTTTGGCTTCAGCGTCAGGGTAATATGGGCCTCACAGAATGACTTAGGAAGTGTTTCCTCATCTTCAATTTTTTGTAAGAGTTTGAGAATAACTGGTGTTGATTTTTCTTTAAATAGTTGGTAGAATTCACATGGATGCCATCTGGTCCTGGGCTTTTTTCTGTTGGGAGGTTTTTAATTACCAATTCAATCCACTTACTCGTTACAGATCTATTCAGGTTTTCTATATCTTCTTAAGTCAATTTTAGTAGAGTGTGTTTCTAGGAATTTGTCCGTTTCATCTAGGTTATTCAATTTATTATCTTACATTGTTTCTTTATATTCTCTTATAATCTTTTTTTATTTCTGTAAAAGTGGTAGTAATGTCCCCCTTTTCACTGCCAATTTTAGTAATTCGAGTCTTTTTTCTCTCTCTTTCACAATTTTTTTTTTTTTTTTTGTTAGTTTAGCTAAAGGTCTGTCAATTGTATTGGTATTTTCAAAGAAACAACTTCTGGTTTGGCTGATTTTCATTATTGTTTTTCTATTCTGTAGTTTATCTCTGACCTAGTCTTATTTCTTTCCTGTGCTAGCTTTGGGTTTAGTTTTCTCTTCTTTTTCTGATTCTGTAAGATACAGAGTTAGGTTATTGATTTGAGATCTTTCTTCTTTACCAATGTAGGTGTTATCAGCTATAAATTTCCCTGTAAGCACTGTGCTTTCTGCATCCCATAGGTTTTGGTATGTTGTAATTTTATTTTAATTTTTTCTCAAACTATTTTCTAATTCCCGTGTGATTTCTCCTTTGGCCCATTGGTTATTTAAGAATGCGGTTTTCATTTCTTCATATAAGCTTTCCAGTTTTCTTCTGTTATTGACTTCTAGTCTCATTCCATTATGATCAGAAGATCACTTTGCATGATTTCGATCTATCAAATTTAGTAAGACTCGTTTAGTGACCTAATATATGGTCTATCTTGGAACATGTTCTGCGTTCACTTAGAAGAATATGTATTTTGTTGTCATTGGGTGGTATGCTCTGTATATTTCTGTTAGGTCTAGTTAGTTTATGGTGATATTCAAATTCTGTATTTCCTTACTGATCTTCTGCATGGTTGTTTTATCCATTATCAAAAGTAGGATATTTAAGTTTGCCGCTATTTTTGTAGAACTGCCTATTTCTCCTTTCAATTCTTTCAGTTTTTGCTTCATAAGTTTTGGGGCTCTGTTGTTAGATGTGCATATGACTGTTATATCTTCTTGATAGATTGAAACTTGGATCACTATATAATGTCCGTCTTTGTCTCTTATAATCTTTTTGACTTAAAATCTATTTTGTCTGATAATAATACAGCCAATCTAGCTCTCCTTTAGTTACCGCATGTAACATCTCTTTCCATACTTTCACTTTCAGCCTTTGTATGTCTTCATATGATAAAAAAAATAGAGGGGTTAAATTTAATATCCGAGCAGGCAGAAGAATGAATGAGCAAACTTGAAGATAAGACAAATGAATGTATACAGTCTAGGGAAAACAAAGGAAAAAGAAAAATGAACAGGCCTGAGGATCCTGTGAGACACCAACAAACACACCAACATCAGATCAGGGGAGTTCCAGAAGGAATAGAGAGAGAATAGGGCAGAAAAAAAAATGTTTGAAGAAATAATCATTATTAAAAACTTCCCAAATTTGATGGACGACATGAATCTATGCATCCAAGAGCTCAACAAACTCCAAGCAGGAGTGATCCACAATGAGACACATTATAGTCAAGTTGTTGAAAGCCAAAGATAAAGACAGAATCTTGAAAGCAACAAGAGAAAAGTGGCTCTTCAAGTACAACAAATCATCAACAAGATTAACAGTTGATTACTCATCAGAGAACATGGAGGCAAGAAGACAGTGGACTGGCATATTTAAAGTGCTGGAAGAAAAAACAAAACAAAACCCAACCTGTCAATCAAGAAGTTTATATCCTGAAAACTTATCTTTCTGGAATGAAGGAGAAATTAAGACATTCCCAGATAAATAAAAGCTAAGCGAGTTCATTACTACTAGACCAGCTCTAGAAAAAAATGCTAGATGGAGTCATTTAGGCTAAAATGAAAGGACGCTAGACAGTTACTTCAAGCCATATTAAGAAATAAAGAATGCTGGTAAAGGTAATTACATAGGTAAATATAAAAGTCCATATTATTGCACTTTTGATTCACAACTCTTCTTTTGTACCTATGATTTAAAAGCAAATGCATAAAACAATAGATGCAAAGAAGCACATAATGTATATAGCTAATGCTATGTAAAGGAGGAAACCCTGGTGGCATAGTGGTTAAGTGCTACAGCTGCTAACCAAGAGATTGGCAGTTCAAAATCCACCAGGCGCTCCTTGGAAACTCTATGGGGCAGTTCTACTCTGTCCTACAGGGTTGCTATCAGTCAGAATTGACTTGATGGCAATGGGTTTTATGTAAAGGAGTAGGAATGAAGATATATAGGAACAGAGATTTTGTATTGAAACTAGGTTGGTATTATTCAAATTAGGTGTTCTAAGTTTAAAATGTTAATTATAATCCCCAGGGTAATCACTAAGAACATGACAAAAACTACACAGAAAAGGAAAGAAGGGAATCAAAATGGTATACTACCAAAAAAACTAACTATAGAAAAAGGCAGTAATGGAGGATTTGGGGAACAAAAAGCATATAAGACATAGAGAAAATAAATGGCTAAATGACATAAGTCCTTCTTTATCATTAGTTAATTTAAATGTAAATGGATTAAAGTCTCTCTGGATAAAACACAATGGTTGGAAGAATGAATAAGAGAAAATATGATCCATTCATGCTGCCTACATGAGTATCCTAATTCATTTTTATCAATATTGAAAGATACCCTAAAACATTCAACCTTAAAAAACTTCCTTAATAATGATTGTATTATGGTTTCTCAAATCAATGGAAAAAATATGATAATTCAATTAATGGTGCTAGGACAACTAGGGAAAATGCTGGAAAATAATAACGTTGCTCCCTTACTCTTTCTTTATAAGAAAATAAACTTCAGATGGATCAATCACTTAATTATAAAACACAGAACCAAAAAAATACTGCAAATAAATCTGAGAAATTTTTCTTACAAGTTGAGGAGAGTAAAGACTTCCTTAATATGACAGGAGGTTGTAAAAGTTGGATAAACACAACTGTATAGAAATTAAGAAGAAAACTGTACGGCAGAATTCACTGCAGAGACAAAAAACAAGCTAGAAGAAAATGCTTGCAACACATCACACTTAAAAGCATCATTTTCTTAATCTAAAAAAATTCATACAACTCAGTTATAAAAAATATAACACCTTAATAGAAACACTGAAAAGAAAGTTCACAGAAAGTGAAACACAAGTGACCTCTACCTCATGAAAAGATCCCTGACCCCATTCAGAAATGCAGTTTGAGAGATTTGATCTCTCAGTTCAGTGGTATTTGCTATGATGTCTACTCCCTCTTGATTGAAGTATTCTCTCACCTTCCATGACATCAATTCTGCCTTCCATGTCCTGGCCATTCTCCCTCAGTCCTTTTGCTGACCCAATCTCCCTGGACTGATGTTTCCATGTCTGAGTCCTCTTGGACTCAGTACTGCACCCTCCCCTCTTTAGCATCAGCAGTCTCTTTCTGGGTGACCCACATAGTACTGGAGCTTCAACCACCATGTACATGCTGACATTTCCAGATGTGTACCACTAGCCCTTACCACACACCATGCTTTTGGAGACTCAAGTCAAACCTGAGCATTCCTGTTTGATAACTCCCTTGCCCTCAACTCCCCACATGTAATCCATTGGCAAGTTCTAACAGCTATATCCAAAATGTGTCCTGAGTCAGTCCTATTCTCCCTACAGCTCTGCTCACCACCCTGGTTCAAACCATAACCACTCCTTCCATGGACTACGGCAATAGGTGCCTAAAGCTCTTCTGCTTCTTCAGTGTGTTTCTGTTTCTTTTGGGCTAGGGTCTTCCCTCTCTGTAATCCAACACTTTGACTAGCACAGGTCATGTCCAAAGTGGGCTTGCCCTGATGCTAAGGTAACACTGGTTTTCTACAACGCACACAGGAAATGCAAATTCATAAAAAGGATTTAAAAAAACACTGCACTTGCTGACTCTGGAAGTCCTTGCACAGGAGATGTCAATTTCTAACTTATATAAGTGGGGAAAGAAAGAAATGTGTGAGGCAAAAACACGATCAACAACCTCTATGGGCATGGTTCCCTATCCCTTTCTCCATGCACACATGACAATCCCATAGCATACATGGCCTGTGTTATACATGCTGCTTTATATATTGCTCCTCCTACTTCACAATAATCCATGGAAGTCTCTCCATCTGCTTCTGCTCTTGGCCCCTTTCAAACCAAGAGTGAGCGCTTAAACATACAAACCAGTTCCTGTCAGTCCCCTGCATAAAACTTCTCAGGGACTTCCCTTACTCACAAAATAAAACCCAGTCTCCCTGCCCTGTGTCATCTGGACCCACCTGGCCCTCTGACCCCATACCCCTCCACTCTTCCCAGTTGCCACCTGCCTTTGCTTAAACATCCCAAGCCCCTGCTCCCCCTAAGGCCCTTGTTCCTGCTGTCCCTCCTCCACAGCACTCTGGCCTGGCTCACCGCACCTGTGAGCCCTGCCCATCTTTGTATTTCAGCCCAAAGTCAACACTCCAGGGAAAACTCGCTAACCCAGTCACTGTCTCTCATGTCCTCTATTATCCTGCACAAGGGTTATCGTGCCTTCCTGTCACGTTGACCTTTTGGCTCAATACCAACCCAGAAAGAAAGCTTTATGTGGGCAGGGGTCACTTGCCCTCCACTAGTACAGTGCCTGACACACTGTGGAATAAAAGAACCACGAACTGCAGGAAACAGAAGTGAAAGAACGAAGACTGGTGGTGGAAAGGTGAGGGGTCAGTGTTAGAACGCACCTGGTTTGCAAAACCCCTCCAGTGATCTGGGGATCCTTTGCTGTGGGGCAGCTATTTTCCCGTCCTGCAGGTTGACTGCAGCCAAGTCAGCTGGGACCTGTGGGAACAAGGCAGGGATATCACGAGTGGTTTCCAGACTCTCACCCTTCTTAGGATGCACCGCACGTCCCCTTTACCCAGCCTTCCAAACCAAACAGAACTTGGGCCTTTCTTCCCACTCTAATCTCTCATTCTTTTGCTTTCATGGTTGACCCATCTGACTTTGAGGCTAGCCAAGCCATATACGTTGAAAAACTCTCCTTTATCCTTTTCTCTTATCATAAATTACTTTTATTCTAGAAAATGTGGGCAAGTATAGGAGAGTTTGTATAAGAATGCAAAAATTATGTGTTCCCTTCCACCAGGGATGATAACATCCATTAATATATTGACTTACTTAGTTTTACTATTTGGTCGTATATTATGAATTCTTTCAATCTCTCTCTCTCTCTCACATGCACACTCATACACACATATGAACTTTTACAAATGAGGGTTATACTAGATGCAAACTAAAAAAAAAAATCAGTATACAGCATCAAATGTTTAAATATTGAACTTCTGGTTTAATAGGGCTCCTGACAAGCTGTCCCCCAAAGTAGCCTGTTCTTCCTTTCTTGGTTGGTTATTGTTAACTGGATACTTTTTAGAATTCCATGTTTTTGTTGGCTTTTTACCTTTATATATGTGCTTTATTTATTTAGCAGTTGCTGTAGAGAATATGGGAAACCCTGGTGGCGTAGTGGTTAAGAGCTATGGCTACTAACTAAAAGGTCGGCAGTTCAAATCCACCAGGTGCTCCTTGGGAACTCTATGGGGCAGTTCAACTCTGTCCTATAAGGTCACTATGAGTTGGAATTGACTCGACGGCAATTGGTTTGGGTTTGGTTTTTATAAAGATTACGAGGAGCCCTGGTGGCTCAGTGGTTAAGCACTCGGCTGCTAACCAAAAGGTCAGCTAGTTCAAACCCACCAGCTGCTCTGAGGGAGAAAGATGTGGCAATCCACTTTTGTAAAGATTTACAGCCTTGGAAACTCTGTGGGGGCAGTTCTACTCTGTACTACAGGGTTGTTATGAGCTGGAATTGACTTGATGGCAATGGGGTATAGAGATTACAATATGTACTGCCAACTTTTACATTCTGTTTAAAGTTTTTATTTTTTAATAGCTTTATTGAGGTATAATTGACAAGTAACACACTACATATAATTAAAGTATACAACTTGATCAATTTTGACATATGCATAAATGTGAAACGATCACCCCAATCAAGATAATGACCATACCTATTACCCCAAAAGGTTTCTGCCCCTTTGTAATCTTCCTTCACACCTCTCTTCTGTCCTCAAGCAACCACTGATCTACTTACTGTCACTATAGATAAGTTTGCATTTTCTAGAATTTCATATAAATGGAATCATATGGTGTGTACTCTTTTTTTTTTTTTTTTGGTCTGGTTTCTTTCATTTGGCATAATTATTTTGAAATTCACCCATGTTGTTCTGTGCATCAGTAGTTCATTCCTTTCCATGGCTGAGTGGTATTGTTGCTTTAATATTGTGATATTAATGGAAAATGGAAAAAACTTGCAGATGGATAGGTTCGTTTATCATCCCTTCCTGTTCTTCTGCTAGAGTTGTCCTATGCATTATGTGTTATAATTTTTATTTGAAATATTGTGTATATTTTCAGGAAATTAATTCTGTCTTCACTGAAGTGGCCATCAGCTGAAATCTCTGCTGCATTTCTGGCCTTAGCCGGGCTGCCTGGAGTCTATCCTACACATGCTTGTTTCAGGGGCAGCTAGAGCTTCGGGCAGCTGTATTTCCAGAACTTGGGGCCAAACCTCTCTTTCTCTAAGATACACCCAGCTTTCATGTGTAGCAATGAAAGGTCCTGGTGGTCACAGTCTGTGCCCAGCATGGACAGAGTAAGCTGCAGTACCAGTGGTGGAAAGGAAAGGTGCCCACTGCGATGGTCCAACGTAACCTGTGGACAATATTGATTGTGTGGTAAAGGATGGGCTGCCACAGAAACCCACCTAAGTGCCTGAGCATGAGGCATGGCTGAGAAATAGATATAAGCCTTAGCATTGATATTTACACAGAAACAGAACTTGGTTATAAGAGAGATGTTAAGTACTCAGCAAATGCCTGTGTTTTAGACTTGTATAACACTTTCAGTTGTTGAAACAATTATTACCTAATTTGATCCCCCGTTTTTTAGTACCAGTAATCTCCACAATATGGTGCGTCAGGAATTATTACCATTCCAAATTGGAATTTGTCCAAGGCCACAGAGCTCTTTAGTGCCGGAAGGAAGGCTTGAATCTTGGATCTGTTCACAACAATCAGATGACTCTTTTTTATTGGTGTATTTTTAGTTTCTGAGGGGTTGTGGAACAAAATTGACTTCCACACTGTAGTTACACTCAGGAGTCAGGAGACCCAGGTCTTAAATAGTTGATGGCCATGGGCAGGTCACTTGACCACTAGGGACATCTGTGTCCCCATGTGTAAAATGAAAAGTCTGGGCAAAATGATCCCCAGGTCTTATCTGGCTTTATCCTTTAATGACAAGTTAAGGTCTACCTTGGTTTCCTGGTGCTGCTGTAATGGAAATATCACAAGTAGGTGGTTTTAAAGAACAGAAATCTATTTTCTCACAATTCAGGAGGCCAGAAGGCTGAATTCTGGGGAAGTCCTTCATTGTCTATTTCAGCTTCTAGTAGCCGGCAACGCTTTGAGTTCCTGGGCTTGGAGGTTCATCTGCTTCCATCCCCTTCAGATAATGTTTGTGTTCCCTGTGTATGTATATGTATGTATGTATGTGTTCAAATCTGCTCTTTTGATAACTCACACAAGTGATTAGGTTTAGGACACACCCTACCCTAATAGGGCCTCATTAACAGGGAAAAAAAAAAAAAAAACCTTTTCCTAAAAAGGACTATATCCACAGCTATAGGGGTTAGAATTTCAACACATATTTTGGGGGCAGGAGCAGAGAGGAGACACAATTGAATCCACGACAGGGTCTATTATGCTTTTTCTATCGACTGATCATTTGCATTGTTATTAGACTTCAGGAACTACTAATAAACATGAAATTTAGAGAGGAAGGGAGTGACTGGACCAGGGTCAGGCAGTTAGTGACGACCCAGACTAGAAGGTAAATGGCTTGACTCTCAATCCAGTGGGGTTTCTACTACACTTGAAACAATTAACAAACAAACAAACCCCAAGATGATTTTAGGCCACAGGAAGAACTTGAGAATGTTCTATGCTAATATCACACCATCCTAACTATTGCTAAGTTTAAGATAAAGACGGCAGCTCTTGGGTGTGAAAATGTAAGGATGCACGTGGGAAAGAACTGGAGTGCTGCTGGGTTGATTGTTAAATAGGACTTTCCAGTTGAAAGGAGCTTTGATGTAGACTTAGGAGGTGCGTGGACTTACGAGCTCTCAGTTTTTTGCAGTAAGGGAAGCTAAGGATCATTTCTGGCTGCAGAACTCTTGCATCGTTTGTGGGGAAGAAGGAAGACAAGGAAATTCCTCAGTAGGTAACTTGATAAATATAAGTTTCCCCTCCCAGCCTTCCCCATGCAACTTCCTGGGAGAGATAAAGACCCTCCTCTCTCTACACAGTGTTTCCCAAACCCAGCTATATACCAGAATCACCTGAGGAGGTAGTAAAACAAATTCACAGGACCCAGCCCGGAAACTTGGATTCAGAGGCCTAGGAATCTTTGTTTATAAGGCTCTCCAGATAACTGTGAAGAGCCCTGGTGGCCCAGAGGTTAAGAGCTCAGCTGCTAACCAGGTTGGCAGTTCAAATCTACCAGCTGCTCCTTGGGAACCCTACAGGGCAGTTCTACTCTGTCCTACAGGGTCACCTGCATCATTTGTTGGGAAGGAAAACACAGGGAAATTCCTCAGTTAAATGATTCACCTCTGGGAGGAATTGACCCAGTGGCAATGGGTTTTTTTTTTTTTTTTTTGGTTAGATTACTGTGAAGATCAACCTGCCCACAATCCTTGACCCCCGACCCCCAGGGCTCCCCAAATTGTATGAACAAGCAGATAAGGGATGGTTACCAGGAACACCATCACAGAGTGGGGTAAACCTCTGAGGAGTAGGGGGGGAGCAGGGGAGCCCCAGGTAGGTGATGGAGGTACATGTCTAAAAAGTTTACAGAGCATTGGTTAAGACAGCAGGATTGTCAAAAATACAAAGAAAAGGAATTGAATTATCTTCAAACAACTTGGATTAACACTAATAACCCTTTCTTTGTATTTACCTTGAAGGAAGGTGCTGTGGATTGCCTTTAAGAGAATGTTACAAATACTCTGAACAAGGTGAGGACATAGCATCAGCATTTGTCCAGGAATCTTAGAATTCAAGTGACTGACTCCTCAGGGAAGACACATCTGGCACCTTGTGGGCAGCACTGTGCAGGCCCTGGGCAGTATCTGGGGTAAGACATAACCATCCTTTCCTTAGGACTTTCCAGTTTAAAGAGGAGCTTTAGTATTTTTTAGTATAGACATAAATAACCTCAAGGTGCACAGAGGTTAAAAGGGCACGAAGAGGTTTCCCTGAGAGAGTTGACTGATGCCATCATAGGTGGGGATACGGGTGGAGGTTATTAAAAAAAAAAAAAAAAAGGTAGGAGACAAGAATCTGTAGTTTATGTTCTTCACTGATTGGAGGAGAGCAACGTCAGGATTTGAGGTTGTGTCTACACAGAGGCTTGGCCTGGAGGGAATGAGCGTGAAAGCAGCCACCAGCATGATCAAAAGAGAGGCTGCAGCTGAGGAAGAAGGGGGGCGGTTTGTTCCCAGTCATTCATGAAAACAAATGACCCTGCCCTTCCTCCCAGAGGTGAATCATTTAACTGAGTAATTTCCCTGTGTTCTCCTTCCCAACAAATGATGCAAGAGCTCTGCAGCCAAAAATGACCCTTAGCTTACCCTCCTGTAAAAAACTGAGAACTCCTAAGTCTGTGCACTTCCCAAGCCTATGTCAAAGTTCCTTTCAACTGGAAAGTCCTATTTAACACTCAACCCAGCAGCACTCCAGTTCTTTCCCACATGCACCCTTACACTTTCACACCCAAGACCTGCCTTCTTTATCTTAAAATTAACAATAGTTAGGAAGGTGTGATATTAGCATAGAATTATTCTCAAGTTCTTCCTGTGGCCTAAGATCATCTTGGGGTTTGTTTGTTTGTTAATTGATTCAAGTACAGTAGAAACCCCACTGGATTAAGAGTCAAGCCATTTACCTTCTAGTCTGGGTCTTCACTAAATAACTGCCTGACCCTGGTCCAGTCATTCCCTTCCTCTCTAAACTTCATGTTTATCTTTTTTTAATAATATTTTATCATGTTTTTGGTGAGGGGTTACACAGCAGTTTAGGTTCAAATCCAACAATTTTTACACAAAATTATCAATGACATTGGTTATATTCTTCAGAATTTGTCAACATTCTCATTATATCCATTCTGATTGTTTTGTTTCCATTAATCTAATTTCCCTGCCCCCGTTACATTCTCATCTACGTTTTAAAGTAATTATTGACTGCTTGGTTTCATACAGGTGATTTTTTAAAGGAGCACATTACTTACAGGTGATATTCATTACCTTGTCAGCCAATCTGTTATTCAGCTACAAGGTGACCCTGAGGGGTTTGTTTTGGTTCAAGGTTTAACGAGTATCTCAGGGGAAATAAAAGCCTTTACCTGAACAGATATATGCACACTCATGTTCACTGCAGCTCTGTTTACAATAGCAAAAAGACAGAAGCAACCAAGGTGCCCATCAACGGATGAATGGATAAATAAATTGTGGTATATTCACACGATGGAATACTACACATCAATAAAGAACAATGATGAATCCATGAAACATTTCATAATATGGAGGAATCTGGAAGGCATTATGCTGAGTGAAATTAGTCAGTTGCAAAAGGACAAATATTGTATAAGACCACTATTATAAGAACTCAAGAAATAGTTTAAACAGAGAAGAAAATATTCTTTGATGGTTACGAGAGTGGGGAGGGAGGGAGGGAGGGAGAGGGGTATTCACTAATTAAAAAAAAAAATTAGATAGTAGAAAAGAACAATTTTAGGTGAAGGGAAAGACAACACACAATACAGGAGAGGTCAGCACAACTGGACTAAACCAAAAGCTAAGAAGTTTCCTGAATTAAACCAAAGGCTTCAAAGGCTAGCGTAGCAGGGACGGGAGTCTGGGGACTGTGGTTCCAGGGCATATCTAGGTCAATTGGCATAATAAAATCTATTAACAAAACATTCTGCACCCCACTTTGGAGAGTGGCATCTGGGGTCTTAAACGCTAGCAAGCAGCCATCTAAGATGCATCAGTTGGTCTCAACCCACGTGGAGCAAAGGAGAATGAAGAACACCAAAGACACAGGTAATTATGGGGCCAAAAGACAGAAATGGCCACATAAACCAGAGACTATATCAGCTTGAGACCAGAGGAACTAGATGCTGCCCGACTACAAACAATGACTGCCCTGACAGGGAACACAACAGAGAACCCCTGAGGGAGCAGGAGAGCAGTAGGATGCAGACCTCAAATTCTCATAAAAAGACCAGACTTAATGGTCTGACTGAGACTAGAAGGGCCCTGGTGGTCATGGTCCCCAGGCCTTCTGTTGGCCCAAGACCGGAACCATTCCCAAAGCCAACTCTTCAGACAGGGATTGGACCAGACTGTGGGATAGAAAATGATGCTGGTGAGGAGTGAGCTTCTTGGAACAAGTAGACACATGAGACTATGTGGGCGGCTCCTGTTTGGAGGGGAGATGAGAAGGCAGAGGGGGACAGAGGCTGGCTGAATGGACATGGAAATACAGGGTGGAGAGAGGGAGTGTGTTGTTGCATTAGGGGGAGAGCAACTAGGAGTGTATGATGGGGTGTGTATAAATTTTTGTATCAGAGACTAACTTGATTTGTAAACTTTCACTTAAAGCACAACAACAACAACAAAAAAAGAGTGTCTCAGGGTAATAGTCTCAGGGAGTCCACCAGCCTCAACCAGATCAGTAAGTCTTCTTCTTTTTTTTTAAGGAATCTGAGGTGTTAGTCCACAGTTTTCTTCCACTCTGTCAGAGTCTATATTTTGTGGCCCTGATTAGAATGGTCAGTGGTAGCCAGTTAGCATCTAATTCTTCTGATCTTATGGTAGATGAGGTCCTGGTTTGTGCAGACTATTAGTCCCATATACTAGTTTATTCTCTGAGTCTTTGGCTTCCTTCTTTCTCTTTTGCTCCAGACGAGTAGAGACCAATGGCCGTTTGAAAACTTTTAAGACCACAGACACTCCCCACCAAACTAGGATGTAGAACGTAACTCTATGAATTATATTATGCCAATTGACCAAGATGTCCCATGAGACTATGGTCCTAATCTTTCACACCCATAAATCTAACCCCACAAGGTGTTTGGTAATATCTAAGAAGTATCTGTAACTGTGCCCCATGTTTTTAGTTATATATATGAATATATATACATACAGTCACATAGATGCATATACATATACATACACCTACATATATACACATATGTATACTCACATATACATACCTACACATACATATGCCTGCCTACATAAATACCTGCTGATATATTTTTTGGTTGTTGTTGCTTTTGTTTCAAAATTATATATGCCATAGCAATTACCAACAGGTTCTTTTTCTTGTGTACAATTTAGTGACATCATTTACCTTCCTCAAGCTGTGTACACTTCACCCTTATTTGCTGTTACCTTTCCCATCACCAAAAATAACGTGTCTACTACCTAGATAATGAACCCCTTCCACCCGCCCTATTCCCAGTCATCCCTGGTAACCACTAATGAACATTAGTTTCTGTATATTTACCTGTTCATGTCATTTCATAAAAGTGAGAAAATAAATATTTGGTTTTCTTTTGTTGTTGTTGTTGACTTATTTTGCTTATAACATCCTCCAGGTTCATCCATGTTCCAGGATGTTATAAGAACTCATTTTTTCTTTATCGCTGAGTAGTATTCCATAGTACATATGTACCACATTTTACTTATCCATTTATCCTTTGATGGGCACTTGTTTCCATCTTTTTGCCTTTGGGAACAGTGTTGCAAATATAGGTGTGCATATGTCTGTTCATGTCACTTCTATTAGATCCATAGGATATATCCCTAGGAGTGGAATTGCTGAGTTGCATGGCAGCTCTACCTCTTGTTTGTTAAAAAATCACTAGACTGTTTCCACAATGGCTGTATACCATTTCGTGTTCCCACCAGTAATGGATGGCAGTTCCAATTTCTCCACATCCCCTCCAACACCTGTAATTTTCCTTTTTTTTTTTTTTATCTTAACCATCCTTGTGGGAGTGAAATGGTATCTCATTGTGGTTTGGATTTGCATTTCTCTGATGGCTAATGATGTTGAGCATCTTTTCATGTGTCTGTTGGCCATCTGAATATCCTCTTTGGTGAAGTGTCTGTTAATGCCCTTTGCCCAGTTTTTGACTGGGTTGTCTTTTTGTTGTCAAATTATAGGCATTTTCAATGTACCTTTTGGACCCTTATCAGTTATATCATTCTCCAAGTTTTTTTTTTTTTTCATAGTCTGTCGATTTTCTCATTAGTCTTTTGATAGTCTTTTTTTTTTTTGGCTTCCTGGAATTGTCCATAAGAATTTTTTTTTTCCTTTAGGTGAAAGTTTACAGCTCAAGTTAATTTCTCATACAAAAATTTATACACATATTGTTTTGTAACATTAGTTACAATCTCCACAATGTGACAGCATACTCCCCCTTTCCACTCCAGGTTCCCTGTGTCCATTCAACCAATTTCTGTCCCTTCCTGCCTTCTCATCCTGTCTCCGGAAAAAGCAGCCCATTTGATGTAGTGAATCTGATTAAACTAAGAAGCATACTCCTCACATGTATTATTTTTTGTTTTACAGTCCTGTCTAATCTTTGTCTGAAGAGTAGGTTTTGGGAATGGTTTCAGTTCTGGGTTAACAGAGTGTCCACGGGCCATAGTTTTGGGGGTTCCTCCAGTCTCTGTCAGACCATTAAGTCTGGTCTTTTTACGTGGATTTTGTTCTGCTCCAGACTTTTCTCCTGCTCTGTCTGGGACTCTCTGTTGTGTTCCCTGTCAGGGTGGTCATTGGTGGTAGCCGGGCACCATCTAGTTCTTCTGGTCTCAGGCCGGTGGAGTCTGGTTTATGTGGTCCTTTAGTCTCTTGGGCTAATATTTTCCTTGTGTCTTTGTTTTTTTCATTCTTTTGTGCTCCAAATGGGAGGGGACCAATTGATCCATCTTAGATAGCTGCTCACAAGCTTTTAAGACCCCAGACGCCACTTACCAAAGTGGGATGCTTGATAAAGTCTTTTGATGAACCTAAGTATTTAACTTCTTTGAGGTCCCGGATATCTATCTTGTATTCTGTTGCTCCTGCATTCATTGTTATATTTGATTATCGCTGAAAAAACTTAGGTCCCAAAGCTCTGCTCCTAAATTTTCTTCCAAGAACTTTATGGTTTTACATGTAACATTTAGCTCCCAGGTCCATTTTGAATTAGTTTTTGTGTATAGTGTGAAGTATGGATCTTGTTTCATTTTTCTGCATGTAAAAATCCAGTTTTTCCAGCACCATTTTTTATTTGTTGAAGAGTCATGTTTATCTTCCTGGAAGTGAAGAGTTGCTTTAAATGATTTCTCAGGTTCCCTCCAGCAGTAACCCTGTGCTATCTGAGAGCAAACCTCCTAACACGAGCCAAGTAGTTCCTATACAGTCCGGTGGTGGTGAGAATTATATGAGTTAATATGTACAAAGTGCTTAGAACAGAGTATGAGTATGTGGTAAATACTGAATTTAAGCACAAGCTGTGATTAGTATAATCAATACCTACAATGCTGATTTTAATTTTCAGTCAGAGAGAATCAGAACAAAATTCTCCAGGCTAAAAATACTATAAACTGGGCTCTTGCAACTCCACAGCTTTACCTATCAGGGTCAAAATATGGTGGTATGACATGCCCAGGAACTATCACAGCCTCTCTGGGAGGTGGGGTAAGATCAGTGGCATCACTGGGGCGGGGGGTGCAGGAGGTATGGACTGCACCAGGTGATACTGTCAGAAGCAGTGACACCAAAATGACTGTTTATAAAATTTTTGTGCAGTGTTTTGGCAGAAATTTATTCTTTTTATTAAAATATCCCTATAGTTAGTTAAAACCACAAGGACATTTTTCGTAAGCCCAGCTTAAATGTATACATATACCCGCAAGGCTAAAACTCCAAGGTAATTTACTTCTTAAACCTTCTAATGCACTCCAGTCAGAGCTGTCATAATTACCTAATTACGATAATGCTTCAAATCACCTGGTTCCTCTACATGCACTATAAACTCGAGCTGCTGTTTTCATTGCTGCCAGTGTTGTTATAGTTGCTGATTTTGTCAAATTTTTTAGTGTGTTAGCTGCAATAATGTAATTAGTATTTGTAAACCTATATAAATAACTTTTTTGAGAATGAGGTAGTAATTAAAGGAAAAGAAGATGAAAAATTAAAAAAAAGTCTTCCTGTTAGTTACTAATAGTGTACAAAGATTTTACAAAACAATTTTGTTGTTAGTATTCATATAATCTAAGAATTATTACATTTAAGCAATTTACAACTATATCTATCACATATTATTCTATGATTAAAATTGATAATAAACATTACTAGGAGTTCTGTAAGGTCTGGTAGGGAGGAGGTTTGTGGGAGGGGGTGACACCATGAGTTACTCCACTGGGTGACACCAACCCAAGTACCACCACTGGGTGCGACAGTGGTGGTAGAATTTCTTGTACTTCCCTTATGCTACCTTATTTTAGTTAGTTAGGTCTCTGGTCTCACCTTCTCTAGAAGACTGTACGCTCCCAGGGAGCAGGATTCACACAGAAGTCATTTGTTTCCCACCCCAGGGTCCAGGATAGACCTTTCCCAGAGTGGAGAGTTCATCAATGACTGATGCGTGAATAACTGCACTCCACTCCAGGAAGGAAGTGAGGTGAGACTAAAAATTGCCTCAGCTCACTGCCTAAGGACAGTGTCCAAGCTGTAGTACAGGGATGGGAGCCCAAGCAGAGACCTGTGGACTCTGTGGAGGATACAGGGTTAGGAGTTCAAGGAGGTGATATGTAGTACAGAACACTAGAAAGGAAAAAGCAACACAGAGAGGGCTCTGGAGATTTGCAGAGTGACACCTCTACCCTGTGTCTGAGAACCTATCTGAGCCTGCAGGAGGAGAAATTGCCCCAGGCTGAGAGGAGAACCATCAGAAACCTACAGGGTGAACAATTACCAAGGCAAATTCAGGGCTGGGAATTGTTTATGAGAGAGCCACTAGCCTTTGAAGGGTGGAACTGATCCTCCATTTTTTAAAACTGTGCACCAGAACAACACTCAATACTCTTTAAAGGAGCACGACAAAATCCAGTAAAATCACAATGTCTGTCATTCAATATAGAAATTGTGAGGCATGGAAGAAACCAGAAAATATCACCTAAAACCAGGAGAAAAAACAATCAACAGAAACAACCCAGAAAATTCCAGTGACAATAGAATTGATGAACATGTAATAAAAACAGCTATTACTCACATACATATGTTCCAGGATGTGAAAGAAAACATGAACATGATCAGGAGAGAGAGGGAAGATATTAAAATGATCCAAAGGAAATTTCCAGAGATTTGAAAACATATAATATCTGAGATGAAAAATAGACTGGATAGGATTAACAACAGATTTGACACTTCACAGAAGACCAATGAATTTGAAGAGAGGGCAATAGAAATGAACCAAAATGAAACCCAAGAGAGAAAACTGCTGGAAAAAAAATTAGCAAATCTTCAGAGAGTTCTGGGACAGTACCAAGCATTCCAACAAATATAATTGGAAGATCTGTGAAGGCATAGACAACAGATAAAATATTTGAATAAATAATGACCAAGCATTTAAACCTAAAGATATTCACTCATCAAACTGTAACCTGTGCAAGGTGCTCACCGCAAAGACACTGAAATGATTTTTAGACACATTTTAGATGCCATCACTTAATTTTTTAGGTTCCTCTGTATTCCTCCTTGACCCCCTCTTTCATACTCTCCATTCTATTCTCTAGAAGCGACTTTCCTCAACCTCTGGGTGCTGTTGTCAAGGTGCCAATACAAGCAGGTGGCAGCTCCTGCTGGAAAAGAGAAAACTGTGCCATGTGGCCATTCCAGCACCAGAGTGACAGACACAAACTCTGATGTGATTTGTCCTCCTACACAACCTCACACATCTGCCAACACAGTTCACAACTGTTTACAAAAGGCCAATAAATACTTTGGTCTTCTCATATTTTACAATGGAGACACAGGGCCCTCATCAGGGTCACAAAGCTAGAAAGAAACATCAGGGCCCAGCTGTCTCCAGCCTCCAATATCAAGATTCTATTACAGTCCAAATGTCTGTGTTTCCGAGCCTTCAGAAGTTCACAATTCTTACTTTGATACAGAGGGACCTGGGAGTAAGGACCTAGCACAGAAATTAGATCATATCACTACTTATAAGGATCTCAGCTCAGGAAATGAACTTAGCACTGGACCTCATCTGATGTCATCCTTTAACAGCCCAAGCAAAAAGACATTATTACCTTTGTACAGGCATGACTGGGTGGCAGTATCACCCCAGGTGACACAGTTTTCAAGTGTAGAGCCTAGATTCCAGCCTCCCTTACCAGCCTCCCCAAAACTCCTCTGTTGATCAATCTGGGGATTCTTGGCTCATCTGCTTCCAATTTCAGGAAACTCAGAGGTCCTTGAAAATCTCTAATAGCACCAGGAATCAAAAAGAGAGCACTGTGGAGTTCCATTTCTTACCTCTCAGACAAGCAAAGAATTAAAATTCAGTGTAGCAAGAGTGAAGGGAAAGAGGCACACTTGAGTACTCTAGGTGAGTATAAAATTGATACAACCTAGAGGCAGGGCCAAGATGGCAGAGCAGTCAGACTCTTCCTGTGGTCCCTCTTACAATGAAGACCCGAAAAAACAAGTGAATCGATTACATATGATAATCTAGGTGTCCTGAACATCTAAGGCAAAGTTGAGGAATCAGACCAAGCAGCAGGGGAAGGGCGAGATGGTTCAGAAGCAGCGAGGAGTTGCCAGGCCTGACCTGGCCTGCACCAGCACCCTGCAGGCTGGATCAGCTGGCATGCACAGAGAGCCAAGCAGTGGCACTCAGGATGAGTTTCCACATCAGGAGAGACTGAACGGTAGAGAGTCTGCTCAAGCCTCCAGAACCAGTGAGAAAGGGAGTAGTGTCTAACTTACCACGTGATCAAAAAAACACCCCCTTTGGAAAGAATCTCTCTCCCATTTACCTGCCCTCTCTCTGCTCTCCACCAGGTTCAGTCTGGCTTCAGCCACTGCCATGCCCCCTGGGCTGGAAGTAGGACCCGTTGCATGACCTGAGCCATTCTCTCAGCTTTGAGGAGGGAACAAATTAACAAACAGGAAAAAATAATCTGCCAGCTTCCCTAATCTGGGAACTCAGGGCAGGCACAGCCCCTTTGCCTAGGCACAGGCATAAGGGGTCCATGGACTTTGAATGCCTTTCACCCCTGCACAGAACTGTGTGGGTGCATTTCAACAGCATAGGCCCTCATTAGCACAGTACAACAGGGTATATACCTGAAGCCTATTTTCAACTGTATCAGTTATAAGGGGTAATGGCAGTTCTGTGGCATTTGATACCACCCTGTCCATTAAATAGGTTCCTCACCTACCCACATCGGGGGCCTGAGGACTGGTGGCTCCACCCATCCTACCTAGCCACCCTTCACAGGGACCCAAGAATAAGTGGTGCCTCCCAGTCCTTACAGCCAAGAACATTTCAGTCTGTCTGAAAAACCCACCCACCTACGCACTCTAGGGAATAGGGACACGCTTTCCTTCCAGACACTCAGGAGCAACTGTCAGCCCCCTGCCTTGTTCAGTGCATGACCCCCTACTACAGCAAGATACCTGTGCCTACTCCAATCACCCCTGCCCATCTAGGGCTGTAGGTGAGAGCCTGCACCTCACACCTGGACACCTGAACTGAATCCATAAAAGAAAAGTAAACAGACTCCTGGGCTCACATATGTAGTAACAGCTCTAACTACCTGGTGACAGGATGTCAGAGCTTCAAAGACACCAATAATCAAACTAGCTCACATGATCAGCCTATTTAGGCGTATCAGAACAAAACAAAACAGGAAGGTAGGACACAGTAAGCAAACATAAAATAAACAAATATAATAACTTATCAGTGGCTTGGAGACAACAGTCAATATCAAATCACATAAAGAGGCTGACCACAATGGCTTTAGCAAGTGACCAAAACAAAGAATCAAAACACCGTCCAGAGGAAAGCGGCTTGGAATTATTGGGGGTAGAATTCAAAATATTAATATACAGAGCTCTTCAAGAGATCAGGAAGGAGATCAGGCAAAATGCAGAACAAGCCAAGAAACACACAGACGAGGCAATAGAGGAACTTAAGAAGGTTACCCAAGAGCATAATGATAAATTTAACAGGCTGTTTTTTTTTTTTTTTTTTTTAAGAATCCATAAAGAGACAGCAAACAGAAGTCCAAAAAATTAACAATAAAATTTCAGAATTAGAAAACTCAATAGGAAATCATAGGAACAGAATTGAGGCAATGGAAGTCAGAGTTAGTGAGATTGAAAATAAAGCACTTCATACCAACTTACTGGAGGAAAAATCAGATAAAAGAATTTTAGAAAATGAAGAAACCCTAAGAATTATGTGGGACTCTATCAAACCTACGAGTGATTGGAGTACCAGAACAGGGGGAATAACAGAAAATACCAAGAGAATTGTTGAAGATTTGTTGGCAAAAAACTTTCCTGATATTATGAAAGACAGGAAGATATCTATCCAAGAAGCTTATCAAACCCCACACAAGGTAGATCCCAAAAGAAATTCATCAAGACATATTACAATCAAACTTGCCAAAACCAAAGATAGGAGAATTTTAAGAGCACCTAGGGATAAATGAAAAGTCATCTACAAGGAGAGTCAGTAAGACTAAGCTCTGACTACTTAGCAGAAACTATGCAGGCATGAAGGCAATGGGATGACATATATAAAGCCTTGAAGGAAAAACATTCCCAGCCAAGAATTATATACCCAGCAAAACTGTCTCTCAAACATGAGGGCAAAATTAGGGTATTTCCAGATAAACAGAAGTTAAGGGAATTTGTAAAAACCAAGCCAAAATTACAAGAAATACTAAAATGAGTCCTCTGGTTAGAAAATCACTAACATCGGATAACAACCCAAGGCTAGAACACAGGATAGCACAACCAGCTATCAACCTAGATAAGGATGTCACAAAAATAAACCAAAGCAAAAACACTGAAAATAGGGAAACAGAGATAACAATATGTAAAAGATGACAACATTAAAACAAAAAAGAGGGACTAAATAATGTAGTTAGTTCCTTTATTCATATGAAGAGGAAGTCAAGGTGATATCAAGAAATAAAATAAAATATTCGTTTAAACTTGGAAAAAAATAGAGGTAGATATTAAGGTAACCACAGAGGAAACTAACAATCCTACACATCAAAATAAAAAACAAGAAAAACGTAAAGACTCAGTAAATACAAAATCAACACAATGAAAAGAAAACACATAAAGAAAAAACACTCAGCATAGAAAATTAAGTGGAACAAAGAAACTGTCAAGAACACAAAAAGAAATAGATCAAAATAACAGTAATTAAAAAACTCCCAACACAAAAAAGCCCTGTCCCTGATGGCTTCACTGGAGAATCCTACCAAACTTTCAGAGAAGAGCTAACACCACTACTGCTAAGGGTATTTCAGAGCATACAAAAGGATGGAATACTCCCAAACTCATTCTATGAAGCCAACATAATTCTGATACCAAAATTAGGTAAAGACACCACAAAAAAAAGAAAATTGCAGACCAATATGCCTCATGAACACAGACACAAAAATCCCTAACAAAATTCTAGCCAATAGAATTCACCACAACCAAGTGGGATTCCTACCAAGTATGCAAGGATGGCTCAACATTAGAAAAACAATCAAAGTAATCCGTCACTAAATAAAACAAAAGACAAGAGTAACAGAATCTTATCAACTGATGCAGAAAAGGATTTCAACAAAGTCCAATGCCTATTCACGATAAAAACTCTCAGCAAAATAACAATAGAAGGGAAATTCCTCAACACAATAAAGGGCATTTATACAAAGCCAATAGCCAACATCATCCTAAATGGAGAGGGTTTGAAAGCATTCCGCTTGAGAAAGGGAACCAGACAAGGATGCCGTTTATCACCACTCTTATTCAACATTAGGCTGGAGGTCCTAGCCAGAGCACTTAGGCTAGAAAAAGAAATAAAGCACATCCAAATTAGTAAGGAAGAAGTAAAAGTATACTTATTTGCAGATGATATGCTCTTACACACAGAAAACCCAGAAGAATCCACAAGAAAACTACTGGAACTAATAGATTTCAGCCAAGTATCAGCATACAAGATAAACATACAAAAATCAGTAGGATTCCTCTAACACCAACAACGACAACTTTGAAGAGGAAATCACCAAATCAATACCACTTTTACAATAGTCCCCAAGGAGATAAAATACTTAGGAATAAATCTAACCATGGACGTAAAAGACCTATACAAAGAAAAGTACAAGACACTACTACGAGAAACCAAAACAGACCTACATAAGTGGAAAAACATACCTTGCACATGAACAGGAAGACTCAGCATTGTGAAAATGTCTATTGTACCCAAAGCGATCTACAGATACAATGCAATCCTTCCAACGACATTTTTTAATGAGATGGAGAAACAATCACCAACTTCATATGGAAAGGGAAAAGGACTTGAATAAGTAAAGCATTACTGAAGAAGAACAAAGTGGGAGGCCTCACACTACCTGATTTTAGAACCTATTACACTGCCATGGTAGTCAAAACAGCCTGGTGCTGGTACATCCACAGATACATTCACCAATGGAACAGAATTCAGAATCCAGAGGTAAATTTATCCACCTATAAGCAGCTAATATTTGACAAAGACCCAACATCCGTTCAATAGGGAAAAGACAGTCTCTTTACCAAATGGTGCTGGCATAATGGATATCCATCTGCAAAAAAATGAAACAAGACCCATACCTCACACCACACACAAAAACTAACTCAAAATGGATCAAAGACCTAAATATAAACTCTAAAACAAGAAAGATCATGGAAGAAAAAATAGGGACAACGCTAGGAGCCCTAACACATTGCAAAAACAGCAACAACAAAAAAAACCATAACTAGCAATGCACAAATGCCAGAAGAGAAATTAGATAACTGGGAGCTCCTAAAAATCAAACACTCATGCTCTTCCAAAGACAACCTACGGACTGGGAAAAAAATTTTGGCTACGACTTATCCAATCAGCGTCTAATCTCTCAAATCTATAAGATACTGCAAAACCTCAACAACAAAAAGACAAATAACCAATTTAAAAAATGGGCAAAGGATATGAATGCAACGATAAAGAACAACGATGAATCCATGAAACATCTCATATCATGGATGAATCTGGAAGGCATTATGCTGAGGGAAATTAGTCAGTTGTAAAAAGACAATTATTGTATAAGACCACCCGTATAAGAACTCAAGGAAAGGTTTAAACACAAAAGAAAACATTTTTTTGACGGTTACAAGGGTGGTAAGGGAGGGAGGGGGCATTCACTAAGTTGACAGTAGACAAGAACTATCTTAGCTGAAGGCAAGGACAACACACAATACAGGGGAGGTCAGCACAACTGGACTAAATCAAAAGCTAAGAAGTTTCCTGAACATAACCAGATACTTCAAGGGACAGAGTAGCAGGGGTCTGGGGACCATGGTTTCAGGGAACATCTAGGTCAACTGGTATAACAAAGGCACTAAGAAATTGTTCTGCATTCCAATTTGGTGAGTGGCTTTGGGGTCTTAAAAGCTAGCGAGCGGCCATCTAAGATGCATCAGTTGGTCCCAACCCACCTGGAGCCAAGAACACCAAAGACACAGGGAAAATATTCGCGCAAGAGACAAAAGGGGCCACATAAACCAGAGACTCCATCAGCTTGTGACCAGAACTAGATTGTGCCCAGCTACCACCATTGACCACCCTGACAAGGAACAGAACAGAGAGTCCCTGATGGAGCAGGAGAAAATTGGGGTGCAGAACTCAAATTCTAGTTAAAAAGACCAGACTTAATGATCTGTGTGAGACTGGAGGAACCCTGGAAGACATGGCCCCCAGACTCTCTGTTAACCCAGAACTAAACCCATTTCCGAAGCCAACTCTTCAGACGAAGATTAGACTGGACTATAAGACAGTACATAAAATGATACTCGTGAAGAGTGTGCTCCTTAGTTCAAGTAGATGCATAAGACTGAAGGCGCAGCTCTTGTCTGGAGGTGAGGTGAGAAGGCAGAAAGGGACAGAAGCTGGCTGAATGGACACGGGAAATCCGGGGTGGAAAGGAGGGGTCTGCTGTCACATTATAGGAATAGCAACTAGGGTCACAGAACAATGTGTGTATAAATTTTTGTATGAGAAACTAACTTGAGCTGTAAACGTAAAGCACTTAAAGCACCATAAAAAAAAATTTTTTTTAATTGATACAACCTTCCTTGGGAGGACAATTTGGCAACATCTAAACAAAATTCGAAAATTATTTAAACCACTGAACAGCATTCGTACTTCTACTGAGTCAGCCAGTGGCAGACTGGTGCAGATGGATATATGAACACATGATAGAGACAAGGATATTTACTACAATGTAGTTGGAATCACAAAAGACAAAGCGGAATATAAGAAAAAAAGCTGTCCATAAGAGGAGATGGTAATATAAACTGGGTTTGTTGGTATCTGCTTCACCCATGCTATAAAATACTACCCTAAAGTTAAAGAGAATAAGATAAATCTGAATGCAATAACACAAACATCTAATGTTATATATATATAACTTTAGAATTTTGAAAAAGCAATAGTGCCTGTGGATGAATAGAAAGGTCAAGACTCATGGGGGATAAGACCGTGTCTGCAATGCAAGAAGGCCTGGGCCTCACATTCCCAAAAACCTCATTACACACCTCATCCTCACATCAGCTCTGGAGACAGACAGGTTACTGAACTGAGTGACTCATCAAGCAGCGTTAAACATGGGTCCTATTTTATATGCTATTTTAGAAATTCACTATCATTTTGTAACCACAAAACTTGTATTTCTGAATTTAGCGACAATTTGTTAAATGAAAAAAATTAAAATTCCATGATTCCAGTAACCCTGTTTGGGCACTTAATTTTTTTTTTTTTAACATAAACTTTAAAAGTGCGATTGGCAGGAGCCTCGATTCGCCTGGAAAAGAAGTGGAAGTATGTGATCTGTCTCCTAGGTCATCTCTCCCCACAAAGTTTCCTCAGCATGAGCGCGAGTACAGAGTTCTCCTCTCAGAGCTCTGTCAGAACCGGAGCCTCGGCAGCCCTGCCCCGGGTCTAGGGGTCCAGCCCCGGAATCCTGACTCTGCCATCGTGAACGACGGCCCATACACGTCCCTGTACAAGAAAATGGCTGGAGGAACCGGGGACGCCGCTCACTGAGGGGGGCGGGGCGGGAGGAAGTGAAGGTGCCCAGGAGCGCGGAGGAAAAGTTACTTTTGGCTGCCGGCATTTTTCGCCACTTTGCAAGGAGTACGTTTTGGTATTGAAAACATTTGTATAAAAAAGTTAGGTAAGAAAGAAGGACGAATGAAGAAGAGGCTCCCTGTGTCGCTCCCCAGCAGGAAGGCGGTCCCTCCGCGGCCAGCGCAGGACGACTCCACTCGCTCTCTCCGTGAGTTTTGAAATTCACTCCGGGGGTCGCTGAACTCGACGAGCCGGGCAGAGGAGCTGGGAGGTGGCGGCCCACTCTGCCCCGGCTCGGCCCGGGTGGGTCAGCCCGGCCCCGGCCCCCGCTCTGCCCTCACTCCGCCGACGGAGTTGTCTTGCCCGGGCAAGTCCCGGCTCCAGAAGAGCCAGGCGAGCCCCCCGCCAGTCCGCAGGGGACCCCACTCCCTATGCCGGCCCTCGGTACACCCGGCGCATCTGTCCGGAGCCAGGAACCGTGGCGGGTCACTTACCAGTAGCAATGCACCCAAGGCGACGAAGATAAGGATCTTGTGGCTGCCGAGCGCATTCCCGGAGCTGTGTAGCGGAGGCCTGGCTCCCCACGACATCCTGGTTCCCGGGGCGCGCCCTGCCCTGGCCCCCGCTCCGGGAGCTGCCAGAGCGCTCGCTCCCCGCTTCGACGTGACTTTAAAAAAAATTTTTTTTTTTTTTCCCACACTGTCCTGACTGGCCTGGCAGTTTTAAGACCTGCAAAATCTGTCACGATTCAATCTGTGTATGTCGCAGGGTGCGGAGACTTGCCCACCAGACAGCCTTGTGCTGCCGCGCCGCCCTCCTGGCTTCTCTGCTAAAGATGGAGAGCAGGGGTGCCAGCTCCGGTGGTATTCCCGCAATTTCGCAATCAGGGCGAGGTCGCGCAAGCACTGACGAAACCATTGCAGCCTGCTCTTCGGAGGGTTTTGGCGGGTTGGCACTGTTCCCAGAAAGCAGCACAGGTAGTGACGTTTTCCAGGCACACACTAGACATGCATAGACTATATAGAAAAGAATGAATTCACACTTTTCAAACTTGTACCGCAAGCTCCTTCTTTATTCACCTTGTGTATCTTCCCTTGTCTTTCAAAAATTGTTGTAGATGTGTGCCTTCGATCGATTCTAACTCACAGGGACCCTATAGGACAGAGTAGAAATGCCCCACAGGGTTTCCTAGGCTGTAAAAAAAAAAAAAAAAAAAAAATTTTTTTTTTTTTTTTTTATCTTTGTGGGAGCTGATTGACTAAAGTTTTTCTCCCTGAATCGCTGGTGGGTTCCTTGGAACTTGGACTTTGGGTTAGTAGTCAAGCTCTTAGCCATTGCGTCACCAGGGTTGCTTTTGTAAATCTCCCTCCCTCTTAATTTTTTTTTTTTTTCTTAGGTGTCGCACAGAGTTCCCTCAACCCTGGGCAGAGCTGAGAACTACCACGTGCACCATATAAAGACTTTAGTGGGAAGTTGGATGCAGAGGACAGTGAGGGGGAGCTGGGGCTCAAACTAGCTCGGAGACATTGTGAAGTGAGGTGCCCCCCTTCCGGGCTCTGTGCCTGATGGTAGGTGTGGCCCATGGGACCTTTTCCTGCCCCGGGAAAGTGCACAGGACTCCTGCTTCTGGGAGGAGCTGCCAGGCAACATTTCCACCAAGGGGAGCATCTCCTTCAGTCTGGGCAGCTCAGCTGCGGGACTTGCAGGAGCACAACATGAGCTGAGTTCCTGGCAATATAAGATCCAGCCCATAGTTCAGTCAGAGAATATGGGGTGTTCTAAATTATTTCTCAATCTCAGAATAATTGTCATTTAAACTCTGTCATAATTCTCGGAAAAGTCCCGTGAGTGGCGCAAATGGTTAAGCACTTGAACACTAACGGAAAGCCTTGTGGTTCAAACCCACCCAGAGGCAAATTAGAACACAGGCTGACCATCTGCTTCCTATAGGTCACAGCCTTGAAAGCTCTACGGAGCAGATCTATTTTGCATACATGGGTCCACCATGGCAAGTAATAATGAGAACATACGCTCTGATAAAGTTACCTTTCCTCTGTAATTTCATATAATTAAAGTTCTACAGGATAAAATGCTTGGAGCACTGTACAGTTTTTTGCTTTTTTTTTTTTTTACACAGTGAGATCTAGAAGAAAAAGTGTGGCATAGCTCTGATTACATTGTTCAAACATGTTGTTTTATAGATGAACGAACTCAAGTCCAGTGATATCTTTATGACTCTCTGAATGTCTTCCCCTGGTTACAAGAACTATGTTTTGAAATCTGGGGTCACCATTCACATCGGGACAATGCCATCTTTCTTTTCAACAGATTCACAGGCACATGTCCAAATCATCTTCGACTGCTTCTCCCTTATTTGTCAGAGCAAAGTAGTTACCAGATCCTGTCACCTCCATCGTTCACAATTTCTTTTATCTGCCATTATCTCGGTGAGGCTTCTGATATCTGTGGACTGCTGCCAGGGTTTCCATCTTGCTGTTCCCAAGCCCATGACCCTCCTTCCACTTCCTGTTGGGCAGCATTGTAGGGTAGCCTGCTCCAGGGAAAGGCACTTAGCAGGGGGCACTGGGAGGGAAAGGGGGTGATTCAGTGGTGCTGAGCTTTGTATCCTGCAAGGCTTGTGAGATTTGCTAATACAGTGCGTGTAAAAATACTTTGTTAAGAAAACCTGTATTGAAAGTCAGTTATAGTACCATTATCAAGACATTTCACATTTGATGATGCAGACTAAATGGAAGAGATGAAAGATCCCTTGTTACAAAATCCTTCTCCTTTGAAAGCAGAAGTGAAATCACTTGGTGAGCTTAGGACCAGAAACAGGATTGTTGGTTGTTGGGCAATGTTTCCGAGCCAGTGGTGCCCAAACACCAAATGGATTGGCCTGGGTGCCCTGTGTGCTGGGCTCGTAGGACTGGGTTCAACATACGTGACACCTACTATGACCCCAAGCATGTGCTAGTGCTGAGTGAAGACAGACCCATTCCCTGCCCTCACTGAAGTTGTGGGAATGATAGCTTTGAAACAAAATTAAAAATAAATTTGAAGGAGGCCTGGTGCCTGGATTCTATCTATGGCAGCCCAGCTCCCTTTTCCATCTCCCTTATCTCCTCCAGCTCTCCTGGATTTAACATTTATTTATCCTCAGCTCCAGGCCACTTCTCCGGTTCTTCCAAGGAGTGTATTGTTCTTGGCTAAGAAAGGGAGAGAAACAAACAAAAAGAGACCCACTGCCAGGTTTCCTTCCTGTTCATTGAATATTTAAAATACTTGCCAGGATGTGAATTTTTGGCTTGTAGATTATCTATCTCCAGGATACGCAATACTTTCCTTTAAGCCTCTTTAAAGAAATAAAACATCCTCAGGTGCTTTGTACTAAAGCCAAACTTACTGAAAGCATGTGACTATTTCCTGCTGGTGCCTTAGCGCCCACAATCTCTGCAGAGCCCCACCTCTCCACTGTCTCAGACTCTGCCTCAAAGTTATGCATTCAAGTTTGTGTGTAGCACTATGAGTCAGAATCGACTCCATAGCAATGCGTTTGGTTCTTTTTTTTTTTTTTTAGCATATGCCAAAACCCAGTGTATAGTAACATTGAATATGTAATCCTGTTGTTGTTTTAGTATGCTATAAATGAAGGGTTACAGAGCAAATTAGTTTATCATTAAACAATTAATACACATATTGTTTTGTGACATTGGTTGCCAACCCTACAGTATGTCAACACTCTCCCCTTGTTGACCTTGGGTTCCCCATTAACAGCTTTCCTGTCCCCTTCTGCCTTCTTGTCCTTGCCCCTGGGCTGATGTGCCCATTTAGTCTCGTTTTGTTTTATGGGCCTGTCTAATCTTTGGCTGGAAACCCTGGTGATGTAGTTAGTGGTTAAGTGCTACCGCTGCTAACCAAAAGGTTGGCAGTTCGAATCCACCAGGCACTTCTTGGAAACTCTATGGGGCAGGTCTACTCTGTCCTATAGGGTTACTCGGTGTTGGAATCAACTCGAGGGCCAGGGGTTTTAACAGGAATCTTTGGCTGAAGGGCGAACTTCAGGAGTGACTTCAGGACTGAGTTAAAAGGGTGTCCAGAGGCCATACTATCAGGGTTTCTTCAGTTTCTGTCAGACCAGTAAGTTTGGTCTTTTTTTGTGAGTTAGAATTTTGTTCTACGTTGTCCTCCAGCTCTGTCCAGGACCCTCTGTTGTGATCCCTGTCAGAGCAGTCAGTGGAGATAACCGAGCACCACCTAGTTATGTTCGACTCTGTCTGGTGGAGGCTGTGGTACCTGTGATCCATTAGTCCTTTGCACTAATCTTTCCCTGTGTCTTTGGTTTTCTTCATTCTCCCTTGCTCCAGATGGGGTGAGACCAGTGGAGTATTTTAGATGGCTGCTCACATGTTAGCCTGTAAAAAAAAAGATACAATGCTGTAAATGTGGGTAGGTGACTGCTCCTTCAGGAAGCTGTCAGGCATTCCCCTTTCAGGAGTAGGTGTGTCTCCTGAGCTAAAGAAATTTATAGTACTCTTGTAGACAGCACTTGCTTTTAAGTATTTTATGTGTTATGAGAGAGATTTACACTGAAGCAAATTTTCTCAGTATTAAAGAGGCTTTTCTTATAAAAGGGCAAAACACCTATTTTAAAATGTTATTTATTCTGTATAATACAGTTAGACATGTTTGATGTAGAAGAGTAAAAGGATCCCAAATACGTATGTCCGAAAACCCACTGATTATTCCATCATCTACAGATATCACTCTTGAAGTGTTAGTACATTTTATTAAGCGTAAATAGATGAATTATGAAAAGGAGGAAGGAGGGAGGGATGGAGGAGTGGATTTGGGGTGACTGGTTCTCAGTGAGACATGTATATTATATTAGTTATCTATTGTTGCCCACAAATTATCTCCACTGCTTGCAGCTAAAGTTATAAACACTTACAACTTGACTGTGTATGTGGGTTAGGAATTTGAGGGTGTCTTAGCTGAGGAGTGTGGCTTGGGGTCTCTCATGGGGCTGCAGGCATCATTAGGATCGACTGGAGCTGAGGATCTGCTGACAAGATGGCTCCATCACATGGCTACTGCAGAAGCCTCAGTTCCTTGCTGGCTGTTGGCAGGAGGCCTCAGTTCCTTGGCACAGGGACTTCTCCATAGGACTCTTGGGTGTCCTAGTGGCTTCCCCCAGAGCAAGCAATCTGAGAGAGAGTGGTTTTTATGATGTAGCCTTAGAGGTCACACACTGTAACTTCTGCCATAGCCTATTCATTAGAGTTGACACCAGCCCTCGTTCAACTATAGCTCGTAAAGGTAGAAGCATCAAAGAACCTGTGGACATGATTTAAAATCACCACGTGTATGTATTATTTAGTAGTTTGATTCTTTTCACTTACTATGTGTTGAACATTTCTCCATGTCATAAATTATTTTGCTAAAACTTCATTTTTAATAACTCTCAAAAAAAATTTTTTTTTTTTTTATTCCACAGCTAGTTAATTTAACTATAATTCCATTGAGGATATTTTATTATTTTGATGATTATGACATTATAACCACAGTTCCTAGAATATTTTTGTACATCAGTGTTTTCATAATCTGTGATTATATCATAAATTAATTCCTTAGGTTAATAGGGAGCACAGAATGGTCCTCAGGGTGGGAATGGTCTCAGCGACTCAGAGAAACGGAGCAAGATCCACTGGACAGAACACTGTCAGGACACTGCCCAGGGAGGGCACGTGGGGACGGTGGAAATCCTGGGAACTGATTGGATGGGCAGATGCAGAGCTCCTGAGGAAGAGCAGGGTGAGTGGAGGAGAGAAGAGCCCCTCACAGTGACCCAGCCATGAGCGGACAAGGTGTGCTGACGGGAATGGGAATGAAACAGGCTGCTCAGCCATATCTTGAACAGTACCTGAGCCAATTTTTTTTCCTTCTTTCTTCTTTCTCTCCTTTCCCTCCCCTAGCCCATCCCTGCCTCCAAGTAAGATCCTGATGTTAGCTTCCCAAATGGTTAAGTGTTAACCAATGTTTCCTCTAAGACTGTGGAAAACAAGTGATATTGATGTCAAATAAGACGAAGAATGATGCCAGCTACCCCCTGAGCTGATGGGATAATGGCAGGACAAGATCAACATGTTTGAGATACGACCACCGAAACCAAACAGAAGAAAGAGAGCGCACATTCCACAAGTCCCTAAAGCTTACGGCCCCTTTTCCCTTAAAAACCCAAACGCACCGGTAGTCTGGTGAGACAGACGACTTTAGGAGGGAATGGAAATATGTATAAGGTGAGGCAGGAGAATAGAAACCATGCCAAACCATAAATCAAAGGCTTGGTGTGCTAGTTTTTCTTTCTTTATTTTTTTTTATTGTGCTTCAAGTGAAAGTACAGTTCAAGTTAGTTTCTCATACATAAATTTATACACACATTGTTATGTGATCCTAGTTGCTATCCCTATAATGTGACAGGGCACTCCTCTCTTCCACTCCGGATTTCCCGTGTCCATTCAACCAGCTCCTGTCTCTTTTTGCCTTCTCATCTCGCCCCTGGAGAGGAATTGCCCATTTAGTCTCATGTATCTATTTGAGCTAAGAAACACTCTCTTCATGAGTATCATTTTATGTCTTATAGTCCAGTCTAATCTTTTTCTGAAGAGTTGGCTCCAGGGATGGTTTCAGTTCTGGGCTAACAGAGAGTCCAGAGACCATGTCTTTGAGGGTCCCTCCAGTCTCCGTCAGATCATTAAGTCTGGTCTTTTCACTAGAATTTGGGTTCTGCATCCCACTGCTTTCCTGCTCCTTCAGGGGTTCTCTGCTGTGTTCCCTGTCAGGGCGGTCATTGGTGGTAGCCAGGCACCATCTAGTTCTTCTGGTCTCAGGCTAATGGAGTCTCTGGTTTATGTGGCCCTTTCTGTCTCTTGAGCTCATATTTTCCTTATGTCTTTGGTGGTCTTCATTTCCCTTTGCTTTGGGTGGGTTGGGACCAATTGATGCATCTTAGATGGCTCTTCACTAGCTTCTAAGACCCCCAGACGCCACTCACCAAAGTGGAATGCAGGACATTTTCTTAATAAACTTTGTTATGCCAATTGACCTAGAAGTCCCCTAAAACCATGGTCCCCAGACCCCTGCCCCTGCTACTCTGTCCCTTGAAGTATTTGGCTGTATTCAGAAAACTTCGTAGCTTTTGGTTTCGTCCAGCTGGGCTGACTTCCCCTGAATTGTGTGCTGTCCTTCCCTTCACCTAAGATAATGCTTGTCTACTCTCTAGTTAGTAAATACCCCCTCTCTCCCTCTCTACCCTTGTAACCATCAAAGAATGTTCTCTTCTGTGTTTAAGCCTTTTCCAGAGTTCTTATAATAGTGGTTTCATACAACATTTGTCCTTCGGTGACTAATTTCACTCAGTACTTAGTTTTTCTAATGCACATTAAATTGTATCTAACTTTTAAAGTAATGTTCATTCATGTCCCACCTAAACTCACCTCTCTGATGTTGTCATAACCCCTTTATGTTGGAAGCTCTGTTGTATTCCACATTCTAAATGTAGGATAGAGGTTAGAACTGAGGGCTCTAAGGCAGAGAAAAGTAAGCAGATATTTGGAGTAGAAAATGTGAAAAGAGTAAAGTTTCCATCAACGGATGAATAGATAAACAAAATATGATATATACACACAATGGAATATCTCTCAGCCAAAAAAAGAAACGAGATCTTGATACAAGGTACAACATGGATGAACGCTGAATACATTATGAGGAGTAAAGTAAGTCAATCATAAAAGGACAAATGTTATATGATCCCACTTATATGAAATATCTAGAATAGGCAAATGCATAGAGACCAAAGCTTAGTAGTTACTGGGGGAGGAGGGAGAGGGAAGAGGGAGTCATTGTTTAGGAAGCGGTGGGTATCTGTCCTAGAAGTTTGGCCATGGATACTGGTGATCATTGCACAACATGATTGCTATAATGAGTATCACTGAACTGTACCTGTAAAAAGTGTTGGGTTGGTGAAAGTTGTGTAATATATATTTTTACTACAATAAAAAATGTATTTTAAAAAAGTAAAGTTAATGGTCAGATATATAAGCATAGCTTGAATAATTTTTCTCTTTGAGTTTTTGGCTTAATTTCAGTAGATTTTTATTTCATGGAATAAGTGAAAGTGAAAGCAACTGCAATTGTAACCATTATTGAACCAACCCACAAGATAGCAGTGGGTACAGGAAAGATTTCTCCATAGACATCTTGGGAGGGAGGAGTTGCAGGTCCTTCATTTCTGCTGGTGACCCCAACATAGGGCAGCTCTTCCTGGTTACTTTCCTTCCCAGGAGTCCTCCCTTCCCTGGAAGATGACACTCCCTACTGGGCATCCCTTGCTCTTTGCAAAGGTTTGAATGTTCTGCCAGGGTTCTGGCCTCATCAGCCTGCAGGGCCCTGAACAGCTCAGCTATGGAGATCTCCTTCTGTCCCAGCCTTAGCACAGGCCTCCCCATTTTTACATTTGGTAAAATTAAACACAAGTTGTTTTTCTTCCAAACACCTCAAAATAGCAGGAAGCATCCATAATGAGTTTTTATAGCAAAACAAGGGTCAAGATCCTTCTCAATGGTGACATACTAGAGACCTTCCCAGCAAAGTTAAATCAACACCAAAATGCCTGCTTTCTCTAAACATCATTGGACATTGCTCTGAAAGTTTTGGGTTATGCAACAAGACATGAAAGAAAAATAAAAGGCATGAGCCTTGGAAGGCAGCAGACCAAAAAAAAACCCATTACTTTAGAAATGATTATATACTTTAAAAACCCTAAGGCTTAAACTATAATACTTAAAAATGAATATATGTCTGGATGAATATTCAATTACTTAGCAAATAAAAAAATGTAATCATAAGGGGATCCAATTCATAATGGTTACAAAAAACAGAAAATAAAAAGAAACAGGCTTGTACTAATTTATAAGAAAAACACAAATCCTAACTGGGTTATAATAAAATTCACAAATTGATAAATATTACCTTCTTTTATTGGAAGAATATTGAATTTGAAAAGATTTTATCTCGGTCATCTGGTGCTGCTGTAACAGAAATACCGCAAGTGGATGGCTTTAATAAAGAGGCATTTATTTCTTCACAGTAAAGTAAACTATAAGTCCAAGTTCAAGATGTCAGCACCAGGGGAAGGCTTTCTCTCTCTGTCTGTTCTGGAGGAAGGTCCTTGTGATGCATCAGTCTTCCCTTGGTCTGGGAGCATCTCAGCGCAGGAACCGCAGGTCCAAAGGAGGCGCTCTGCTCCCGGCACGGCTTTCTTGGTGGTATGAGGTCCCCATGTCTCTCTGCTCACTTCTCTCTTTTATATCTCAAAAGAGATTGGCTTAAGACACTCCCTAATCCTGTAGACCTCACCAATATAATTACTGCTAATCCATTTTATTACATCATAGTGATAGGACTTACAACTTACAGGAAAATCACATAAAATGGTAGGCAGTCATGCCATACTGGGACTCAAAGCCCAGCTAAGTTGACAGGTATTTTGAGGGGTCACAATTCAGTCCATGACAGATCTCAATCCATCCCAGGAAATTTTATTGATTTATTTATTTTAATAATACTTACCGTGTTTTCAGTGAAGGGTTACAGAGCACTTTTGGTTCCTATTCAACAATTTATACATAAAAAGTTCAATCACGTGGGTAGGGGCAGACGTCACAGGGGTGGGGAAGAGGATGGGGGCAGGGAGTTGCTTTCACAGCTTCCCCCCAAGTCCAAGATCTGCCCTGGACCAATTGTCCTACCTTGGGCAGCTCATGGCCCCTGTGGGCTTAACCAGGCAACTATTATGAGAACTGACCACGATGCAGGACAGGGACGGGTGCCAGGTTTGTGACCATATATGCTATGGTCATGCGAAACGGCTCCTTAGGCCTTCTACATGAGTTGGTTACTGAAAAACACAAAAGCCTTTCTCCCTCACCCTTACCCCCTCCAAAATTAAGTTCCAAGAGGAAATCAGAGGGGGGTTTTACAAAACATAAAAAAGGTTTTTCATCTCACCACAAATCGGGGCCTGAACATCTTGCTTCTGCACAAGGCATGAACTTGATAGATCCTGTTGGGCCTGTGTCCACGAGGCCTTGAGGGGACGATACCGGGCAGGGTCTGTGTGCTAGCCTGGGTTGAGGAGCTAAAGTGCAGATCTGGCAGGCAATGACAGAGGGAGACTGTTCTGGTGTTGAAGCAGAGCCCAAAGGACACGCGGGGCAGGACTTATATCAACCTAGAACGGTTAGTCCTAGAGGTCACAGATCAAGAATGTTCTGCGCTCCAGAGTGCCCCCAACCTAGCCAGGCTCCAGGTCGCTGCCCAGCAAGTATTGTAGGGATTCAGACTCTTTAGTCTTGCTCTACAAGTTCTTGCTTTTTTGTCTTTGTAAATCTACCTCACTCTTTTTAGGAGTGGAGCACAGTTTCCGCAACACTGGGCAGAGCAGAGAACTACCACGTGCTCCGTGTAAAGACTGTAATGGGAAGTTGGGTGCAGAGGATAGTAAGGGGGAGCTGAGGCTCAAATTGGCTGGGAGGCTTTGTGAAGTGAGGTGCCCCCATTTCCTGGCTCTGTGCCCGAAGGTAGATGTGGCCCATGGGACCTTTTCCTGCCCCTGGAAAGTGCACAGGACGCCTGCTTCTAGGAGGAGCTGCCAGGCAGGATCTCCACCAAGGGCAGCGTCTCCTTCAGTCTGGGCAGCTCAGCTGTGGGACTTGCAGGAGCACAGCATGAGCTGAGCTCCTTGAAATAAATGGTCCAGCCATCGTTCAGTCAGAGAAGACAGGGTGTTCTAAATTATTGCACAATCTCAGAATAATTATGATTTTTAATATGCTGTTAAGAGTCTAATGCACTTTGCCTATCCTCAAGGATTTCCTTTCTCAAGTCAATACTAGGAAAAGCTAAGATACCTTAGATAGATTCTCAAAACTGTAAAGAACACTGCACTTATGAAACTTTGAATTTTTTTTAAAGGTCAGTGAATTGACAGGTTCAATTTTACTTTAGAAAATCTAAGTAAATTTAGAGAGTTTAGACGAGTAGGTTGGAAATTTTTGGCTTAGGCATTTTTCAATAAGGACTTGTTAATTAATGACCAATTTAGCACTGAATTATTAAGAAGATTTTATTTAAAAGCAAAGAAATGATCAAGAAGTACTGTATTTTTGTGATGGGAATTTTGTATTTTAAGAGCTTTAATTATCACTATATATATTATCTCATAAATTTATCTTTTTTCCTATAATTCTATAAAACTAAAATTCTACATGGAAGTCCATTTAAGGCATAGTGTATCTTTTTTCTTTCTTCTTCTCCCAAACAGTATAATCCAAGGGGAAATTTGGCATGGCTCTGGCAATGTCATTCACACACTTTGTTTTATAGATGAATAAATTCAAGTCATTTTATCTTCATGACTCCCTGAATGTTGATGGCCACAAGTACCAAATTTGGCAATATGGGGAACACCATTCACAGTGGGGCAATGTCATAATTCTTGACACCAGGATCAAAGACACAGGTCCAAGTCACCTTTGACACTTGACTCTATCTCCCATGTTTGTTAGAGCCAAGTAGTTATCAGATTCTGTCAATTCCATTCTTCACTGATTCTTACATGGTCCTCTACTTTCCATTTCATCTGCCAATATCTCGGCTCAGCCTGGGATATCCGTGGGCTGCTGCCAGGGTTTCCATCTTGCTGCTCTCAAGCCCTTGTCCCTCCTTCCATCTCCTGCTAGGCAGTTCTATGGGCAACCTGCTCCAAGGAAAGGCACTTGATAGGGGCACTGGGAGGAAAAGGGGGGCTCTACCACTGGATGATCATACAGGGTTTGTGAGGATTTGATAATACAGTGCATGTAAAATACTTTGTAAAAGCTCTGTTGAAAATCAGTTACACAATTATCACAGCCCAATCCTTTTTTCCATCTTCCTCTGGATTTAACATATATTTACCCTGAACTCCAGGCCCCTTTCTTAGTTCTTCCAAGTCCTTATTTTGCTCTTGGCTAGAAAAGGGAGAGGAAACAAGACAGAGGAAACAAAACACTGACCCGTTGTCCAGTGTCCTTTCTCTACGTTGAGGCTGATTGGAGAACACACTGATTTTTTTCAAAGAGTCTGCACAGTAGGAACTTTTGGCTTGGAAATATCTACAGGATACAACACAGTGTTTTCCTTTTAACTCCTTTAAATAAGTGAAACTTTCATCACGAGGTATGGGCTAAAGCCAAGCTTGCTGAAATCATATGACTGCATCCTATAAATGCCTTAGCATCCAGGGTTTCTGCAGAGCACTGCCTCCCCACTGTCTCCCTACCCTCTCTCAATGCACCATACGGAGAGCTCTCAACCCCAACAGGAGATATGGACTGCTTTAGTTCTTTTTCAGAATCTGTAATATTGGGGCAAATGTAATGCTTTTAGATAAGCAAAACAAAAATATGAAAAAAAAAATTAACAAAACAAAACAAAACCAAGGAGTCATACAGCATGACCAAGTAAGACTTATTCCAGGAACACTATGACTAAAAAAAAAAAAAAAAAAAAATTTTTTTTTTTATGACTAAGTGAGACTTATTCCACCAATGCAGGGATGATTCAACATTAGAAAATCAATCAACATAATACACCACCTCAGTAGAACAAAGGAAAAGAACCACATGATTATCTCTATGGGTGCAGGGAAATCATTTGATAAAACCCAACACCAACTTGATGAAAGCCCTAAAGATGATTGGAATAGAAGGGAAATTTCTCAACATGATTCAGGGCATATATAAAAAGCCAACAGTCAACATTATACTTAATGGAGAAAGACTGTGAGCATTCCCCTTAAAATCGGGAATAAGACAAAGGTGCTTGCTCTCACCACTTCTATCCAATATTGTATACAAGTCCTAGCCAGAGCAGTAAGACAAGAAGAAGAAATAAAAGGCAATCAGACTGGAAAAGAAGAAGTAAAATTATGTCTATTCACGGATGATATAACCCTATATATAGAAAATCCCAAAAAATCCACAAAAAACTTCTAGAGCTAATAGAGGAATTTAGCAGGGTACGAGGTCAACGAACAAAAATCAGTTGGGTTTCTACACACCAGCAATGAGAAATCTGAAAGGGAAATTAGGGAAATGATTCCATTTACAATAGCATCTAAAAGAATAAAATATATAGGAATAAATCTAACCAAGGACGTGAACAATTTTTAAAATGGAAGCTATCGAACGCTGTTGAAAGTAATTAAAGAAGGCTTAAATAAATGGAAAGATGTTCCATGTTCATGGGTTGGAAGGCTTACTATTGTTAAGATATCAATACTACCCAAAGAGATCTATGTATTCAATGCAATCCCAATCAAAATTCCAACAGGCTTCTTTAGAGAAATAGAAAAACCGATCCTCAAATTTTTGTGAAATGGTTAAGAGGTCTTGAATAATTAAACAATGTTGACAGAAGAACAAAATAGGAGGACTCACACTTATTGATTTTAAAACATACTATGCAGTTCCTGTTGCTGTCGAGTAATCAAAACAGCCTGGTACTAGTATAACAACCAGAATAGAATTGAGGGTCCAGAAATAAACCCACACATCTTTGGTCAACTGATTTTTGAAAAGGGTGCTAAATCCATTTGATGGCGAAAAAAGAGTCTCTTCAATAAATGGTGTTGTGAAAACTGGATTTCCACATGCAGAAAAATGAAACAGGACCCATGCCTCACACCATACACAAAAACAAATTCAAAATGGATTACTGACCTAAATGTGCAAACTAAAACCATAAAATTCTTAGAAGAAAAAACAGGGGCAGGCAACACAATCAGGCCTAGCTTTTAACAGTGGAGTATCTACTATAATAACAAAAGCACAAACAGCAAAAGACAAAATAAATAAACGGGACCTCATAAAAATCAAAAACTTTTGTTCATCAAAAGACTTTACCAAAAAAGCAAAAAGACAGGCTACCAAATGGGAGAATATCTTTGGAAACCATATATCCAACAAGAATCTAATAACCAAAATATATGTGAAATGTCAACAACAACAAATAGACAAATAACTCAGTCATAACATGGGCAAAAGACTCAAAAAGACCTTTCAGCAAAGAGGACATTCAAATGGCACCAAACACATGAAAAGATGCTCAGCCTCATTAGCAATCAGAGAGATGCAAATCAAAACCACAATGAGATGCCATTTCACTCCCACTAGGATGGCTGAGACAAAAAAAAAAAAAAAAACAGAAAATAACAAATATTGGAGAGGACACGGGGAAATTGGAACACTCATCCATTGCTGGTGGGAATGCAAACTGTGAAAACAGTGTGGCAGTTTCTCAAAAAACTAAAAATAGAACTACCATAAACCCAACCCAAACCAAACCTATTGCCACTAAGTAGATTCCGACTCATAGCGACCCTGTACAACTGCCCTGTAGAGTTTCCTGGTGGATTCAAATCGCCAACCTTTTTGCTTCGATGTGTAGGATTGTTAGTGTCCTTTGTGGTTACCTTAATATTTACCTCTATTTTTCTAAGTTTAAACCAACATTATATTTCTTAATATTGCCTTGACTTTCATATGAAAGTTCTATGATTACATTATTTAGTGTCTTTTTGTTGTTTTAATGTTGTCATCTTTCACTTATTGACATCTCTGTTTCCCTATTTTCAGTGTTTTAGCTCTGGTTTATTTTTGTGACTTCTCTATCTGAGTTGATATCTGGTCGTTCTGTCCTGTGTTCTAGTCTTAAGTTATCTGATGTTATTGATTTTCTAACCAGAGGACTCCCTTTAGTATTGTAATTTTGGTTTGGTTCTTGCAAATTCCCTTAACTTCTGTTTAAATTTGTCATTATAGTCTTGTATAACCTTCTTACGTTTCTCTGTTGTGTTGTCTGTGTGTTTCATGGCTTGGTCTGCGTTTTGCCTGATCTCTTGAAGAGCTCTGTATATTAATTTTTTGAATTCTACCTCTGGTAATTCTTAGACCTTATCTTCCTCCGGGGGGTTTTCTTAGTTCTTTGTTTTGGTTGCTTGCTGAAGTCCTCATCGTCTGCCTTTTTATGTGATTTGATAGTGACTGTTGTCTCCAAGCCACCAATAAGTTTTTTTTTTTTTACTGTGTTTTAGCTTCTTGTTTTGATATGCCCAAATAGTCTGCTCATGTGAGCTAGTTTGATTATTGGCATCTTTGAAGCTCTCATGTCCTGTCACCAGGTGGTTAGAGCTGTTGCTAGGTATGTGAGCCCAGGAGTCTCTTTACTTTTCTCATGTGGATTCAGCTCAGGTGTCCAGGTCATTGGTCACCGAGAGTGGTGCAGGCTCTCACCCAAAGTCCTAAGTGTGATTGGAGTAGGCATAAGTATCTGACTGCAGTAGGGGGTTATGTGCTGAGCAAGGTAGGGGGCTGATGGCTGCCCCTGAGTGCCTGGGTGGAAGGCATGTCCCTGTTCCCTGGAGTGCATAGGTAGGTGGGTTTTGCAGCCAGACTATGGGCACCCAATTCTGTTGGCTGTAAGGACTGGGAGGCACCACTTATTCTTGGATCCATGCCTCAAGTGGCTAGGTGGAGTGGCTGGAGCCGCCAGTCCTCAGGCCCCTGATGTGGGTAGGTGAGAATCCTGCTTAATGGGCAGGGTGGTGTCAAATATCACGAATCTGCCACTCTCCCTTAGCTGTTGCAGTTGAAAATAGGCTTCAGGTATATACCCTGTTTTACTGTGCTAATGAGGGCCTATGCTATTGAAATGGGCCCACACAGGTCTATGTAGTGGTGAAAGGCATTCAAAGTTCATGGACACTTTCTGCCTGTGCCTAGGGAAGGGATCTGTGCCTGCCCTGAGTTCCTGGCTTAGAGGAGCTGGCAGATTATTTTTTCCTATTTGTTAATTTGTTCCCTCTTCAAAGCTGGGAGAATGGCTGGGGTGTGCAACGGTCAGCTTCTGGCGTGGCAATTGCTAAAGCCAGAAGGGGGACTGAGCAGAGTGGGGAGGGGGTGGGTAAATGGGAGAGAGGTACCTCCCAGAGAGGGGAACAGTTTTGCTCCCAGTGTAGAAAACGTCCTGAGCGCTACTTCTCGCCTCACCCTGCACTCACTGGCCAATCCATCCTGCATGGTGTTGGCCAGTTCAGGTCTGGCAAATCCTTGCTACTTCTGAACTGTCTCTCCCTTCCCCTGCCACTCAGTCCAACCCCTCAACTTTGTCTTTGATGTTCAGGGCTCCTAGACTCTCATATATAATGGATCACTTTATTTTTTTTATTTAAAAGAAATTGTTTTTATTCTGCTTTAAGTGCAAGTTTACAAACCAAGTCAGTCTCTCATACAGAAACTTATGTACACCTTGCTATATACTCCTAGTTGCTCTCCCTCTAATGAGACAGCACACTCCCTCCCTCCACTCTCTGTTTTCTTGTTCATTTGGTCAGCCCCTCACTACCTCCGCTCTCTCCCCTCCCCTCCATATAGGAGCTGCCCACATAGTCTCATGTGTCTACTTGATCCAAGAAGCCCACTCCTCACCAGTATCATTTTCTATCCCATAGTCCAGTCCAATCCCTGTCTGAAGTGTTGGCTTTGGAAGTGGTTCCTGTCCTGGGCTAACAGAAGGTCTGGGGACCATGACCTCTGGGGTCCTTCTAGTCTCAGTCAGACCATTAAGTCTGGTCTTTTTACAAGAATTTGCGGTCTGCTTCCCACTGCTCTCCTGCTCCCCAGGGATTCTCTGTTGTGTTCCCTGTCAGGGAAGTCATCTGTTGTAGCCAGGCACCATCTAGTTCTTCTGGTCTCAGGCTGATGCAGTCTCTGGTTTATGTGGCCCTTTCTGTCTCCTGGGCTCATGATTACCTTGTATCTTTGGTGTTCTTCATTCTCCTTTGCTCCAGGTGGGTTGAGACCAATTGTTGCATCTTAGATGGCCACTTGTTAGCATTTAAGACCCCAGATGCCACTCTCTAAAGTGGGATGCAGAATGTTTTCTTAGTAGATTTTATTATGCCAGTTGACTTAGATGTCCCTTGAAACCATGGTCCCCAAACCCCTGCCCCTGCTACGCTGGACTTCAAAACTTTCTGTTTATTAAGGAAACTTCTTTGTTTTTGGTATAGTCAAGTTGTGTTGACTTCTCCTGTATTGTGTGTTGCCCCTCACCTAAAATAGTTCTTATCTACTATCCAATTAGTTAAAACTCCTCTCCCTCCTTCCCTGCTCTCATAATCATCAAAGAATACCTTCTTCCCTCTTTAAACTATTTCTTGAGTTCTTGTAATAGCGGTCTCATACAATATTTGTCCCTTTGCAACTGATTAATTTCACCCAGCATAATGCCTTCCATATTCCTCCATGTTATGAAATGTTTCACAGTTCATCATTGTTCTTTATCGATCCGTAGTATCCCATTGTGTGAATACACCATAATTTATTTATCCATTCATCCATCGATGGGCACCTTGGTTGGTTTCATCTTTTTGCTATCATAAACAATGCTGCAATGAACACGGGTGTGCATATATCTGTTTGTGTAAAGGCTCTTATTTCCCTAGGATATATTTCTAGGAGTGGGATTGCTGGATCGTATGGCACTTCTATCTCCAGCTTTTTAAGGAAGTGCTAAATGGATTTCCAAAGTGGTTGTACCATTTTATATTCCCACCAGCCATGCATAAGTGTTCCAGTCTCTCCACAACTTCTCCAACATTTATTATTTTGTGTTTTTTTAGATTAATGCCAGCCTTTTGGAGTGAGATGGACTCTCATAGCAGTTTTGATTTGCACCTCTCTAATGGCCAATGATCACGAGCATTTCCTCATGCATCTGCTAGCTACCTAAATGTCTTCTTTAGTGAAGTGTCTGTTCATATCCTTTGCCCATTCTTTAATTGGGTTATCTGTCTTTTTGTAGTTGAGTTTTTGCAGTATCATGTAGATTTTGGATTTCAGACACTGATCAGAAATGTCATAGATAAAAACTTTTTCCCAGTCTGCAGGTGATCTTTTTACTCTTTTGGTGAAGTCTTTGGATGAGCATAGGTGTTTGACTTTTAGGAGCTTCCAGTTAACTAATTTCTCTTTTGGTGTTTTTGCAGTTCTAGTAATGTTTTGTATGCTGTTTATGCCATGTATTAGGGCTCCTAGCATTGTTCCTATTTTTTCTTCCATGAACTTTATCATTTTAGATTTTATATTTTGTTCTTTGATCCATTTTGAGTTGGTTTTTGTGCATGGTGTGAGGTATGGGTCTTGTTTCATTTGTTTGCACATGGATATCCAGTTATGCCAGCACCATTTGTTAAAGAGACCGTCTTTCCCCATTTAACAGACTTTGGGGATTTGTAAAATATCAGTTGCTCATATGTGGATGGATTTATGTCTGGATTCTCAATTCTGTTCTACTGTTCTATGTATCTGTTGTTGTACCAGTACCAGACTGTTTTGACTACCTTGGCAGTATAATGTGTTCTAAAATCAGGTAGTGTGAGGCCTCCCACTTGGTTCTTCTTTTTCAGTAATGCTTTACTTATCCGGCCTCTTTACCTTCCATATGAAGTTGGCGATTTGTTTCTCCATCTCATTAAAAAATAACACTGGTATTTGGATCAGGATTGCATTGTATCTACACCCAGTGCCATCAAGTCGATTCTGACTCATAGCATTGTGTCTATAAATTGTAAAAATAGACATTTTTACAATGTTGAATCTTCCGATCCATGAGCAAGGTTATGTTTTTCACTTATGTAGGTCTGTTTTGGTTTCTTGCTGTAGTGTCTTGTAGTTTTCTTTGTATAGGTCTTTTATGTCTCTGGTTAGATTTATTCCTAAGTACTTTATCTTCTTAGGGGCTATTGTAAATGGTATTGATTTGGTGATTTCCTCTTCAGTGTTCTTTTTGTTGGTGTAGAGGAATCCAACTGATTTTTGTATGTTTATCTTGTATCCTGATACTTTGCTGAACTCTTCTATTAGTTTCAGTAGTTTTCTGGAGGATTCTTTGGGGTTTTCTGTGTATAAGGTCATGTCATCTGCAAATAGAGATACTTTTACTTCTTCCTTACCAGTCTGGATGCCCTTTATTTCTTTATCTAGCTTAATTGCTCTAGCTAGGACCTCCAGCACAGTGTTGAATAAGAGTGGTGATAAAGGGCATCCTTGTCTGGTTTCTGATCTCAGGGGGAATGCTTTTAGACTCTCTCCATTTAGGATGATGTTGGCTGTTGGCTTTGTATAATTGCCCTTCATTATGTTGAGGAATTTTCCTTCTATTCCTATTTTGCTGAGAGTTTTTATTGTGAATGGGTGTTGAACTTCGTCAAATGCCTTTTCTACATCAATTGATAAGATCATGTGATTCTTATCTTTTGTTTTATTTATATGATGGATTACATCAATTATTTTTCTAATGTTGAACCATCCCTGCATACCTGGAATGAATCCCACTTGGTTGTGGGGAATTATTTTTTTGATATGTTGTTGAATTTTATTGGCTATAATATTTTGAGGATTTTTACATCCAAGTTCATGAGGGATATAGGTCTGTAATTTTCTTTTTTGTGGTGTCTTTACCTGGTTTTGGCATCAGGGATATGCTGGCTTCTTTGAATGAGTTTGGGACTATTCCATCCTTTTCTATGCTCTGAAATACCTTCAGTAGTAGTGGTGTTAACTCTTCTCTGAAATTTTGGTAGAACTCTGCAGTGAAGCTATCCAGGCCAGGGTTTTTTTGTTGCTGTTGTTGGGGGTTTTCTAATTACCTTTTCAATCACTTCTTTTGTTATGGGTTTATTTAGTTGTTCTACCTCTGTTTGTGTTAGTTTAGGTAGGTAGTGTGTTTCTAGAAATTCATCCATTTCTTCTAGGTTTTCAAATTTGTTAGAGTACAATTTTTCGTAGTAATCTGATATATTCTTTTAATTTTAGTTGCATCTGTTGTAATATCACCCATCTCATTTCTTGTTTGGGTTATTTGCTTCCTCTCCTGTTTTTCTTTTGTCATTTTGGCCAATGATTTATCAATTTTGTTAATTTTTTCCGAGAACCAGCTTTTGGTCTTGTTAACTCTTTCGATTGTTTTTCAGTTCTCTATTTCATTTCATTCTGCTCTAATTTTTATTATTTGTTTTCTTCTGGTGCCTGATGGTTTCTTTTGTTGCTCTTTTTCTATTTGTTGAAGTTGTAGGGATAATTCTTTGATTTTGGCCCTTTCTTCTTTTTTCACTGTTTTTTGGGGGGTCTTTGTTGTAAGAGGAACCACAGGAAACACCTGACTACTCTGCCATATTAGCCCTGGCTCCCTCCAACCTTTGTGATTAGCAGCCAAACTCTTAATCACTGCACCACCAGGGCAATTTCACTCCTGGGTATATATCCAAAAGACTTGAAAGCAGAGACTCAAACAGACTTGTATACCAGTGTTCACTGCAGCACTATTCACTATAGTAGCACTATTCTGGATAGCAACACTATTCCAAAAGGTGGAAGCAACCTAAATGCCCATCAACAGAAGAATGGATAAACAAAATGTGGTACGTGCATACAATGGAATAGTACTCAGCCAGTAGGAGAAATAAAGTCTGAATACATGGTACGATATGGATGGAGCTGGAAGACATTATTCTGAGTGAACTAAGTCAACCACAAAAGGACAAATATTGTGCGACCTCACTTATGTATAAAAAAATAAATAAATAAAATAAGAAAAGGCAAGTGAATAGAGAACAAAGTTTATTAGTGGTTACCAGGGGCTAGAGGAGGGGGATGAGAGGGTTAACGGTGATGGAAATATTGCACTGATTAAGGGCAGCGTTGCACAACCGATTATTGTAATTGCTTTGAATAAATTGTAGACCTGTAAAAAGTTAAAAAAAAAAAAAAAGAAAAGAAAGAAAGAAAAGTAGGCTTAGGGGCTGGTAAAAATGGGAATAGTTAAAAACTAATTTCTCCTAAAACATACGGGAATTAATTGAAGTTATGTGTTTGAGGGTGCCTCTGTCCTGGGGTGGGCTAAACACTTAACACTTTCAGCTGTTACTGAAAGTTTGAAGGTTCAAGCCTACCCAGAGTCACCTCAGAAAAAAGGCCTGGCTATCTACTTCCAAAAAATCAGTGACTGAAAAACCTATGGAGCACAGTTCTACTCTGACACCCACGAGGTTGCCGTAAGTAGAGTCGACTCAATGGCTACTGGTATAGCATATACTAAGATTGAATAAACGTATTCTGTTATTGCTGAATAACACCCAATATTGTAAATGTCAGTAGGTGACTGCTCCTTCAAGAATCTGTCAGGAATTCCCTTTCCAGGACTGGGTATGTCTCCTGAGCTAAAGAAATTTATACTCCTGTTCTAGGCTGCACTGACTTTTAAGTATTTGGTCTGTTATGAGAAATATTTACACTAAAGTAAAATTTCTCAGTACTAAAGAGGCTTTACTTACAAAAAGGACAAAAGATTTTTTACTTTTTTATATTTTACTGTTTAACATGTTTGTTGTAGGGTATTAAAATGATGCATATATACAAAACCCCACCAATTATCCCAACATCTAGATAAATCACTCAGAAAATATTGTCATGTTTCACTAAACATAGACAGGTGAATAGAATTTAGGAAAGGAGGGAGAAGTGGATTTGGGGTGACTGCCTACAAATTAACCCAGATCTTTGCACCTTAAAACTACATTTATTTTTTGACTATGTGGGTCACAGATCTGAGGGTGTCTCAGAGCCAGATAGTTTGGCTCAAGGTCTGTCATGAAGTTGCAGTCAAGATGTTGCCGGGGGCTGAGTCATCAGTGGAATCTACTGGAGCTGAGGATCTGCTGACAAGATGGCTCCATCACATGGCTACTGTTAAAGCCTCAGTTCCTTGCTGGCTGTTGGCAGGAGGCCTCAGTTCCTCAGCACAAGGACTTCTCCACAGGTGTCTTGAGGTAGCCTGAGAAGTCACACACTGCAACTTCTGCCATGTTGTTTTTGTTAGGTGCCATCAAATCGGTTCCAACTCATAGTGACCCTCTGTACAACAGAACGAAACACGGCCTAGTCCTGCACCATCCTCACAATCTTTGTTATGCTTGAGCCCATTGTTGCAGCCACTGTCTGTCAGTCCATCTCATTGAGGGTTTTCCTCTTTTTCTCTACCTTACCAAGCATGATGTACTTCTGCAGGGACTGGTCCCTCCTGATAACATGTCCAAAGTACGTGAGACAAATCTTGCCATCCCCACTTCCAAGGAGCACTCTGGCTGTACTTTTTCCAAGACAGACTTGTTTATTGTTTTGGCAAAAAAAAAACAAACCCATTGCTCTTGAGTTAATTCCGACTCATAGCAATCCTATGGGACAGAGTAGATCTGCCCATGTAGGGTTTCCAAGAAGCAGCTGGTGGCTTCAAACTGCTCACCTTTTGGTTAGCAGCCTGAGCTCTTAACCACTGCTCCACCAGGACTCTTTTGGCAGTCCATTGCATAGTCAACATTCTTTGCCAACACCATCCAAAGGCATCAATTCTTCTTTGGTCTTCCTTATTCATTGTCCAGCTTTTGCACACATATGAGGTGATTGAAAATATCATGGCTTGGATCAGGAACACCTTAGCCCTCAAAGTAATATTTTTGCTTTTCAACACTTTAAAGAGGTCTTTTGTAGCAGATTTGCCCAATGCAATATGTCGTTTGATTTCTTAACTGTTGCTTCCATGCTTCTGCCTTAGCCTACTCGTTAGATTTGACACCAGCCCATTTTCAGCTATACCTCTTAAAGGGAGAAGCATCGAAATCTGTGGACATGTTTTAAAGCCATCACATATACATACTATTTAATAATCTGACTGTTTTTGCTTACCATATGTTGAACACTTCTCCATGTCATGAATTATTTTGCTAACACTTCATTTTTAATAACTCCCTAATATTCCACTAATATCCCACACACAATTTTTAAAACCATAATCCTGTTAGGAACATTTTACTTATTTTGATGATTTTGACACCATGAAAAATGCTGCTAGGAACATTTTTCTAAATCAGTGTTTTATAAAAACCAAACCTAGTGTCGTCGAGTTGATGCCGACTCATAGCAACCCTATCGTACAGAGTAGAACTGCCCCATAGAGTTTCCAAGGAGCGCCTGGTGGATTTGAACTGCTGACCCTTTGGTTAGCAGCCGTACCACCTAACCACTACGCCACCGGGGTTTCCCAGTGTTTTACAGTCCATGATTATTTCTTTAGTTAACTCTTTAATGGTAGCACAAAATAGTCCTTAGGGTGAGAATGGTCTCAGAAACCCAGAAAAACAGAGCAAGACGAACCAGTCAGGACACTGCCCAGGGAGGGCACGTGGGGAGGGTGGAAATCCTGGGAACTGGTTGGATGGGCAGATGCAGAGCTCATGAGGATCAGCAGGATGAGTGGTGGAGAGGAGAGCCTCTCACGACGACTCAGCCGTGAGAGGACAAGGTACGCTGACGGGAATGGGAACACAAAGGAATAGGAGCAAGAACGGACTACGTGAGGAGAGATGGGAAAACCCGAACGTGAGGAGTGAAGGAAAGGTGCCAACGTTGACTCCAAATGATGGCTACCTGCTGAAAGGGGGTGGGTGAAAAATCACTTACCACTTTGGTAGTAATATATTCAGGAAATGGGCTAGAAATACCAGGACTTGTTCTATCTCAAAATACTGTGGGTTGTCAAAAAGCTACAAAAATACATAGACATTCATAGAATTCAGTATAATGGGTATTTAACATCCAGGCAGTGAAATGGAGTGGAGTTTGGCTCTATTCCTTACTAAATTCCTTACTACCTGGGACAAATTTTGACCTTTCTGACATTCAGTTTTCTTATTGTAAAATGAACATAGTAATACCTTGTGGCTTTGCTTTAATCTTAGAAGGAGTTTAGGTGTAGTTCCCAGCACAATGGAATGCTGACCTGTCAAAGTTCTGGCTGCCTTCTCTGAATGCTGTGCCCCAACATGCCCAGGGGGAGTCCTCGTTGTCATTCCATAGCCTCTCCTCTTCCTTCAGACTAGTTCATTGCAGGGTCACCAAGAGGTCCATCAGGCAGTAGTCACACATGTCCACAACCCTATTTGCATGAAGAGTGGAAACTGAGACATCTTGTTAATTCCCTAGGTAGCACAAAATAGTCCTTAAAGTGGGAGTGGTTTCAGTAACCCAGAGAAATGAAGAAAGACCTACATGACAAGACACTGTCAGGATACTGTTCAGGAAGGGCGTCGGGAGTGTGGAAATCCTGGTAACTGGTCAGATGGGCAGATGCAGAGCTCAAGAGGGCTGTCTATGGCAATAGAGTGTTTGTACCAGTTTTCTTCTTTTCTTCCTTCTTCCCTTTCTTCTTGAAACTGAAATGTAGATATACTAAAGTGAATAGAAAATAAGAGTGGACTTTAATGTCCTCATCACCTTGTCTAAGAAATAAAAATATTAAAAGTGTAGATAAGACCCTCGAAAATCTTCCCCATTATCTCCCTCTCTCTGTTGAAATTCTTGTCCAGCGGTCGCATTTCTAGCTTCACAGAAAGGAAGTGGCCCTACTCTCGGATACATGGTTCCCTTTTTCCTGGCTTTTTGTTTCAACCCATGGGGGCCCTCATCATTCACAACAGGATGTCATAATAAACTTCTCAGCTTCAGGAGCCTCAATATCTGGGCCATATTACAGTCCAATGCCAGAGTCATTTTCTTAAAGGTATTAAATATATGTAACCAATGGATTTGTGCCAAGTGTATTATAAAGAGGAAGATCTATGGGGTAGGATGGGGGCATTGGCCACCAGCTGCTAGACCCACAGGAAATGTTTCTTGACCAAAGGAGGCAACGTGTTGAAGGAGAGTTGAGAACTATAAAGTGCGTTTCTCATTTCTAATGCCTTATTATTGTTTATATTATGATAGAGCAAAACCCATGCTTCCTACTTTGACATTTAAGACCCTCTCATGGTCAGACCTCTACTTGCCTCTTCAGCCATTATCTTTTTCTCTTGTGCGAGGACCCCCTCTCCAATCTCCAGTCTAGCTGCTGTGGTTATTTGTCCCAGCTCATCATTTGCAATCTCCTTGTTTCCACATTCTTTATGTCCTGGCCTCTCTCCTGAAGGGAGTGTACTTTTTCATTTCCTCCACCTTCCTTAGAGCTCATTTTGCCCCATCTCATCAAAAAGATTTCTCCCTCCTTAATTTTTTTTTTTTTTTTGGAAATATAATACCTTTTTGTCAATTACTCGTTGACAAAAGCATTTGTTACCTTCTGTTTTGATTTATTCTTTCTCAGGCTGCAAATGTCCTGATGACAATTCAGTTAGAGTTATAACTTTCTTATTTCTATTTTCTTCTTTTTTTAACCTCAAATATCTCTAACATAAGCAGTGTGTTCAATAATTTTTTGTAGATCTTGATCTTATGGAGACGTAAACTTGGCCCAATACATATTTTTCCTTCCTGGGACTATTTAAGCTTCCCCAATGATTATCTTCTTATTTCTAAATTTTGAGGTTCTTGATAAAGATAGACAAAGTGATGGCAGTGAAGCAAGTGGGAGGCAGAGTCAGCTCCTTCTAGGAGAAACCAAAACCAATTCTCTGTTTGCCTCTTGCATTTCAATCCATTTCTTTCCTCTCATATCTCTTTTAGGCTACTTTTTATCGCTAGCTATGTTCTACAGTGGGGAATGTGGGCCCTGTTAATTACTGTGAAAATATCCCAACTTCTCTTCTCCTTCATGTTTGAAAAAAGTCTTTGACAATTTTCTCACTAACTTTGGAGCTGCCTGATTCCTGATATCCTAAACACCTTCCCCACTTGGCCACATCTGATCAAGTAGAATCGAATGGAAATCCCTTTCACCCTTACTTTAGCACATGAAAATGATAACAGTGCTGCCACACAATCAGCAATGAGGCCTTTGGAAATGTCCAGGGTTGGCTTTGGTTTTGTCACCTTCCTGACAGTTACCTTACATGAATGGCCAACAGCCTGAGGGCCTGGGTCAAGGATGTCTGGGGAGAGCAGGACTGCTCCTTCATCACAATCAAAGGGAGTCCCAGCATCTGGTGACAATCAATGGGCAATATTCAGGGTCCTCTGTAGCACTTGTGGGTATCTCTGGAATGTTCTACAATATCAATAACTAAAGGTATGAGGGCAAACACTACCTGCAGTAGAAGAAGTCCAATTTTTCAGATGCCTAACATTTAACATATGCATGCAAAAACTGGACAATGTATAAGGAAGGCCAAAGAATTGATGCCTTTGAATTGTGGTGTTAGCAAAGAATGTTGAATATACCATGGACTGCCAGAAGAACAAACAAGTGTATCTTGTAAGAAGTACAGCCAGAGTGCTCCTTGGAAGTGAGGATGGCAAGACTTTGTCTCACATACTTCGGGCATGTTATCAGGAGGGACCAGTTCCTAGAGAAGGACATCATGCTCAGTAAGGTAGCAAAGCCATTGTCATTGAGTTGATTGCAACTCATAGCCACCCTATAGGACACAGTAGAACTGCCCCATAGGGTTTCCAAGGGGTGGCTGGTGGATTCCAACTGCTGATCTTTTGGTTAGTAGCAGAGCTCTTAACCACCACACCACCAGGGCCCATCATAAGGTAGAGGCTCAGTGAAAAAGAATACGACCCTGGACGAGATGGATTGACACAGTGGCTGCAACAATGGGCTAGAACAGCAATGAGTGTGAGGATGAAGCAGAAAGAGGAAGTGTTTCATTCTATTGTACATAGTATTGTTACGAGCTGACGGCACCTAACAACAACATTTAACAGACACTCAGATGCTTTAAATTTATTATCTTATCCAATTCTGACAACAGCTTGTGAGGAGGTCTTAGCATGTTCATTACTGCAGGTGATGGAAACTAAAGCCTTACCCAGGAAAGGTCCTTAGCTTTTAAATGATGGAGCTACAGTTTGAAACCTTTCGTATCTGATTGTAAATGCGTGTTTTTCCTATTAACAATGCTGTCACCTCAAAAATTTTGCCAGAGGACGGTGGCTCAGCCAGCACAGCTTTACAAAGGAGACTGTCACCTCTATGTGGTAGTTTTTCTGTCTTGATTTCATTGCCTTATAGGCCAAGAGAACCTTATGCAATGTCTGGCTCAAAGCAGATGCTTGATAAATTTTCATTACATTAGTGAATAAATGAAAACAGGAAGGAAGAGATGAGTTCTGCTGCTCAGAAGAGACAAGAGACTAGAAGTTTCATTCTTCTGGTCGTTCACCATTTTTGGTCACTTCTACCAGAATCACTCCCCCATTTTGGCACCTACTGCCTCTGGAAGGACCACAATCCTCATCTCAAATTCAGATTGATGAAAGGCAAAGTAATTTTGATTACCTAAAAATCTTGAGTTATGTAACAGTGCCAATGAGGAGCAGTCTTATTACTTTCAAACTGATGCTCATTATGAACTAGGGTAGCAGACTCTTTAAAATTTGCTCTAATAATAAATATGTTAAGTTAGTTTGGATATTGTTTGTATGTTCTACTCGTCATAAAAAATTAAAAGCTCATATTTATCAAAACCTTACTATGGGACAGACACTCTCCAAAACACCTTTACGTGTAACATCCTATCAATCTCAGAACATCACTAGGAGCTGTTGTCGTTCTTGTTGTTAGGTGCCGTCTAGTCAGTTCTGACTCATAGCGACCCTATGTACAAAAGACCTAAACATTGCTCAGTCCTGCGCCATTCTCACAATCCTTATGCTTGAGCCCATTATTGCAACCACTGTGTCAATCTATCTCATTGAGAGTCTTCCTCTTTTTCGCTGACCCTCTACTTTACCAAGCACGATGTTTTTCTCCAGAGACTGGTCCCTCCTGATAACATGTCCAAAGTATGTGAGATAAAGTCTTGCCATCCTTGCTCCTAATGAGGGTTCTGGATGTACTTCTTCCAAAACAGATTTGTTCATTCTTCTGGCAGTTCACGGTATATTCAATATTTTTTGCCAGCATCATGATTCAAAGGCATCAATTCTTCTTTGGTCTTCGTTAGTCCTTGTCTAGCTTTCACATGCATATGAGGTGATTGAAAACACCATGGCTTGGGTCAGGAGCACCTTAGACCTTAAAGTGACATCTTTGCTTTTTAACACTTTAAAGAGGTCTTTTGCAGCAGATTTACCCAATGCAGTGCCTCGTTTGTTTTCTTCTCTTGCCCCCTGTTTCATGGGTGTTGATTGTGGATCCAAGTAAAATGAAATCCTTGACAACTTCAATCTTTTCTCTGTTTATCGTGATGCTGCTTATTGGTCCAGTTGTGAGGATTTTTGTTTTCTTTATGGTGAGGCTTAGTCCATACTGAAGGCTGTGATCTCTGATCTTCATCAATAAGTGCTTCAAGCCCTCTTCACTTTCAGCAAGCAAGGTGTGTCATCTGCATATCACATGTTGTTAATGAGTCTCCCTCCAATCCTGATGCCGTGTTCTTCTTCATATAGTTCAGCTTCTCGGATTATTTGCTCAGCATACAGATTAAATAAGCATGGTGAAAGGATACAAACCTGATGCACACATTTCTTAGCTTTAAACCAAGCAATATCTCCTTGTTCTGTTCCAGTGACTGCCTCTTGGTCTAAGCACAGGTTCCTCATGAGCACAATTAAGTATTCTGGAATTCTCATTCTTGGCAATGTTATCCTTAATTAGCTATGATTCCCACAGTAGAATGCCTTTGCGTAGTTAATAAAACACTTCTTTCTGGTATTCTGTGCTTTCAGCCAAGACCCTTCTGACATCAGCAAAGATATCCGTTTTTCCAAGTCCTCTACTGAATCCGTCTTGAATTTCTGGCAATTCCCTGTTGATGTACTGCTGCAACTGCTTTTGAATTATCTTCAGCAAAATTTTAGTTGTGCATGACATTAATAATATTATTCAATAATTTCTGCATTCTGTTAGATCACCTTTTTTTAGAATGGGCACCAATAAGGATCTCTTCCAGTTGGCTGGCCAGGTAGCTGTCTTCCAAATTTCTTGCATAAATGCGTGTGCGCTTCCAGTGCCGCATCCATTTGTTGAAACATCTCAAATGGTATTCTGTCAATTCCTGGAGCCTCGTTTTTCGACAATATCTTCAATACAGCTTGGACCTCTTCCTTCAGTACCATTGGTTCTTGATCATATGCTATCTCCTGAAATGGTTGAACGTTGACCATTTCTTTTTGGTCAGTGACTCTGTGTGTTCCTTCCATCTTCTTTTGAGGCTTCCTGCTTTGTTTAATATTTTCTCCATAGGATTCTTCAATATTGCAACTCGAGGCTTGAATTTTTTCTTCAGTTCTTCCAGCTTCAGAAACACCAAGCATGTTCTCCCCTTTCTGTTTTTTTATCTCCAGGTCCTTGCAAATTTCATCATAATACTTTACTTTGTCTTCCTGAGCTGCCCTTTGAAATCTTCTGCTTAGCTCTTTTACTTCATTTCTTCCTTTTGCTTTATCTACACTACATTCAAAAACAAATTTCAGAGTCTTTTCTAACATCCATTTTGATCTTTTCTTTCTTTCCTGACTTTTTAATGACCTCTTGCTTTCTTCGTGTATGATGTCCTTGATGTCTTTCCACAACTTGTCTGGTCTTTGGTCATTAGTGTTCAATGCGTCAAGTCTATTCTTGAGATGGTCTCTAAACTGAGGTGTGATGTACTCAAGGTCGTACTTTGGCTCTCCTGGGCTTGTTCTAATTTTCTTCATCTTCAACTTGAACTTGCATATGAGGAATTGATGGTCTATTCCACAGTCAGCCCCTGGCCTTGTTCTGACTGATGATATTGAGCTTTTCCACTATGTTTTCCCACAGATATAGTTAATTTGATTCCTGTGTATTCCATCTGGTGAGGTCTTTGTGTATAGTCACTGTTCAATTTGTTGGAAAAGGTATTTGCAATGAAGTCATTGGCCTTGCAAAATTCTATCATGTGATCTCCAGCATTGTTTCTATCACCAAGGCCATATTTTCCAACTACCGATCCTTCTTCTTTGTTTCCAACTTTTGCATTCCAATCACCAGCAATTATCAGTGCATCCTGATTGCATGTTTGATCCATTTCAGACTGCAGAAGTTGGTGAAAATCTTCAATTTCTTCCTCTTTGGCCTTAGTGGTTGGTGCATAAATTTGAATACTGGTCATATTAACTGGTCTTCCTTGTAGGTGTATGAATATTTTTCTTTTCGATGATGAACATGACACCATTCTTGTTCAATTTGTCATTCCTGACACAGTAGGCTGTATGATTGTCTGATTCAAGATGGCAGTACCAGTCCATTTCAGCTCATTAATGCCTAGGATATCAATACTAATGTGTTCCATTTCATTTTTGACAACTTCTAATTTTCCTAGTTCATACTTTGTACATTCCATGTTCTTATTATTAATGGATGTTTGCAGGTGTTTCTTCTCATTTTGAGTCATGCCACATCAACAAATGAGGGTCCCAAAAGTGTGACTTCATCCACATCATCAAGGTTGACTCTACATTGAGGAGGCAGCTCTTCCCCAGTTGTATTTTGAGTACCTTCCAAACTAAAGGGCTCATCTTCCAGCACTATATCAGACAATGTTCCACTGCTATATAAGGTTTTCACTGGTCAGTTTTTTCAGAAGTAGATCTCCAGGTGTTTCTTTATGTCTGTCTTAGGCTGGAAACTCCACCTAAACCTGTCCACCAGGGATGACCCTGATGATATTTGAAATACCAGTGGCAAAGCTTGCAATATCACAGCAACACACAAGCCACCACATTACAACAAACTGACACTAGAAGCTGGCTACTATTAAAGGGTTTATTTACAGATAAGGATACTGAGGCACAGAGATGTTAAGTAACATTCAGTGTGAATTTCCTACAAGATAATAACTAATAAAAGGAGTTAAATGACTGAGCATAAATGATACTCCTAAAGTGCTTTCAAATAGTTCGTGTCAAGTTCCTAAGCAGAATAAGTCATTCTCCTCTTTCTTATGCCCCTTTCCCATTTTTCACTCATCATTTTTCTCCACAATGCATTCCTGTTAGAATGCTTGCAAATGGGGATGAGGCTCCTGCCCTAAGCTGCACAGGGCAGAGGGGAGGTGCTCTGTGTGCTGGCTAACCAGGAAGCAGGCCAGGCCCCAAGGGTTGCAAAGTGTCTTTGTAGGAAGTGTTTGCCAAAAGAAGCCTTGCCTGGCTGAACTCTATATAGTATTCCTTTAAAATACTCAATGAAGAGAACTTTCAGGTGCCAGAGAAACCTAGAGATCAGCCAAAGGGTGATTTTGCTGCCCTTTATTTACAATTCAAAAGAATAGATCACAACATTCAAATATCACCTGCCTGTTTTAGTTCTCTCTTGTGAATGAATCCCCTTTTCACAGGTCTAATCAGATATGGGGAGTCCCTGGGTGGTGCAAACAGTTAAGCTCTGGACTGCTAGCCAAAATCGTGGTGGTTTGAACCCACCCAGAGGCACCATGGAAGACAGGCTTGGTGATCTGCTTCCAAAAGGTCACAGCCTTGAAAACCCTATGGAGCAGTTCTACTCTGCACACATGGGATCCTCATGAGTCAGAATTGACTCAATAGCAACTAACAACAAAAATAATCAAATATGGACCCTACCCCTTCTTTCAGGAAGGACACGGAGAGTTTCCCCCCCACAACGATGTATCTGTTGGGGAGAAGAGTAGAAGTTCTGATCATGTTATACATTCCCCTGGAGCAGATGTGATTGGGAGTGAAAACATACGATTGTCAGGCCATCACTTCGTTTGTAGCTGCTTCTAAGGGCAAGTGCCTCCTGACCTCCAGCAGCATAGTCAAGAGCCAGCTTTTGGAAGGAGGATCCTCAGAGGAACTTATATTACATGTTCCGTTTGTTATAATGGGACATTTATATTTCTACCTATCTTGGTGGTACTTATCTGAGAAAGACTGCTAACAACAGTTATTATTTATTTTTTATCTTTTTTTCAAAAGCAGAAGAGAAAAGAAGTGTATAGTGATTCTTAAATGGGTGTCTTGTTTTCCTAGGGCTGCTGTGACAAAGAAATGCCACAAAGTGTGTGGCTTTAAAGAACAGAAATTTATTTTTTCACAGTTCTGGAAGCTAAAAGTCCAAATCAGGTTCTCAGCCATCCAGTCTCCACGTCCCTTTGCTGCTTGTAGATGTATCTTCCTCTTCATCACATGGCATCTCCCCTCACATACCTGGGACTATCCTGTTCTTTTTAGAAGACATCACTCAGAAGAGATCAGGTTGAGGACCCACCCTATTCCTGTATGGCTCATTAACATAAAAAATAAAACTCCTCTTTCCAAACAGGGTCATATTTACAGGTAAGGAGTTAGGACTTCAGCATAATTTTTTGGGAGACACAATTTAATCTATAACAAGAGGCTTTCAGTTCATAGTGAGGAAGTGGATCAAGGCGGCTCCTCCATTTCCTTCCACTTTGATCACTTTTTTTGCTTAGAAACTCTAGAAATAATTACCCAAGCAGAGACCAAGTCACTGAAGCAGATGAATACAAGTTCATCCACCACCCCTTTCTGCTGATCCTCAAGGGTCTGCCCTGGTCAGAGTTTGATTAGCAGTGGGTGTTCTGGGGGCAGCACACCCTGGGACTGCTGCCTAGGAAGAGGACCTACTGCCCTTCTGGTAAAAACTCTTAGCATCACTAGCACCTGGCCTACAGTGCCCACATGACAAAAGACCATTGTGACCATGCATATTTTAAATCCCCCAAATTTTAGCATTTTACAAAACTATATCCCATTTCTATTTTATATTACCTTTTTTTTTTTTAATACTGTGCATTAATAATTTATTTTCCAGATTCACCGTTTCTGGCAATGGTTATTTGGATCAGTCCTCCAGCTGAAAACAACTAAAAAACTGTATAAAATATTTTTAAAATACTCTTTTAAGAGCATCAAAGAGATAACAAAATAGTAAGGAATTATCAGAGAAAAGAGAAGTTGAGAAATCTACAGAAGTAAACAGGAAGGAAGCCACTAAACAATCCCAGACAACTAGAACCTTCATTTTCATAATCTTTTCAAGTTAGCTGGACTGGACAGAATATGGGGCCCTGGTGGCACAGTGGTTAAGAGCTCAAGCTGCTAACCAAAGGCTGGCAGTTCAAATCTACCACCTGTTCCTTGGAAACCCTATGGGGCAGTTTACTCTGTCCTATAGGGTTGCTATGCGTCAGAGTTGACTTGATGGCAATGGGTTTGGGTTTTTTTTTGGCCACTCTGCATCTCTTTATGGGTGCATTTAGGCCATTTACATTCAGTGTAATTATTGATAGGTGTAGTTTATTGCTGTCATTTTGTAGTGCTTTTTTTTTGTGGTGCTAACATTTTCTTTGTTCCTCTTACTCTCCTATGCTGAGTTCCTTTTCTTTGTGGATTTCTTTTTCATTTCTTTTGTTTTTGTAGATTTTGTTTTTTATTGGGACTTTGTTTTTCTTCTTTAATTTGATGAGTAGTTTTCTTAACTTTCTTTGTGGTTACCTTGAAATTTACCCTTATCTTCCTAGGTTTGAACCAGTCTAAATAATAAAATAAAAACAAATTTTTTTTATTATTACTTGGTATCGCCTTGCCTTCCTCTCCATTAGAAAGTTCTATACCTATAGCATTTACTTCCTCTTTTATTGTTCTGACATTTTTATCATTACAGATTAACCTCTCTGGTCCCCTGTTGCAATTGTTTTGGTTTTGGATAGTCCTTGAGAGTTCATTTCCTAGGGTGGTATCTGGCTGGTACGATCCTGCATCCTAGATTCAGGCTGTGGTCTAATGTTGTTTGTTCTCAGACCAAAGGATTCCCTTTAATAATTCTTGTAAGTTTGGTTTGGTTTTTACATATTCCCTTAATTTCTGTTTATCTGGAAATGTCCTAGTTTCACCATCATATTTGAATGAAAGTTTTGCAGTATATATTATTCTTGGTTGACAATTTTTTTTCTTTCAAGATTTTAATATATGTCATCCCATTGCCTTCTTTTCTGCATGGCTTCTGCTGAATAATCAGAGCTTAGTTTTTTTAGTCTTATTGTTTCTCCTCTGTATGTGACTTTCTGTTTTTCTCGAGCTGCTCGCAGGGTTTTTTCTTTGTCTTTGGTTTTAGCAAGTGTGATTATGATATGCCTTGGTGTTTTTCTTTTGGGGTCTATCCTATATGGGGTTCGTTGAGCTTCTTGAGTGGTCAGCTTTTTGTCATTCATGATATTAGGCAAGTTTTCTGTCAGCAATTCTTCAACGATCCTCTCTGTGTTTTCCATTTTCTCCCCCTGTTTTGGAACTCCAATCATTCGTAAATTTTTGCTTTTGATAGAATCCCACATAATTATCAGGGTTTCTTCATTTTTCTTCGTTCTTTTTTCTGATTTTTCCTCAAACAGAGTTGTATCCAAGTGTTCATCTTCAATTTCACTTATTCTGTCTTCCATCATTTCAAACCTGCTCCTCTGCACTTCTATGATACTGTCCATTTCTGAAATCTTGTTGTTTATCTTTTGGATTTCTAATTGTTCTTGTATGATTTCTAGGTGTGAACTTATTTTGGCATTTTGTTCCTGTGTGACTTTCCTGAATTGTTCCATTTTTTTGGTCTGTATTTTCCAAGAATTTGTCTGCCTTTTCCATAAATGTCTATTCTTTCCTCATTTTTGTCTGCTTTTTGCTTCAACTCTTGGATTGCTCTGAATATTAGAGATTTGAATTCCCTGTCAGGTAGTTCTAGTGTCTTTTCTTCTCCTAGAAAGTCAGCTGGTGTGTTATTTTTGATACCTTCTGGAACTATCCTGTCCTGTTTTTTAATGTATTTGATATTGTCTGCTGTCTTTGGGACATTCAGTAGTTATTTTCTTTGTTTCTAGATTGTAGGTTTGTTTGTTTCATCCTGCTTTTTTGTTTTATTTGGTTATGTCTGAGAAGGCAGGCTGTGCATTCTTTGTTGTTTGCTCATCTGTAATCACAATACTTTTCACCTCTTTGTCCAATGAGCAGGGCCAGTCAATTCACTATGGTGCAGCCGGGCAAGTCCAGCTGAAGGAGAAGGGCTGGGATGGGTTGTTTGTGGCACATACTAGGGCTGACAGGATGGGCCAGGAATCAGTGCTGGGCAGGTTCCAGTATATTGTGCCTGTGCTGCTTGGGGGTGTGATGTTCAGTGCATGGTGCAGGTAGGCAGGAAAGAAGGACAGGGTTGTGATGTGAGGAGCTAATAGGGGTATGGGAAAGAGGAGAGAGGAGACAGAAACAGGAGCTAAAAAAAAAAAAACAAGGAAAGAAAGAAAGAAAAAAAGAGTGCTTAAGGGAGCTTGCTACTGGAGTGGAGAGAAAAGAAACTGAGAAGTGGAGAAAAGCAAAAAGAGAAAGAAAAAAAATAACTAGATAAAAATTTGGAAAAGAAAATCCCCCACGAGTCCTGAAGTCCCACTGGTGGGGCTGCTAAGACCAGGGAAGTGACTCCCAGGCTGCATGATATAGCCTGGCTAGAGGGGATATAGATGTCACACAGCACCAGGTATTCAGGAAACAGGAAAAGAAGACAAGTGTAGAGAGATGAGAACTGAGAAATGAGGAAAGACGGTGAAGGAATCACAGAGAGAAAAGGGAAAAAAAAAAAAAGAAAGAAGGAAGGAAGAAAAGAAATGCTCCCAGGGATCCCACCTACTAGGCTGTGCAGGTTGGCGGAGTGGCTCCTAAGCCATGCAGTACAGCCTGGCTAGAAGGGGCTCCCAAGCTGTGAAAAGAAAAAGAAAACAACAAAGCAAAACAAGGCAAAAAAAAAAAGGGCCCAGGGATCCCACCAGCATGCTGTTGTGGGCTGGGGGAGTTGTTCCCCAGTCAAGCGTAGCTTTAAAGCCTTTCAAGGAGAAGTAAAGATGGCACACAGAGCCAGGTGTTCCAGAGAAAGGAGGGGGAGTTGGTAGGGGCCACAGAAGAAATCAAAAGAGATAGGAAGATCCAACACCAGCTCAGGTTCCCCGCCAGTGTCAGCAGGGTGAATCCAAGCAGCCTGAGACCAAAGCAGTTGCCTCCCAGCCAAGAGACTGCAGCTGGCAGGAAGCAAAGGAGGCCAAAGTGGGGAGGAAGAAGGAGGATTTAGGAAAGCGTGTATCACTTGTTACCAAGTGCTCTGTCTCCTGCGGGGAACTATGTGAAGCTGCTTTCCTGTGCTCCGTCTGCTGATCCCCAACAGAAGTCCAAGATGCTGGATCGGTGCTGCGTTAGTGATGGGGCCCTCGCAGGTATCCCTCCTCACTCTCTGTCCTCTGTCAGTTTCTTATTCCATTTGTTGCTTGGCTGAGTTCATTATCTCTTCATTTGACACTTCAGGTTCCAGGAATGATGTTTGTCTCTGTTTTACTTAGTTTTTCGTCTTTACTGTAGAGGGATGGCATGGTGCTTCTGTCTATGGTGCCATGTTGGCCAGAAGTCTATTTTATACTACTTCTTTCTGAAGCTTTTATTCTTGTTGGAAGTGGGAGAAGCAGCAGAAAGGGAAGAAAGGATGGATTCAGCCTACTCCCAGCAGGATGATTACAAGATGAACTAGGGGACAGATTTGAGGCTGGGAGTGTGTGACCATGTTGTCTGAACTTCGGCAGCAGAAATGGGAATGAGCAGGAATAGATAGCTGCTGGAGGTATTGGTGGTGGGGTGACAAAAGCAACATGATTTGGTGAATATGTAAGGACAGAAGGAGTCAGGTTGGAGATCTCATGGAGGGATGATATCATCATAGAAACAAGGAGCCTGACATAACTAAAGGTAATCAAGAGAGTGATACTTCATTACCTTTGTCATATTCTAATGATTAGAAGCAAGTCTCAGATTCTGCCTACACCAGGTGTGAGGATTACACCTTAGAGGCCACTTAAGGATGTGTCCACCACATGTATTATTTTAAAATCAGAAGAACATTTAAGGGAAGACTAATTGGTAACTAAGCATGGAAATATGTACAAGATGTACAAGGTGAGGTAGGAGAATAAAAAGCGTGCCAAACCATAAATCAAAGGCTTGATGTGCTAGTTAGTTTTTCTAATATGCGTTAAACCATACCTAACTTTTTTTTTGTACTTTAGATGAAGTTTTACAGAACAAACTAGTTTCTCATTAAACAGTACACACATTGTTCTATGACACTGACTAACAACCCCACAACATGTCAACACCCTCCCTTCTAAACCCTGGGTTCCCTAGTATCAGCTTTCCTGTTTCTTCCTGACTTCCAGTCCCTGCTCCAGGGCTGGTGCGCCCTTTTAGTCTTGTTTTGTTCCATGGGCTTGTTCGATCTTTGGCTGAAGGGTAAACCTCAGGAGTAACTTCATTACTGTGCTGAAAGGGTTTCTGGGGGTCATACTCTCAGGGTTTCTCCAGTCTGTCAGGTCAGCATGTCTGGTCTTTCTTTTTGAGTTAGAATTTTGTTCTACATTTTTCTCCAGCTCTGTCAGAGACCCTCTATTGTGATCCCTGTCAGAGGAGTCAGTGGTGGTAGCTGGGCACCATCTAGTGGTACTGGACTCTGTCTGGTGGAGGCTGTGGTAGATGTGGTCCATTAGTCCTTTGAACTAATCTTTCCCTTGTATCTTTAGTTTTCTTCATCCTTGCTCCCAAAGGGGTGAGACTAGTGGAGCATCCTAGATGGCTGCTCACAGGCTTTTAAGACCCCAGGTACTAAGGTAGTACATATTCTTTATAAACTATGTTATGCCAATTGAGCTAGATGTTCCCTGAGACCATGGTCCCCACAGCCCTTAGCATAGCAATTCGGTCCCTCAGGGAATTGTATCTAACTTTTAAAATAAAGTAACGTTTATCCACAACCCACCTAAACTCACCTCTACTACGTTGTCATTAGCCCCCTCATGCTGGAAGTCCTATTGTATTCTACATTCTAAATGCGGGGTAGAGATTAGAATTTAGGGTTGTAAGGCAAAGAAAAGTAAGCAGATATTTGGAGTAGAAGATGTGAGAAGAGTAAAGTTTTCATCAACAGATGAATAAAAAAAATATGATGTATACACACAATGGAATATTACTCAGTCAAAAAAGAAAAATCCTGATACAAGCTATAACATGACTAAAACTTGAAAATATTATGCTAAGTGAAGTAAGTCAATCATAAGAGGATAAATATTGTATGGCCCTACTTACATGAAATAATCTAAAATAGGCAAATGCATAGAGGCCAGAGTTTGTTAGTAGTTGTCAGGGGGTGAGGGGAGGAGGGGAAATGTGGTATCATAGTTTAGGAAGCAGTGAGGGCCTGTTTATGGTCATACAAATTTGGCTATGCATATGGGTGATGGTTATACAACATGATTAATGTTATCAGTGTCATTTGAACTGTACACATAAAAAGTGTTGAATTGGTGAATGTTGTGTTATATATATTTTTACCACAAAAAAAAATATTTTTAAGAATAAAGTTGAGGAGGCGGGGCTAAGATGGCGGACTAGGTGGACGCTACCGCGGATCCCACTTGCAACAAAGACTCGGAAAAACAAGTGAATCGATCACATACATAACAATCTACAAACGCTGAACAACAAACACAGATTTAGAGACGGAGAACGAACAAATACAGGGAGGCAGCGATTGTTTTCAGAGCCTGGAGTCAGTGTACCAGTCAGATGACCTTCGGCGCCCAATTTGGGGCAGAGCCCAGGGGGGCAGACGGCACAAACAAGGGGCCCAGCCCTAGCCCCCGAACTCATTCCGGGAGGGGGCCCAGCCGGTTCGTGTGGGCAGCGTGGTGGCGCAGCCAGTGGGAAAAGTCCCCGGGAGGCACTGACTGGTCTTGGAGCGGGGAGAGCAGCATCCCAGCCGGGGAGCTGTCCCACCGGGATTTTGGCGGGGCGCGGGCGCGGGGAGCTGCTCCACCCCCCCTGAACTAACCTCGGGTGGGGGCCGAGCCGGTTTGCGGGAGAGGCGCGGCGACGCGGCAGGCGGGACGGGGAGTTCCCGGGAGGCAGCGACTGATTTTGGAGTCGGGAGTGCACCGTCCCAGGCTGGCAGCGGAGGATATGACCGTGACTCCAGCGGGCCAGACCCCCTGGGGGCAATCTCCACACAGCCAGCACACATAGGCGACGCGCCCCCCGGAAATCTCAGATATAATAGTCATTCCAAGCAAGACAAGGAACTCCGGCTATATTCTGAGGTGCTACTCTCCTATCTCTCTGATGCCTCCCCCACCCTCCCCAGGCGGCTTCATTAACATCCGAATAGCCTGAGCCAGAGGGAGAACTCTGATAGGGATCTGACTGCATTTTTTTTTTTTTTAGCGGATTTTCTGGAAAAACTAGTTTCCCAGTGATGGCTCAGAGACAGCAGTCCATATCAAACCACATAAAGAAGCAGACCACGACAGCTTCTCCAAACCCCCAAACAAAAGAATCAAAATCTTTCCCAAATGAAGATACAATCCTGGAATCATCAGATACAGAATATAAAAAACTAATTTACAGAATGCTTCAAGACATTACAAACAAAATAAGGCAAACTGCAGAAAAAGCCAAGGAACACACTGATAAAACTGTTGAAGAACTCAAAAAGATTATTCAAGAACATAGTGGAAAAATTAATAAGTTGCAAGAATCCATAGAGAGACAGCATGTAGAAATCCAAAAGATTAACAATAAAATTACAGAATTAGACAACACAATAGGAAGTCAGAGGAGCAGACTTGAGCAATTAGAATGCAGACTGGGACATCTGGAGGACCAGGGAATCAACACCAACATAGCTGAAAAAAAATCAGATAAAAGAATTAAAAAAAATGAAGAAACCCTGAGAATCATGTGGGACTCTATCAAGAAGGATAACCTGCGGGTGATTGGAGTCCCAGAACAGGGAGGGGGGACAGAAAACACAGAGAAAATAGTTGAAGAACTCCTGACACAAAACTTCCCTGACATCATGAAAGACGAAAGGATATCTATCCAAGATGCTCATCGAACCCCATTTAAGATTGATCCAAAAAGAAAAACACCAAGACATATTATCATCAAACTCGCCAAAACCAAAGATAAACAGAAAAATTTAAAAGCAGCCAGGGAGAAAAGAAAGGTTTCCTTCAAGGAAGAATCAATAAAAATAAGTTCAGACTACTCAGCAGAAACCATGCAGGCAAGAAGGGAATGGGACGACATATACAGAGCACTGAAGGAGAAAAACTGCAAACCAAGGATCATATATCCAGCAAAACTCTCTCTGAAATATGAAGGCGAAATTAAGATATTTACAGATAAACACAAGTTTAGAGAATTTGCAAAAACCAAACCAAAGCTACAAGAAATACTAAAGGATATTGTTTGGTCAGAAAACCAATAATATCAGATACCAGCACAATACAAGGTCACAAAACAGAATGTCCTGATATCAACTCAAATAGGGAAATCACAAAAACAAACAAATTAAGATTAATTAAAATAATAATAATACACATAGCAGGGAATCATGGAAGTCAATAGGTAAAAGATCACAATAATCAAAAAGAGGGACTAAATACAGGAGGCATTGAACTGCCAGATGGAGAGTGATACAAGGCGATATAGAATGATACGAGTTAGGTTTTTACTTAGAAAAATAGGGGTAAATAATAAGGTAACCACAAAAAGGTATAACAACTCCATAACTCAAGATAAAAGACAAGAAAAACGTAACGACTCAACTAACATAAAGTCAAACACTATGAAAATGAGGATCTCACAATTTACTAAGAAAAACGTCTCAGCACAAAAAAGTATGTGGAAAAATGAAATTGCCAACAACACACATGAAAAGGCATCAAAATGACAACACTAAAAACTTATTTATCTATAATTACGCTGAATGTAAATGGACTAAATGCACCAATAAAGAGACAGAGAGTCACGGACTGGATAAAGAAACACGATCCATCTATATGCTGCCTACAAGAGACACACCTTAGACTTAGAGACACAAACTAAAACTCAAAGGATGGAAAAAAATATATCAAGCAAACAATAAGCAAAAAAGGAGTAGCAATATTAATTTCTGACAAAATAGACTTTAGACTTAAATCCACCACAAAGGATAAAGAAGGACACTATATAATGATAAAAGGGACAATTGATCAGGAAGACATAACCATATTAAATATTTATGCACCCAATGACAGGGCTGCAAGATACATAAATCAAATTTTAACAGAATTGAAAAGTGAGATAGACACCTCCACAATTATAGTAGGAGACTTCAACACACCACTTTCGGAGAAGGACAGGACATCCAGTAAGAAGCTCAATAGAGACACGGAAGACCTACTTACAACAATCAACCAACTTGACCTCATTGACTTACACAGAACTCTCCACCCAACTGCTGCAAAGTATACTTTTTTTTCTAGCGCACATGGAACATTCTCTAGAATAGACCACATATTAGGTCATAAAACAAACCTTTGCAGAGTCCAAAACATCGAAATTTTACAAAGCATCTTCTCAGACCACAAGGCAATAAAACTAGAAATCAATAACAGAAAAACTAGGGAAAAGAAATCAAATACTTGGAAACTGAACAATACCCTCCTGAAAAAAGACTGGGTTATAGACGACATCAAGGAGGGAATAAGGAAATTCATAGAAAGCAACGAGAATGAAAATACTTCCTATCAAAACCTCTGGGACACAGCAAAAGCAGGGCTCAGAGGCCAATTTATATCGATAAATGCACACATACAAAAAGAAGAAAGAGCCAAAAGCAGAGAACTGTCCCTACAACTTGAATAGAAAGTGAGCAACAAAAGAACCCATCAGGCACCAGAAGAAAACAAATAATAAAAATTAGAGCTGAACTAAATGAATTAGAGAACAGAAAAACAATTGAAAGAATTAACAAAGCCAAAAGCTGGTTCTTTGAAAAAATTAACAAAATTGATAAACCATTGGCTAGACTGACTAAAGAAATACAGGAAAGGAAACAAATAACCCGAATAAGAAACGAGAAGGACCACATCACAACAGAACCAAATGAAATTAAAAGAATCATTTCAGATTATTATGAAAAATTGTACTCTAACAAATTTGAAAACCTAGAAGAAATGGATGAATTCTTGGAAAAACACTACCTACCTAAACTAACACATTCAGAAGGAGAACAACTAAATAGACCCATAACAAAAAAAGAGATTGAAACGGTAATCAAAAACCTCCCAACAAAAAAAAGCCCTGGCCCGGACGGCTTCACTGCAGAGTTCTACCAAACTTTCAGAGAAGAGTTAACACCACTACTACTGAAGGTATTTCAAAGCATAGAAAATGACGGAATACTACCCAACTCATTCTATGAAGCCACCATCTCCCTGATACCAAAACCAGGTAAAGACATTACAAAAAAAGAAAATTATAGACCTATATCCCTCATGAACATAGATGCAAAAATCCTCAACAAAATTCTAGCCAATAGAATCTAACAACACATCAAAAAAATAATTCACCCTGATCAAGTGGGATTTATACCAGGTATGCAAGGCTGGTTTAATACCAGAAAAACCATTAATGTAATCCATCACATAAATAAAACAAAAGATAAAAACCACATGATCTTATCAATTGATGCAGAAAAGGCATTTGACAAAGTCCAACACCCATTCATGATAAAAACTCTTACCAAAATAGGAATTGAAGGAAAATTCCTCAACATAATAAAGGGCATCTATGCAACAGCCAATATCACTCTAAATGGAGAGAACCTGAAAGCATTTCCCTTGAGAATGGGAACCAGACAAGGATGCCCTTTATCACCGCTCTTATTCAACATCGTACTTGAAGTCCTAGCCAGGGCAATTAGGCTAGACAAAGAAATAAAGGGTATCCGGATTGGCAAGGAGGAAGTAAAGTTATCACTATTTGCAGATGACATGATCTTATACACAGAAAACCCTAAGGAATCCTCCAGAAAACTACTGAAACTAATAGAAGAGTTTGGCAGAGTCTCAGGTTATAAAATAAACATACAAAAATCACTTGGATTCCTCTACATCAACAAAAAGAACACCGAAGAGGAAATAACCAAATCAATACCATTCACAGTAGCCCCCAAGAAGATAAAATACTTAGGAATAAATCTTACCAAGGATGTAAAAGACCTATACAAAGAAAACTACAAAGCTCTACTACAAGAAATTCAAAAGGACATACTTAAGTGGAAAAACATACCTTGCTCATGGATAGGAAGACTTAACATAGTAAAAATGTCTATTCTACCAAGAGCCATCTATACATATAATGCACTTCCGATCCAAATTCCAATGTCATATTTTAAGGGGACAGAGAAACAAATCACCAATTTCATATGGAAGGGAAAGAAGCCCCGGATAAGCAAAGCATTAATGAAAAAGAAGAAGAAAGTGGGAGGCCTCACTCTACCTGATTTCAGAACCTATTATACAGCCACAGTAGTCAAAACAGCCTGGTACTGGTACAACAACAGGCACATAGACCAATGGAACAGAATTGAGAACCCAGATATAAATCCATCCACGTATGAGCAGCTGATATTTGACAAAGGCCCAGTGTCAGTTAATTGGGGAAAAGATAGTCTTTTTAACAAATGGTGCTGGCAGAACTGGATATCCATTTGCAAAAGAATGAAACAGGACCCATACCTCACACCATGCACAAAAACTAACTCCAAGTGGATCAAAGACCTAAACATAAAGACTAAAACGGTAAAGATCATGGAAGAAAAAATAGGGACAACCCTAGGATCCCTAATACAAGGCATAAACAGAATACAAAACATTACCAAAAATGATGAAGAGAAACCCAATAACTGGGAGCTCCTAAAAATCAAACATCTATGCTCATCTAAAGACTTCACCAAAAGAGTAAAAAGACCACCTACAGACTGGGAAAGAATTTTCAGCTATGACATCTCAGACCAGCGCCTGATCTCTAAAATCTACATGATTCTGTCAAAACTCAACCACAAAAAGACAAACAACCCAATCAAGAAGTGGGCAAAGGATATGAACACACATTTCACTAAAGAAGATATTCAGGCAGCCAACAGATACATGAGAAAATGCTCTCGATCATTAGCCATTAGAGAAATGCAAATTAAAACTACGATGAGATTCCATCTCACACCAACAAAGCTGGCATTAATCCAAAAAACACAAAATAATAAATGTTGGAGAGGCTGCGGAGAGATTGGAACTCTTATACACTGCTGGTGGGAATGTAAAATGGTACAACCACTTTGGAAATCTATCTGGCGTTATCTTAAACAGTTAGAAATAGAACTACCATACAACCCAGAAATCCCACTCCTCGGAATATACCGTAGAGATACAAGAGCCTTCACACAAACAGATATATGCACACCCGTGTTTATTGCAGCTCTGTTTACAATAGCAAAAAGCTGGAAGCAACCAAGGTGTCCATCAATGGAGGAATGGGTAAATAAATTGTGGTATATTCACACAATGGAATACTACACATTGATAAAGAACAGTGACGAATCTGTGAAACATTTCATAACATGGAGGAACCTGGAAGGCATTATGCTGAGCGAAATTAGTCAGAGGCAAAAGGACAAATATTGTATAAGACCACTATTATAAGATCTTGAGAAATAGTAAAAACTGAGAAGAACACATACTTTTGTGGTTACGAAGGAGGGAGGGAGGGAGGGAAAGGGTTTTTTATTGATTAATCAGTAGATAAGAACTGCTTTGGGTGAAGGGAAAGACAACACTCAATACATGGAAGGTCAGCTCAGTTGGACTGGACCAAAAGCAAAGAAGTTTCCAGGATAAAATGAATGCTTTCAATGGTCAGTGGAGCAGGGGCGGGGGTCTGGGGAACATGGTTTGAGGGGACTTCTAAGTCAATTGGCAAAATAATTCTATTATGAAAACATTCTGCATCCCACTTTGAAATGTGGCGTCTGGGGTCTTAAATGCTAACAAGCGGCCATCTAAGATGCATCAATTGGTCTCAACCCACCTGGAGCAAAGGAAAATGAAGAACACCAAGGTCACACGACAACTAGGAGCCCAAGAGACAGAAAGGGCCACATGAACCAGAAACCTACATCATCCTGAGACCAGAAGAACTAGTTGGTGCCCGGCCACAATCGATGACTGCCCTGACAGGGAGCACAACAGAGAACCCCTGAGGGAGCAGGAGATCAGTGGGATGCAGACCCCAAATTCTCATAAAAAGACCATACTTAATGGTCTGACTGAGACTAGAGGAATCCCGGCGGCCATGGTCCCCAGATCTTCTGTTGGCACAGGACAGGAACCATCCCTGAAGACAACTCATCAGACATGAAAGGGACTGGTCAGAGGGTGGGAGAGAGATGCTGATGAAGAGTGAGCTAATTATATCAGGTGGACACTTGAGAGTGTGTTGGCAGCTCTTGTCTGGAGGGGGGATGGGAGGATAGAGAGAGAGGGAAGCTGGCAAAATTGTCACGAAAGGAGAGACTGAAAGGGCTGACTCAATAGGGGAAGAGCAGGTGGGAGTACGGAGTAAGATGTATGTAAACTTTATGTGACAGACTGATTGGATTTGTAAATGTTCACTTGAAGCTTAATAAAAGTTAATAAAAAAAAAATAAGGATTTTAGAATTTGCCTGCAAAAAAAAAAAAAAGAATAAAGTTAATGATCGTTTATATGAGTATAATTTGAATAATTTTCCTCTTAAACATTCTGCCTCTCATTTCAGTAGATTTTTGTTTCATAGAATAAAGGAAAGTGAAAGAAACTGCAGTTGTGACCATTATTGAACCAACCCACAAGATAGCAGTGGGTACAGGGATTTCTCCATAGAAATTCTGGAAGGAAGAAGTTTCAGGTCCCTCATTTCTGCCAGTGACCCCACCATAGGCAGACTAAGAGAGCTCTGCCTGGTGACTTCCCCTCCCAGGAGTCCTCCCTTCCCTGGAGAATGACACTTCCTCCCTGAGAATTCCTGCTCTTTGTAAAGGCTTGAATGTTCTGCCAGAGTTCTGTCCTCATCAGCCTGCAGGGCCCTGAACAGCTGAGCTATGAAGATCTGCTTCTGTCCTAGCCCCACGCAAGTCTTCAGTCTATTCTGCCTTTCATATTTGATAAATTAAACACCAATTCTATTTTTTTTCCAAACACTTCAGAATTGCAGGATGCATCCATGATGAATTTTATAGCAAAATGAGAGGTAAGGTCTTTCTCAATGGTGACATAGTAGAGACCTTCCCAACAGAGTTAAATCAACACCAAAATTCATGCCTTCTCTAAGCATCATTGATCATTGTTCTAAAAATTTGGGGTTCTGTAACAAGGCATGAAAGAAAAATAAAAAGCATGAGCCTTAGAAGGGAGAAGACAAAATAAGTTATTTTAGATAAGAATGTATACTTAAAAAACCCTAAGGTTTAAACTACAGTACTTAAAAATGACAACAGGATGCATCCACGATGAATTTTATAGCAAAATAAGAGGTAAGATCTTTCTCAATGGTGACGTGCTAGAGACCTTCCCAACAGAGTTAAATCAACAACAAAATGCATGCCTTCTCTAAGCATCATTGATCTTTGTTCTAAAAATTTGGGTTTCTGTAACAAGACATGAAAGAAAAAATAAAAAGCATGAGCCTTAGAAGTGAGCAGACAAAATAAGTTATTTTAGGTAAGATTGTATACTTAGAAAACCCTAAGGCTTAAACTACAGTACTTAAAAATGAATATATATCTGGAGGAAACCCTGGTGGCTTAGTGGTTAAGCGCTACACCTGCTAACCAAAAGGTTGGCAGTTCAAATCCACCAGGGGCTCCTTGGAAACTCTATGGGGCAGTTCTACTCTGTCCTATAGGGTCACTATGAGTCGGAATTGACTCGATGGCAACAGATTTTTTTTTTTTATATATATCTGGATGGATATTCAATTACACAGAAAAAAGATGTAATTGTAAGAGGATCTAATTAATCATGTTTACCAAAAAACAAACAAACAAAAAAACCAACCAAACCCGTTACCATCGAGTCAATTCTGACTCATAGCAACCCTGTAGGAGAGAGTAGAACTGCCCCATAGGGTAATAATGATTACAAAAACCATAAAATACAAAGAAACAGCCTTGACAAGAAATAAGAATACTTTATAAGAAAACACAAATTCTAACTGAGTTATAATAAAATCCATAAATTCGTAAACATTATCTTCTTAGGAGAAACATATTGAGTATTAAAAAGATTACAATCCATCCCAGAATAATTTGCTAATCGAAGGTTAATTCAATAAAAATTCCAGCGATATGGTGAGTGAAATAAGTTAATCACAAAAGGACAAATATTGTATGAGACCACTATTATAAAAACCCAAGAAAATGTTTACACACAGAAAAAAATAATATTTGATGGTTACAAGGGAGGGGAGGGGTGGGGATGGAAGATCAATAACTAGATAATAGACTCGATGGCACCTAATAACAACAACAACAGATAATAGACAAGTGTTAACTTCGGTGGAAGGAAAGACAACACACAATTCAGGGGAAGTCGGTACAACTTGACAAAAGCAAAGCCATAGAAGCATCCTAGACACATCCAAATACCTTGAGGAACTGAGTTACTGGGGCTGAGGGCTGGCAACCATGGTCTCAGGGGACATCTAGGTCAATTGGCATAACATAATTTATAAGGAAAATGTTCAACATCTTACTTTGGTGAGTAGTGTCTGGGGTCTTAAAAGCTTGTGAGCAGCCATCTAAAATACATCTATTGGTCCTATCACATTTGGAGCAAAGGAGAATGAAGAAAACCAAAGACACAAGGAAAATATCAGCCCAAAGCACTAATGGACCACGTGAACCACAGCCTCCACCAGCCTGAGCCCAGAAGAACTAGATGGTGCCCAGAAACCACCACCAACCCCTCTAAGTGGGCTCACATTAGAGCGTTCCAAAGAGAATGGGAGAAAAACATAGAACAAAATTCAAATTCACAAAAAAAGGCCAGACTTACTTAGGTAACTTCTGCAACGATTTCGTGGTGCCAAGACCAACAGATTTGCGGTTAAAACTTCATCAAGATGAGCAGGAGTTGGCAGGTCAAGTAGATCTAAAGTGACTGAGCACCGATATTGTCTGAACCCCAGATACTTTCAAAGCTATGTCTGCCTCCCCCTACAAGTCCTTGTCCAGGGTGACTGACCTGAGAAGCCAGCCATATGCTGGCCTCTGCTGGCTTATCTTTCTCTCTTCAGCTGAGTTTACATTGATGGCTGATTAGCAAATGGGCAGGAACTGGCGCAACAGATGAGCTAAGCACTGCACCCACCCTGCACCTTTACTCTGTGGAAAAACATAGGTGCCTGGGCCACAGGGCTTGCCATGAACTGTAGGTAAGGAGAGCTGGATTCTAAACAGCAAGGGGAAGGGGAAATGGGTCTCCCAGGCTGCTTGCAGACTGAGCAATCTGAGTCCACTGATGAGGACAGAGAAAAGGCCAGTGGGAAGAAAAGTGAAGGTTGGCCAAGGAGCTGGAGGAAGCAGACAGGACAGTGGCCACAGAACTACCCCCAGAAACCAGTGCCAGCTAACCTCTCAGGGATCCACTGCCCCTTCCTCAACTGCTCTGTCAGAGCCAACCTACACCATACTAGAGCCCAGCAGCCCCAGGTGCAACCCACAGAAACAACCCTTGGAGGTGATGGGGGGAGCTGGGCCAAGCTGGTGTCTCCTCTCCCCAGAAAGGAAGGACAGGCAGCAGAGGGAGGGGGAGGAGGTGCTGAATTCCAATCTCCCCCTCCCCTCCCATGAACCTGCACTTTGAAATTCAGGTGAGGCAGAATCACAAAACATACCTATGCAGGACAAGCTGAAAGGCATTTGGGGAGAAAAGAAGCAGGGAGTTCCAGAGCAGGAATATTTACCCCTGTACTCATGTTATTCAGAGCTGTTTCGGAGGGAGAAAGGGAGGATAGAGGAGAAAACACACACACTTCTTTTTACAAAGTTTTCATATTTAATTTGGTCATGAATTCATAAATACATAAGTAACCTGTACCTAATCGCCTTCCTTGTATTGTTTGATGTCACCATCAAATTCTTCCAAGAAGAAATCTTCCACAAGAATTTGATGTCACCATCAAATTCTTCCAAGAAGAAATCTTCCTAGCATCATGAAAGGATACTCAACCATTAAAAAAATACTTACTAACTTCCATGTGCTATTTGCACTGGGTATAAAACAACAAAAACAAAATCAATGAGAAAATACCATATTCTTAATGAAGCTTACTTTCTAGTGAAAGAAATATGACAGATATGTAAATAAATGAGTAAACATGATGAACATTGATGAGGCTAATACTTTTATTTTATTTTTTATTGTTTCCTATTACCAGCTTTACTGTCCCCTCCTGCCTTCTCGTCCTTGCCCCTGAGCTGGTGTACCCATTTAGTCTCATTTTTGTTTTATGGGCCTGTCTAATCTTTGGGTGAAGGGTGAATCTCAGGAGTGACTTCAGTACTGAGTTAAAAGGACGTCTGGGGGCCATTCTCTCAGTGTTTCTCCAGTCTCTGTCAGACTAATAAATCTGGTCTTATTTTCTGAGTTAGAACTTTGTTTTACGTTTTTCTCCAGCTTTGTCCAGGACCCTTTATTGTGATCCCTGTCAGAGCCGTCTGTGGTGGTAGCCGGGCACCATCTAGTTGTGCTGGTGGAGGCTATGGTACTTGTGGTCCGTTAGTCCTTTGGACTAATCTTTCCCTTGTATCTTTGGTTTTCTTCATTCTCCCTTGCTCCAGATGGGGTGGGACCAGTGGAGATGGCTGCTCACAAGATTTTAAGACTGCAGATGCTACTCACAAAGTGAGATGTAGAATATTTTCTTTATTAACTATGTTATGCCAATTGAGCTAGATGTCACCTGGAACCATGGTCCCCAACCTCAGCCTAGTAATTTGGTCCCTCAGGGAGTTTGGATGGTCTATGAAACTTCCATGATCTTGCCTTGGCCAAGCTGTGCTGACTTCTCCAGTACTGTTTACTGTCTTACTGATGAGGCTAATACTTTAGATGGCAGTGAAAGATGTTGTCTGAGAAATGGGTAAGTGAGCTGAAACTTTATGGACAAGTATGAATGAATTCATCTAAAGGTATGAGGGCAGAGTATTCTGCACAAAAAGAACAGCAAACAGAAGACAATGAGGCAGTAAACACTTGGTGCATTCAAAGTAATGAAAGGTGGCCAGCATAGCTGGACCTCTGTTAAAGTGAGAGAAGGATATTAGCAACAGAGCCTCTGAGACCTCCATGTGTCCCTCACCCCCTTCCTTCTTCCGCCCACCCCGTTGCAATACACTTGATGTGCCTATGTTTTCAGGAAATTCTATTTTTGGCTCAGTTACAGCAGTTCCTGGAAAGATATACACACAAAGCCTTGGAGTATAAAAGATCAAAATCCCCAAGGATTACTACCTCAGTAAGGCTATCCTTTCATGACTGAAACACTGTGGAGTAAGGTTTGGCAGAGGGACTGAAAATGTAGAAAAATTAGACAAAATAAAAAAATGACAGAAGAACCCTATTGTATCAGCCATTTCTAGGGTTCATTCTCAGAGTATTTAAGAATTGCCCGATTAGGTGTCAGTCTTTTATGTAGAAGTCAGATGCTTACAGAAGGATCAGACTCCTCAGATAGGCAATTCAGACCCCCAAAAGGCAGCTCTTGGACTCTAATTCACAGATCACCAGAAGTGAGAGAGACCATCTACTCCTCGGTTAGCAAACATTGCACACAAATCATGTGCACCAGCCACTCCTCCTCCTTGTAACCATGCCAGGCATCGGGAATAGATCATTACCTTCTCTCTCCTGAGCCCAGATGGGGCTTAAGGTTCTCGATATGATGCTGTGCCAAGTCACTAACATTCATCATAAATGGCACACAAAATAAAACCCATTTTCCATCCCAGATCTAACCCTATGTCCTACTCTCCCTGTCTCTATGCAGAGATAAGAAAATGGAGGCCCAAGTTGACTGCCCAGCTCATGGACTAACCAGAAACATGGGCTTCACATAGATATGACTTCTCAAGTCTCTGTAAATTTGCTAACATCTACCTGTAAATAAATAGTCATTTACCTATAAAAATTGTCACGTTTTAAATATTGGTCCCTTTAGAAACAGCCAGTCATCCAAACCTGGCTGGGTTCAAAGTGCATATTAAAGAGACTGAAATTCAGCCAGTGCAAACACACAGATTAGGGTTACTTCCTCATACCCTTTTTTATCTCTAGTCATCTTTTGGTTCTCTGCTCTCATCCAGGAAACCCTGGTGGTGTAGAGGCTAAGAGCAATGGCTGCTAACCAAAAGGTCGGCAGTTCAAATCCACCAGGCACTCCTTGGAAACTCTGGGTCAGTACTACTCTGTCCTATAGGGTTGGGTACTTTCAGCCAGGTAACCCCTGTAAACAACCTAGTAAGCATATTTCCACAATTTTCCTGTATGCATATAATCTTATACTGGGCCCAATAAAAAATATGATAAATGGTGAAGAAATTTAAGTTATCAAGGGTTTCATTTTACCTGGATCAACAAACAATGCCTGTGGGAGTAGCAGTCAATATCAAACTAAGTATTGCAGTGGGAAAATCTGCTACGAAAGATCTCTTTAAAATCTTCAAAAATCACTTTGATAACTAAGGTGTGCCTGGTCCAAGCCATGGTATTTTCAATTGTCTCATATGCATGCAAAATCTAGACAGTGAAAAAGGAAAACCGAAGAATCGACACATTCAAATTGTGGTGTGGGCAAGAATACTGAATATACCATGGACTGCCAGAAAAAGCATCTGATCAGTCTTAGAGGAAGTACAGCCAGAATTTTCCTTAGAAGCAAGGATCTCAATTCTGATATACATAAGGTTGCTTTGCGGTGGAGTCAGCTGAACAGCATCTAACAACAATGACAACATAATCTTATACAAAAGTATAAATAAAGATCCACATCATACAATATCAAGAAATACTTAGACATAATTAAATATAAATAGACCAGTATGGAGGGATCTTGCAATTTACAAAATACAAAGAAAGGAATTAATTTCTAACCTGATGCAAAAGTGCTATGAATGAAAAGAATGAGTTCTTAAATAAAATCTCAACACATACACACAAACTACTACATGTAGAGTTATGTTCTATACAATTCTACACTTAGCTTATCACAGACAACATTTTACAAAAATGATCCCAAGTCCACTGCCCAAGTTGTAGAACTCGGGTATGGTATTTGATGGCAGAGTGTCTTCATGTGTACAGTTCGTGCTTCCCTTTCTAGGAGAAAAAGTGTACTAGGGAAACTCTGATTTCGTGAAGCAATTCTTTCACTCTCTTGCACACATCATTGGGTGTCTGGCCTGTCTTCTTTATAAGTGTACTTTCCGGAGAGCACCAGGCTCTTCTGAATTCTCTCTCTTGCATTTCTTTGTTCTTGTGCTTCCAAGGCATCCAGCAGGGTGTTGACAGAGGCATCCTTCCCTGTCTTTTGGAGCCACTGGACCAGCATTTTGTAGCACTGTTCTTTGATATCTGTTTCACTGGCTCTGGCCATTTCCATCTCATTGTCTCTGAGGCCCATCTGCCGCATGACTGCCTTCCAGGAAGCAAAGGGCACTTCTTTTATGAAGTAATCAAAGAATGACCTTAGAGCTGTGTGAGATTTAAAGTCAGAGAGACAATGAGGTTAGATGGGATGCACTTCAGAAAAGGCAGAGAACCCTAAGTTAGGCCGAGGCCCCCACGGTAGACACTGATGACCCCCCTATTGTAGTCTGCCTGCTGCTCCACATCCCCCATCTGCTTCCCCATCTGTAGAGGATAAGACATCACTGCCTGGCCCTCGCCACGTCCATGGCACTGGGGGAGAGTCAAGGTTGACAGAGAGTCCTGCCCTAGGGGAGGGCTGACACCCTACTCGGGGAGGCAGGATGGGTCATGATGGAGAAAGAAAGTGACCTATGGTACCAGCTAGAGGAGAAGGACAGACCATGGGTGCAATAGGACCTCAGAGGAGGGATGCTGCTTGGCTGCTCTTATCATGAGAGTCAGATGCCTAGCCTTAGTGGAAAGAGCAAGGGCCTGGAGGTTGGAGATCTCTAGCTTTACCCCTGCTCAACCTCACTGACACTGGGGCAGATCTACCAGGGGCAAGTAAACTCTGAACAACAATATAATCTGTAAGACGGAGCAAAACACCATCTGTCTCATGGCACAGCAGTGGAGATCAAATGTGATGTATGTGAAGTGCTCTGACATCGCTGTCCTATAGAAACAGGGTGAGTCACAAATACAATGTCATATGTCCTAATGGCTGATATAAGGGGAAAATGTGACATCAATTTAATAATTCATTTTATGTAACTCAATATATACAATGTAATATCATTTGAACATGTAATCAATATGCAAAAGTTATTAATGAGATGTAATTCATTCATCTTTTACATGGCGCTGCCCTGTAGGAAACCCTGGTGGCATAGTGGTTAAGTGCTATGGCTGCTAACCAAGAGGTTGGCAGTTTAAATCCGCCAGGCGCTCCTTGGAAACTCTATCAGGCAGCTCTAACCTGTCCTATAGGGTTGCTATGAGTCAGAATCGACTCGACGGCAGTGGGTTTGGTTTGGTTTGGTTCGCCCTGAATGAAAGACTTACTTTCAGTGGGGTCTGTACCATTCACTGGAACCAGAGGCTTCCATCCCCTCTGAGACTCTTCAGCATTTTGGCAAACCTACAAAATACAGTGGAGAACACCCTTGGATCCAAGTCAGAAGCCCTGGATTCTAGAACTGACCCTGAAACCCAGCCAGCTGTGTGACCTGAGGCACGCCAGCGCCCTCTGTGGGACTGACTGAGAACAGAGATAAACCTCCTAGCCTACGACCCTCTCAGGCTCTGCTTGTATTCTTGTTGAGGCATACCTGACATGCAGTAAGCTGCATACATACTACGTTTTCTGTTCTAGTTCTGACAACTATCTACACCTGTGCAACCAACACCCAAATCAAGACACAGACCACTTCCACCACCCCAGAGAGTTTGTCTTCTGCCCCTCTAGTCAATTCCCACCTAGCCCCGCAGGGCACAACCAGGTCTTCACAGGCTTTTATGAGACCCAAATAGAAGAATATATGCGGGCATTTTGGAAAATCTAAAGTAGGGTTTATTTCAGAATGTAAAGGTGCTTTCCTATCAATATGCGTCTGTCAGTTTGTCGTACTGTGGTGGCTTGTATGTGGCTATGATGCTGGAAGCTATGCCACCAGTATTTAAAATAACAGTAGGGTTATCCATGGGGACGGGTTTCAGCTGAACTTCCACACTAAGGCAGACTAGGAAGAAGAACCTGGTGATCTACTTCTGAAAAAATTAGCCAATGAAAACCTTATGAATAGCATGGAATACTGTCTAATATAGCTCCAGAAGATGAGGCCCTCAGGTTGGAAGGCACTCAAACTATGACTGGGGAAGAGCTGCCTCCTCAAAGTAGAGTTGAACTTAATGATGTGGCTGGAGTCAAGTTTTCAGGACCTTCATTTGCTGATGAGGCACAACTCGAAACGAGAAGAAACATCTGCAAATATCCATTAATATTAGGAACATGGAATGTATTAATTGTGAATCTAGGAAAATTGGAAACCATCAAAAATTGAAATGGAATGCAAAAACATTGATATCCTAGGCATTAGTGAGCTGATATGCACTGGTATTGGACATTTTGAATCAGATAATCATATGGACTGCCATGCTGGGAATGACAAAGAAGAATGGCACTGCATTCATCATCAAAAAGAACATTTCAAGATCTTGAAGTACAATGCTGTCAGTGATAAGATAATATCCATATGCCTACAAGGAAGACTAGTTACAATGACTATTATTCAAATTTATGCACCAACCATGAAGGCCAAAGATGAAGAAATTGAAGATTTTTAGCAACTTCTGCAGTCTGAAATGGATCAAACATACAATCAAGATGCACTGATAATTACTGGTGACTGGAATGTGAAAGTTGGAAACAAAAAAGGAGAATTGGTAGTTGGCAAATACCACCTTGGTAACAGAAATGACGTCGGAGATCTCATGATAGAATTTGCAAGACCAACGACTTCTTCATTGCAAATACCTTTTTTCAACAACATAAATGGCAACTATACACATAGACCTCGCCAGATGGAATACATAGGAATGAAATTGACTCCATCTGTGAAAAGAGATGATGGAGAGGCTCAATATCATCAGAACATGGCCAAAGACTGACTGTGGAACAGACCATCAATTGTGAAGAATACTGAATATACCATGGACTGCCAGAAGAACAAACATATCTTGGAAAAAGTGTAGCCAGAATGCTCCTTAGAAGCAAGGATGATGAGACTTTGTCTCACATACTTTGGACATGTTATCAGGAGGGACAAATTCCTGGAGAAGGACATCATGCTTGGTAAAGTAGAGTGTCAGTGAAAAAGAGGAAGACCCTCAACTAGATGGATTAATGCAGTTGCTGTAACAATGGGCTCAAAGATAGCAATAATCGTGAGGATAGCACAGGACCTGTCAGTTTTGTTCTGTTACACATAGAGTCACTATGAGGCGGGACCAGATGTAATACACGAGAATCAAATTGGCTACATCTGTGGAAAGAGATGATGGAAAAGCTCAATATCATCAGTTGGAACAAGGCCAGGGGCCGACTTTGGAACTGGCCATCAATTGCTCATATCCAAGTTCAAGTTAAAGCTGAAGAAAATTTAAACAAGTCTATGAGAGCCGAAATATGACTTTAAGTACATTCCACCTGAGTTTAGATAACATCTCAAGAACAGATTTGATGCATTGAACACTGATGACATAAAGGACATTATGCATGAAGAAAGCAAAAGGTCCTTAAAAATACAGGAAAGACATAAAAGACCAAAATGGATGTCAAAAGAGACTCTGAAACTTGATCTTGAACTTAGAGTAGCTAAAGCAAAAGGAATAAATGAGGAAGTAAGAGAGATAAACAGAAGATTTCAAAGGGCATGCCCAGAAGACAAAGGAAAGTATTATAATGAAATGTGTAAAGATCTGGAGTTAGAATTTCAAAAGGCAAGAACACGCTCGGCATTTCCCAAGCTTAAAGAAGGGAAGAAAAAATTCAAGCCTCAAGTTGCAGTTTTGAAGGGTTTTATGGGCAAAACGAAAACCCTGGTGGCACAGAGGTTAAGTGCTACAGCTGCTAACCAAAGGGTCGGCAGTTCGAATCCACCAGGCGCTCCTTGGAAGCTCTATGGGGCAGTTCTACTCTGTCCTATAGGGTCACTATGAGTTGGAATCGACTCGACGGCACTGGGTGTGTTTTTTTTTGTTATGGGTAAAACATTGAACAATGCAGGATGCATCAAAAGACGATGGAAGGAACATACAGAATCACTGTACCAAAAAGAACTGGTTGATGTTCAGCCATTTCAGAAGGTACAATATGATCAAGAACCAATGGTACTGAAGGAAGAAGTTCAAGCTGCACTGAAAGCATCAGTGAAAAACAAGGCTCCAGGAATTGACAGAATACCAACTGAGATGTTTCAACAAACAGATGCAGCACTGGAGGTGTTCACTCATCTATGCCAAGAAATTTGGAAGACAGCTACCTGGCCAACCAACTGGAAGAGATCCATACTTATGCCTATTCCAAAGAAAGGTGACCAACAGAATGCGGAAATTGTTGAATGATATCATTAATATCACTCACAAGTAAATTTTACTAAAGATAAAATTAAAAAACACATGCAGCAGTACATCAACAGGGAACTGCCAGAAATTTAAGCAGGACTCAGAAGAGGATGTGGAATGAGGGAGGGATATTATTGCTGATGTCAGATGGATCTCGGCTGAAAGTGGAGAATATCAGAAAGATGTTTACCTGTGTTTTATTGACTATGCAAAGGCATTCGACTCTGTGGATCATAAATTCCATAACACTTAATTGTGCTCGTGAGGAACCTGTACACAGACCAAGAGGCAGTCATTCCAACAGAATGAGGGGATATTGCGAGGTTTAAAATCAGGAAAGGCGTGCATCAGTGTTGTATCCTTTCACCATACTTATTCAGTCTGTATGCTGAACAAATAATCTGAGAAGCTGGACTATACGAAGAAGAATGTGGCAACAGGATTGGTGGAAAACTCATTAACAAACTGCAATATGCAGATGACAAAATCTTGCTTTCGGAAGAGGATTTGAAGCACTTACTGATGAAGATCAAAGACTACAATGTTCAGAATGGATTACACCTCAACATAAAGAAAACAAAAATCCTCATAACTGGACAGATAGGCAATATCATGATAAACGGAGAAAATATGAAAGTTGTCAAGGATTTCATTTTACTCGAATCCACAATCTATACCCATGTAAGCAGCAGCAGTCCCTGGAGAAGGACATCATGCATGGTAGAGGAGAAGGTCAGTGAAAAAGAGTAAGACCCTTGGTAAGATGGATTGCCACAGCGGCTGCAACAATGGGCTCAAACACAGCAACAATTGTGAGGATGGCGCAGGACCAGGCAGTGTTTCATTCTGTTGTGCTATGGGTCAGAACCGACTCAATGGCATCGAATAACAACCCTACCAATAGTTTAAATAAGAAAATGAAAATATCAGATAGCTCCAGTAGTAGCTGAAATGACTTTTGGTAAAATTAACCACCAATTCTGACTTTTAAAAAACACCTTAAAATAGGAGGATGCATCCATAATGACAAGAATTTCTATATCAAACAAGAGCCAACATCATTCTTCATGGTGAAGCACTATAGGCCTTCCCAACAAAGTCAAAACCAGACCAACTGCCTCCTTCTCTCAGCGCACTGAACACTGTTCTAAGAGTTCTGGCTTATAAATAAGACATGAAACAAAAATAAGGAGCGTGAGTCTTCAAAGGGAACTGACAAAATTATCTCACTTGAGTTATTTAAAAATATTTGTGTTTCTTTGATAAGAAAAATATTGAAAAGATCTCAACTCTTCCCAGATTAATCTACCATTCATAAAAAAAAAAAATTTTTTTTGTGTATATATGTGTATGTATGTCTGTGTGTATATATATGTATATATATATAGCATATACACAAAGATTTCAGCTGGGGGACAAGTTGGGGAGGCTTTCAGTATTCACTGAATATTTTTCGATAGTATTTAAAATGTCTAAAAAAGAATATGTATTAATGTTTTTTGAAGATGTCAACACTGGTTAATCAGGGTGGAGAATTATTGGCCATTTGTTTTCCTTTTTACATCTTCTCAGTATTTTTAAAAAATGTGCTATTGATGCAAGAAAGGTAAGGGAACAGAATAGTCTAGGTGGAAAAGATCATCGTCTATGTGAACATTTAAAACTGAATAAAGAAGGGGCCAAATGCAGAGGAAATAGGAGAATCGGTTGCTAAATGGTATTGGAGGAACAAGATAGCTACTTAGAACAATCAGGGTAGCTCCTAACTTAATATCATATCACAAAATACTTCCTTTGAGATTATGCTGAAAATCAAAACATTAATGAAAAAAAAATCCTAAGAAGTTAGAGAAGTTCGCCTTGCCTTTTATTGGGGAAGGATTTTCTAATGTTATAAACAACGAAAGAATAAATACGTGAAAAGATTAAATACTGAAAATGGAAGACTTCTGTGCAATAAAATATGAGACAAAATGGAAAGGTAGACAAGATACCAGGAATCTCTTTTCTGTGTGAGAAAATGCCTGTGCAGGAGAGCATGTCTCCACAGAAAGACACTAACAGACAAGACAGAAATCATAAAAAGTCAATTAAAAAATACAGAGATTCACAAAGCTAGCAAATATGCAAAAAAGAGTGAAAACATAGAAATGTAAATTTAAGCCAATTAAATGTTTCCTATTTAGCAAAAATGAAGAAAGAAAAGCACTCAACGTAAGCTCAAGACTGATGAACTGTGATGAACCGAACTGTGGATGGATGTGTGTTGTGTGTGTGTAGGAAAACAAGTACTTCTCACACAAATACCGATACTCCTCAGACATAACCAAACACCGTCCAAGATTGGTTTTATGGGTTTGAAAGCTTGGGAGTTTCATGGGACAACTCAGTCAACTGGCATAAGGTAGTTCACAAAAATCATGATTTGCATACTAGTGACGTGAGTAGTATCTGGGGTCTTAAAAGCTTGTGAGCGGCCATTTAAGACACAACTATAGGTCTCCACTCAGGAGGAGCAAAACAGTAAGAAGGTAACTAAAAGCTCGGAGAAGAAGCAAGTCTATGCAAGCCACAGCCTCATCTACCCTGAGACCAGAAGAACTAGATGGCGCCTGATTACCACCACTGACCATTCTGACCAGGGCCACAATGGATTGTCCCAGATAGAATGGCAGAAAAATGTGGAGGAGAACCCAAATTCTTATTTTTTTTAAAAAAAAAGCCAGACAAACTGGAACAGTAGAGAACAGAGGACTCCCTAAGACTATCGCCCTGAGATACTCGCTAAACCTAGCACTGAGGCTTTTATCGAAATAGCAAAGTGGCACACAACTAAAAGGTCAACAATTACTCAAAAGCAGAGATGAGAAGATAAGGGGGCAGGGAATCTAGAATACTGGAAAAGGGACAAATTAAAAACAATTAAAGAGAATACTGACACATTCTGATAAATGTAACTAATGTCGCTGAATAATTTGTGTGGCAACTGTCAAATGGGAACCTAACTTACTGTGTAAACTGTCACCAAAAACTCAATAAAATAATTATGTTAAATAAAAAAAGGACTTCTCCACATTACCCAGAAATTCTACTTCTTTTAAGAAGTCACCTATGAACATGATCAGAATTGTGGACAAAGATTCATTTTCAAATACGTACAATGTAATAACTTTGAAACAAATTCAAAATTCCTAATGGTATAAGGATGGCTTACTACATGTGTTTCAACCACACAGTGGAATGTTGTGTAGCCCTTATCCAGTCATTCAATGCATATCAGAGTGCCCACTGCTCTAGCTCGGGGGAAATAGTGAGAACAAGACAGACAATAAAAATATACGATGTGACATCAGCATGAGCAGACCCCCCACCCCCGACCCCCCCAGGCAGCCCCTTTCACTCAGGTCCCTGGTCTCTCCAACGTCACCACTTCCCCATGCCCCAGGAGAACTGACTGGACGCCACCTTCCCTCTTTCCACCAAGACTACAGGGCTAGCAGGAAAGGCCAAGGCCAGGCACAGTGTCACTCACTCACCTGGAGAGCCTCTGCTTCCACTGGGGTCTGTCCCCTGTCACCTGTCACCTCAGTCTGCTCCTGGCCTTCCTCTCCCAGCTCAGGGTCCAGCCTGTTGCTCAGGGCCTCATTTTGAGCATTGTCATGAGTCCCAGGCCCTTCTTGGGAGCACAGCCACCAGAACAAGACCTAGGGAAGAGGAAGAGCCCCAGTCAGGGTGCACACCCAAGGCCCCTGCACGGACTCTCAGGGTGGGTTGTCCTACTTTCCCCACCCCTCTTGAGAGTGTCATCCCGGGTGGGTACACAGCTCAGCAAATCCAGGACCCTGGGTGAGTTCAGCACCCTGACTGACACACCCTCTCCCTCCATGGGTGCCCATGAGGGTCTCTCCCAAACATGAGAAGGACAGGACTCCAGCACCACAGCTGGCTGGTCAGGAATCACTTGGGCCACCTGCCATCTCACAGTCATCTCAGAGCCACCAGGCAATGCTGGAGAGCTGTCAGGCCTGGGCAGGGGAAGGGAGCACAGGACACATCAGGAAGTCAATCCTTCCCGCTCCCTGCTGGGACTGTCTGTGGGTTGGGAAGCAGCTCCTGAAAGCCGATGTCCCCAGCAAACGAACACACCAACTCACTCTGTTTACGTATTTGGAGGCCATTCCACAACCTGGAAGAGAAGGAACATCTCCTTTAGCAAGTGGGAAGGGAGGGCCCCTCTCTGCAGCTCCAGCCTCCTCCCAGGGCAGGGCCAGCTGGCAGTGCATCTACTGGGGACTCAGACTCAGAATCAAGAGCCCTGGGCTGGCTAACTCAGTGTGTGAGGACGATGGGGATGGGCTGTTTCCAATTCTGGGGGTATCTCAGGGAAGGGAGTGAAGGTGGGAAACAATAAAGTCACCCCACCAAGAACCTAGGCTCCTCTGCCCTGGTGTGAAGAAAAGGGCCTGTCCAACTGGACATGGCCAGGGAGGCAAGGGGACCATCAGGTGAGGGAGCTGGGTGTGAATGATCCCGGGCAGATGCAGGTAAGATGAGGCGATTGGCAGAAAGTGACCCAGCAGCCAGCTCCTCCTTCCCTCCCACCAAACCATACCTTGAGGAATGCACGACAAAATAACTGCCAGAACGGCCAGGAGCAAGAATACAACCACTGTGATCCCGATCCAGATCCCAAAGCCTGAGGAAGGAGAGGCAGTAGTGGGAGTCTTCAGGTCAGTGGTTACTGGCTCTCCAGAAACCATGGCTTCCCCAGTGGCTTTGGTACCTTCTTCTCTGGGGACACACTTCAGGTCACTCCAGGGGGTACAGGGACTATACTGAACTTTCCCATCTGGGCACCTAAGAGCAGACACAGGGAGAAATGAAGGGGTGTGTGAGCAAGAGCAGGTAAGATGAGAAGAAAGAGTAACGCTCCCTCACCAGTGTCCCCCGACAAGTTGTTAGAGAAGAGCCTGGTTCTCAAGCGCCCAGGGTGAGGCCTCCCTCGCTCTCTCTGTTAGGGCTGGGAGAGGCAGCCGAGCATATGCAGTTCAGCCCCTGGGGCTCTCCGCGCGCAGTTCTCAGCCTCTAGGCCACACGGTGAACTTCCTGGGGCAGCGAGGGGGCGGCGCAGCGTCATTGGGGGTTTCAGTCCAGGTGCAGCATCAGGAGGGGTCAGGAGGGCCGTTGGGCCACAAGCTGAGCCACCTCCTCCATCAACCTTTCCTCACGAATAGCACTAACCTTTCACCCACTCCCGGCTAACTCACTCCTAACTTCACTGCTATGGACGGCACAGCGCCCTGGTGGCAGCAGTGGTTAAGCGCTTGGCTGCTAACTGAAAGGTCAGCAGTTCAAACCCACCAGCAGCTCCTTGGAAGCTTTATGGGCAGTTCTGCTCTGTCCTGTAGAGTCTCTGTGAGTTGGAACCGACTTCACAGCAAAGGGTTTTTTGGTATGCAGGGAACAGGCCGGGCCAAGGGTGAGGCAGGTTGAGTCAGCTCAAGGAGTGAAATGCGCTTCACCGTGACTTTCCGGGGCCTTGGGGACATTTGTGCTCATGGTTCCCTTTTCCCTAGTGGCATCACTGGGGTTGGTGTCACCCAGTGCAGTAGCTCATGGTGTCACCCCCTCCACGCTAACACCACAATATTGTAGCTAAAACACCAGAAAATTCGACAAAATCAGCGACTATCAAAACAAGGGCAGCAAGGAAAACAACAGCACCTGCTTGTAGTGCCTGCAGACAACAGCACGTGTTTCCAAGCGTGATTGTAATGAGAAGGGTTAAAAAGTAAATTAGCCCCTCTGACTTGGAACTGCAGCCACTCCCAGAAACCATCTCCCAGTCAAACAATAGGCCTATAAAATAAACAATAACACCCGAAAAGATGTGTTCCGTAGAACAAACAATTATACTAGACCAAAAGGGCAACCAACCTTTGCCCAAACGTAAACATGAGAAGGCCGGAAGAGGTAGGAAAACCAGACGAAAGGAAAGAGGAACCCACGGGGAGTGTGTTGTCAACAGTGTGAGGATTGCTATGAATGTCATGGAGCACTTTGTGTACAATTCATTAAGCGGGAAACTAACTTGGTCTGTAAACTTTCACCTAAAACACAATAATTTTTTTTTTTTTTTAAAAAAGGAAATTAGTATAGAATTTTAGCCTTGTAGACATATTGATACATGTAAGCTGGGCTTACAAAAAGTTTTTTGTTGCTGTTATAAGTAACTACAGGGATATTTTTGTAAAACATAAACTTCTGCTGAGACACTACAGAAAAATTTTGTCGACAGTCATTTTGGTGTCACCCCCCTGAAGTATCAATCTGGTGCAGTCCGCACCTCCACATCCCCCTAGTGACACCACTGCTTTCTTCATAAAAATATTCAAAATTTACATTTGATAACTGCGTCTGTATAAGGCTGACTATAATCCAGGATTGATTCTATTCAATGACTTCCTTCTTGTTTTAAATGAAATTAAAGAATGTGTGCGAGCCCCTGAAAGTATCGTGGGCTCTGAGGACTGACCCACGTGCCCAATGGAGAGCTGGCCTGCCTCAGGGGAAAGAGTGCCGAGGGGTGTGGGAAGGGGGTGGCGGGGCCACTGGTGGGTCATGCAGATGGATGAGGCGGTTGTACAGGCTCAGGAGACCCATGGGCCCAGGGAAGCCCTGTGGGAGTTAGAGGGGGCTCAATGGAAGGAGGGGAGAGAACGGGGTACAAGGAAACCTCAGGTCTTCCGTTGGCCCCCTCGAGCTGGTGGGAGTCCCTTGGCCCCGTGTCTCACCCAGTGCTGCACTTCTGGCAGATCTCAGGGGCATCTCTTTCAAGGAAGGTGCCAGCCTTGCATTGACACTCCGTGTCTCTGGTGAGGGTGCATGGACTTATCTCGTCTTCATCTGGAGACAAAGGATAAGGATTTACAGATGTGTTTCCCTGACTTCTCCCTCAGCCACCCAAACCCCTTCTCACTCAGCTCAACTCGGTTCACCAACAGATTTCAGGGCCAGTTTCTGCAGCAACAGACACCCTTGCAGTCGAGTCGATTCCGACTCATAGCGACCCCATAGGACAGAATAGAACTGCCCCATGGAACTTCCAAGGAGCAGCTGGTGGATTCGAACTGCTGACCTTTTGGTTAGCAGCTGTAGCACTTAACCACTACGCCACTAGGGTTTCCAACAGCAACAGAAAAGGGGCACATAAAATATACCCACCATTCAATGGTTGGAAGAGCCACAAAAAAAGAGTGGAACGTTCTATAGGCACATCCAAACTCCCTGAGGAATGGAATTGCTGGGCTGAGGGCTGTGGGGACCATGGTCTCAGGAAACATCTAGCTCAATTGGCATAACATAGTGTACAAAGAAAATGTTCTATATTCCACTTTGGTGAGTAGCATCTGGGTTCTTAAAACCTGTGAGCGGCCACCTAGGACACTCCACTGGTCTCGCCCCTTCAAGAGCAAGAAATAATGAAGAAAACTAAAGATACAAGGGAAAGATTAGTCCAAAGGACTAATGGGCCACATCTACCATGGCCTCCACCAGACTGAGTCCGCTACAACTAGATGGTGTCCAGCTACCACCACTGATGGCTCTGACAGGGATCGCAAAAGAAGGTCCCAGACAGAGCTGGAGAAAAATGTAGAACAAAATTCCAACTCAAAAAGAAAAACCAGACTTGCTGACCTGACAGAGACTGGAGAAACCCTGAGAGTATGACCCCCAGACTCCCTTTCGGCTCAGTAATGAGGCCACTTCTGAGGCTCACCCTTCAGCCAAAGACTAAACAGGCCCATGGAACAAAACAAGACTAAAGAGGTGCACCACCCCTGGGCAGGGACTGGAAGGCAAGAGGGAACAGGAAAGCTGGTAATAGGGAGCCCAGGGTTGAGAAGGGAGAGTGTTGACATGTCGTGGGGTTGTTAACTGATGTCATACAACAATGTATGTGCTAACCATTTGATGAAAAACAGTTTGTTCTATAAAGCTTCATCTAAAGTTCAATTAAAAAAAAAAGGAAAAAGGAGTAGGACATGATTCATTGTTTAATGCACAAAGTTTGGGAGGAAAACTCTTCTGGATCATATGGTCAGTAGCAATGGGTGGGGTAATAATTGAATGACCCTGGCTGGAGAGAAACTCTTGGATGGGTTCCGAAAAGATAACTCTGGCCCTGCTAAGAGACACAGGAGTGACTTCAGGAAGTCACGGCTGAGAGGCTGAGTACCTGGCGAAGAGCAGACATAGAGCTAAGAGGAGGCTGGGACAGAACCAGACCCATGTCAACAGCTCCAACTGAGCATTTTCCTTATGCAATAACCATACTGGCCTGGCCATCGGGGATGGATGATTATCCCATCATTTCGTACTGATAGTTTAAAAGATTTTCTCTACCAAATGGCATAGATTAAATAATTCATTTCTGTCTTTATTTTATTGACTTAAAACCATAATCATGTTTCAAGGTAAAATGAAGACCAAGCTGGGACTAGAGCCCAAGTCTCCTGACTCTACATTAGGTACAATTCCCACCTTCTCATCCTGCACCCCACCTCTGGGCCCGCAGTCCGTATGTTCTGTACCTGGTTTGCAAACACTACAGAGTAAGCAGAAAGGGGCGTTCGAATGATTGCTGAAATTCACTCCACGTGTGCATGAGATACATTTTCTAGTACCTCTCACCTCTGAAACACGGAAACCTGGGAAGGGAGAGAAAAGCAGGTGAATAAATGCACACAGGATTCCTGAAGGCTGGGCAGGGGTCAGCGGAGTTCTTCTCTTTAGGTCATCAGTGGAATCCAAACAGGGAAATCCTGCTGTACCCGGCCTTGGTCAGCTTCATCCATTCTGTATCTCCTACATACATTTGACCAGTAGTGGTCAATAGAAATATAATACAGTCAAATGTGAAGTTTTTTTTTACACATTAAAAGATTAAAAAGGAACTGGTCAAATTAATTTTAATGCATTTTATTTAACCTAATATATCTAAAGTAATTTGGATATCACTTTAACATGTGATCATTAGAAAAGTTGAGATATTTTACATTTTTTTATGGTAAGTCTTAGAATCTGTTGTGTATTTTTAACTAACAGCTCATCTCAATTTGGATTAGCCATATTTCAAAAGCTCAATAGCCACATGTGCCCACTGAATACTGTACTGAACTGCACCAAAGAAGAAAGTCCTAATCCTTCCCATTGAGCTCAGAGTTAGTGGAAGACCTCAACAAGAGGGCAAAACCTTCAATTCAAGATCGTGCCATCTGCTATGGCAGGACGGTGAAGGGAAAATGGTTTCTACCCGTAAGGAGTCAAAGATGATCCAAAGGAAGGTGCCCAAACCTCGCCCTGAGAGAAGAGGCCTTCTCCAGGCATGAGCTGAGGTGCAGGAGCTGTCCATGCTCTGGTGGTACCCATGTCCCAAGACTCAACCCATCACCTCCAGGCTTTGCTCCTTAGGTGATCTCCTGTAGGATCAACTTCTCTCTCTGATTCATTTTTATCAATGCTGAAATGTATTCTAAAAATATCCACCTTTAAAAAATCGTTCTTTATTAATGTATTATGATGGCACTTCATATCAATGGTAAAACTGATGAAACAATAAATGCTGCTGATGCAATGAAGGAAACTGCTGGAAAGTAATAAAATTTCTCCCTTACTCTCTCCTCATTCACTTTTTCATTTTGGTAAAAAATACATATGAAAAAAATTGGCTATTTTAACCGTATTTTGGTGTATAATTCAGTGGCATTAATTACATTTGCAATGTTGTGAAACCCTTACCACTATCTATTTCCAAAATGTTTTCATCGCCACAAAAACTCTGTACACAATAATCAATAACTGCCCATTTCCCTCTACTCCCAGGCCTAATATCTGCTAATCTACCTTTGTCTCTATATATTTGCCTATTCTACATATTTTATGTAAGAGGACTCATACAATGTTTGCTCTTTTGTATCTGGGTTATTTCACTCAACATGATTTTTTGCAAAGTTAATCCATGTCATAACACGCATCAGAACTTCATTTTTCCTTATGGGTGAATAATACTCCATTGCACGTATATATTCCATTTTGTTTTTCAATTTATCTGTTGGACACTTGGGTTGTTTCCATCTTTTGGCTGTTATGAATAGTGCTGCAGTGAACTATTGCTTACAAGTATCTGTTTGATTCCATTTTCAATTCTTTGGAGTGAAATTGCTGGATCATTATAATTCTATGTTTAACTTTTTGAGGAACCACCAAACTGCACTGTGGCTGGAATATTTTAAATATCTCTATATTCTATAATATTTTATTATATTCCTATTTTAAACAGGAATATTTTACATTCCTATCCAGCAATGTATGAAGGCTCTGATTTCTAAACATTCTCGTCAACACTTGTTAGTTTCCCTTTTATTATTATTATTATTATAGGCATACTAGTGGGTATGATGTACTGCATTGGGCAAATCTGCTTCAAAAGACCTCTTTGAAGTGTTAAAAACAAAGATGTCACTTTAAGACTAAGTGTGTCTGACCCAAGCCATGTGTTATGAATTGAATTGTGTGCCCCAAAAATGTGTGTCTACTTGGCTAGGCCATGATTCCCAGTATTGGGTCATGGTCCACCATTTTGTCATCTGATGTGATTTTCCTGGGTTGTAAATCCTACCTCTGTGATGTTAATGAGGTGTTTTTTAGAGCAGTTATGTTAATGAGGCAGGACTCAATCTACAAGATTAGGTTGTGTCTTAAATCAATCTCTTTTGAGATATAAAAGAGAGAAGCCAGCAGAAAGACAAGGGGACCTCACATTACTAAGAAACAAGAGCCAGGAGAATAGTGCCTCTTTTAGATCTGGGGCTCCTGTGCTGTGAAGCTCCTCAACCGCGGAAGACTGATGACAAGAACTTTCCTCCAGAACTGACACAGAGACAAAGCCTGCCTCTAGAGCTGGCACCCTGAATTTGGACTTCTAGCCTCCCAAACTGTGAGAGAATAAATTTCTCTTTGTAAAAGCCATTTACTTGTGGTATTTCTGTTACAGTAGCACTAGATGACTAAGACAGAATTTGGTACTGAGAGTGGGGTGCTGCTCTAACAGATACCTAAAATGTAGAAGCAGTTTTAAAACTGTGAATGGGTAAAGGATGGAAGAGTTTTAAAGTGCCTAGATTGCCTTGAAGAGACTGTTGGTGGAATTATGGACATCAAGGACAATTCTGGTGAGAACGCAGAAGGAAGTGAGGAGAGCTGTTACACTGGAGATATCGCAGATGGCTAGAAGCAGCAGCAGAGAAACGGCAGCAGCAGGGAGACAGCAGCAGCAAAACCAGGAGACCAGTGCAAGATGGCGAGAAACCGACCCACTGAACAAGACAGCTGAGTGCCTTTTTGCTGGAGATTTCCTGGCGGAGTAGGGTGCCTCCTGGCACTTATCGTTGGAGCCTGGCTTGCCGACCCACAGAGCAAGAAAGTTGAGTGCCTTACAGTTGAAGTTTATAGGTGGAGTGGGGGTGCCTCCAGGTACTTATCAGTGGAGCCGAAGAGCTTTGGAACACTTGCCTCAGCAGGGCAGCAAGGCCCAAGGGGCCAAAAAGCCAAGGAATCAGGAAGCAGAGGCTGAAGAGACAAGGAACACAGGAAGCAGAGCTTCCTCAGTCTCAAAGTGTAAGGCCACGGCCTCTGGGGCCTCAAAGGGTGGAGTCACCACTCAGATGAACTAGGACAGTAGGGCTGCCTAAAGCCAAGGAAGCAGAGTTGCTGTCCCAGTGGACCTGGAAGGCAGAGCTGGAGCCCAGGGCTGAGGGGCCTCCACCCAGAATCAGGACAGTGTGGCCAATATCCAGAGTCTGGAGAGCAGGGCCACTGCCTAAATGGTCTCAAGAAACAGAAGACTTTTTTCAAGCCTTGAGAGCTTATGTAATGTGTTCTGCTTATTTCCTTGGTGCCTGTTATCCCTTATTTCCCTCCAATTTCTCCCATTTGTAATAGAAATATCTGCCTTGTGTCTGTTCCACCACTGATCTTTGGAAGTAGATAACCTGTACTCTAGATTTCACAGATGAAGAAGAATTTTGTAGATGAGATTTTGGACTTGGATAAGACTTGCTATGATATGATGGGGTGAATGTGTTTTATCTGTGGCAAGAACATGAATTTTTGGCAGGGGGCAAAGGGTGGAATGTTATGGATTGAATTGTGTCCCCCGAAAATATGTGCCAACTATGCTAGGCCATGATTTCCAGTATTGTGTGATTGTCCACCATTTTGTCATCTGATGTGATTTTCCTATGTGTTGTAAATCCTACCTCTGTGATGTTAATGAGGTGGAATTAGCAGCAGTTATGTTAATGAGGCAGGACTCAATCTATAAGATTAGGTTGTATCTTAAATCAATCTCTTTTGAGAAATAAAAGAGAGGAGCAAGCAGAGAGACGGGGGACTCATATCACCAGGAAACAAGAGCCAGGAGACTAGCACGTCCCTTGGACCTGGGGTTCCTGCACTGAGAATCTCGACTGGGGAAGATTGATGACAAGGACTTTCCTCCAGGACCAACATAGAGAAAAAGCCTTCTCCTAGAGCCAGCACGCTGAATCTGGACTTTTAGCCTCCAATAAACTTCCCTTTGTTAAAGACATCCACTTGTGATATTTCTGTTATAGCAGCACTAGATAACTAAGACACCATGGCATTTTCAATTGCTTTATATGCATGGGAAAGCTGGACAATGAATAAGGAAGACCAGAGGAAGATCGATGCATTTGAATTATGGTGTTGGCGATGAATACTGAATATGCCGTGGGCTGCCAGAAGAATGAACATATCTGTCTTGGAAGAGTACAGCCAGAATGCTCCTTAGAAGCAAGGATGGTGAGACTTCATCTCATTTACTATGGATGTGTTATCAGGAGGGACCAGTCCCTAGAGAAGGACATCATACTTGGTAAAAAAGAGGGTCAGCAAAAAAGAGGAAGCCCCTCAATGAGATGGACTGACATAGTGGCTGCAACAATGGGCTTAAACATGGCAATGATTGTGAGGACGGTGCAGGACTGGGCAATGTTACATTCTGTTATAAATAAGGTCCTATGTGTGGAACCAACTCAACAGCTCCTAACAACAGCAACAATGGCAGGTATGAGGCAATTTGCTTCTGTAAATATGACAGCCAATAAAACCCTATAGAACATTTCTACCTTGTAACATGTAGGATTGCTGTGAGTTAAACTGCCTCAACAGCAATGGATTGTTTTTGGTTTTTAACGGGTATGAAACAGTACTTCATTGTGGTTTTGATTTTCTTAATAACTAATGATATTTAGCATCTTTTCAGGTGCTTACTGACCATTTGGAAGTCATCTTTGAGATATATCTATTCAAATTCTTTGCCCATTTTTAAACTGAGTTGTTTGTATTTTTGTTGTTGAGTTTTGTGAGCTCTTCATATATTCTAGATATTAAATATTATCAGATAAATAATTTGCAAATATTTTCTCCCACTCTGTAGGTTGTCTTTGAACCCTCTTAATAGTGTTCTTTGATGCACAATGGTTTTTTTTTTTTTTTTTTAATTTTAATGACATCCAATTTGTCTATTTTTTTCTTTTGTTGTCTGGGCTTTTGATGACATATTTAAGAAACCATTACCAAATCCAAAGTCATGATGATTTGTCCCTCAGTTTTCTTCTAAAAGTTTAATAGTTTTAGTTCTTAAATTTAGGTCTTTCATCCATTTCAAGTTAATTTTCATATACGGTATAAGGTAGGGATCCAACTTTATTCTTTCGTATTTGGCAATCAAGTTTTCCCAGCACCATCTGTTGAAAAGACTATTCTTACCCCCACTGAATGGTCTTGGCACCCTTGTTGAAAATCCATTGACCACATATGTGAGAGTTTATTTCTGGGCTCACAAGTCTAATTCCATTGGTCTCTGTCTACCCTTATGGAACTACTACACTGTTTTGCTTAGGTAGCTTTATAGTAAGTTCTGAAGTCAGACAGTATGAGACCTCCAACTTTGTTCTTTTTCAACATTGTTCCGGCAATGCTGGATCCCTTGAAATTCAGTTTTAGAATGGGTTCTTCCATTCCTGCAAAAAATGCCAGTGGGATTTTAAAAGGGATTGCATTGAATCTATACATCATTTTGGGTAGTTTCATTGTCTTAATGATATTAAGACTTCCATTCCATGAACACAGGATGTTTTTCCATTTATTTAGGTCTTCCCAATTTCTTCCAGCAATATTTGTAGTTCTTAGTGGGCAAGTCTTAATCCTCGTTGGTTAAATTTATTCTTAGGTATTTTATTCTTTTCAATGCTATTGTAATGTAATTGTTTTTACAATTTATATTGTGGGCTTTTCACTGCTAATTTCTAGAAATACAATCAATCTTTGAGAATTGATTTTGTATCATTCAATTTTGCTGAATTTATTATCACTAACAGTTTTTGGGTTTGTTTTTCTGTGTGTGCGTGTGTGTGTGTGTGTATTCTATAGGGTTTTCTATATGTAAGATGATGCCATCTTCAAATAGAGCTTGTTTTACTTCTGGCTTTCCAATTTAGATGCCCTTTGTTTCTTTTTCTTGCCTAATTTCTCTGGCTAAAACTTTCAGCACTGTGTTGAATTGGAGTAGTGAAACTGGAAATTCATGGCTTGTTCCTGATCTTAGAAGGAAAATATTCATTTTTTCACCCATGAGTATGATGTTAGCTGTGGATTTTTTTAATATATGTCCTTTATCATGCTGAGGAAGTTTCTTTCTATTTTTAGTTTATTGAGTGTTTTTATCATGAAAGGGTATTGAATTTTGCCAAGTGATTTTTCTGTATTGAGATGATAACATATATATATGTTTTTAACTTCACTGTATTAATGTGGTGTATTACATTGATTGATTTTCTTATGTAAAACCACTCTTGCATTTCTGTGATAAATACCATTTGTCAAGGTGTACAAACCTATGAATATGCTGCTGGCTTCAGTTGGCTAGTATTTTGTTGAGAATTTTTGCATCTACATTTATAAGGGATATTAGTCTGTAGTGTTCATTTCTTGTAGTGTGTTCGTTTGGCTTCAGTATCAGGGTAATAGTGGCCACAGAGAATGAGTTCAGAAGCGTTTCTTCCTCCTCAGCTGTTTGAAAGAGTCTGAGAAGGACTGGTAATTAATTCTTTTTTAAATGGGTGGTGAATTCACCGGTGAGCCATCTGGTCCTGGATATTTACCTGTTAGAAGTTTTTTTTTTTAATTGTGCTTTAAGTGAAAGTTTACAATTCAAGTCAGTTTCTCATACAAAAACTTATACACACATTGTTATATGACCCTAGTTGCTCTCCCTACAATGTGACAGCACACTCCTCTCCACCCTGTATTTCCCATGTCCATTCAACTTACTCCTGTCCACCTCTGCCTTCTCATCTCACCTGCGGGCAGGAGCTGCCCACATAGTCTCATGTGTCTACTTGAGCTACGAAGCACACGCCTCGCCAGAATCATTTTGTGTAGTATAGTCCAGTCTAATCTTTGTCTGAAGAGTTGGCTTCGGGAATGGTTTTAGTTTTAGGCTAACAGACCTTGGTTAAGAACCATGACTTCTGAGGTCCCTCCAGTCTCAGTCAGACTATTAAGTGTGCTCTTCTAACGAGAATTTGAGGTCTGCATCCCACTTTTCTCCTGCACCATCAGGGATTCTCTGCTGTGTTTCCTGTCAGGACAGTCATTGGTGATAGCTGGGCACCATCTAGTTCTGCTAGTCTCAGGCTGATGGAGTCTCTGGTTTATGTGGCCCTTTCTGTCTCTTGAGCTATTTTTCTTGTGTAAAATTTGGTGTTCTTCATTCTCCTTTGCTCTAGGTGGGTTGAAGCCAATTGCTGCATCTTAGATGGCTGCTTGCTAGCTTTTAAGACCTCAGAGGGCACTCACCAAAGTGGGATGAAGAATGTTTTCTTAATACACTTTGTTATACCAATTGACCTACATGTGCCCTGAAACCATGGTCCCTAAACCCTTGCTCCTGCTACTCTGTCCCTCAAAGTGTTTGGTTGTACTCAGGAAACTTCTTAGCTTTTGGATTTGTCCAGTTGTGCTGACGTCCCCTGTATTGTGTGTTGTTCTTCCCTTCACCTAAAATAATCCTTGTCTACTGTCAATATCCCTCTCCCTCCCTCCCCACACTTGTAATGATCAAAGAATGTTTTCTTCTGTGTTTAAACCTTTTCTTGAATTCTGATAATAGTGGTCTCAGACAATATTTGTCCTTGCGATTGACTAATTTCACTCACCATAATGGTTTCCAGATTCCTCCATGCTATGTTTCACAGATTCATCATTGTTCTTTATCATTGGGTAGTATTTCACCGTGTGAATATACCATAATTTGTTTATCCATTCATCTGTTGAGGGGCACCTTGGTTGCTTCCATCTTTTTGCTATTGTAAACAGTGCTGCAAGGAACATGGGTGTGCATATATCTGTCTGTGTGAAGGAGTGGGATTGCTGGATCATATGGTAGTTCCATTTCCAGCTTTTTAAGGAAATGTCAAATCGATTTCCAAAGTGGCTGTACCATTTTACATTCTCACCAGCAGTGTATAAATGTTCCAGTTTCTCCACAACCTCTCCAACATTTATTATTTTGTGTTTTTTGGATTAATGCCTGTCTTGTTGGGGTGAGATGGAATCTCATTGGAGTTTTGATTTACATTTCTCTAACGGCTAATGATTGTGAGCATTTCCTCATGTATCTGTTAGCTGCCTGAATGTCTTCTTTGGTGAAGTGCCTGTTCATACCTTTTGCCCATTTTTTAATTGGGTTATTTGCCTTTTTGTTGTTGAGGTTTTGCAGTATCTTGTAGATTTTAGAGATCAGATGCCGATCGGATTTCTCCTAGCTAAAATTTTTTTCCCAGTCTGTAGGCTGTCTTTTTACTCTTTCGGTGACATCTTTGGATGACCATAAGTATTTGATTTTTAGGACCTCCCAGTTATCTAGTTTCTCTTCTGGTGTTTGTGCATTGTTAGTAATGTTTTGTATACTGTTTATGCCATGTGTAAGGGCTCCTAACACTGTCCCTATTTTTTCTTCCATGATCTTTATGGTTTTAGATTTTATATTTAGGTCTTTGATCCATTTTGAGTTAGTTTTTGTGCATGGTGTGAGGTATGGGTCTTGTTTAATTTTTTTGGAGATGGATATCCAGTTATGCTAGCACCATTTGTTAAAGAGGCTGTCTTTTCCCCATTAACTGACTTTGGGGCTTTGTCAAATATCAGCTGCTCATAGGTGTATGATTTTATGTCTGGATTCTCAATTCCATTCCATTGGTCTATGTATCTGTTGTTGTACCAATACCAGACTGTTTTGACTACTATGGTGGTATAAAGGGTCTAAAATCAGGTAGTGTGAGGCTTCCCACTTTGTTCTTCTTTTTCAGTAACGCTTTACTTATCTGGGGCCTTTTCCCCATATAAAGTTGGTGATTTGTTTCTCCATCTCATTAAAAAATGCCATTGGAATTTGTATCAGGATCGCATTGTATCTGTAGATCCCTTTGGTTATAATAGACATTTTCACAATGTTGAGTTTTCCTGTCCACGAGCAAAGTATGTTTTTCCACTTATGTAGGTCTCTTGTGGTTTCTTGTACTTTTCTTTGTATAGGTCTTTTATGTCTCTGGTTAGTTTTATTCCTAAGTATTTTATCTTCTTGGGGGCTACTGCAAATGGTATTGATTTGGTGATTTCCTCTTCGAAGCTCCCTTTGTTGGTGAAGGGGGATCCAACTAATTTTTACATGTTTATCTTGTATCCTGATACTTTGCTGAACTCTTCTATTAGTTCCAGTAGTCTCCTTCTGTATTTTGGGGGGTTTTCTGTGCATAAGATCATATCATCTGCAAATAAGGATACTTTTACTTCTTCCTTACCAATTTGTATTCCCTTTATTTCTTTTCTAGCCTAATTGCTCTGGCTAGGAACTCCAGCATAATGTTGAATAAGAATGGTGATAAAGGGCATCTTTGTCTGGTTCCAAATCTCAGAGGGAATGCTTTCAGACTCTCTCCATTTAGGATGATGCTGGCTGTTGGCTTTGTACAAATGCTCTTTGTTATGTTGTGGAATTCCCTTTCTATTCTTATTTTGCTGAGAGTTTTATCATGAGTGGGTATTGGACTTTGTCAAATGCCTTTTCTGCATCAATTGATAAGATCATGTGGTTCTTTTGTTTTATTTATGTGGTGGATTACATTGATTGTTTTTCTAATGTTGAATCATTCCTGCATAACTGTTATGAATGCCACTTGGCCATGGTACATTATTTTTTTTGATATATTGTTGAATTCTATTGGCTGGAATTTTATTGGGCATTTTTGCATCTAAGTTCATGAGGGATATTGGTCATAGTTTTCTTTTTGTGTGTGTGTGTCTTTACCTGGTTTTGGTAGCAGGGTTATGCTAGCTTCATAGAATGAGCTTGGGAGTATTCCATCCTTTTCTAGCTCTGAAATACCTTTCTAGTAGTGGTGTTAACTTTTCTCTGAAAGTTTGGTAGAATTCTCCAGTGAAACCATCAGGGCCAGGGCTTTTTTTTGGGGGGGCGGGGAGTTTTTAAATTACCTTTTCAATCTCCTGTTATAGGTTTATTTAGTTGTTCTACCTCCGTTTGTGTTAGTTTAGGTAGTTAGTGTGTTTCTAGAAATTTGTCCATTTCTTCTAGGTTTTCAAATTTGTTAGAGTACAATTTTTCATAGTAGTCTGTTTTGATTCTTTTAATTTCATTTGGGTCTGTTGTAACATCTCCCATCTTATTTCTTATTTGGGTTATTTGCTTTCTCTCCTGTTTTTCATTAGTTTGGCCCATGGTTTATCGATTTTATTTATTTCTTTTCCAAGAACCAGATTTTGGTCTTGTTAACTCTTTCAATTGTTTTTCTATTCTCTATTTCATTTAATTTTATTCTAATTTTTACTATTTCCTTTCTTCTGGTGCCTGAGGGCTTCTTTTGCTGCTCTCTATTTGTTCGAGTTGTACGGTTAATTCTTTGATTTTGGCCCTTTCTTCTTTTTGGGTGTGTGCATTTATTGCAATAAATTGATCTCTGAGCACTGGTTTTGCTGTGTCCCACAGGTTCTGGTAGGATGTGTTTTCATTCTCATTTGATTCTATGAATTTCTTTTTCTGTCCTTAATTTCTTCTATAACCCAATGGTTTTTTTAGCAAGGTGTTATTCAGTCTCCATGTGTTTGATTTTTTTTCCTTGCTTTTTCTGTTACTGATTTCTAGTTTTATGGCCTTATGGTCAGAAAAGATGCTTTGTAATATTTATATGTTTTGGATTCTGTTAAGGCTTGCTTTATGACCTAATATGTGGTCTATTCTAGAGAATGTTCCATGTGCACTGGAAAAGAAAGTACACTTGGCTGCTGTTGGGTGGAGTGTTCTGTATCTGTCTATGAGGTCGAGTTGTTTGATTGTGGCATTTAGATTTTCCATGTCTTTATTGAGCTTCTTTCTGGTTGTTCTGTCCTTCACCAAAAGTGGTGTGTTGATGTCTCCTACTATTGTTGTGGAGCTGTCTATCTCTCTTTTCAATGCTGTTCCAAGTTTGTTATATGTACTTTGGAGCCATGTCGATGGGTACATAAATATTTATTGTGGTTATATCCTCATGGTGTATTGACCCTTTAATCATTATATATTGTCCTTCCTTATCCTTTGTGGCAGATTTTACTTTAAAGTCTATTTTGTCAGAAATTAATATTGCCACTCCTGCTCTTTTTTGATTGTTGTTTGCTTGATATATTTTTTCCACCCATTGAGCTTTAGTGTCTTTAAGTCTAAGGTGTGTCTCTTGCAGGAACCATATAGACGGACCGTGTTTTTTGAATCCATTCTGCCACTCTCCGTCTCTTTATTGGTGCATTTAGTCTCTTTACATTCAGTGTAATTATTGATTGGTATGAGTTTAGTGCTGTCATTTTGATGTCTTTTCTGTGTGTTGTTGACAGTTTCTTTGTTCCACTTAATTTTCTGTGCTGAGTTGTTTTTCTTTATATATTTTCTTTTCCTCTTTTTCATTGTTGATTTTGTATTTGCTGAATCTTCACGTTTTTCTTTTTTCAAATTTTGATGTGTAGGATTGTTTGTTTCCTTTGTGGTTACCTTAATGTTTATCCCTATTTTTTCTAAGTTTAAACCAATCTTTTATTTCTTTATATTGCCTTAACTTCCTCTTCTTATAACCATCTATGACTACATTTTTTAGTCCCTCTTTTTTGTTTTAATGTGTCATCTTTTACGTAATGACATCTGTTTCCCTGTTTTAAGCGTTTTAGCTTTGATTTATTATTGTGATTCCCCTATGTGGGTTGATATCTGGTTGCTCTGTCCTGTGTTCTAGTTTTGGGTTATCTGTTATTGACTTTCTAACTGGAGGACTCCCTTTAGTATTTCTTGTAATTTTAATTTGCTTTTTGCAAACTCCCTAAGCTTCTGCTTGTCTGGAAATGTCCTAATTTCACTATCATATTTGAGAGACAGTTTTGCTGAATATAAAATTCTTGGTTGGCAATTTTTTTCCTTCAAGGCTTCATATATGTCATCCCATTGCCCTCTTGCCTGCATGGTTTCTGCTGAGTAGTCTGAACTTTGTCTTATTGACTCTCCTTTGTAGGTGACTTTTCATTTATCCCTAGCTGCTCTTAAAATTCTCTCTTTATCTTTGGTTTTGAAAGTTTGATTATAATATGTCGTAGTGACTTTCTTTTGGGATCTACCTTGTGTGGGGTTTGATGACCACCTTGGATAGATATCTTCTCATCTTTCACGGTATCAGGGAAGTTTTCTGTTAGCAAATCTTCAATAATTCTCTCTGTATTTTCTGTTATTCCCCCCCCCTCCGCCGCCCCGTTCTGGTACTCCAATCACTCCTAGATTATTCTTCTTGATACAGTCCCACATAATTCTTAGGGTTTCTTCATTTTTCAAAATTCTTTTATCTGATTTTTCCTCAAATATGTTGATGCCAAGTGCTTTATCTTTAATCTCACTAATTCTGACTTCCATTGCCTCATTTCTGCTCTTAAGACTTTCTATTGAATTCTAACCCTGAAATTTTACTGTTAATCTTCTGAATTTTTGTTTGCTGTCTCTTTATGGATTCTTGAAGCCTATTAAATTTGTCATTGTTTTCTTGTCTAATCTGCTTAAGTTCCTCTAATGCTTTATCTGTATGCTGCTTGGCTTGTTCTCTGTTTTGCCTGACCTCCTTCCTGATCTCTTTAAGAGTTCTGTATATTAATATTTTGTAGTCTACCTCCGGTAATTCCAGGAAGCTCTCTTCATCCAGAAGATTTCTTGATTCTTTGTTTTAGGAGCTTTTTGAAGCCATGGAGGTCTTCCTCTTTATGTGATTTGATATTGACTATTGTCTCTAAGCCATCAATAAGTTATATTTACTTATTTTATGTTTGCTTACTGTGTCCTAGCTTCTTGTTTTGTTTTGATATGCCCAAATAGGCTGCTCAAGTGGGCTAGTTTGATTATTGGCACCTTTGAAACTCTAACGTCCTTTAACCACATGGTTAGAGCTGTTACTAGGTATGTGAGCCCATGAGTCCATTCACTTTTCTTGCTTGGCTTCAGCTCAGGTGTCCAGGTAGTCAGTCACCAAATAGGTGGTACAGGCTCTCACCCACAGTCCTAAATGAGCAGGGGTGATTGGAGTAGACACAGGTATCTGGCTGCAGTAGAGGGTCACGCACTGAACAAGGCAGGGAGCTGACAACCGCCCCTGAGTGTCTGTGAGGAAACATGTCCTTTTTCCCTAGAGCGTGTAGGGGGTAGGTTTTGCAGCCAGACTATGGGCACCCAATGCTGTTGGCTGTAAGGACTGGGAAGCATGCTATTCTTGAACCCCTGTTGTGGGTGGCTAGGTGTCATGGGTGTAGCCACCAGCCCTCAGGCTCTTGCTGTGCATAGGTGAAGACCCTGTCTAATAGGCAGATCGGTGTCAAATGTCACAAACCTGCCTCTCCACCGTGTAGCTGAAACAGTGGAAGTTAGACTTCATGTATATACCCTGTTGTACTGTGCTAATGAGGTCATGTTGTTGTTGTTGTTAGGTGCTGTCAAGTCAGTTCTGGCTCGTAGTGACCCTATGCACAACAGAACGAAACACTGCCCGGTCTTGTGCCATCCTTAGAATCATTGTTATGCCTGAGCTCATTGTTGCAGCCACTGTGTCAATCCACTTCGTTGAGAGTGTTCCTCTTTTCCCCCGGCCCTGTACTCTGCCAAGTATGATGTCCTTCTCCAGGGACTGATCCCTCCTGACAACATGTTCAAAGTATGTAAGACGCAGTCTCACCAACCTTGCCTCTAAGGAGCATTCTGGCTGCACTTCTTCCAAGACAGGTTTGTTCGTTCTTTTGGCAGTCCATGGTATATTCAATATTCTTCACCAATATCACAATTCAAAGGCGTCAACTCTCTGGTCTTCCTTATTCATTGTCCAGCTTTCACATGATGTGATTGAAAATACCATGGCTTGGGTCAGGTACACCTTAGTCTTCAAGGTTACATCTTTGCTCTTCAACACTTTAAAGAAGTCCTTTGCAGCAGATTTACCCAGTGCAACGCATCTTTTGATTTCTTGACTGCTGCTTCCATGGCTGTGGATTGTGGATCCAAGTAAAATGAAATCCTTGACAACTTCGATCTTTTCTCTGTTTATCACGATGTTGCTTATTGGTTCAGTTGTGAGGATTTTTGTTTTCTTTATGTTGAGGTGTAGTCCATACTGAAGGCTGTGGTCTTTGATCTTCATTAGTAAGTGCTTTAAGTCCTCTTCACTTTCAGCAAGCAAGGTTGTGTCATGTGCATAATGCGGGTTGTTAATGAGTCTTCCTCCAATCCTGATGCCCTGTTCTTCATATAGTCCAGCTTCTTGGATTATTTGCTCGGTATACAGATTGAATAAAAAAAAGTGGTGAAAGAATACAACCCTGACACACACCTTTCCTGACTTTAAATCAATCAGTATCCCTTTGTTCTGTCTGAACAACTGCCTCTTGATCTATGTAAAGGTTCCTCATGAGCACAATTAAGTGTTCTGGAATTCCCATTCTTCGCAATGTTATCCAAAATTTGTTATGATCCACACAGTCGAATACCTTTGCATAGAGGCAATAAAACACAGGTAAACATCCTTCTGGTATTCTCTGCTTTCAGCCAGGATCCATCTGACATCAGCAATGATATCCCTGGTTCCACATCCTCTTCTGAAACCAGCCTGAATTTCTGGCAGTTCCCTGTTGATACACTGCTGCCGCTGTTTTCGAATGATCTTCAGCAAAATTTTGCTTGTGTGTGAAATTAGTAATATTGTTCTATAGTTTCCACATTCTGTTGGATTACCTTTCTTGGGAATAGGCATAAATATGGATCTCTTCCAGTCAGTTGGCCAGGAAGCTGTCTTCCATATTTCTTGGCATAGGGCCTATGTTGTTGAAACGGGCCCACACAGGCCTATGCAGGGGTAAAAGCATTCAAAATTTGTGGATCCCTTATGCCTGTGCCTAGGCAAAGGAGTTGTTTCTGCCCTGAGTTCCCAGCTTAGGGAATTCAGATTATTTTTTCCTCTGTTAGTTTGTTTCCTCTCGAAGGCCGGGAGAATGGCTCAGGGTGACTGCAGGGTCCTTCCAGCCCAGGGGATGCAGCCAGGTGGGACCCAGTGTAGAGCGGGAAGGGGCAGGTTAGTGGGAGAGAGGTTTTTCCTGAAGAGCTATTTTTGGATCAGCGAGGTAGGTTAAATGCATGTACTTATCTATTTGCTGATTGAAGGCTGCTTCTTGCTTGTCCTGGAGGGTTGAGCAGACTCTGCCACTGATTCTCTCCCAAGGTGGAAAACACGTCTCAAACGGCACTTGCGCCAGAGGGATCGGCCTGTGGGGTGCCAGTTCCTACTGAGTCAGGTCTGGCAGTTCCTCACTGCTTCTGAACCATTTTTCCTTCTCCCTGCTGCTGTCTGATTCCTCAACTTTGCCTTTGATGTTCAGGTGTCCTAGCTTGTCATCTATAATCAATTCACTTTGTTTTTTGTGCCTTTGTTATAAAAGGGACCACGGGAAGAGTCTGAATGCTCCACCATCTAGGCCCCACCTGTTGTTGGAAGGTTTATGATTGTTGATGCAATCTCCACACTTGATTCTGGTCTACTAAGATTTTCTATTTCTTCTTGAATCAGTTTTGGTAGTGCTTGTTTCTAGCATTTTGTATCTTTCACCTAAATTATCCAATTTATTGGCACAGAGTGGTTCAAGGCATTCTCTTTTAATCTTTTTTGTTTCTGTTATGTCAGTAGTAATATCCTGTCGTTAACTTTTAATTTTAGTAATTTGATTTTTTCATCAGTCTATCTAAAGGTTTCTCAATTTTGTTGATATTTTCAAAGAACCAGCTTTTGGTTTCATTTATTTCCTGTATTGTTCTTCTCTTCTCAATTTCATTTTTTTCTAATTTTTATTATTTCCTACCTTCTGGTAGCTTTGGGTTTTGGTTGTTCTTTTTCTAATTCCTTAAGATCTATAGTTAGGTTATTGATTTAAAATCTTTCTTCTGCTTTAATGTAGCTATTCTCAGATATACATTTCCTTCTGTGCACTGCTTTCATCGCATCCCGTAAGTTTTAGAATGTTGTGTTTTCATTTACATTTGTCTCAGGGTATTTTAAATTTCCCTTGTGATTTCTTCTTTGACCCATTGCATATTTAACAGTATGTCTTTAAATCCCACATATTTGTTAGTTTTCCAGTTTTCCTTCTGTTATTCATTTCTAGTTTTATTCCATTGTGGTTGAAAAAGATATTTTGTATTATTTTATTTAATACCTTTAAATTTATTAACACTTCTTTTGTGGCCTAACCTATGGTCTACCCTTGGGAATGTTTCACGATCACTTGAAAAAAATGTATATCCTGCTGTTACTGGGTAGTGTGTCCTGTATATGTCTGTTAGGTCGAATTCTGACCTAACAGAATACTGTTGTTCAAGTTCTCTATTTCTTCACTGATCTTCTGTCTGGTTGTTCTATCCATTATTAACAGTGGTGCACTGAACTCTCCAGCTATCAATGGAAGAGTATCTATTTCTTCCTTCGGTTCTGTCAACGTTTATTTCATAAATGTTGTGGTTCTCTTTTTAGGTGTATGTATGTTTATAATTGTTATATCTTCTTGATGAATTGAACCATTAATCAATATATCCTGTTCTTCTTTGTTTTTGTAACCCTTTTGACTTTAAATCTATTTTGTCTGATAATAGAGTAGCCGTTCCAGCTCATTTTGGTTATATTTGCATGCAGCATAATTTTTCCATACTTTTACTTTTAGTCTTTTTATGTCTTTGTATCATAGGAGGGGTAAAGAGCAGATCTGAGCAGGTAGAAAGAATCAGTGAACCTGAAGACAAGGTAATTGAGATTATCCAGTCTGAGGAGCAAACACATGCACACACACAATGAATAATGAAATATAAACAGGCCCAAGGGACCTGGGGGAATACCAATAAACATACGAACATACATAATGGGAGTTCCAGAAGGAAGAGAAAAATAAGGTTGCAGAAGAAAATACTTGAGGAAATAGTGGTTTAAAAACCCCCAAATTTGATAGGAGACTTGAATCTATGCATCCAAAATCCCAATAAAGTCCAGGCAGAATAAACTTAAACAGATCCCAAATGAGGCACACTATAGTCACATTTTTTAATTACGAAGATGAAGAGAGAATCTTGAGAGGCATGAAAAAAATGACTCATCAAATACAAGGAATTCTCAATAAGATTAATAGCTGATTTTTCAACAGAAATTGTGGAGGTCAGGCAGCAATAGGATGACATAGTCAAAGTGCTGCAAGAAAAAAATTGCCAACCAAGAATTCTATATTCAGCAAACTATCCTTCAAGAATTTAGGTGTGATTAGTTTCTGTCTTGGCCTATGATGAGATGGGACATCATCCCTCCTGATCTCACAAGAAGAAAAAAGGTGAAAATTTGAAAATTAACAACTCTTCTTAGATTCATCAGAGAATTGAAATCACAGAGGAAACCAATGCCCTGAAAGCTAAAGAGACATACAGAATAACACAGAGAATCATCACTTACTGGGAGCAGTGACTGCCACCACCAACACTGCCTCCCCCAAACCCAGTATCAGGTAGGGATACTTAAACAATAATTAACTAATTGCTGGACACTAAGCATGGGCTACCTTGAGAGATAAAAAATGCTGGAGGACAAGCTTTAGAAGGGCCCCACAATTTTGTGAGTTCCACCTCCAAGAGCACCATCGGGTTTTCACTGTGAAGCTGGGAGAAAATGTTCTCTTACTTCTGGAGGGGAGAGGGAAAAAGTAACCATTTTGAAATAGTGCTCTGTTCTCCTTGACCACAGCCTGCCCTTAAGGCTTTACTACAGGTTAACCAACGTGAGTTTTATTAGAGCCTAAATGACTTGGAAGAGGGGAAGTGCTCGTTTCCAGCCAATCTAGCCTTCAACATTGGGAAGAACCGCCAAACCATAGACTTCTTCTAAATTTTGTCTTGAGAGAAAGGGAAATACCCAACACCAGGCACCTCTAACCTTCCTGTTTCACCTAAAAGGAGAAGGGAAAAGATGAGAAGCACTTTCAGGTCACCACCTAGGGGCACAGACTCACTAAAAGACCTAACCATAGTACTATAAAACACTTCCCCTCCTCTCACACCTTACCACCACATCAAGACCAACAGAACTTTACAACCGAAAGAACCTCAGTTCCTATTACGAGATAATCATGTCCAGCTTTCAGCAAAACGACAAGGCATGCAAAAATAAATAAATGAATGAATAATGAAGAGACAGGGTAAACATCACAACCAGATTCACATATGGTACAGATATTAGAATTATTAGTCAACCTTTCCACACTAATAAGGCTAAACCTTTCCCCCTCCCCTCCCCCTCACCCCCATCTGCCTTGTTTGTGCCTCCACTGTAGCAAACACTAATCAGTTGCTGTTGAGTCAATTCCAACTCATGGTGACCCCAAGTGTGGCACAGTAAAACTTTGATTCATAGGGTTTTTATGGCTGTGACCTTTTGGAAGCAGTTCACCAGGCCTTTCTTCTGAAGCTCCTGAGTGGGTTCAAACCGCCAACCTTTTAGTTAGTAGTTGAGTGCTGAACTGTTTGTGCCATCCAGGGTCTCCACGGACGGCACAATAATGATGACTAGTATGCTAATGGTTTTAATGGGAAAAAAATAGATAGAATAGATGGGTTATTTAAGCAAATAGATTGAAACTCTAAGAAATACTCAAGAGGAAATAAGATCAAGCAAAAACACTGTAACAGAAATGAAGAATGCCCTGGCTGGCTCACAAGTAGACAGAACATAGCCAAGGAAATTATCAGTGAGCTTGAAGATATGTCAATAGATACTTCCCAAATGGAAAAAGAAAGAGAAAAAAGACTGAAGAAGAGTAGAATAACCAAAACTTGTGGGACAATTACAAAATGTGTAGCATACACATAATGAGAATGTCAGAAGAGAAAGGGGAAAAAGAATTGAAGTAATAATAGCTGAAAATCTTCAAAATTGTTGACAGAAAATTGTTATATCTTCACAGATGCAGGAAGTCCAGAAAACATCAAGCAGGATAAACACCAAAAAATCTACACCTTGGCAAATCATCTTCAAACTGTGTAAAATTAAAGACAAAGAGAAAAATGTTGAAAGAAGCCAGGGCACTGGGATACCTTCCCTATAAAGGATAAAGTAGAAGAATTACATCAGATTTCTCTTTAGAAACCATGCAACCAAGATGAGGGTGGAGTGCAATATTTAAAGTATTGAAAGAAAAAAACCATCAACCTAGAATTCTACCCAACAAAATTATCCTTCATGGTAAAGGAGACTTTTCAACTAGACAAAAACTGATGGAATTTGTTGCAACTAGGCGAGTCTTGCAGGAAACGTTAAAAGAAGTCCTTCAGATGAGCAGCATCTGGGGTCTTAAAAGCTTGGAAGTGGCTATCTAAAACACAGCTACGGGTCTTGACTCACTAAAAGCAAAACAGTAAGAAGGTAGCCAAAAGTGCAGAGAAGAAACAAGTCTACAATAGCTACAACTCCATCTACCCTGAGACCTGAAGAAGTAGATGGTGCCTGGCTACCACCACTGGCTGTTCTGACCAGAGCCACAATAGTTGGTCCCGGATAGGATGGGAGGAAAATACGGAGTAGAGCTCAAATTTTTAATGAAAAAAAAAAAAAAAAAGCCAGAGAAACTGGAACAGCAGAAAACAGAGAACTCCCTGAGACTATCACCCTGAAACACTCTTTAAACTTAGAATTGAGCCTATTCTCTGAGATAACCTTTTAGCAAAATAGCAGAGTGACACATAAAATAAAGAATATTACCCATAAGATCAGTGCCCTACTTAAAAACCATCAGTATGAGACCAAAAGATCAACAATTTCTCAAAAGCAAAGGTGACAAGAGGCAAGGAAACTGCAGTAATGGAAAGGAAACAAACAGGACAAAATTAAAGACAATGTTGACACATTGTAATAAATGTAACTAATATCAATGAACAATTGTCAATTGTCAAATGGAACCTAATTTGCTCTGTAAACTTTCACCAAAAACTCAACAGAATATTATTTAAAAAAAATTTCTTCAGAGACAACAAAAATTATGTAAGTCAGAAATGTGGATCAACATAAAGAAAGATAGTGCATTAAAGAAGAAATAAGTGAAGGTAAAATAGTATTTTTTAATTTTTCTAATTATTAACTTATCTAACAGGTAAAAGTTTGTTTAAAACAAAAATAGCAGACTTCTGAGAAAATGGCAGCATGAGTAGGCATAAGATCCTGACACTCTAACACAAGTATCAAGAGAAGCAACTTGAAATCCATACTCAACTCTGTAAGAACTCTGAAATAGTGAAGGGGAGGACTATAACAACTAGCCACGAAATGAAGCAAGAAAAATGTGACTTTTTAAATGGTAGGAACACCTGTTTTTCTATTCTGCAATTTCTCCCCCTTCAGCATGGCAACAAGGAACACCTGAACCATGGCTTGTGTGCACAAAGAAGGGGCTCTGATCTCAGTTTCTGAAGAGAATAGGACACATCTCCCTGATGGACTGCTCTGCATATCTGTCTGATCTCTTTAGGGGCTGCCTGAAGGCCAGAAACCTCAATCAGGCCTGAATCAGAACTCTCACAGGGTGGGGAGGGAGTGGTGAACAAAGACAAAGTCTTTGCCCGCCTGAGAGTTTCTTGCAGAAATTAGCATTTTGAAAGCATTGTGTATACAGGGCAATTGAGAAAGCTAACATATTTTAATAGTCTAATTAAAATATTCAATTAAAAATCACAAAGCATAAAAAGAAACCGAAAATGATGGTCCATTCAAAATAATAAGACAAAGGGAGAGAAATGGTTTTTATGGAAGCCCAGATAATGGACAGATTAGAAAGATTTTAAAATAAAAGTATTAAACATGTTAAAAGAACTAAAGGGAATGTGAAAAACAATACATGAGCAAAACAAGACATGATAAAATGGAACTAAACAGAAATACTGAGCTAATAACTAAAATGAAAAGCTCAGTGAGAATATTGAACAGATTTTGTCTGCTGAAAAAAGAAGAAAAAGAATAAGTGAATTAGAAGATACGGCAATTAAAACTACCAAGTGTGAAGAGCATCAAGAGAGAAGGATAAAGACAACTGAGCAAAGCCTATTGGAATTGTGGAACTCCATCAAGCAAAAAAGATACACGTCATAGGAACTCCAGATGGAAAAGAGAGAGAAAGGAACATAAGGAATATTCAAAGGAATAATGACAGAAAACTTTAAAAATCTGAGGAAGTACACGAATCTACAAATCCAAGAAGCTCGATGAACTTCAAGTAAGATATACACAAAGAGATCCACACCAAGAAAAAGTAGATTCAAACTCAAAAACTAGAGATAAAGAGAGAATCCTGAAAGCAGCAACAAAGAAGCAAACTGTCACATACAAGGGATCTTCAATAAGACTAAGTGCCAATTTCTCCTCAGAAGGCCAGCAGGTACTGGAAAAAAAAAGAATAGTCAACCAAGAATTATATGTCTGGCAAAACTGTCCTCCAAAAATGTGGGTGAAATTAAGACATTTCCAAATTAAAAAAAAAAAATTGAAGGAGTTTGTGACAACTAGACCTGCACTACAAGAAATTCTAAAGAAAGTTCTTCAGATGGAACTGAAAGGATACTAGACAATAACTTGAAGAAAGATCTCCCCAATAAAGATAATCTCATGGACCAATGTAAGGGCTAGTTTTATGGTATTTTTAGTTTACAGCTTTAGTGATTATGTCCTACATGATACCAAAAGAAAAATACATAAAATATAGCTATAAATGTATGCTATTAGGTATATAACATATAAAGATATAATTTACAATTACAACTATATAAGGTGATAGAAGGAGCAGTGTAAGAGTAGAGTTTGTGTGTGTTACTGAAGTTAAATTGCTATCAATTTAAATTAGGTAGTTAAAATTTTAAGTGTCAAACGTAATCCTTACGGTAACCACACACACACACACACACACACACACACACAAAATCTAAAAAATATATACAAATGGAAAGGAGACAGGAATCAAATTGGTCACTACAAAAAAAAGAAAAACAAAAAACTAAACAAAAATATTGGCAATATTTCAGGAAATGAAGGAAAAAGTAGACATAAGGCACAGAAAAAACAAATAGCAAAATGATAGAAGTCTTCCCCTATCAGTAATTACCTTAAATGTGAATGGACTAAACTGTCCAATCAAAAGACATTTTATGTGGAAATGTCTTAATTTCACCCTCATTTTTGAAGGAGAGGATGGATAAAAAAGCATGTTCCAGCTATAGGCTGTGTACAAAAGACACAAATAGACTGAAAGTGAAACAATGGAAAGAAATATTCCATGCAAATAGCAATCAAAAGAGAAGTGGGGAGACTATAATATTATAGACAAAACAGACTTTAAGTCAAAATCTGTTCTAAAAAAACAAAGGACATTACATTATGATAAAAGACTCAATTCATCAAGAAGATCTAACAATTATAAATATATATGTACCTAACTTGTTTGTTTTGCATGTTGTTATTATTAGTTGCCATCAATTCTGACTCATGGTGACCCCCACATGTGCACAGTAAAATTGCTCCATAGGGTTTTCAAGGCTGTGACCTTTTGGAAGCAATTACCAGGCCTGCCTTCTGAGACAACTCTGAGTGGGCTCAAACTACCAACCTTTCAGTTAGTAGTTGAGAGCTTAATTGTTTGTGCCACCCAGGGACTTCACACACAAAAATATGTGAAGCAGGCACTGACAGAATTGAAAGGAGTAATAGACAGTTCCACAATAACAATTGGAGACTTTAATACACCACTTTCAATAACGGACAGAACGTCTAGAAAGACAATCAATCAAGAAATAGAGGATTTGAACAATGGGTGGCACAAATGGTTAAGAGCTCAACCACCACCCAGAAAGTTGGCGGTCTGAACACACTCAAAGATGCCTTGGAAGACAGGCCTGGTAATTTGCTTTGGAAAAGTCACAGCCTTGAAAACCCTATGGAACACTTCTACTTGGCACACATGGGGTCGTCATGAGTCAGAATCGACTTGACAACAACTAAGAACAACAGTACAAACCAACTAGACCTAACAGACATACAAAACGCTCCACTCAACAAGAGCACGATATACATTCTTCTGCAGTGCACACTGATTACTCTCCTGGATAGACCATATGTTAGGTCACAAATCAAGTCTCAATGAATTTTAAAACACTGAAGTCATACAGAGCATCTTTTCTCACCACAACAGAATGAAACTAAAAATGGATAACAGTAAAAAAACTGGAAAATAACACCAATATGTGGAAATTAAACAAAACATTATTAAACAGCCAATGGGTCAAGGAAGAAATCAAGAGAGAAATCACAATACAGTTAGAGTCAAATAAAAATGAAAGCACAACATACCAAAACTGATTAGATGCAGCAAAGACCATGCTCAGAAGGGAATGTGTAGTGGAAATGCCTATACTAAAAAAGAAGAAAGATCTCAAAACGATAACATAACTTTACAACTTGAGGCAATAGGAAAAAATTAAAAAACTAAGTTCAAAGCTACAGAAGAAAGAAACAAAATCAGAGCAGAAATAAATGAAATGGAGAATAGAAAAACAATAGTCAGAATCAACAAAATCAGAAGTTGGATCTTTGGAAACGTCAATAAAGTTGACAAACCTTTAGCTAGACTGACAAAGAAAAAGAGAGAGAAGATGCAAATATCTAAAATCAGAAATGAAAGTGGGACATTATAACCAACCCAACAGAAATAAGAAGAATCATAAGAAAATATTATGAACAATTGTATGCCAACAAATTAGATAACTTTGATGAAATAGGCAAATTCCTGGAAACATATATACTACTTATAGTGACTCAAGAACAAATAGAACATTTCAACAGGCACATAACTAGGGAAGAGATTGAATCAGTAATCAAACACCTCCCAACAATGAAGTCAGACTAGCTTGGCAAATTCTACCAAACATTTATAGAAGTGACTCCAATTCTTCTGAAACTCTTCCAAAAAATAGAAGAGGAGGGAACACTTTCTAGCTCATTCTGTGAGGCTAGTATTAGCCTGATACCAAAGTGAGATAAATACCCCACAAGAAAAGAAAACTACAGACCAATATCCTTTAGAAATATAAATGCAAAAACACTTAACAAAATATTAGCAAACTGGATCCAGAAGCATATTAAAAGGATAATACATCACGATCAAGTGGAACTTATCCCAGGAATGCAAAGATTGTTCAACATTAGAAAACCAATGTAATACACTATATTAACAGTACAAAGCAAAAGAACCACATGATAATTTCAATCAATGCAGAAAAAGAATTTGACAAAATCCAACACACTTTTATGATAAAACACTCAGCAAACTAGGAATAGAAGGGAAAGTGCTCAGTGACAGTGTTTGTGGAAATCTCACAGGTAACATACTTAATGGAGAAAGACTGAGAGTACTTGTCATAAGATCAGGATCAACATAAGGATGCCCACTTTCACAACTGCTATTCAACACTGTGCTGGATGTCCTAGCAGAGAAATTAGGCAAGAAAAAGAAATATAGGGCATCCAAAACAGAAAGGAAGAAGTAAAACTATTTCTATTTCCAGACGACATGATCCTACATATAGAAAATTCCAAAGAATCCACAAGAAAGCAACTAGAGCTAATAAATAAAGTCAGCAAAGTGGCAGGATACAAGGTCAACACACAAAAATAAGTTGTGTTTCTATACACCAGCAATTGAAAATCTGAAAGAGAAATATAATAATTCCATTTGCAATTGCATCTAAAAGAACAAGATACCTAAGAATAAATTTAACCAAGAAGGGAGAGACATGTATACTGAAAACTATTAAATTATTACTGAAAGAAATTGAAGAAGATCTAAATAAATGGAAGGGCACATTCCTCATTCATGGATTGGAAGACACAGTATTGTAAAGATGTCAATACTAACCAAAGCAATTTACGGAGTCAATGAAATACTCATCAAAACTCCAACAGCCTTCTTTGCAGGAAAGAAAAAGCATATTCTCAAATTTATATGGAGCTGCAAAAGACCCCGAATAGCCAAAGAAATCTTGCAAAAGAAGAATAAAATAGGACTCACATTTTCTGATCTCAAAACATATTAAAAAGCCAAAGTTATCAAATCAGTATTGTACTGGTATACTGATACACATATAGACCAATGGAATAAAATTAACAGTCCAGAAACAAACACATACATCTGTGGCCAATCGATTTTTGACGAAGGTGCTAAGTTCATTCAATGGTGAAAAAATAGTCTCTTTAATAAATGGTGCTGGGACAACTGGGTTTCAAAAGAATGAAGCTGGGCCCATACCTCACACTATATATGAAAATTAACTCAAAAGGATCAAGAACCTAAATGTAAGGACTAAAAACATAAAACCCTTAGAAGAAAACATTGAAAGCAGGAACACAAACAGATACTTGTAAACCAATGTTCACTGCAGTACTATTCGCAATAGACAAAATATGGAAACAGCCTAAATATCCGTCAACCAAAGAATGCATAAACAAAATGCAGCACATACATAAAATTGGATATTACTCAGCCATAAAGAGAAATAAAGCCTTGACACATGCTACAACATGGATGACCCCTGAAAACATTATGCTGAGTGAACTAAGTCAGTCACAAAATATTGTACCATCCTTCTCATATGAAATATCTAGAATAGGTAAGTATATACAGACAAAAGTTTATTAGTGGCTCCCAGAGGTGGGTGAGGATGAAGCGGAAAGGAAGACACAATACTTAGGGGACAATGTGCTTCCGTTAAGGACAATAGAAAAATCTGGAAACAGATAAGAGTGATGGTGAAACAACATGATGAACTTAATTATTGTCACTAAACTGTACATGTGAAGATGGCTGAAATGGAAAATTATGTTACATATATATTTACCACATACACACAAAAAAATACTGTAGGAACTTCCAGTTTGTCACCTAGCCTAAAGACTTTGGACTTCCCAGACCCTGATACTGTGAGAAATAATTCCTTAAAATAAATCATATATATATATACACACACACACACACAAAACGTATTGCTATTGAGTCAATTCAGACTCATGGTGACCCCCCACGTTACAAAGTAGAAGTGCTCCATAGAGTTCTTTTGGCTATAATCTTTTACTGAAGCAAATCATCAGGCCTTTCCTCTGTGGTACCCCGAGTGGGCTCAAACCACAAGCCTTTAGGTCAGTAATCAAAAGAAAACAATTTGCACCACAAATGGTGGCTCTGTTAATTTGCATATATCTTATTGGTTCTGTTTCTCTGGAGAACCACAACTAACACAGAATTTTTTTTTTTTTTGTACCGAGAGTGGTTCTAAATGAGCAAAATTTTAAGTACAGGTTTTCTGAATTGGTTTTGGGGTTACTAGAATTGGTTCTTAAATCAGATTAGATTTAAAGACACTAATGATTTTATTGCCAGGAGTAAAGAAGCACTGGTAGTCTATGGCATGATATGACAATAACCAAACCAAAAAACCCATTGCTATTGACTGGATTTCAACTCACAGCGACCCTACAGGACAGAGTAGAACTACCCCACAAGGTTTCCAAGGAGCGGCCGATAGATTCAAACTGCTGACCTTTTGTCTACCAGCCAAACTCTTAACCACTGTGCAACCAGGGCTCCTGTGGCAATAAAGATATGCAAAATATCACCACTGGACACTCCTACTCAAATACTTGGGCTGGGCAGAGTTCTGTTCTGTTGTACACAGAGTTACTATGAGTTGGAACCAACTCCACAGCACCTAACAAAACAACAATCAAACACTTATGAGAGACAAAGATCTGTATGATCACGTATTTGCTACCCTAGGACATTTTTGGCAAACTGACCAGTATTATGACACTGGCTAGTTGTTCCTAATTTCACTGATCCAAGAGGGGAAAGAAAAGGATGAGCTCAGGGCTTCCAATTCCCAGCTCAGGCATCACATAAATGATCTAAAAGTTGCTATGTGTGTCCTGGAAGAACACCTTATGTCCTACAGTCACAGAGCTGAGATTGCTGAAAAACTAACCCGGAGTTTCATCTGATCAGTGGCTGAACTACAATGCAGATTTAATTCCCAACCCAGCAAGGTGTCAATGTTAAAGTGAGAGTACTGATTAGGAAGAAATGGGATCCCGAAAATTGGAGTGGGGACATATGGGCAGATGCTGATGAAGCTGGGGATACTGAACCAATAAATTCTTCTGAGTGTTCTTTGACAGTAGAAAAAGCCCTTCCACCCTGATCTGAGTAAACTACCCCTGATTTGCCTGAGGAACCTGTAATGGGCTCCCCCAAGGTGTCTTGCAGTACACTGATGACCCACTCTCACCACCCTTCCTTGCTCTAGAATTGTAACTACACTTAAATCCCAACAGTTTCTTGAAAGGTAAATACACTCAGAAGGAGGTGTACTACACTTCAAAAGAACTACATAATTTTTCTAATTTATACAGACAGAAATCCAGGGAACATGTTTGGGAATGGATATTAAGAATGTGAGATAATGGTATGTCATGGATTGAATTGTGTCCCCCAAAAAATATGTGTCAACTTGGTTAGGCCATGATTCCCAGTATTCTGCGGTTGTCCTCCATTTTGTGATTGTAATTTTATGTTAAAAGGATTAGGGTGGGATTGTAACAATACCCTTACTCAGGTCACCTCCCTGATGCAAGGTAAATAGTAAATTTCTCTTTGTTAAAGCCATCCACTTGTGGTATCTCTGTTATGGCAGCACTAGATGACTAAGACATGGTGGAAGGAACATAAAGTTGTATCAGGCCTAATTTACTGATATGGGCCCACTAAGCAGAGATTCTGCACGCAATGTTTTAGTTTAAGGGACTAGTAAAGGATATAACTGTTTGGTAGGTTGGTTGAAACACGAGCCAAAAGGTGGCTTACACTAACTGAAGCTGAAATTCCAGAACTGCCTTTGGTTACTGTATCCAAAGGCTTAGGGAAATTGGAATGTTAGAGTAATTAATCATGTCAGACCCACCCATCTAGCCTGGGATTGAGGAATACATTTGTGAGGGGAGTCCCAGCATCCTTGAAGAGCACTGTGGTTGCTCTTCTCCGTAGGTCAGTTATTACAGTGGGAACTGCCACCACTGAATTCGGAACCATAAATTCAATTGGGGAAATTGGATCCTGGGGTGACAGGTGCTAAATGACATCACCAAACACAAGATGAGTGGTTACCATAATGGATAGCAAAATCAAGTAAGGAGAATAGTCTGACTCACACAGACCTACGGAATTGGCTAATCAGATAGACCTATGGAGTTGGCTAATTCGATATGGTGTCCCTAGCGGTGAGAGGGATATAAATTCTACTACATATTTACTTGATGTGTGTAAGCGGATGGGTTCTAGGTTAAGTAAACAGAAGTTTAACTTGAATCAGCAAATCACAGAGTCATGGTCCCTCGATCAAATTATATACTTGAAACAATTTACAGACCCACAACCCATTGTATGAAGGGGAAGCCAGGTCCCCTTGAAGAAGGACACCACTATGCTGCCAAAATTTTATACTGTTAATCTTTCTCCTAGCCTTCCCCAAAACATTCTACAGCCTTTTACCATGGTGTCTTAGTCATCCAGTGCTGCCATAACAGAAATACCAGGAGTGGATGGTTTTAACAAAGAGAAATTTATTTTCTTACGGTCTAATAGGTTTTAAGTCCAAATTCAGGGCGTTGGCTCCAGGGGAAGGCTTTCTCTCTCTGCTGGCTCTGGAGGAAGGTCTTTATTCTCAATCTTCCCCTGGTCGAGGAGCTTCTCAGGCGCAGGGACCCCATATCCAAAAGACACACTCTGCTCCTGGTGCTGCTTTCTTGGTGGTATAAGGTCCTCAACTCTCTGCTTGCTTCCCTTTCCTTTTATCTCTTGAGAGATAAAAGGTGGTGCAGGCCACACCCCAGGGAAAATCCTTTCACATTGGATCAGGGATGTGGCCTGAGCAAGGGTGTTACATCCCACCCTAATCCTCTTTAACCACAGGCAGAGATTATAATTTATAATGTTGTTGTTGTTAGGTGCCGTCAAGTCGGTTCCGACTCATAGCGACCCTACGCACAACAGAACGAAACACTGCCCGGTCCTGCACCATCCTTACAATCCTTGTTATACTTGAGCTCATTGTTGCAGCCACTGTGTCAATCCACCTCATTGAGGGTCTTCCTCTTTTCTGCTGACCCTGTACTCTGCCAAGCATGATGTCCTTCTCCAGGGACTGATCCCTCCTGACAACATGTCCAAAGTATGTAAGATGCAGTCTCGCCATCCTTGCCTCTAAGGAGCATTCTGGCCGCACTTCTTCAAAGACAGATTTGTTCGTTCTTTTGGCAGTCTGTGGTATACTCAATATTCGTCGCCAACATCACAATTCAAAGGCATCAACTCTCCTTTGGTCTTCCTTATTCATTGTCCAGCTTTCGCATGCATATGATGTGATTGAAAATACCATGGCTTGGGTCAGGCGCACCTTAGTCTTCAGGGTGATATCTTTGCTCTTCAACACTTTGAAGAGGTCCTTTGCAGCAGATTTGCCCAATGCAATGTGTCTTTTGATTTCTTGACTGCTGCTTCCATGGCTGTGGATTGTGGATCCAAGTAAAATGAAATCCTTGACAACTTCAATCTTTTCTCCATTTATCATGATATTGCTCATTGGTCCGGTTGTGAGGATTTTTGTTTTCTTTATGTTGAGGTAATTTGATCTTCATTAGTAAGTGCTTTAAGTCCTCTTCACTTTCAGCAAGCAAGGTTGTGTCATCTGCATAACGCAGGTTGTTAATGAGTCTTCCTCCAATCCTGATGCCCTGTTCTTCTTCATATAGTCCAGCTTCTTGGATTATTTGCTCAGCATACAGATTGAATAGGTACGGTGAAAGAATACAACCCTGACACACACCCTTCCTGACTTTAAGCCAATCAGTATCCTAGGAAAATCACAAAATGGGGGACAACCACACATGGCCTAACCAAGTTGACACATATTTTGGAGGGACACAGTTCAATCCATTACACATGGTAACTGTACATTGGAGAAAAGGAAATAGACTTTTGGGGGATTACTGGACACTGGCTCTGAACTGACACTAACCCCAGGAGACCTAAAATGTCACTGTAGCCCATGAGTCAGAGTATAAGCATATGGAGGGAGATCAAGCAATCAATGGATTTTTAGCTCATGCCCATCTCACAATAAGTACAGTGAGTTCCTGAAACCATACTGTAATGACTTTCCCAGTTCCAGAATGCATACTTGGAAAAGACATATTCAGCGACTGGCTGTGGGAAAGAATCCCCACATTATTTCCCTGACATGTTGAGTGAGGGCTATTATGGTAAGAAAGGCCAAGCAGAAACCATCAGAAGTGCCTCTACCTAGTAAAATATTAAATCAAAAGTAATACGTTACTGGAGGGATTGTGAAGATTACTGCCACCATTAAGGACTTAAAGGATGCAAGTATGGTCATTTCCACCATACCCAAAAAAACCATATCCCCATTCAAATTGCCTATTTGAACTGCACAGAAAACGGATGTTAGAGAAGAACAGTGGATTATCATAAAACTTAATCAGGTGGTGACTCCAATTACAGCTGCTTTTTCATATTTGGTTTCAGATCTTACAGTACCGGGTATGCAGCTATTAATCTGGAAATGCTTTTTTGTCGATTGCTCTTGTAAAGACCACTAGAAGCAGTTTCTTTCAGTTGGCAAAGCATCTTCACTGTTCTCCTTCAGAAGTATATCAACTCATTAGCCCTATGTCTTAATTTAGTCCGTAGGGACCTTGATAACCTTTCCCTTTCACAAGCCATCAAACTGGTCCATTACATTGATGACATCGTGCTGATTGGACCTAGTGAGCAAGAAGTAGCAACTACTCCAGACTTGTTAGGAAGACATTTATGTACCAGTCTATGGGAAATAAACGTGACAAAAACTCAGGGGCCTTCCACCTCAGTGAAATTTCTAGGAGTTTAGTGATGTGGGCATGTCAAAATATCCTTTTAAGGTAAAGGATAAGTTGTTGCATCTGGCCTCTCCAACCATCAAAGAGGCACAGTGCCTAGTGGGCCTCTTTGTGTACTGGAGGCAGTATATCAACTGAGTAACCTGAAAAGCTGCTAGTTTTGAGTAGAGCCCAGAACAAGAGAAGGCTCCAGAACAGATCCAGGCCACCATGCAAGCTGCTCTGCCATTTGGACCATATGATCTAGCAAATCCAATGATTCTTTAGGTGGCAATGGCAGATACAGATGCTGTTTAGAGCCTTTGGCAGGCCACTACTGGTGAATCACAACGCAGGCCTTTAGGATTTAGAAGCAAAGCCCTGCCATCCTTGCAGGTAACTATTTTCCTTTTGAGAAACAGCTCTGGTTTGCTACGAGACCTTAGTAAAGGCTGAATGCTTAACCATGAGCCACCAAGTTACCATGTGACCTGAGCTGCCCATCATAAACTGGGTATCGTCTGACCAACAAAGCCATAAAGTTGGGTGAACAATAGCACTCTACCATCAAATGGAAATGGTATATACAAGATTAGACTCAAGCAGGCACTGAACACACAAGTAAGTTATATGAGGAAGTGGCTCAAATACCCATGATCCCTGCTCCTGCTACATTATCTTCTCTTTCCCAGCCTGTACCTATGACCTCTTGGTATACAAATGAAGGCCACATGGACTTCCACAAACCAAGGCTAACCTGGCTACAGCCATTGATGAGTGCCCAATCTGCCACTAGCACAGACCAACACTCCAAAAAACTAAATCCATTGCCATCAAGTCGATTCTGACTCATAGTGGTGCTATAGGTCAGGGTAGAACAGCCCCATGGGGTTTTCAAGGAGTGGCTGGTGAATTCGAACTGCCAACCTTTTGGCTAGTAGCTGTGCTCTTAACCACTATGCCACCAGGGCTCCAGACCAACACTAAGTCCCCGATATGACACCATTCCCCAGGATGATCAGACAACAAGCTGGTGTCAGGTTGATTACACTGGACTGCTTCCATCATGGAAGGGGCTGCATTTTGTTCTTACTGGGATAGGCACTCTGTATACAGATTTGCTTTCCCTGCATACAATTCTTCTGTCAATTCCACCACCTATGGTCTTATAGAATGCCTTCCCCACAGCATTACTTTATACTGAGGAACTCACTTCTCAGCAAATGAAGTGTAGCAATGGACCCATGCCCATGAAATTCACTGTTCTTGCCATGTTCCCTATTATCCCAAAGTAGCTGGCTTGATAGAATGGTGGAATGACCTTTTGAAGACTCAATTACTGTGCCAGCTAGTTGGCAATATCCTGAAGGGCTGGGGCAATATTCTCCAGCCTTGCAATGTATATGCTCAAAATCAGCATCCAATTTATGATGCTATTTCTTCAACAGTCAATATTCACAGGTCCAGAAAACAAGGGGGAAGAAATGTGAGTGGTATCACTCACTATTACCCCTAGTGAACCACTAGCAAAAGTTTCACTTCCTGTTCCCATGATCCTATGATTTGATGATCTAGAGGTCTAAGTTCCAAAGGGTGGAATGGTTCCACTAGGAGACACGACAGTGATTCTATTCAACTAAGACAGACACCCAGCCACTTTGGGCTGCTTATGCTCTGTATCAATAGGCAAAGGAGGGAGTTACTCTACTGACTGGAGTGACTGATCATGACTACCAAGGTGAAAATGAACTGTTATCACAATAGAGGTAAAGAAGAGTAGTCTGGGATACAGGAGATTCCTTAGGGCACCTCTTAGTACTACCATGCCCTGTGATTAAAGTCAACAAAAACTACAACAACCCAATTCAGGAGGGACTACCAGTAGCACATACTCTTCAGGAATAAGGTTTGGGTCACACCAGCAGGCAAAGAATCACAAACAGCTGAGGTACTTGCTGGGAGCAAAGGGACTATGGAATGGGTAGAGGTAGAAGGTAGTTTTAAATACCACTTATGACCATGTGACCAGTTGCAGAAATAAGAACTGTAATTGTTCTATTTCTCCCTAAACTGTTGACGTTGAGCCTATTTCAACTCATGGCAACTTCATCTGTGACAAGGTAGAACTGCTCCATAAAGTTTTCTTGGTGGTAATCTTAACAAAAGAAGATTTCCTGGCCTCTCCCTATTTGCGGATATGATAATATACATAGAAAACCCAAAAGACTCCACAAGAAAACTACTGGAACTAATAGAAAGATTCAGCAGAGTTGCACGATACAAGATAAACATACAAAAATCATCTGGATTCCTATACACCAATAAAGACAACAATGAAAAAGAAATCAGGAAAACAATACCATTTATTACAGGTCCTAAAAAAATAAAATACTTGGAAATAAATCTAACCAGGGATGTAAAAGACCTATACAAAGAAAACTACAAAACACTACTGTAAGAAACCAAAAGAGATCTACATAAATGGAAAAACATACCATGCTCATGGATATGTAGACTCAACATTGTGAAGATGACATTTCTACCCAAAGTGATTTACAAATACAATGCAATACCAATTTAAATACCAACAACATTCTTTAAAGAGATGGAAAAACTTATCAATTAACTTTGTATGGAAAGGGAGGAAGGCCCAGATAAGTAAAGCACTATTGAAGAAGAAGAATAAAGTAGGAGGACTCGCACTACCTGACCTCAGAACCTACTACACAGCTACAGTAGTCAAAACAGCGTGGTACTGGTAAAATAAGAGATACATTGACCAATGGAACAGAATTGAGAACCCAGATGTAAATACATTCATCTATGGTCACCTGATATTTGACAAGGGCCCAAAGTCCATCAAATGGGGAAAAGACGGCCTTTTTAACAAATGGTGCTGGTAAAACTGGATGTCCATCTGCAAAAAAATGAAATAGGACCCATATCTCACACCATATACAAAAACTAACTCACAATGGATCAAAGATCTAAATATAAAGCAGAAAACCATGAAGTTCATAGAAGAAAAAATAGGATCAATGCTAGTGGCCCTAACACACAGCATTAACAGGATACAAACCACAACCAACAACACACAGGCTCCAGAGGATAAGCTAGATAACTGGGGTCTTTTGAAAATTAAACTCTTATGCTCATCAAAAGACTTCACCAAAAGAGTAAAAAGAGAACCTACATACTGGGGGAAAAAAATTGGCTATTACAAATCAGACAAACTTCTAATCTCTAAAATCTACAAGAAAATCCAACACCTCTACAACAAGAAGACAAATAATCCAATTAAAAAATGGGCAAAGGATATGAACAGACACTTCACCAAAGAAGACATTCAAGCGGCCAAGAGACACATGAGGAAATGCTCTCGATCTCTAGCCATTAGAGAAATGCAAATCAAAACCACAATGAGATACCATCTCACCCCAGCATTACTGGCACAAATCAATAAAACAGGAAATAACAAATGTTGGAGAGGCTGCAGGGAGATCGGAACTCTTATGCACTGCTGGTGGGAATGCAAAATGATACAATCATTTTGGAAAACGATATGGCGCTTCCTTAGAAAGCTAGAAATAGAAATACCATATGATCCAGCAATCCGACTCCTAGGAATATATCCCAGAGAAATAAGAGTTCTCACATGGACAGACATACGCGCACCCATGTTCATTGCAGAATTGTTCACAATAGCAAAAAGATGGAAACAACCTAGATGACCATCAACAGCTGAATTGACAAACAAACTGTGATACATACACAGAATGGAGTATTACCCAATGATAAGGAACAACAATGAATCTGTGAAGCATCTCATAACATGGATGAATCTGGAGGGCATTATGCTGAGTGAAATAGGTCAATCACAAAAGGACGAATATTGTATGAGACCACTACTATAAATACTCTTGAAAAGGTTTACATACAAAAAGGAACAATCTTTGATGGTTACGAGGGTGGGGATGGAAAAAACACTTAGACAATAGATGAGTGGTAACTTTAGTGAAGGGTAAGACAGTACACAATACTGAGGAAGCCAGCACAACCTGTACAAGGCAAGGTCATGGTAGCTCCATAGACACATATAAACTCCCTGAGGGACCTAATTGCTGGGCTGAGGGCTGTGGGGACCATGATCTTGGGGAATATCTAGCTCAACTGGCATAACATATTTTATAAAGAATATGTTCTACATTCTACTTTGGTGAATAGTGTCTGGGGTCTTAAAAGGCTTTGAGCGGCCATCTAGGATACTGCACTGGTTTCACCCCTTCGGAAGCAAGGAAGAATGAAGAAAACTAAAGATACAAGGGAAAGATTAGCCCAAAGGACTAATGGACTACATCTACCATGGCCTCCAGACTGAGTCCCGTACAACTAGATGGTGCCTGGCTACCACCACTGACTGTTCTGACAGGGATCACTATAGAGGGTCCCTGACAGAGCTGGAGAAAAATGTAGAACAAAATTCTAACTCAAAAAGAAAGACCTTGCTGGCCTCACAGAGACTGGAGAAACCCTCACAGTATGGCCCCTGGACTCTCTTTCAGCTCAGTAATGAGGTCACTCCTGAGGTTCACCCTTCAGCCAAAGATTGAACAGGCCCATGGACCAAAACAAGACTAAAGGGGTGCACCAACCATAGGGCAGGGACTGGAAGGCAGGAGGGAACAGGAAAGCCGGTAATAGGGAGCCCAAGGTTAAGAAGGGAGAGTATCGATATGTCATGGGGTTGTTAACCAACGTCATAGAACAATGTCGTAGAACAAAGAGCTACATCTGCTAACCAAAAGGTCGGCAGTTCAAACCCACCAGGCGCTCCTTGGAAACCCTATGGGGCAGGTCTACTCTCTCCTTTAGAGTCGCTATGAGTCAGAATTGACTTGACGGCAATGGGTTTGGATTTTTTAATATACATTAAGGATTATTATGTCTCCTTGGAGAAGCGATCCTTTTATCATTATGAAATTTCCTTCTTTATTTCTGATCATTTTCATTGCTCTGACATTAATATAGCTACTCCAGATTTCTTTTGATTAGTGTTAGCATGGTGTTTGTTTCCTTGGTTTGGTAGTTGAGGGTCATGGTTTCATGGGACATCCAGTTAATTGGCCTAATAACATGTTTAGTGCTTCTGTTCTACCTCCTAGTTCACTGCATAGTTTCTGGGGATTTAAAAGATTGTAAGTGGCCATCCGAAGCACAAGTTGTCTTTATTCACCAGGAGCAACAGAGGAAGAAAGAAAGTCAGGAATAGGAGGAGGTAACGGAATGTGTGCCTAATTGCCTCCATGAACAACTGCCTCCTTTGCCATGAGACCAGAAGAACTGGATGGTGCCTGGCTTCCATTACTGAACATTTTGATTAAAGATTCTATAGAAGAATTCTGAACAAGAGGAGAAAAATACAGAACAGAATTTCAAATTATCATGAACTCCAGACTTTCTGGAGCCATGGAGGCTGGATGAACCCCTGAACTATTGCCCTGAGATGATCTTTAAACCTTAAACCAAAAATATCCCTTGAAGTCTTCTTAAAAAATGGTTTAGCTTAACTACTAAAAAAAAAAATCTGCCTTGAGCATTATGCTATTTATATGATATCAAATCTATATCCCACCAAAAAATTAGACAGGAACCTTAGGGGGCAAAGAGTTTGTGTTCATGGGTGAGGAACAACTCAGAAAAGGAGGATGAGAATGGTTGCACAACTCAAAGAACGTAATCAATGTCATTGAACTGTACATGTAGAAACTACTGAATTGGTATATGTTTTGCTGTGTATATTCTCAACAACAACAACAAAATAATTTTTTTTTTAAAAGAGCATCAAAATACATGAGACAAAAACTTATAGAACTGCAAGGAGAAATAGACAAGTTTGCTTTTATAGTCAGACTCTTCAGCACCCCTCTTTCAGTTATGACAGATCCAGCAGACAGAAAATCAGTAGCATATAGTTAAACTGAACAGTACTATTTATCAACTGGATCAATTAAACGACATTTATAGAATACCGAACAAAAGCAGAACATACATTCTTCTTATGCTCACGTGGAACATTCACCCGATAGACGACATCCTGGGTGTTAAAACACATAGTAACAAATTAAAAAAAAAAAAAAAAGATATCATACAAAGTATACTCTCAGACCACAAAGAAATTAAACTGGAAATCAGTAACAAGAAATAAGTGGAAAACCTAAAAATATCTGGAAATTAAATAACACACTTCAAAAAAAAACATGTGGGTCAAAGAAGTCTCAATAAAAATTAAAAAATATTTGGCCTAATGAAAATACAGCTTATCAAAATATGCGGGATGCAGTGCAAGCTGAGCTTAGAGAGAAATTTATAGCATTGAATGCATACATTAGAAAAGAAGAGAGAAATAAAATCAGTCAGCTAGGCTTCTACCTTAGGAAATTTGAAGGGAAAAAAAAGAACAAATTAAATACCAAATAAGTAGAAGAAAAGAAATTAGAACAGATACCAATGAAATGGAAAACAGAAATCAGTGACACCAAAAGTTAATTCTTTGAAAAGACTGATAAACATCTAGCCAGGCAGACCAAGAAAAAAGAGAGAAGACACAAATTACTAACACTAGAAATGAAAGAGGGCCTACCAGAAGCAATCCTATGAACATTAAGGGGATACTAAAGGAATACAGTGAACAACTCTATGACCACGAATTTGATAACTTAGATGTAATAGAACAATTCCTTAAAAGACAAAACCTATCAAAACTCCACCAGGAGAAACAGATAATCTGAATAGGTCTACATCTACTGAAAAAATTTTTGAATCAATAATTAATAGCCTTCCCAAATAGAAAACAGCAGGACCAAATGGTTTCTACCAAACATTTAAATAAGAACATCAACTCTTCTCAAACTCTTCCGAAAGAATAGAAGAGGAGGGAACGCTTGCCAACTCATTCTACAAGGTCAACATTACCTTAATATCAAAACCTGTTGTAGACATTTCTACAAAGGAAAATTACAGACAAATATTTCTCACGAACATAGAAGAAAAAATCCTCAACAAAGTCGTGGAAAGTTGAAGGCAACAATGTGTCAAAAGAATTCTACACCATGACCAAGTGGGATTTATAACCGGTATGCAAGACTGGCTCAACATCTGCAAATCAATTAATGTAATTCATCATATCAACAGGCTAAAGAAAAAAATGCATATGATTATACCAATAGATGCAAAAAAAGTATTTGACAAAATTCAACACCCATTCATGATAAAAACTCTCGGCAAACTAGGAATGGGAGGAAACTTCCTTAACTTGATAAAGAACATCTACAAAAAAAACCTACAGCTGACATTAATTTAATGGTCAAAGACCAGATGCTTCCCCTCTAAGATCAGGAACATGAAAAGGATGTTCCCTGTCACCACTCCTATTCAACATCATACTGGAAATTATAGCTAATGCAATTAGATAAGAAAAGGTACACAGATTGGGAAAGAAGATATATAACTGTGTTAGCAGATGACATGATTGTCTACGTAAAATATCCCCAGCGTTGATTTTAAAAAGCTCCTGGAACCAGTAAGTGATTATAACATGGTAGCAATATACAAGGTTAATATACAAAAGTCACTTGCTTTCCTACACTCCAGCAATGAACAATTGGAATTTGAAATTTAAAACACACCAGCATTTATATTCGTACAAAAAAAGGAACACTAGGCATAAATCTAATAAAATATGTACAAGATCTAATAAGGAAAACCACAAAACACTGATGAAAAAAATCAAAGATGATCTAAATAAATGGAAAGATAGTCCATGCTTATAAAAATAGGAAAAATAAACATTAAGATGTTAATTCTTCCCAACTTGATCTATAGATTTAATGCAATTCCAAACAAAATTCCAGCATGTTATTTTGTGAATATCAGCAAACTGATTCTAAAGTCATAGAGAAATGCAAAAAGACTCCAAAAGAGCCAACACAATATAGTGCTGAAGAAAAACTGATGACTGATGCCACACAACTTTAAGCCTTATCATAAAGCTACAGCGATCAAGACGAAAGAACACACAAATAGATAAGGATAGAATAGAGAGCCCAGAAATAGAGCCACACAAATAGAGTCAACAAATTTTTGGCAAAGGAGCAAAGGCAGCTGCCTCCTATCTTTGCTTGAACACCCCAAGCTCCTGCCACCCTGAGGCGCTTGCTACTACTGTGCCCTTTCCCACAGCACTCTGGCCTGGCTCACTACAACGCTGAGCCTCGCCCACCTTTGAATTTCAGCCCAAAGTCACCATCCCACAGAGGAGTCACTAACCCTGCCACTGTCTCACACATCCTCTATCATGTTTCATAGTGCTTATTATGCCCCTCTAACTTTCACATTGATCCGGGTGTCTCAATTCCATGCCAGAAGGAAAATTCCCAGAAGGGAAATGGTCACTGCCCTCCACTAGCACAGCACTGGACATAGAGGTCCAGGACCAGCAGGAATAGAGAATGGAGAACCCGGACCTGCATGAAACAGAAGACAGAAGATAGATGCCAGTAGTGGAAGGGTGAGCTATCAGTATTAGAACAAACCTGCTCCACAAACTTCCTCCGAAGGGCTTTGCTGTCGGGCAGCTGTTAGACTGTAAACACTGTACTGATGGTTGGCTGGGGCTGAGTCAGCTGGGACCTGTGGGGACAAATCAGGGACAGCTTGAGTGGCTTCCAGACTCTCACCCATCACATGATCCACCGCACACCCCGTTTACCCAGCCGCCAAAAATAAAAAGAGCTTGAGCCTTTATTCTAGCTCAAACTCTCAAGCATTCTTTTGCATTCATGTTTGACCCTTTGCCTTTGGGGCTAGCCAAATCACATACACTTGAAACACTTCTTTATTCTTTTCTCTTATTATAAAATTAATCACTTTTATTCTAGAAAATGTGAGCAAGTATAGGAAAGTTTTTATAAGAATTCAAAAATCACGAAGAATCCATCAAAAAAGGAGCACAAGATGGTGGCTTAGTTAGATGGACCATAACATCCCCCTATAATAAAGACTCGAGAAACTAAATGAAACCGATACAGATGACAACCTTGGAACCCTGAGCATCAAATGGAAAGCTGAAGAATTAGACAAGATCTTTGGATCCTCAGTGCCCTGCCAGCCAGCCTGCGTAGTGTGGCCATCCTAAGACAAAGCAAGCAGTGTTCCTGAGTAAGGAGCATAGGAAGGAAACCAGACAGAATTCTCAACAGGAGACAGAGATACTGTGTAAACAAACCGGGAATGAAATAAGGTGAGTAGGATGCAAGTCAGGTCTAAAAAGGGAAAGCACAGGAAGGTGGGTGAGAACTCCAGTGATCCTGATTACACAGAAAAGGGAGGGAGCCAAGAACCAGGGAAAGGACTACTCACCAGTGGTGGTGCCTGACCATTTGGACAGAAAACATCCACTGAATAGTAAAACCATAGAGTAACAACTAGAGATTCCCCACTCAGCTAGCCTCTCTGCAGCCTCCTCCCTCCCCTCACATTTAAACAGGCCAAGCCCCTGATGAGGCCTGACAGGAGCACCCTGCACTCATGCCCAGTGACAGTCAAGCATGCTCACTGCACCCCCCACCCAGTGACCAGCAGGCTCACTCCCCACATACCTGCTGCTTGCCCATTGACAGGCAGGTGTGCTCCCTGCACCACGCCCCCACCCAGGGATCAGCAGGTGTGCCCCTGCCACCCCCACCCAGTGACCAGCAGGTGCACCCTCAACCAGTGTGTTAGTAATCTAGTGCTGCTATAACAGAAATACCACAAGTGAATGGCTTTAACAAAGAGAAGTTTATTTCCTCACAGTAAAGTAGGCCAAAAGTCCAAATTCAAGGCATCAGTTCCAGGGGAAGTCTTTCTCTCTTTGCTGGGCCTGAAGGAAGGTCCTTGTCCTCAATCTTCCCCTGGTCAAGGGGCTTCTCGGGCACAGGGACCCCAGGTCCAAAGGATGTGCTCTGCTCCTGGGTGCTGCTTTCTTGGTGGCATGAGGTCCCCTGTCTCTTGCTCCCTTCTCTCTTTTCTATCTCAAGAGACTGCCTCAAGACACAATCCAATCTTGTAGGTTGAGTTCTGCCTCATTAACATCATAGAGGCAGGCTTTACAACAGATAGGAAAATGACACAATACCGGGAACCATGGCCCAGCCAAACTAATAAACACATTTTTGGGGGGATATAATTCAATCCATGGCAATCAGTGACTGGAAGTCACATATGCTGCACCCCTCGCTCAGTGATCTACCTGCATCTCCCACCCAGCAACCTGCAAGCACACTCCCTGCACTCTTGCCCAAAGACCAGCAGGTGCAATCCCTCCACACTCACACAGTGACCGGAAATACACCCTGCACCACTGCCCAGCAACTGGCAGGTGTGTCCCCATACCCCAGCCCAGCAACTAGCAGGCACGACCCTGTGCATCCTACCAACGATCACCCAGCACAGACCAGCAGTCACACCACCTGACCAGCGACTGCCCAGCACATCCCAGTAGGTGTGCACCTGTGTACTGTCCCCACTCAGGGATGAACAGGTGCTTCCCATGTCCTTACCCCATGAGCATTTGGTGGCAGCAACACCTATCTTGCACCCAACCAGTTCCCACAGGCCAACTGCATGTGTACTGAGACCCCTTGGTCTCCCCCCACCTACTGAGACATCAATTCCTGCCTGCACAGAGGGTCTACCCCATCCATTTGGGTAGCACTGCCGCCCTATCGCTATGAAGATGACCTGTCCTGCTCTCCAGCAGACACACTAACTGCTAGTATCAATGCAGAAGGACCATGCTATCCCACGAGAGCTGCGGAGGGACCCTGCGTACACAACACTTGATGCCTCACATCAGTGAAGGGACTTGCTCTCACACATTCCTCAATCCTGTAAGGGAAGACATATGTGCTGAACAACAGAAGACTCACATGTATGTGCGACCTATCTACCTACCTCCATTAGTAAGAGGAAATCATACTCAGCCAACTGACACCACCAGAGTCATACATAGATCAGTTTCACACAACAACAATTAAAATAATATAAAGGAAGAAAGCTATTCTAAAGAGAATTAGAAGAAACAAAGGTCCTGACATATCAAAACAAAAATTAGTGCAAAATAAACATATGATCAAAAAGAAATATGTAAACAAATAAAAACTAATGTCCTGGAGACAGAAGTTAATAACAAATCATATGAAGAAACAGGGTAAGATGGCTCAAGCAAGAGAGCAAATTAAAAGGACTGAAAATCTTTCTGAGGAAGAATCGATAATAAAACTAGTTCACAAGGAATTTAAAAAACTAATATGCAGACCCCTCAAGGAAATCACAGAAAAAAAACCTAGAAGAATTTGGGAAAACAATACAAGAACAAAATGACAAACTAAGTAGACAAATAAAAACCATACAAAAACAACTAAAACTTCAGAAGTTTAACAATAAAATATCAGAAATAAACAACTCAATGGAAGAACACAGAAGCAGAATGGAATCAATGGAAGAACCAGTGAAATAGAGGACAAAATTCTTGATACTAATTTGTTTGAGAAACAATCAGAAAAATGAAGAAAGCCTAAGGGTTACGTGGGAAACCATCAAGAGGAATATTATATGCATATTAGGAATTCAAGAAGGGGAAGAAAGAAAAAAAGACTACAGAGAGAATTTTTGGAGCTATAATGGCAGAAAACTTCCAAAATATCATGAAAGACAAGACTGTTTTCATTAAAGAAGTTCAACAAACCTCATACAAGGTAGACCTCAAAAGAAATTCAGCAAGACATATCATAATCAAACTTTCCAAAACTAAAGACAAAGAAAGACTTTTGAGAGTAACTTTTGAAAAGTAAAATACCGCTTAAAAGGGGGTTATCAATAATACTAAACATTGATTTTTTGTCAGAAACCAAGCAGGCAAGAAGGCAATGGGATGACACATACAAAGCCCTGAAAGAAATGTATTGCCAACCAAGAATCATATGTCCAGCAAAATTGTTTTTCAAAAATGAGGGCAAAATTAGGACATTTCCAAATAAACAGAAATTAAGGGAATTTGTAACTACCACACCTGCCTTACAAGAATATTAAAGGGAGTCTTTGGGAAAGGGAACCAACAACATCAGACAACAACCTGAGATAAAGACACACAACAGCATCACCCAGATACCAAGCCAGGTAAAGGCTTCACAAAAGCAAAATAAAGCTACAAAATGATTACAGGAAATCAGAGAAACTAAGCTGTAAACAATGACAACTTCAAAACAAAAGGGGAAATGAATGGTGTAGTTATAGAACATCCACATGGAGAGAAGTCAAGGCAATTTCAAGATAAAACATACTTTTAAATATAGGAGGATAAAGGTAAATTTCAGGGTAACCACAAAGAAAATTAATATATCTACTCACTAAAATAGAGAAGAAGAAATTCAAAAAGACTCAGTAAACACAAAAACAATAATAACAAATGATAGGAAAAGAAAATCCATATAAAAAAAGATCTCAGCACAGAAAGTTAAGAAGAACAAAGAAACCATTAACACTACACACACACACACACACACACACACACAAAGTATAGCAAAATGGCAGCAGTGGATTCTTACCTATGGATAATCACACTGAATGTAAATGGATTAAATGCAGCAGTCAAGAGGCAGGGAATGGCAGAATGGATTTTAAAAAATGGCCCATGTTGTCTACAAAAGACACACCTTAGACACAAAGACATGAATAGGTTAAAAATCAAAAGATGGAAAAATATATACCAAGCAAATGGTAACCAAAAGAGAGCAGGAGTGGCAATATGAATATCCAGCAAAACAGACTTTAAGTCAAAATCCATTACAAGGGACAAAAAAAGGACATTATATAATGATCTAAGTATCAATTCACCAAGAAGACATAACAATAATACATATTTATGCACCCAATGCCAGAGCTCCAAAATTTATAAAACAAACTAATAGAATTGAAGAAATAGTTCTACAATAAGAGTAGGAGATTTTAACACACCACTTTCAACAACAGACAGAACAACTAGAAAAGGAAATCAACAAAGATATCAAACCAAAAAAACCAAACCCACTGCCGTCGAGTCGATTCCGACTCATAGTGACCCTATAGGACGGAGTAGAACTGCCTGATAGAGTTTCCAAGGAGCGCCTGGCGGATACGAACCGTGGACCCTTTGGGTAGCAGCCGTAGCTCTTAACTACCACGCCACCAGAGTTTCCAACAAAGATACAGAAGGTCTAAATAACAGTATTAACCAACTGGACCTCACAGACATATATAGAACACACCACCTAACAGGAGCACAATACACATTCTTCTCCAATGCACATGGAACAGTGTCCAGAATAGGCATAGTTTAGGCCACAGATGGGAAAGACTGGAGGAAAAGAAGAGAAAACGGACACCACAGAAGTCCAAAACCTTGCAGAACACATTACATTAGCTCTCAAGGCTTGAAAATAATCCTGTGCTCTCTAAGACCATCTGGGCAACAGCCTTGCCCTCCAGACTCTGGGTTTTGGACACTCCCTGGATTCTGGGTAGAGGCCCCTCAGCCCTGGGCTTCAGCTCCACCTTCCAGGCCCACTGGGACAGCAACTCTGCTCCTTGGCTTTGGGCGGCCCCATTCTCCTAGTCTATCTGAGTGGCAACCTCACCCCTCGGCCCTGGCAGGACCAATCCTTCCACCCCTTGGGCATGGAAGCCTTGCCTCCTCAGTTTGGGTCCCAAACCCAGTGCTGGGGAGTCGATTCCGACTCCCATATCCTTGGCCCGCCTTAACGACAGTCCCACACTCTGGAATGGAACTGGCAAAGATCTGACTCTTTGAAAACTAAGAGGCTGTGGCCCCACCCTTTGAGATCTAGGAGACAGTGGCCTCACCCTTTTAAATGGAAAAGGCCCTGCTTCCAGTGCTCCTTCCAACAGTTCTGCTAATGTCTGAGCTGCTCCAGGGATGATCCTTTTCTTATCTTGGAGGACAACAGATGTAGGTGCTTTGGCCTGTTTCCTGCCTGTAGAATTCCAAGAGGGAGACAGCCTTCTTTCCTTTCATTCTTTTTCTGTTCCCTTCAATCTAAGCTGATGGGTTTTCTGCTGTGGTAGTTGGTTAGATCCATCAGTCAAAGGCTTAACCTCTTCAACAAAAGATTGTGTAGCCACGTCCTTGGTGAAAATTCTAAGACTCATGTCCTTAGCTCATACAACAGAATTTTCAAATCTTTAAGTTTTGTTTTCATTTTGCACAGTTCATTTTTAAGTCCATCTCTTTCCTCTCACATTTTACTATAAGAAGCAAAGAAAAATCATGTGGCCCCTTGAAGATTTTTTTTTTTTGTATTCTTTTTTTAATTGTACTTTAGATGAAGGTTTACAGAACAAACTAGTTTCTTATCAAACAGTACACACATTATTCTATGACACTGGTTAACAACTCCATGACATGTCAACATTCTCCCTTCTCAACCCTGGGTTCCCTATTACCAGCTTTCCTGTTCCCTCCTGCCTTCCAGTCCCTGACCCAGGGCTGGTGCATACCTTTAGTCATGTTTTGTTCCATAAGGCTGTTCAATCTTTGGCTGAAGGGTGAGCCTCAGGAGTGACCTCATTACTGAGCTGAAATGGTGTCCAGGGGCCATACTGTGAGGGTTTCTCCAGTCTCTGTGAGGCCAGCAAGCCTGGTCTTTCTTTTTGAGTTAGAATTTTGTTCTATATTTTTCTCCAGCTCTGTCAGGGACCCACTATAGTGATCCCTGTCAGAGCAGTCAGTGGTGATAGCCGGGCACCATTTAGTTGTACTGGACTCAGTCTGGTGGAGGCTGTTGTAGATGTGGTCCATTACCCTTTAAAATCTTGCTTAGAAATCTCCTCAGTCAGATATCAAAATTCATCCCTTATAAGTTCTACCTTCCACCAAACATTTGAGCATAATTCAGACAAGTTCTTTGCAACTGCATAAAAAGCATCACCCTTCCTTCATCGTCCAATAATATGTTCACCATTTTCTTTTAAAGCCTCCCCAGGAACACATTTAACATGCATATTTTTACAACATTCTGTTTCTGGTGCCATATGTTTTCTCTAAAATGATAGAGACTTTCTCTATAGCTCTCCTCACTTCCTTCTGAGCCCTCAACAGAATTGCCTTTAACATCCATAATTCTACCAACAGTTTCTTGGAAGCAACCTAGGCTTTTATTATTAAAAAAAAAGGTACCTTAAAAGTCTCCCAGCCTGTAAAATAAAATAAAACAAAACAAAACCTGTTGCTATCAAGTATATTTTGTTTCATAGTGACCCTATAGGAGAGAGTAGAAATGCCCCACAGGGTTTCCAAGAAGTGGTTGGTGTGTTTGAACTACCGACCTTTTGGTTAGCAGCCGAGCTCTTAACCTCTGCATCACCAGAGCTCCTCCAGCCTCTATCCATTACCAACTACAAAACCACTTCTACATAGTATGTGTTTGTTGGAGCAGCACCCCCACTTCTGGGTACCAAATTCTGTCTTAGTTGCCTAGTGCTGCTATAATAAAAATACCACAAGTAGGGGACTTTGACTAACAGAAATTTGTTTTCTCACATTTTAGGAGACTACAAGTCCAAATTCAGAGTGCCAGCTCCAGGGGATGGCTTTCTCTCTCTCTGCTGTCTCTAGAGGAACGTCCTTGTCTCTTTTGAGCTTCTGCTCCTGGGCGATCCTCATTCGGTTTGGCATCTCTCTTCCTCCATTTCTGCTTCTTTTGCTTGCTTGTTCAATCTCTTTTATGTCTCAAAAGAGACTGACTTAAGACATATCCTGTCTCATTAACATAACAAAGAAAACTCATTCCACAATGAGATTATAAACACAGGCATAACCCAGTGCCGTCGAGTCGATTCCGACTCATAGCGACCCTATAGGACAGAGTAGAACTGCCCCACAGAGTTTCCAAGGAGTGCCTGGCAGATTCGAACTGCCGACCCTTTTGGTTAAGCAGCTGTAGCACTTAACAACTACACCACCAGCGTTTCCAAACACAGGCATAGAGGTTAGGATTTACAGCACAGTTTATCTCCGGGGGACACAAATCAATCTATAACAGGCCCATAACAAAATAAGAGTTTGAAGATGTCATCGAAAACCTCCCAACAACAAAAAAAAGCCCCAGAATGCTTCGAAGGCCAGCGTAGCAGGGGCAGGGGTCTGGGGACCATGTTTTCAGGGGACATCTAAGTCAATTGGCATAATAAAATCTATTAAGAAAACATTCTGCATCCCACTTTCAAGAGTGGCGCCTGGGGTCTTAAACGCTAGCAAGCAGCCATCTAAGAGGCATCAATTGGTCTCAACCCACCTGGATCAAAGGAGAATGAAGAACACCAAGGACACAAGGCGATTATGAGCCCAAGAGACAGAGAGGGACACATGAACCAGAGACTACATTATCTTGAGACCAGAAGAACTAGATGGTGCCCGGCTACAACCGATGACTGCCCTGACAGGGAACACAACAGAGAACCCCTGAGGGAGCAGGAGAGCAGTGGGATGCAGACCCCAAATTCTCATAAGACCAGACTTAATGGTCTGACTGAGACTGGAAGGACCCCAGTGGTCATGGCCCTCAGACCTTCTGTTGGCCCGGGACAGGAACCATTCCCGAAGCCAACTCTTCAGACATGGATTGGACTGGACAATGAGTTGGAGAGGGATGCTGGTGAGGAGAGAGCTTCTTGGATCAGGTGGACACTTGAGACTATGTTGGCATCTCCTGCCTGGAGGGGAGATGAGAGGGTGGAGGGGGTTAGAAGCTGGCGAAATGGACACGAAAAGAGAGAGTGGAGGGAGAGAGCGGGTTGTCTCATTAGGGGGAGAGTAATTGGGAGTGTGTAGCAAGGTGTATATGGGTTTTGTGTGAGAGGCTGACTTGATTTGTAAACTTTCACTTAAAGCACAATAAAAATTATGTAAAAAAAAAAACCCTAGCACAAATCTACAAAATACTGCAAAACCTCAACAACAAAAAGACAAATAACCCAATTTAAAAATGGGCAAAGGATATGAACAAGCCCTTCACCAAAGAAGGCATTCAGGTGGCTAGCAGATACATGAGGAAATACTGATGATCATTAGCCATTAGAGAAATGCAAATCAAAACTACAGTGAGATACCATCTCATCTCAACAAGGCTGGCATTAATTGAAAAACACAAAATAATAAATGTTGGAGAGGTTGTGGAGAAACTGGAACACTTATATACTGCTGGTGGGAATGTAAAATGGTACAGCCACTTTGGAAATCGATTTGGTGCTTTCTTAAAAAGCTAGAAATAGAACTACCATATGATCTAGCAATCCCACTGTATGGAATATATCCTAGAGAAATAAGAGCCCTCACATGAATAGATAGATGCACAACCATGTTCATTGCAGCACTGTTTACAAAAACACAGAAACAACCAAGGTGCCCATCAACAGTTGACTGGATAGACAAATTATGGGATATTCATACAATGGAATATTACACAACGATAAAGAACAACAATGAATCTGTGAAACATCTCATAACATGGAGAAATCTAGAAGGCATTATACTGAGTGAAATTAGTCAGTCACAAAAGGATAAATATATGAAACCACTATTATAAGAACTCAAGAAAAGGTTTAAACACAGGAGAAAACATTCTTAACAGTTATGGGGGTGGGTAGGGAAGGAGAGAAGTATTCACTAATTAGAATTAGATAGTAGACAAGAATTATTTTAGGTGAAGGGAAGGACAACACACAACACAGGCGAAGTCAGCACAACTGGACTAATCCAAAAGTTAAGAAGTTTCCTGAATACAACCAAACACTTTGAGAGACAGAGTATCAGGGGCAGGGGTCTGGGGACCATGGTTTCAGGGGACATCTAGGTCAATTGGCATAACAAAGTGTAATAAGAATACATTCTCCACCCCACTTTGGAGAGTGGTGTCTGGGGTCTTAAATGCTAGCAAGCGGCCATCTAAGATGTATCAATTGGTCTCAACCTACCTGGACCAAAGGAGAATGAAGAACACCAAAGACACAAGGAAAATATGAGTCCAGGAGACAGAAAGGGCCACATAAACCAGAGACTCCATCAGTCTGAGATCAGGAAAACTAGATGGTGCCTGGCTACCACCAATGACTGCCCTGACAGGGGACACGACAGAGAACCCTTGATGGAGCAGGAGAAACGTGGGATGCAGACCTCAAGTTCTTGTAGAAAGACCAGACTTAATGGTCTGACTGAAACTGAAGGGATCCCAGAGGTCATAGCCCCTGGAGTCTTTGTTAGCCCAGAACTGAAACCATTCCTGAAGCCAACTCTTCAGACAAAGATTAGTCTGGACAACAAGACATAAAATGATTCTGGTGAGGTGTGTGCTTCTTAGCTCAAGTAGACACATGAGACTATGTGAGCAGCTCCTGTCTGGAGGCAAGATGAGAAGGCAGAAGGGGACAGGAGCTAGTTGAATGGACATGGGAAACACAGGGTGGAGAGAAGGAATGCGCTGTTACATTGCAGGGAGAGCAACTAGGGTCACATAACAATGTGTGTATAACTTTTTGTATGAGAAACTGACTTGAATTGTAAACTTTCACTTAAAGCACACACAAAAAGAATTTCTGGTTTAACAAGGCTCCTTACAAGCTGGCCCCATAAATAGCCTGTTGATGTCCCATTAAATACCAAAGAAACACAGAAAAAGAGGAAACAACAATACAGTGATTCAGATAAGATCTCTGAGCTATAAAGGAGATCATGAGGGAAAACAAAAACAAAACCCTTTGCCATGGAGTTGATTCTGTCTCGTGGAGACCCCACGCGTTTCAAAGCAGAACTGCGCTCCATAGGGTTTTCACTGGCTGTAATTTTACGGAAGTAGGTAGCCAGGCTTTTCCTCCACAGTCCCACTGAATCGATTTAAACTGACAACTTTTCAGTTAGTAGCCAAGCACAAACTGAACCTCCAAGGGACCCTTCATATCATGAGGACAATCGGAGAAATCTGAATGGGGTCTGAGAGTTTGATGGTGTAAGGGAAAGGAACTAGTACTTGGTTCTGGAGAAATAACCCTTGGAGCAACTGGAGTGCCTTGGTCTGGGACTTCCTGGTCATACCTGATCATCTGTGCTAGTGAGTACGGTCTGGCCAGATCAGAAGACACTCACCCAGGAGGCCAATATCAATTATGGGTTGCTCTCTGTTGGAACTGATGTGATGGCAACAGGTTTGGTTTATATTTTGGAATCACGCAGATCTGGCTGATAAAAGCCCTGAACATGAAGGATCAGAGAGCTTCCTGGCTGACCAGAACATCTGCTCTCAGGAGGGTAGTGCCTCCCTTGGACATGGAAGCCCCATGTTAGGAACTCTTCCAGACCTTGCCCTAGGCATCCCTTCATTTGTATCATTTTGGGCTAAAAATAAACCCATAGCCCTAAGTATGGTATACTCTCCATGAATTCTGTGAGTTGTTCCAGCAAATTACTAAACCCAAAGGAGCAGTGGGAGCCAGCAAGTCAGAAAGTAAGGGTGTCAGGTAGACTCCTGAGCTTGCAGCTGGCATCCTAATGGAGTAGGGAAAACCAGCCCCGAATTGGTGGCCAGCAGGTCAAAAGGTTGAGGTGTTGTGGTTGTGGTTGGCATCTGTCTATTTGGCAATCTGAAGGGCCGTGTCCTTTTAACTTGTGTGCTCTGATGTAGCTCCAGTTGGCTAGGGTCAGAGAATGAGAGAGCACCATGGGCATGGCTGGTGATAAGGCTGGAGAAGTGGGAATGTGAGTACTGGATTAATCTAATCCACATTTTGGGGACTGGATTCATGCTGCTCATTAGGGTGCATGTGGTATTAATATATCAATGCTAATTTTCAGAGTTTGGTGGTTGTACTGTGGTTAAGGGCAAGCAAGGCCTTGCCTCTGGGAAACAAGTATATGTGCTCAAGTATTCAGGAATGATGTGCATCAAGTCAGCAGCTTGCTCCCAAATGGTTCAGGGAAAAGTGTTTTGTATAAATTTGGCAATTTGAAAGTGTAACTTGAGAGTGTTTTAGAACAGAAAGTGTCTTAGCCATCTACTGCTGCTATAACAGAAATACCGCAAGTGGATGGCTTTAACAAAGAGAAATTTATTCTCTCACAGTCTGGGAGGCTAGAAGTCCAAACTCAGGGTGCAAGCAACACAGGAAGGCTTTCTCTCTCTGTCTTCTCTGGGGGAAGGCCCTTGTCATCAATCTCCCCAAGTCAAAGAGATTCTCAGCGCAGAGACCCTTGGTCCAAAGGACACACTCCTCTCTTGGCTCTTGTTGCTTGGTGGTATGAAGTCTCCCTGTCTTTCTGCTTGCTTCTCTCTTTTATATCTCAGAATTGATTGACTTAAGACAAAACCTAATTTCGTAGATTGAGTCCTGCCTCACTTACATAACTGCCTCTAATCCTGCCTCATTAACATCATAGAGGTAGGATTTATAACGCATAGGAAAATCACAACAGATGACAAAATGGTGGACCATGACACAATACTGGGAATCATGGCCTAGCCAAGTAGACACACATTTTGGTGGGACACAATTCAATCCATAAAAGTTAAATTAAAAAAAAAAAAAAGAAGAATGTTAAAAACAGCTTATGTTAAGCACAATTCAACTGGCTCTAAGCAAAACAAAACGCTGCCCTCTCCCACGGTGGGGGGGAAAAAAGCCTTTCAAGTATCTGCTGACAGCTAAGCTTGTGTGAGGAGTCCTGGTGGCACAGTGGTTAAAGCACTCAGCTGCTAACTGAAACGTTGGTGGTTCAAACCCACTAGCCGCTCTGTGGGAGAAAGATGTGGCAGTCTGCTTCCCTAAAGATTTACAGCCTTGGAAACACTATGGGGCATTTCTCCTTTGTTTCACTATGAGTTGGAATCACCTCGACAACAGTGGGTTTTAAGCTTGTGTGGGAGTGCCTAGGTTGTACACATGGTTGATGCACTTGGCTGCTAACCAAAAGGCTTGAGATTCTAGCCTGCCAGAGGCACCTCAGAAGAAAGGCCTGGTGATCTGAAAAAACAGCCATTAAAAACCCTGTGGAGCACAGTGTGCTCTGACACACATGGGGTTGCCACGAATCAGAGTCAACTCAGTGGCATCTGGTTACTGGTTCAAACTCGTGTGTGTGTGCCTTAAGTCCAGGCCGGGCATCCTCTGACCAGGTAATGATTGTGTCTCTTCTCTGCTCTTACAATCCTATTCCCTCCTGTTTTTTCTGGCTTGTGCCTGTGACCTGCTAGATTCACTTATTAGTTCTATAGTTCTCCGTAAATGAAGATAGTTGTATTTCTTCAAGTCTGATCTTTGTGCCTTTCTTCCCTGCCTATTGCACTGGTTAGGACCTCCAGTACCATGCTGAACAGATATCATGAGCAGGAACACTCTTGGTCTTGTTCCCAAACTTTGAGGGAAAGCATACAATATTTTACTATCACAAGTGATGGTTTGTTTGCTAATTTAATGAGAGTTTTTGTGGGAAAAGGGACTCGATTTGGCCTTCTGTCTCTGGTTTCTGAAAATAGCCCCAACGATGAAAGTGCTCTTTGTTTTTCTAAAACAGTCAGGTAACACTTAAACCAAAACCCAAAAAACCAAACCCATTGCCATCAAGTTGATTCTGACTCATGGCGACCCTATAGGACAGAGTAGAACTGCCCCATAGGGTTTCCAAGAGTGGCTGGTGATGTTTTGATTAGCAGCCAAGCACTGTGCCACCAGGGCTCCAGGCAACACTTAAGCTCCACACAACCAGAAAAAAAAAAACCAAACCTGTTGCGATCGAGTTGATTTTAACTAAAAGCAACCCTATAGGACAGAGCAGAACTTCCCCACAGGGCTTCCAAGGCTGTAGTCTTTATGGAAGCAGACTGTCACATCTTTTTCGCATGGAGCAACTGGTGAGTTCGAAGTTCGAACTGTTGACCTTTTAGCTGAGTGCTTAACCACTGCATTACCTGGGCTCCTTTAGGTGAAACTTAAACATGCGCAAATGATCATCACCAACTCATCATCACGACTGCCCTCCACCCCCTGAGGCCTAATGTTTGTCCCTGTAGCATGCCACTTGGACTCTGGGGTATAAAAATGGCTGGGCAAGGGACCTCATGGTCCCCTCAGCTATGATGCTAGGTGAAGCATGCATATCAGAAGTTCAGCCCACCTAACTAAGCCTACCTGGCCTGGAGGGTAGGTGATCAGCAGAAGTAGGTCCCCCTTTTTAAGTTCCTCACTTATGGCACAAAGTGGAGTCGCAAAGAAGAGTCATTGTCTCTACCCAGCCAGCCTTCTCAAGTCAGAGGGATGCTCAAAAACGGACCCACATTTGTTCTGGTGTGCCGTCTGCTTCTTGTTGTAAGTAATAAAAGCTACTGCCCACGTGCCAACTCTCCAGGAATGCCTAATGTGTTCAGGCTCTGATCAGAAGGAGTGATATTCATGAAGGAAATCGTTATTAGCGATTGGTGACCTTTTTCTAATGGCCTTCTGTGAATGTCTCTCAGCTTTTAACTTTTTTTTTTTTTTATCATGAATGGGCATTAAACTTTTGTCAAATGCTTTTCTGCTTATCTCAAGACATTCATATTGTTTTTCTCCTTTATACTTAATATAGTGAAGAAGACTGACGAATACTCACACATTAAAGCAACTTGCATTCCTGGGATAAACCCTGCTTGGTCATAAAGAATTTTTGCATCTTTGCTTATAAGCGATATTGATCAGTAATTTTCTTTTTTTCTAATGTCTTTGTCTGGTTTTGTTAGGAAGGTTATGCTTACTTCATAAAGCAAGTGAAGAAATGGTCCTTTCACCTATGCTTTCTGGAAAAAAAAAAAAAAAACTGTGTAAGATCAGTGTTCTTTCTTCCACAAATGGTTGATAGAATTCACCAATGAAACCATCTGGGCTCACAGTTTTCTTTGTGGTAAGGTTTGAATAATGAATTCCAGTTCTTAAATAGATATGGGATCATTCATATCTTTTCATCTTGTGTCCATTTCACTAAGTGGTGGTTTTTAAGGAATTTGTCCTTTTCATCCCAGTTGTCAAATTTATTGGCTTAAAGCTATTCATAATATCCCCTTATCTTCCTTTTCATGTATGCAGGGTTTTTAGTAATATCCCATCATTAACTCCTGATATTGGTATGTTGTGTTCTCTCTTTTTTCTTCTTTGTTAGTCTAGTTAGGGGGTTATGAATTTTGTTGACCCTTTCAAAGAACTAACTTTGGTTTTGTCCATTCATTTCATTGTTTCTTTTCTATTGCATTGGTTTCTACTCTTATTTTTATTGTTTTCTTCCTTCTACTTCCTTTGGGTTTAATTTACACTATTTTTCCGGCTCAGCTAAGGTGGATATTTAGGTCATTCATTTTATACCCTTTTTTTTTTTTTTTTCCCTTGACAGCTTTATTAAGATATAATCCATATACCACACAATTCACCTATTTAAAGTGTATAATTCAATTGTTTTTAGTATAATCACAGAGTTGTGCAACCATCACTACAATCAGTTTTAGAACAATTTCATCATTCTAAAAAGAAACTCCATACCAATTAACAGTGTAAGAATGGCATGGCGAGGGCATCTGACTTCCTCTAACTTCACAAGGGGGAAGGAAAATCAAGATCAACAGCTCCAGGTTGATTCCTATGAGGCAGAGGTCAGGCATGCCTCTACCCTCCAAGCTTTTTACCAATTCTGACACCATCTGTCCCTCCCACGGTACTCTCTATTTCTCTACTGGATTGGATAATTCATTGTGATGGCCATGCAGAACTCAGAGACAATATTCACAATTATAGGGTTTATTAGGGAAGTAACAAGTTACAATCCAGCATCAGAAACGACTCAGGATACGGTTCTTCAGTCAGGACAGCTTCTCGGCCACACCCACAGGCAAACCTTTCCTTGGCCTTTGGCCTCTCAGCTCCTCAGGCCTTTTGGGCCCACCTGGCCTCTGCTCTGCTGGGGCAAGAGCTACAGAGCTCCTCCACATCTGCCAATAAGTGTCCAGAGGCACCCCACTCCACCAGTAAACCTTGGCCTGAAGGCGCTGTAACTGCCTTGCTCTGTGTGCTGGCACACCCATCGCACAGTCCCCTGCCAGTCTTCTGGTTCTGCTGCCTCTGCTGCTGCTGATTTTCTGCCACCATTTCTCACCACCTTGCACTGACTCTAGTGTTACAACTCTCTGTCTCGGTCTCCTGGGTCTAGGAGGCTCCCAGCACAGGAACCCTGGGTCCAAAGGATGCATTCCACTCCCAGCTCTTCTTTCTTGATGGTCGTGAGGTCCCCTCTGTCTGCCTCTGGGATGGCTCATTTTAAGCCTAGTGGAATGGCAAAACTGACCAATCCCCTTGTTAGGATTCCATGTACCTTATTTGTACAGTCCCACCCCCACAAGGGTACCATTCACCTTATTTGCATTATTAGCAAACTATCCAAGCCCCTTGTTGGGCCACAAGCACCTCATTTGGATAGTCTCACCCAGTCATTTCGTGGGAGTTGCAAGAGCAAGATTAAACACAGAAACACACACAAATAGGGAAAGACAGATGCCATGTGAGGATCGCCTACAAGTCAAGTAACCAAGAAATGCCCAGGGCTACCGACAAGGAAGGAATCAATAGGGCCAAGATCCTGATTTGGACTTTCAGCCTCCAGAACTCTTGAGAAAATAAATTTCTGTTCTTTAAAGCTAGCTACTTATGGTATTTGTGTTAAGATAGCACTAGATAACTAAGACTAGGTTGTTATAAACCCATTGCCGTAGAGTCAATTCCAACTCATAGCGACCCTATAGGACAGAGTAGAACTACCCCATATGGTTTCCAAGGAGCAGCTGGTGGATTTGAACTTCCTACCTTTCTGGTTAGCAGCCATAGCTCTTAACCACTATGCCACAAGGGTTTCCTTTTAATTCTACAGTTATGGCTTCATGTGTTTTTAAGCTCTATTATTAGACACACACACATTTACAATTATGATGTCTTTTTGATGAACTGACCTTTTTAACACTACAAAAAACCTTTCTTTTTATCTCTAATAATACTCTTTGTGTTGAAATTAACTCATCAAGATAGCCACGAGTTTTCTTAAGCTTATTATTTGCATGATATAACTTTTTCCATCCATTTACTTTAACTTATCTTGCTTGCTATTTAAGTTGCATCTCTTATAGATATATACAGGTAGTCGCTGACTTACAACATATTGGAGTTATGACAAACTGCACTTAAGACCATCCTTTTTTTTTTTTTTGGTAATATTGTTAGTAATATGCACTACATATGATGTTGCAGCACGTAATTTGCTGATGCTGTCATTCTAATGGAAACCCTACTGGCGTAGTGGTTAAGTGCTAACCAAAGGTCGCACAAATTATGAAAGCATAATAATGAAAACTAAAAAAAAAAAAAAGAAGTATTCTACTTACGTCAAAACAAACTTACAACTGAGTCATTGCAAAGGAACCTCACGGTAAGTTGGAGACTACCTATACTCAGGTCTTGAGTTTTCATTCATTGTGACAATCCCTGCCTTTGGATTGCAGTGTTTAGCGGATTCACACTTAATGTAATTATTTGCATGGTTGAAATAGTTCTATAATTTCACCATTTGCTTCATTTGTCCTGTCTATACTTTTTTTCTTGTTGTTCTTCCTTTTCTTCTTACTTTCATGTTAACTGAGTATTTTTTGGAATTTTAATTATTTATTGGCCTTTTATCTATACATATTTGCATAATTTGTTTAGCAGTTGATATGGGGATTACATGGAGCCCTGGTGGCATAGTAATTAAGAGCTTGGCTGCTAACCAAAAGGTCAGGAGTTCGTATCCACCAGCCACTCCTTGGAAACTCTATGGGGCAGTTCTACTCTGTCCTATAGGGTTGCTATGAGCTGGAATCGACTCAATGACAACGGGTTTTTTTTTTTTTAACTTAATCATTTACATTGTATTTAAAGTTTTTAAGTAATCTTTAGTGAGGCATAATTGACATAGAATACATTACAGAAAATTAAACTATACAATTTGATATATAGTCATGTATGGTATAACATCTGTTCTAGCAACATCCATCTGCATACACTTTCTCGTTCCATAAGGTTATAATAGAGCTTAGAAATCCCAATCGGAAAACAGGACTTAGCGGATGCAACCTGACCTAGTGAATGCAACAGCTTCCCGCACCAACACGTGCATCTCGTCTCTCTTGTATACAAAGCAGTTGCACTGTCAGGCATATAATGGTACGGTACATAGGGGCAGTCCCCAGATTATGAACGAATTCCGTTCCTACTACCTTTAAGTCAAATTTGTATGTAAGTAGAAACAATGAGGTATGGTTTGTATCTAACATCAGTTACCCAAGTATTTGTCATAGTATATAATATACAGTGTACCTTTCTATGCATAAAAAACATTAAAGAAACACTTCCAGATACACTAAAACATCTTTAACATAATAATAATATTCTGATGATGCACATCACAAAGTAGCATCTGTTTGTTGTTACGAACCATTGTACGTACCTTGAATTTTTAATATGATAGGCTTTACGGGGATTAGTTCATAACTATGGGTTGTACGAAAGTCAGACTTTCATAACCTGAGGACTTTCTGTAATATGATGTTCACACAAAGTCCAAATCACAGAATGTCCTATTTCACAGAACATATGGTGGATTTTAAGCGACTCGTGACTGTATTTTGACATCATTACATCTGTGAAACCATCACCACCATCAAGATAATGACCATACCCATCACCCCAAAAGATTCCTTCCTTCTGCCTCTTTGTAATCCTCCTCCCGTACTTCTCCTGTCCTGAGGCAACCATGGCTCTGTTTTCTGTCACTATTGATTAGTTTGTGTTTTCTAGGATTTCTTATAAATGGGATTATATAGTATGTATTCTTTTTCGTCTGGCTTCTTTCACTCAGCATGATTATTTTGAAGTTCACCTGTGTTGATCTGTGCATCAATACTTCATTCTTTTCCATGCCTGAGTGGCATTGCTCCTTTAATATTGTGGTACTAATATAAAATAGAAGAAACTTGCAGCTGGATAGGTCCGTTTATCACCACCACCTCCCCCCTGCACACATTCTTTTGCTACAGTTGTACATTACATGTACTTGTTATAAGCCCCACTAACAGTGTTATAATTTTTTTTTTTTTTGTACTTTAGAGGAAGGTTTACGGAACAAACTAGTTTCTCATCAAACAGTTAGTACACACATTGTTCTATGATATTGGTTAGCAACTCCACGACATATCAGCACTCTCCCTTCTCAATCCTGGGTTCCCTATTACCAAGCTTTCCTGTTCCCTCCTGCCTTCCAGTCCCTGCCCCAGGGCTGGTGCACCCCTTTAGTCTTGTTTTGTTCCATGGGCCTGTTCAATATTTGGCTGAAGGGTGAACCTCAGGAGTGACCTCATTACTGAGCTGAAATGGTGTCCGTGGGCCATACTGTCAGGGTTCCTCCAGTCTCCGTCAGGCCAGAAAGTCTGGTCTTTGTTTTTCACTTAGAATTTTGTTCTGCATTTTTCTCCAGCTCTGTCAGGGACCCTCTATCGTGATCCCTGTCAGAGCAGTCAGTGGTGGTAGCCAGGCACCATCTAGTTGTACCAGACTCAGTCTGGAGGCCATGGTAGATGTGGTCCATTAGTCCTTTGGACTAATCTTTCCCTTGTATCTTTAGTTTTCTTCATTCTTCCTTGCTCTCAAAGGGGTCAGGCGAGTGGAGCGTCCCAGATGGCCGCTCACAGGCTTTTAAGATTCCAGATGCTACTTACCAAAATAGAATGTAGTACATATTCTTTATAAACTACGTTGGGCCAATTGAGCTAGATGTTCCCTGAGACCATGGTCCCCACAGCCCTCAGCCCAGCAATTCAGTCCCTCAGGGAGTATGGAGCTGCCATGACCTTGCTCTATGCAGGTTGTGCTGGCTTCCCCAGTATTGTGTACTGCCTAACCCTTCACCAAAGTTTCCACTTAACTATTACGTGTGTTTCCATCCCGACCCCACCCCTCCCTTGTAAACATCAAAGGTTGTTTCTTTTTATATGTAAACTTTTCATGAGTTTTTACAGTAGTGGTTTCAGACAATATTTGTGCTTTTGTGATTGACTTATTTCACTCAGCATAACGCTCTCCAGCAGTGTTATAATTTTTGCTTTAAATATTGTATAGGTCACTTGACCATTATGGGCATCTGTGTCCCCATTTGTAAAACTAAAAGTCTGAACAAAATGATCCACAGGTCTCTTCTGACTTTATCATCCAATGACAAATAAGGGTCTATTCGTGCTTTTTCTATTGACTGATCATTCACATACTGTTATACTTTTTGGTTTAAATATTGTGTATATTTTCAAGAAATTAATTCTGTCTTCATTGACATGGGAACCAGGTGAAATCTCTGCCGCGTTCCTTAGCCTTGCCTGGGCTGCTTGAAGTCTATCCCACACATGTTTATTTCAGGGTCAATGAGATCTTCGGGTGGCTATATGTGCAGAATTAGGGGGCACTGTTCTCTTTCTCTATAAGATATACCCAGCTTTCAGGCATAGCAATGCAGAGTCCTGGTGGTTGCATGCCGTGCCCAGCAATGTGTGAAATGAGCTTCAGTACCAGTGGTGGTAAGGCTAGGTGCCCACTGTCGTGGTCCAGCACACCATGTGAACACTGTACATGGCTGCGCAGTTGGCAGGCCTGATCCTTGGGCTCTCCTGGAGATTCCATGACTCTCAATTACTTTCAAAAATCTCTTTATGCTTATTTAGATTGAGTTCTGGTATTCGTACCTGTTAAAATTAAACAACTCTCCAGAAGCCTGGACAATGCTCCAAGACTTCTGGGTGTCTTATCAAAAAATGTACCTGGACCCCTGCAAACCAACCTCATTAATATCTCAAGAATGCCCCTTCTTACTTTCCCGAGGACCTTGCCCACCGTGAAGTAAAGATGGTAGATAAAATAGAAATTTCTTTTTTCTAAGAATCCAATCATTTACATAGTTATTAGACTTCAAGGGCAGCTAATTGCTTTGCCCACATTAGAGATTGTGTCTACCCACAGACTCTACCTAATGGTATGTGTGTGAGAGAGAGGAAGATAGAGTGACAGAGACAGAGATGGAGAGACAGAGACAGATAAAGACAGTCTCAGAAGACAGAGAGAGAGAGTAAAAGAAGGCAGCAAGCTTCATGATCAAAGGAGAGAAGGCAAATAAAGAGGTAGGAAGGGGGTGGCTTTTTCCAGGTCTTGTCCCACATAGACCCTATTGGCCCTGCCTCTTTTCCCAGAAATGAATCATTAACTGGGGAATTTTCTTGTCTTCCACTTCCCCCACAAATGTTGCAAGAGTTAGACAATTTTACAGGGAAGTTTGGTCCTCACACTACTGTTTCCTGCTCAAGAAATCAACCCAGCAACACTTGTGTTTCCTCTCCAGGTTACACAGCCCTTACCCCTGCCACAACCAGAACTTGACTTTTTTATCTTAAACTGAGAAGTAGTGAGAGCCTGAATAAACAAATGCACAATGGCCAGAGCACATATAAAAATACAGAACTCTGGTGGATATAACTCTCTCAGCTTCTGCTTACCTGGGAATGTCTTAACAGAATTTCAGACTCTCGTGGAATACAGACTATCGGGAGCCACTGAGGGTGGACGAAGCCCCAAAACTATTGTTGTGAGATAATCTTTAAACCTTAAACCAAAAATGTTCCCTGAAGTATTCTTTGAACTGAGTAATAGTTTAGCATAGTTAGTAAAGAATGTCCTCCTTGAGCATTGTACTCTTTTAAAGAATTATCTATATGGTATCAAACTGACAACAGTAACTCAAAAGGTTAGATGAGAAGCTTAGAGGGCAGGGAGTTTATGTTAATGGTGGAAAAATAATTTGGAAAAGGAGAGTGAGAATGGTTGCACAACTTGAAGAACATAATGCCACTGAATTGTGCAGGTAGAAATTGTTGAATTGGTGTATATTTTGCCATGTAAATCTTTCACAACAAAAATAAAACAAGCTCTGTTCTAAGCAATTTATACAAATTAACTCATTTAATTCTTACCATCACCCAATTTTATAAGAATTATTTGGCTTCCATTAGGAGGTCTGCTCTCAGCTAGCACAGGGTCAATGCTGGAGGAAACCTGAGAGATCATTTAATGCAACCCCTTATTTCAAGAAATAAACATCAAGTTTAGAGAGGAAGAGAGTGACTTGTCCAGGGTCTTTTCACTACTCTTAAAACAAACAAAACAACCTCAGACGATTTCAGGACACAGGAAGACCTTGAGAACAATTCTAGGCTAATGTCTAACCTTTTTAACAACTGTGGAAACAGACCAAGAATAAAGGCTATTTATTCAGAACTGGTCATAGCAAGAGAGTCAGCCACCATCACTTGTTTTGGCAGAGACTCAAAGGAAAGCAGAGCAGTGAGATCAATTTATTCTCGCTTCCCCCACTTCTCCAAATACTGGAAACTGAAATGGCAGGAGATACCATTCCCTAGCCAAAAGACAGCTAGTGTTTTAAGGAGGACAAGGCAAAACACCAGAGACTTATTTTTCTCTGAGCTTCAATTTCTGCAACTGTAAAATAGAACAAATCATTCCCATCTCTCCAGGTTGTTAGAAAAATCAAATAACGGATGTGCAGCACCTGGCCAGTGCATGATACAACCCAACAGTCCCGGTTCAATGCACGTTACTGCCCCCATCCTCCCCCATCCCTGACCTGGAAGGTAGAGCCAGGCTTCTCTTCCATTTCTAGCTAAAAGAAAAGTGATCTAAGAACAGAGACTGAGGCCTTCTTGGCAGAGGCTGGGTTGAGGCACATGGATTTGGTACGTCTCACACCTGCTCTTCTGCAGCTTGTGCGAGGTGCTCACCATAAGGACACTGAAATAATTTTTAGACACATTTTTAGATGCCATCACTGTCATCACTTGATGTTTTGGGTTCCTCTGTATACCTCCACGACCACTCCACCATAGCTTTCTATCTAATTCTTCAGAAGCTACTGCTCTCAGCTTTAGGGAGCCATTGCCAAGGTACTAATACAAGCAGGTGGCAGCCCCTGCTGGGGTGGAGAACACTGTGCCCTGTGGCCATCTCAGCACCAGACTACAGACACCAACCCTGTCACAGTAAGACCATAACAAGAGCATAGGGAAACAGGCACACTGGAGTATGCTTAGTGTTTATATAACTGCTCTAATTTTCTTTTGGAGGACAATTTGGTTATACAGTCAGTCCCTGGGTTATGAACATCTGACTTATGCACAACCCATAGTTACAAACCAATCCCTTGTCAAAGCCATTGTATTAAAATTTGAGGTATATATAATGGTTCATAAAAAAAAAAAAAGGGCACTACTGTGTGACGTGCATCAAAACATTATTATTATGACCAAGTGGGATTTATACCAGGTATGCAGGGATGGTTCAACATTAGAAAAACAATTGATGCAATCCACTACATAAATAAAACAAAAGACAAGAATCACATGATTTTATCAATTGAGGCAGGAAAGGCATTTGATAAAGTTCAACACTCATTCATGATAAAAACTCTCAGCAAAATAGGAGTAGAAGGAAAATTTCTCAACATAATAAAGGGCATTTATACAAAGCCAACAGCCAACATCACCCTAAATGGAGAGAGCCTGAAAACATTCCCACTGAGATCGGGAACCAGACAAGGATGCCCTTTATCACCACTCTTATTCAACATTGTGCTGGAAGTCCTAGCCAGAGCAATTAGGCTAGATAAAGAAATAAAGAGCATCCAGATCGGCAAGGAAGAAGTACAAGTATCTCTATTTGCAGATGACATGATCTTATACACAGAAAACCCTAAGGAATCCTCCAGAAAACTACTGAAACTAATAAAAGAGTTCAGCAGAGTATTGGAATACAAGATAAACATACAAAAATAAGTTGGATTCCTCTACATCAGCAAAAAGAACACCGAAAAGGAAATTACCAAATCAATGCCATTTACAGTAGCCCCCAAGAAGATAAAATACTTAGGAATAAATCTTACCAGAGATGTAAAAGACTTATACAAAGAAAATTAAGTACACTTTTGCAAGAAACCAAAACAGACTTACAAAAGTGGAAGAACATACCTTGCTCAAGGATAGGAAGACTTAACATTATAAAAATGTCTATTCTACCAAAAGCGATCTATACACTTAATGCAATTCCAATCCAAATCCCAAGGACATTCTTTAATGAGATGGAGAAACAAATCACCAACTTCATATGGAAGGGAAAGAGGCCCCGGATAAATAAGGCATTACTGAAAAAAAGAACAAAGTGGGAGGCCTTACTTTACCTGATATTAGAACCTATTATACCCACCACAGAAGTCAAAACAGCCTGGTACTGGTACAACAGATACATGGACCAATGGAACAGAATTGAAAATCCAGACATAAACCCATCCACATATGAGCAGTGGATATTTGACAAAGGCCCCAAAACAGTTAAATGGGGAAAAGACAGTCTTTTTAACAAATGGTGCTGGCATAACTGGATATCCATCTGCAAAAAAATGAAACAAGACCCATACCTCACTCCATACACAAAAACTAACTCAAAATGGATCAAAGACCTAAATATAAAATCTAAAACAATAAACATCATGGAAGAAAAAATAGGGACAATATTAGGAGCCCTAATACACGGCATAAACAGTATACAAAACATTATTAAGATTGCAGGACAAAAACTAGATAACTGGGAGCTCCTAAAAATCAAACACCTATGCTCATCCAAAGACTTCGCCAAAAGAATAAAAAGACTACCTACAGACTGGGAGAAAGTTTTTAGCTATGACATTTCTAATCAGCACCTGATCTCTAAAATCTACTTGATACTGCAAAACTCAACTGCAAAAAGACAAATAAACCAATTAAAAAATGGGCAAAAGATATGAATAGACACTTCACTAAAGAAGACCTTCTGGTAGCTAACAGATATATGAGGAAATGTTCACAATCATTAACCATTAGAGATTTCATCTCACTCCAACAAGGCTGGCATTAATCCAAAAAACACAAAAGAATAAATGTTGGAGAGGCTGCGGAGAGATCGGAACACTTCTACACTGCTGGTGGGAATGTCAAATGGTACAACCACTTTGGAAATCGATTTGGCACTTCCTTAAAAAGTTAGAAATAGAACTACTATACGATCCAGCAATCCCACTCCTTGGAATATATCCTAGAGAAATAAGGGCCTTTACACGAACAGATATATGCACACCCATGTTTATTGCAGCACTGTTTACAATAGCAAAAACATGGAAGCAACCAAGGTGTCCATCAACGGATGAATGGATAAATAAATTATGGTATATTCACACAGCGGAATACTACGCATCGATAAAGAACAGTGAGGAATCTGTGAAACATTTCATAATGTGGAGGAACCTGGAAGGCATTATGCTGAGCGAAATCAGTCAGTTGCAAAAGGACAAATATTGTCTAAGACCACTATTATAAGAACTTGAGAAATAGTTTAAACTGAGAAGAAAACATTCTTTTGTGGTTATGAGAAGGGGGAGGGAGGGAGGGTGGGAGAGGGATATTCACTAATTAGATAGTAGATAAGAACTACTTTAGGTGAAGGGAAAGGCAGCACACAATACAGGGGAGGTCAGCACAACTGGACTAAACCAAAAGCAAAGAAGTTTCCTGAATAAACTGAATGCTTCAAAGGCCAGCGTAGCAGGGCAAGGGTCTGGGGACCATGGTTTCAGGGGACATCTAAGTCAATTGGCAAAATAAAAGCTATTAACAAAACATTCTGCATCCCACTTTGAAGAGTGGCGTCTGGGGTTTTAAACACTAGCAAGCAGCCATCTAAGAGGCATCAATTGGTCTCAACCCACCTGGATCAAAGGAGAATGAAGAACACCAAGGACACAAGGTGATTACGAGCCCAAGAGGCAGAAAGGGACACATGAACCAGAGACTACATCATCCTGAGACCAGAAGAACTAGATGGTGCCTGGCTACAACTGATGACTGCCCTGACAGGGAACACAAAAGAGAACCCCTGAGGGAGCAGGAGAGCAGTGGGATGCAGACCTCAAATTCTCATAAGACCAGACTTAATGGTCTGACTGAGACTGGAAGGGCCCCGGTGGTCATGGCCCCCAGACCTTCTGTTGGCCCAGGACAGGAACCATTCCTGAAACCAACTCTTCAGACGTGGATTGGCCTGGACAATGGGTTGGAGAGGGATGCTGGTGAGGAGTGAGCTTCTTGGATCAGGTGGGCACTTGAGACTATGTTGGCATCTCCTGCCTGGAGGGGAGATGAGAGGGTGGAGGGGGTTAGAAGCTGGCAAAATGGACACGAAAAGAGTGGAGGGAGAGAGCGGGCTGTCTCATTAGGGGGAGAGTAATTGGGAGTGTGTAGCAAGGTATATATGAGTTTTTGTGTGAGGGACTGACTTGATTTGTAAACTTTCACTTAAAGCACAATAAAAATTATTTAAAAAACATTATTATTATTATTATTACTGTGTTATTATGTAAAAGATGTTTTAGTGTATCTAGAAGTGTTTCTTTAATTTTTTTATGCACAGAAAGGTACACATTCACTATATACAAAGAAAAACATTTGACTAACTGACGTTACATAGGGACCATACCTACTTGTTCTGATTTACACACAAATTCGACTTAAAGACTTAGGAACAGGACTTGTTCATAATCTGGGGACTACCTGTATCTAAACAAAATTATAAGATTATTTAAGCCACTGACCTAGCAACTCCACTTCTAAAGATTTAGCCAATAGATTGGAGCACACAGATATGTGGACAGATGATAGAGACAAGGATATTTACCGCAATGCTGTAGAACTAGCAAAAAAAAAAACAATATAAATTAGCCGTCTGTAAGAAGGGATGGTAAACTTGGTTCATTGGTGTCTACTTCGCCTATGCTATAAAATACTATTCCAATGTTAAATAAGATAAATCTGAGAGTACTGACATAAAACATCTAAAGCAATTTTTTTTTTTTAGCTTCAGAATTTTTTTAAAAAGTGGTTTGTCTGTAAATGCATAGAAAAAGGGACTGCCAGGGGCCTAGGCTTCACATTCCCCAAACCATCTAATTCAGCTTTATGACCTTGTCTGCCCAGGTCATCCTCCCATTCACTATGGAGACACACTGGTCACTAAAATAAGCTCTTCATCAAGCAGCCTTAAACTTGGGCCCCACCCAATATAAACGTGTTTTAGAAATAAATTCTGTAATAATTCTGTGATTACAAAAGTGTTACTGCTTTTCTGAATTTAGTATTAATGTGCTAAATGGAAACCCTGGTGGCGTAGTGGTTAAGTAGTAGGGCTGCTAACCAAAAGGTCAGCAGTTCGAATCCGCCAGGCGCTCCTTGGAAACTCTATTAGGCAGTTCTACTCTGTCCTATAGGGTTGCTATGAGTCAGAATTGACTCGATGGCAGTGGGTTTGGTTTTTTTTTTGTGTGTGTGTGCTAAATGAAAACATTTAAGATTTCATCGTTCCCGTAACCTTGTTTTGGCATTTAATTTTTTTCAAATATACAAGGAACCTCAAAAAGTGCAATTAGCCAGCGACTTAACACACCTGGAAAGGAACTCGAGGTATGTGCACCCCAAACCCCCTCCCAAGAGTTTCTTCAGGATGAGCACCACTGCTGGTTTGTGGTCTCACAAGCTCTGTTAAAAGCGGAGCGTTGCGCCCCTCTCCTGGATCTACAGGTTGAGCCCAGGGGCCTTGGCTGTGTGATCGGGAACGACGGTATATACACAAGCCCGGTACACGCCGGTATGCAACAAAATGGCTGAAGGAATCTGGCGTAATTGAAGGAGCTGAAGGAGGCAGAGCGAATGTTTCTTCTCACTGCCTGTATTTTTAACCATTTTAGGAAGAGTGCAAAAAGCCAAACCTGTTGCTTTCCAGTAGATTCCGACTCATAGCGACCCTATAGGACAGAGTAGAACTGCCCCCATAGGGTTTCCAAGGCTGAAATCTTTACAGAAGCAGAAGGCCACATCCTTCTGCCGCCGACCTTTTCAGCTAGCAGCCGAGCGCTTAACCACTGCACCACCAGAGACAGAATTTAAAACATTTGCGCAAAAATTAAGAAAGGAAAGAGACTCTGTGTCGCTCTCTTGCGGGGAACCTGGTTCCTCCGCGGCTCGCTGAGAACTTTGCAGCTCCTTTCCTCTGCCTTCAGAGGTTTTTGTAATCTACCGCTGGGGGCGTAGAGCGCCTAGAGCCGGGCAGCGGCGTAGGAAAAGGGAGGCCGGCTCTTCTCGCTCTCGGGCCGGGTCGGTCCCACTGGGCCTGGGGACACGCATTTCTGCCCTCGACTCCACCGACCCGGTTGTCCTGCCCGGGCATGTCCCGGCCTCAGGAGAGCAGGAAGAAGCCCCAGCCAGCCCACCGGGGAACCCACTTTCCTTGCCCGATCCCAGAACACCTGACGCACCCTTCCCGGGCCAAGAATCGAGGCGGGCGACTCACCGGCATCAGGACACAGAAGGCGATGAAGAGAAGCATTTTGGGGCCCCAGAGCTTAGGCCTGGTTCCGCAGGTACGACCGGGGCCGCGGGCGTGCCCCGTCCGGGTCGCAGCCCCGCAGGCGGCCTGCGCGCAGGCTCCCCGCTGTGGCTTGACTCAAATTAGCGCTCGGCTTCCAGACCTGCCGCGGTCTTTAAACTTCGGCAAAATCAGTCAGGAACCAATCGATGTATTTCCTACAGTGCGGAATCTTCACCACTAGACCGCCAGTGCGCTGAGATCGCTCCCGCCCTACTGTCTCCACGCGCTGCTCTCAGTGAACCAAGGCGCACTCCTGGCCGGTTGGATCCAAACCAGTGTTGAAGTTCGGCCAACCGGCCCGCAATGGACGCCCCTGACAGTTGAACCTACTTCCAAAGTCTCGTCTGACTCACGCTCTGATTACGACTTGCGCACCCCTCTATGTGCTTTTCGGTGGGAAGAAAAAATGTGAACCAAATCTTTATGCTGACGACTGCAGCGCGCCTGTGGTTTGGTTGGGTGTCTCTGATCTCCGCCCCTGGTGAGATGGGAGGGGCAGCACTGGGCACCACCCAGACGCTGAGCCCTCTGCGGAGAACCCGGTAGTAGTAGGATTCACAGTTCCATTCAAGAGCTTTCTTTCCAAGCTCACCTACCCTCGTAAAACCTGAACTACCTTCCGTCCTCTGTCTTTGGTCCGCTCTCAGCTTCTGATCCTTCTCCCATCCCACCTCCAGTTCATGGGTGTCACTGTATTTGGAGTCCCTTGTTGCTCTAAAGGAGCCCTGGTGATGCAGTGGTTAAAGCGCTCAGCTGCTTACCGAAAGATCGGCGGTTTGAACCCAGCAGCCGCTCTGCCGTGTAAAGATGTAGCAGCCAGCTTCCTTAAACATTACAGCCTTGGAAACCGTATGGGGCATCTCTACTCCTGCGAATAAGGCCACGGTGAGCAGCAATCGACTCGATCGCAAAGGGTTGTTGCTCAAAAACTCGGGAAGCGCAAAACTTCCCGAGCATCTCCGTAGCCAGGTGCCTGCCACCAAGCAGACGCTCAATGAACGGATGGATGGACGGAATGAAGGACACAGACTCCATGACGGGCGGGGTCCAAATCCAGGGTCACTGGAGGCTTCCACATCTCCCCCCCTTTACCACCTCCCTGTTCCGGTAACTCCAGGTCAATCGTCTCTTCTGGTCTCGGCTTGGGATCACAGTTAAGATGTCTTCTTCGCTCTGCTTCCACTGATGTCAGGGAAGCCCGGGGAACACAATTCTGCCTATCTTCTGGTTTTTCTTTACCTGGGAGATTGTTTAAAACTCGGGAAGCAGCACCGCGGGGAAACTACCTACACAGCACAAGAAACTGGATGGACCTGGAGGGGGCACCCAGGTCGTTCCGGCTCTTTCAGCGGTCTCTACACACGCACAGTGCTGAGCGAACCCAAGGCGCTGGAGAATTCCGAATGTTGTCAAGTTACGTTCCTTCGCAAGGCGATTTAGGGGCTGGGAAATGGGTACCAGGCGGCAGGAACCCGAGGGCGCCTCCAGTCCCAGGCCCTGTCTCAGTGTTGCCTGGTCCTAAGCACACGGAACCTCGTGGGTACTAGAATCCAGTCCCAGGGGAGCGAGGACAGCCGGGGGAGTTGGCAGCCGCGGTTTGACCCCATGTCCAGGGTCTGCCCTGGACCAATTGTCCTACGTTGGGCAGCTCTTCGTCCCCGCGCAGTTAACCAGTGGGCGCCAAGTTTGTGACCGTACACTGTATGGTCATGGAAAATGGCTCCTTAAAACTTCGACTTGAATTGGTTACTGACTGACCCAACAGGCTTCTGGCCGCTCGAAATTAACTTGAAAGCGGAAATCTTCAAGAACTTTATAGAACAGAGGAAAGGTTTTTCATCTCGCCACGAACCTGGACCTCGAAAGCCCTGCTTCTGTGCAAGGCGTGAACTTGATCCTGCCAAGGGCTGCGCTTACCTGGCCCTGGGGAGGCCGAGCCCGGGGAACTGGGCGGGGTCGGGAGTTCGAATGTGCAGATCGGGCCAAAGAACTTGACTTCGAGAAAAACTCTTCTAGTGTGTAAACGGAGCCATCAGTACAAGCGGAACAGAATTTATATATATTTTTTTTAGTACGCGTGGCCTAGGCGAAGGGACCGCGGAAGCTCTGCGGCGCGCCACCAACCGCACCAGGCTTCGAGTTGGTGCCCAGCAAGTGTTTTACATAATGGATCGTCGGGTCACCCTGCCTTGGGCAGGAGGGCATGTCTTTGGGTCCGAAGAACGGGTGCCCGGGATTGCGAGGAGGACGCACCTTCACTCTAAAACCTTTCCCACTTCAGGGTTCTGGGCTGAAGGCCTTTCTTCTTTTAGGGTATCCTGTTGGCAAAAAGTCCCAGGGTGGCCTGAAAGCTTTGCACTCCGCTAGCAACCTAAGCGTTGGCGTTCAAACTCACCCAGCGGCGACGTGAAAGAAAAGGCCTGCGATCTGCCTCTTCGTAAAGATTACAGAAAAGAAAACCCAATGGGCCAGTTCTACTCTGTAAAACATGGGATCACCATGAGTCCGAATCGACTTAATGCAACAGGATTTTTGGCTTTTTTTTTTTTCCATTGACAAATATGTGCAAGTTTATTCTAAGGTCCCCATAACCTAACCCCCCAAATAACTAGTTAAACTCTCCCAGAATGTTTTCCCGGCACACACTAGATACGCGTAGAATACACAGAAAAGATTCACACACTTAAATCTTGTTTTGCTAGTTCTTGCTTTTTTTTCGTTTTAACACTATTGAATGTCTTGCGTATTTGCCTTCCTAAATCTACCTCACTCTTTGTAGGAGTCGCACAGAATTCCCTCAACGGTGGGCAGAGCTGAGAACTACCATGTGCTCCACGAAAAGCTGTACTGGGAGGGACCTTGGGTGCTGAGGGCAGTGAGGGGGAGCTGAGGCTCAAACTGGCTGAGAGGCTTGTGAACTGAGGTGCCCCCATTCCCTGGCTGTGTGCCCGTGGGACCTTTTCCTGCCCATGGAAAGTGCCCAGGACGCCTGCTTCTGGGAGGAGCTGCCAGGCAGGATCTCCACCGAGCACAGCGTCTCCGTCTCCTTCAGCCTGGGAAGCTCAGCTGTGGGACTTGCAGGAGCTGCGCTCCTAGAAATGTAGGGTCCAACACATCAGTCAGTCAGAGAAGACGGGGTGTTCTAAATTATTGCGCCATCTCAGAATGGCTATCCTTTTAAAAGCGCTGTTTTAAATTCTAAGTGCCTTGCCTGCCCTAAGGATCCCCTTTTCAAAGTCAATACTGGGGACAAGTCAATCTACCTTAGGTACATTCTCAGAATTGAAAATAACCTATGAAAACTTACATTTTTTCTGAAGATCAGTGGATTGACTATGAGTCGGAATGGACTCAAGAGCAACGGATTTGGACTAACAGTTTCAATTTTACTTTAAAAAATCTAAGTACTTAGTGAGACAGGTAGGTTGGAAAGTACTGCCGTAGATATTTTGCAATAAGTATTTGTTAATTAATTACCAATTTACAATTGAATTACTTAGAAGATTTTGTTTAAAAACATAGAAATGATCCCTTACTGTATATTCCCGTTGGGAAGTTTACATCTTAAAAGCTTTAATTATTAGTACTTACATGATTCGATGGAAACCTGATGGTTCAATATTTAAGCGTTTGGCTGCTGACCAAAAGGTCGGCAGCTCAAATCCACCAGCTGCTCCTTGGAAAGCCTGTGGGGCAGTTCTACTCTGTCCTATGGAGTGCCATGAGTCGGAATCGACTTAGGGCAATGGGTTTGGGTTTTTATATAATCTGATAATTTACCTTTTACCCTGTAATTTCATAAAATTAAAATTCTAAATGATAGAACATTCGGGACATGGTATAGATTACCCCACCCCCCAATGTGGAACCCAGAAGAAAGAATGCTACATGGCTCTGATTATGTCGTTCACTTTATTTTACAGATGAACGAACTCAAGTCCTATTTTGTCTTCCTGACTCTCTGAGTCTCGCGATGGTCACAAGGATTGCATTTTGCAATCTGGGGGTCGGTCCCCATTCACATTGGGGCAATGTCATACTTCTTGTCACCTGATTCAAAGACAGGAATCTGAGTCATCTTTGACTGCTCCACCTCCCTTGTGTATCAGAGCCAGGAAGTTACCAGATCCTGTCACCTCGATTGTTAACAGTTTTTACATCTGTCTGTACTTGCCATTTCATCTGCCAAGATACTTATCTTCCTTGCTTTCAGTATCCTAATTCCAGTAAGTTGCCTGTCGTGATTCCTGAGCCCAGGGTGAGTGCACCAGTTGTACCGATACAAAAAGAAATAAAGAAAAGAGACGCTCTGTCGTTCCCTAGCAGAGAACGGGGTCCTTCCTTGATTTGCTCAGGAGTTTGCCACTCTACCCCGCTGTCTCCCTAGGTTTTGAAATTCACTCCGGGGTCGTTCAACTTGAGGAACCACAGAGGAGCGGGGAGGGGGCGGCCAATTGCACTTTTCCAGGTTCTTTGTATGTAAAAACGAATAATAAATACCAGAAAAAAAGGTACCCAAGTGATGAAATTTTAAATGTTTTCATTTAGCACATTAATAGTAAATTCAGAAAAGCAATAACACTTTTTTAGTCACAAAACTATTATAGAATTTATTCCTGAAATAGTAGTTTAAATTAGGTGAGACCCAAGTTTAATGCTGCATGATGAATAGCTTATTTTAGTGACCGGTGTGTCTCCAGGTTGAACATGAGGATGACCTGTGTAGACAAGGTCATAAAGCTGAATTAGATGGTTTTGGGAATGTGAAGCCCAGACCCCTGGCATTGCCCTTTTCTATGGATTTACAGACACAACCACTTTTTTAAAAATTCTGAAGCTAAAAAAATTGAGACTTCATGTGAATCATCTATGGCAACACAGCATTTGCGCTATCTTCCTCCCTTCTCCCTTTCTTCTTTCCTTCCTTCTTTTCTACCTTTCTTCCTTCTTTCCCTCCTTCCTTCCTTTTTTAAACTGTGAAATGTTGTAGAGGTACCAAAAGGTATAGAAAGTAATAGAGTGGACCATAATGTTTTCATCATTTTGCCCAAGAAATAAAATAATTATAGATGCAGTTGAGATCCAAGAAAAATCCTTGCCCACCATCTCCCCTCCCTGTAGCACATTCTTGTCCAGTGGTAGAATCTCTAGGTTCAGGAGATGGAGGTCTCTGTGCTGTTCACTCCACCTTCCGCTCTTTCTCCTGGCTTCCTGGGTCAACCTTCCCCTCAGCCTCATCACCCTACACCAGGGTGTCAAATTCACTTCTTAGCCTCAGGCCCCCCATCAACTGAGCTGTAATGCACTCCAATGCCAATGTTATTTTCCTAAAGCTATATCAAATATAAGATAACAAATTTTTGTGCCAAGTGTTTTGTAGAAAGAGCAAGATCTTTGGGGTGGAATGGGGACATCAGCCACCATCTGCTAGAACCACAAGAATGGTTTCTTGATCAAAGGTGGCAACATATAGAAGGAGAAAAACAAAAACCCAGTGCCGTCGAGTCGATTCCAACTCATAGATCCTATAGAAGGAGAGTTGAAAACTATAAACTACATTACACATGTCTGAGACTTTATTATTGTTTATATTATGAAAAAGTCTGTACTGCCTACTTTGATATTTAAGACACTCCCAGAACCAGCATCTTCCTATTTGTGTATTGCTTTCCAATCCATTTCCTTCTGGTTTCTCTTTTAGCCTATTTATGTTTCACAGTTAGCTGCGTTGTAGAGAGGGAAAGGGAGTCCTGTTACTTATTGTTAAGTTTCCCTAACTGTTCTCCTCCTTCCTATTTGAGAAAAGACTGTTTTCTGACTAACTTTGGAGCTGGTTCCTGGTCACCGAGTCATCCAGAGGAGAGCTCCCCAATGCCTTTCCCTCTTGTCAACATCTGATTTGAATCAAGTGGAAATCCCTATCAGCCTCACTTCCTGTCACCATAATGGCTATAATGGTGTTGCCACAGAATAGGCATGGAGACATTTGGAGATGTCCAGAGTTGGCTTCCTAGCAGTTGCCTTACATGGATAGCCTCACAGTCAAAGGCAGTTCTCAGTGCTCCCAGTGACAATGGACATCTGTGGTGCTGTGTATGTGTTTCCTTAGGGATATTCAAAATGCCATAGCCTAAAGTTAAAATTTTCAGGCTCCTTAGATTTCTCCACAGCAATATTCACTGTCATAAGCAATGGCAAAATGTCTGTAAGATTGGAGGGAAAGATTTTGAGGCTCAAGATTATTGTTTCTAGTCAATTTTTTGTTTGAGTTTAAAAGCAACAGGCAGACATTCTCAAACACGAACAAATCGAAGGAAGTCAGTATCCAATTCAGCCATAAAAAAAACCCTAAACTATCAAATGAACCATAAAGGACTAGTGTTATACACAGAATCCAAATAGATAATGGACTAAGGCTAAACAAGTGGGGAATTAATCAGTGCAGGTTAGAGGGGAGAAATAATGTAGGCAACAAGATCACAGGTTCAGGGCACGGAAGTGGGAGGGAGTTTAAGGGTGTGATTACCTCATCTTCCAGAGCAGGGAGTCAACATATATTATCTAAATTTGAAACAATGGCTGCAACTTGTCAATAGTTCGTTTAATCTTTTTTCTTGACTTTGAAGGGTCAGTCTTTTAGGAACTCTATTAGTGAAGAAAGGTCCCTGGATGGCACAAATGGTTTGTGCTCAACTGCTAACCTAAAGGTTGGCGGTTTGAGCCCATCCGTCGGCACAACAGATCTGCTTCCATTAAGATTACAGTCAAGAAACCCCTATGGAGCAGTTTTTACTCTGTAATACATGGAGAAGCCATGAATCAGAGCCAACTGTATGGTGACTAACAACATTAGTGAAGAAACGGTATCTAAAATTCAACAATTTTTATTTTTACATCAATTTCATTTTTATTTCTGTTTTAAGTAAAATTAAAATAAATATTCCACTTTCATATTAATAACTTATAAACACATACCACATATTCTGTTTGAGTAACAAATACATAAGATTTTTACTGGAGTAAAATTTACATACAGCAAAATGCACAGTCCTTAGTTTACAATTTGATGCATTTTGATAAATGTAAACAACTGTGTAACCAGCACCCAGTCAAGATATAGAACATTTCCATCAACCAGATAATTCCATTGTGCCCTACTCTTTTTAATTCCCACCCCTCACTGGCAGCCATTATCCTGATTTCTAGTAACATATACTAATTTTGCTTGTTTTTAAACTTCATATAAATGATATCAAAAAGTAAGTATCCTTCAGTGATAGAAAAATACATTGATTAAAGGTAAAGTTACACAGTTGATTATTGCAAGCTCAGTAAGTTGTACACCCGTAAAAAGTTGAACTGGCAAATTGTGTGATAGATATATTTACAACAACAAAAATAAAAAATAGCTGCTGAAGCTTTTTACATACAATCAAGCACCTCATGGGATTTGATTCCTTGGTTTGGATGTTCAGGGTCATGGTTTCATCGGACAGCCCAGTTAACTGGCCTAAAAACGTGTTTAGTGTTTCTGTTCTACCTCCTAGTTCATTACATAGTGCCTGGGGTCTTAAAAGCTTGCAAGCAGCCATCCAAGGCACAACAGTTGGTCTCTATTCACCTGGAGCAACAGAGGAAGAAGGAGAGTCAGGAATAGGAGGAGGATATAGAAAATGCAGCTAATTGCCTCTATGAGCAACTGCCTTCTTTGCCATGAGACCAGAAGAACTGGATGGTGCCCAGCTACCATAACTGAACATTTTGATCAAAAATTCTAAAGAAAAATCCCAATCGGGGTTGAGGGGGAGGGGATACAGAACAGAATTTCAAATTCTCATGCACTCTTGACTTTCAAGAGCCATGGAGAGTAGATAAACCCCTGAAACTATTGCCCTGAAATAATCTTTAAACCTCAAACCGAAAGTGTCCCATGAAGTCACCCTAAAACCGAGCAAGAGTTTAGCTTAACAAGTAAAAAAGATCTGCCTTGAGCATTATGCTTTTTTAAGAATTATCTTTATGGGATCAAAGTGACAACAGCAACCGAAAGATTAAGCAGGAAACTTAGGGAGCAGTGAGTTTATATAGTGAGGGAGGAACAACTCAGAAAAGCACGGAGAAAATGGTTACACAACTTGAAGAATGTAATTGATGTCACTAAATTGCACATGTAAAATCTGTTAAATTCGTATATGTTTTGCTGTTTGTATTCTCAACAAAATAAGCAGCAACAAAATAAATAAAATTTAGGCAAAAAATAAGTATTTTTTTTTTTCTGGCTTCTTTTGCTAACCATAAGCTTTTGAGATTCATCCATGTTTTGTGTGTATCAGTAGTTTATTTATTTATTTTTTACTTGGTGATATTCCAGTGTATGTGTATAACATACTTTATCTATTTGCCTGTTAATTAACCTTTGGATTCTTTCCATTTGGGGGGCATTTTTAATAAAAATGATATAAATATTTTGGCTAGTGCTAAAAAAACTAATATAAAAACATTTCGTGGACATATGCTATCATTTCTCTTGGGAAATTCCTAGGAGTGGATTTACTATGCCACTGTAAATGTGTGTTTAACTTTATAAGAAACTACAAGTTTTCCCAAGAGGTTGTATCAGCTTATCTCCAGTAATGTAGGTGAGTTCAAGCTGCCCCATATTCTTACCAACTTTTACAGCCGTCAGTCTTTTTAATTTAATGTCTTCCAATGGGTATATAATGTTCTCTCATTGTGCTTTAAATTTGCGTTTCCCTGATGATTAAAGATGTTGAGTCTCTTTTCATGTGCTTGTGGCCTTATGGATATTTTCTTTAATGAAATACCTATTCAAGTTTTTGCCCACTTTTTAAAGTTGAGTTCCTGTTTCTTTTCTTGTTTCAAGATTCATTCTTGTAGAGTTGTAAGAGTTCTTTATGTACTCTAGATATAAGTCTTTCCTCAGATTGATATGTCGTGAATATTTTCTTCCAGGGAGTGGCTTGCTTTTTTCATTTTAAGTATCTTTAGATGTCCTTCATCAAACTGAGGAAGTTCCCTTCTATTCTGAGTTTCCTATAAAAATTTTTAAACTGCACTTTAGCTGAAGGTTTACAGAGCAAATTAGTTTCTAATTAATCAATGAATACACATATTGTTTTGTGACATTGGTTGCCAACCCCATAACATGTCACCCTCTCCCTTTCTCAACCTTGGGTTCCCCATTACCAGCTTTCCTGTCCCCTCCTGCCTTCTTATTCTTGTCCCTGGGCTGGCGTACCCATTTAGTCTAGTTTTTGTTTTGTTTTGTTTTATGGGCCTGTCTAATCTTTGGCTGAAGAGTGAACCTCAGGAGTGACAGCAGTACTGAGTTAAAAGGGTGTCTGGGGGCCATACTCTCGCGTTTTCTCCAGTCTCTGCCAGACCGGTAAATCTGGTCTTTTTTTGTGAATTAGAATTTTATTCTACATTTTTCTCCAGCTCTGTCCAGGACCCTGTATTGTGATCCCTGTCAGAGCAGTCGGTGGTGGTAGCCAGGCACCATCTAGTTGTTTTGGACTCAGTCTGATGGAGGCTGTGGTAGTTGTGGTCCATTAGTCATTTGGACTAATTGTTCCTTTTTGTCTTTGGTTTTCTTCATTCTCCCTTGTTCCAGATGGGGTGAGACCAATGGAGTATTTTAGTTGGCCACTCACAAACTCTGAAGACCCCAGTTGCTACTCACCAAAGTAGGATGTAGAACATTTTCTTTATAAACTGTTATGCCAATTGAGTTAGATGTCCCCAAAGACCATAGTCCCCAGCCATCAGCCCAGTAATTTGGTTCCTCAGGGAGTTTGGATGTGTCTATGAAGCTTCCATGACCTTGTCTTGATCAAGTTGTGCTGACTTCCCCAGTATTGTATACTGTCTTACGCTTCACCAGTTACCACTTATCTTATGTCTATTTAGTGTGTTCCCATTCCCACTCCTCCCCTCCCTCACAACCATCAATGATCCTTTCTTTCTGTGTGGAAACCTTTTCTTGAGTTTTCATAATAGTGGTCTCATACAGTATTTGTCCTTTTGTGATTGATTTATTTCACTCAGCATACATGTTGTGAGATGTTTCACCGATTCATCATTGTTCTTTACTGTTGCATAGTATTCCATTGTGTTTATATATGATAATTTGTTTATTCATTCATCTGTTGATGGGCAACTAGGCTGTTTCCATCTTTTTGCTGTTGTTAATAGTGCTGCAATGAACATGGGTGTGTTCATATGTCTATTCATGTGACAGCTCTTATTTCTCTAGGCTATACTCCTAGGAGCGGGATTGCTGGATCATATAGTATTTCTATTTCTTGCTTTTTAAAGAAGTTTCATATTGTTTTCCAAAATGGTTTACCATTTTACATTCCCACCACCAGAGCACAAGTGTTCAAACCTCCTGCAGCCTCTCCACCGTTTGTATTTTCTGTTTTTTTCATTTTTGCAAGTACTTTTGGGGTGAGATGGTATCTCATTGCAGTTTTGGTTTGCATTTCTCTAATTGTTGGTGATCTGGAGCATTTCCTCATGTGTCTGTTAGCTGCCTGACTGTGGTGCAGACCTGAGGAGGCTTCGTGCCGGAGTCTCTCCACCTGAGCAGTATGGCACAGCCCATCAAGAAGGAGGGGGCAATGCACGGGGCTAGGTGGATGGGAGAAAAGTAAACAAGGGAGAGATAGAAGAGACAAAAAAGAAACAAAAACAAATAAATAAATAAAATGGAGCTGAAGGAGCTGGTCCATGACAGTGGCACAGCCCCGGAGAGGCCGAGAGCCATTGACTCTTCAGCCGTGCATTACAGCACGGCCCTCAAGACAGGGTGGGTGTGTTGCACAGGGATAGGTGGGTGGAAGAAAGGAAAGGAAGGAAGGAAAGGAGAGAGAAGAAATAAAAAAAAAGAAAAGAGCAAACAAACAAAAAAACGTGCCACTAAGCGACCCAGTTGAAGGGGGTAGTGCAGACTTGGGGACACTGTGGACTAGTGACTCTCTAGCCAAGTGGTGCAACACTGCCTGTTGAGAAGGGGTGCGGGCAGCTCGTGGGCTAGGTGTGCTGGGAAAGGAAAGGAAGGAAGTGAGGGAGAGAAGAAACTGGCAAATAAGAGGGGGAAAAAAAAAGCTACTAAGGGAGCCTGCCAGAAGGTGCAGGACAGACCTGGGGAGGCCATGCACCAGTGACTCGCTAACCGAGTGGTGTGGTACAGCCCACCAAGAGGGTGCAGAGACGTCAGACAGGGCTAGGTGTGCGCGAGAAAGGAAAGGGAAGAAGGATGAAAGAGTAGAAACTGGAGAAAAAAAAAACTAATAAGATAAAAAATGACACTGAAGGAGCCTGCAGATAGGGGCAGTGCAGACCTAGGGTGGCTGTGTGCCTGTGCCTCTCTAGCTGAGTGGTGTAACATAGCCCATCAAGAAGGGGAAAGGATGGCACATGGGGCTAGGTAGGCAGAAGAAAGGAAAGGAAGGAAGAGAGGAGAAACAAAAAAAGGCAAAAAAAAAAAAAAAAGCAAAAAATATGGCATTGAAGGAGCCAACCAGTGGGAGCAGGGTGGACCTGGCCAGCAGTGAGCTGGTGTCTCTCAGGCCAACTGTGGCCCATTGGAAAGCGGTGGAGGCCATGTACAGGGAAGAAGGGCGTGGAGTTCAAAAGCATGTACCACTGGTTACCAGATGCTCTGTCTCCTGTTTGGAGTTCCATGAAGTTGTTTTCCCATATTCCCTGTCTGAGTTCCGTGGTGACCATAGTCTGGTAGGGGACCTCCACTCTGTAGCTCTCCTCATTCTCTGTTGTCTGTCAGTTTCTTATTCCATTAAGTGTTTGATCAATTCCAGGACTGACTTTTGCCTTGGTTTTACTTATTTTTGGGGGTCTTTGCTGCAGAGGGACAGCCTGGTGCTTCTGTTTATAATGCCATGTTGGCTCTGCCTCAGTTTGCTATAAAATTTTCTCATAAATGGGTATTAAATCTTGTCAAATGATATCTTTCTGCATCTACTGACATGCTCATATGGTCTTTCTCCTTTATTCCATCAAAATCGATTGACTTTCAAATATTAAACCTACCTTGAATTCCTGGATTAAATTTTATTTGATCATAATATATTATCCTTTCATACACGGTTCTAGATCTGGTTTGCAAATACTTTCTTACAGATTTTGTGTATTTACATTTATGAAGGATATTGGTCTGTGTGTGAGCGTGTATATTTGTTGTTAGGTGTCTTCGAGTCAGTTCTGACTCATAGCGACCCTATAGGACAGAGTAGAACTGCCCTCTAGGGTTTCCAAGGAGCAGCCCTTGGATTTGAACTGCCAACCTTTTGGTTTTTCGTTACTGTTACCTCTTTTTCCTCCTGTCTTGACTGCTGACGTTCCTCAGTGATTCTAATGACTATATTATGGGAAGCAGCCTTCCTGCGGATTTTCTTCTACACATTGCAGGGCTATCTTTATTCTTAAAAAAAACTAAAAATTGAAAAAAAAAAAAAAGGGTGAAAACTGTCACTAAACTCACAGGGGATTCACAGAAAACCATTTAGCCCACCTTGAGTAAAAGGTAGATTCCTCATTGTTTTCTTAAGCTCATTGTAATAAAAAAATCTAATTCAGCATCATTGTGCTACCTCAAAGGCAAAAATATTTTAAGGTCTTTTTTGATCCTGGGTTATAGGCTTAGTGTCCGCTATGCTGCCATAGCTCTCTCTCTCGCTTTCTATAAATATGTACATATACTTTTTTTAGTGTCTTTTTTCAAGTTTAGGTATCAGGGTTATGCTAGTCTGATAAAACAAGTTGGGAAGTGCTCCCACTTACTCTATATTCTTGAGAGTTGTGTAAGATTGGTATTGTTTCTTCCTTAAATATTTGATAACACTCACCAGTAAGATCATCTGGACCTAAAATTTTGTTGTTGTTTTGTTTTGCTTTGTGTGTTTGGAAGCTTTTAATAATACATTTGAATCCTTTAATCAATATGGAGCTATTCAGATTTTTTATTTCTTTGTTACTTTTGTCCTGTAAAAAATTTTTTAAAATTTGTCTATTTTATCTACACTGTAAATTTAATGGCATAAAGATATTCACAATATTCCCTTATTTTCACAATGATCTAAAGTGATATCTTCCCTTTTATTCTGATTTTGGTAATTTTTTGTTTTTCTTTATCAGTTTGCTAGGGATTTATAAATTTTATTAATCCTTTCAAATAATTATGTTTATTCTTTTTATTATTTCTGTTTTTTCTTTTTACTATTTTCTGTTTCATAGATATCGTCTCTTATATTTATTATTAGCTTTCTTCTACTTTTTGTTTATTTTGATCTTCTTTTTGTAGCTTCTTAAGTGCAAATCTAGATCAGTGATTTTAAATTTTGCTTCCTTATTAACATAAACATTTACACCTATAAATTTTCCTCTAAGCACTTCTCTATTTACTTCCCATAAAAATATATTTTACATTATCATTATTATCCTGTTTGAAATATTTCTAATTTCACATGCAATTTCTTCTGCGATCCATGGATTGATTATTTAGAAGAGTGATATTTTGTTTCCAAATATATGCATGTTTTTTATTGTTAGTGATTTCCAATTCAATTCCATTGCAATCAGAGAACACACTCATATGATTTCAATCCTCTTAAATTTACTGAGACATGTCTTATGACCCAGAATATGGCCTACCTTAGTGAACATACCATGTGCACTCAAAAATAATTAATATTCTACAGTTGTCAGATATAGTGTTCTATAAATGTTAATTACATCAAGGTGGTTGATGGTTTTTTCCAGATAATCTATGACTTTACTGATTTTTTTTACTAGTTTTTCTATCAGTTGTGGGGAAAGGGATGTTAAAAATCTCTATGATCTTAGATGTGTTTTTTTCTCCCATTAATTCTGTCAATTTCTGCTTCAAGACTTTGATATTCTGTTATTAGGTAAGCACACTTTTTTTTAATGTTATGTCATTCTGATAAATTGATCTTTTTATCATTACATGTTTCTCTTTATTTTTGGCAATATGCCTTATCTTGTATCTACCTTGTTTGATATTACAAGAACCACATCAATGGTCTTATGCTTACTGGTTTTATTATATATCTTTTCTCATTTTTTATTTAGTTTTCCCATTACTTAATTATTTCATTTATTTACAGTACATCTATTTTAGACAGCTTGTAATTTAGACATTTTTTTTTCCACCTGGTTGGATAATCTCTGCCTTGCAATTGGATGATTTGTCCCAGTCATATTTAATTTTTTGGCCATATTTGGAAAATATGATCAGTCGCAAAATCTAAATTTTGCCTTTGTTTTCGAAAAATGCTTTCAATGACTATAGAATAATGGGTTCACAGGTTTCTATCACTACTTTAAAGATCCTGGCATCTATTGTTTCTGAGGAGAAGTCAGTTTTCTTAGACACAAAATTTTCTTTTTACCTTTGACTATGATGTGCCTAAGTCACGTTTTCTTTACATTTATCTTTCTAGGGGTTTTCAGGATGTCTTGAATTTCTAAGTTGATGTTCTTCACCAAATCTGATAAGTATTCAACCATTTATTTCTCAAATACTTTTCCATCTCCGTTCTTTTTCTCTTTTTCCTTCTTGGTCTCCAATTCCACATCCATTAGACTGCTTAATATTTTCCCACAAGTCACTCAGACTCTGTTCTTTGTTTGTTTTGTTTTAATCCCTTTCTCCTCTGTTCTTCAGACTGGATGATTTCTGTTGATCTCTCTCAGTTTCACTCATTCCTTCTGCAGCAATCTTCACTCTCTGTTAAGAATATCCAGTGAATTTTTCATTTCAGGTAATGGGCTTTTCTGTTCTAAAGTCTCTATTTGGTTTTTCTTTTATAGTTATCATTTCTCTACTGACATTCCCTATTTTCACTCATTTTGACCATTTCTTCTGCAGTCCCAACATATTTTTTAAAGCTCCCTAGGTGGCACAGACAGTTTACTATTCAACTGCTAACCTAAAGGTTGGTGGCTCAGACCCACCCAGCAGCTCCATGGGGGAAAGATTTGGTGATCTGTTTCTGTTAAGATTACAGCCAAGAAAACACTATGGAGCAGTTCTACTCTGTAACACATGGGGTCCACATGAGTCAGAAATGACTTGACAGCAGCTAACAACAAAAAGTGAGATTCTGCTGTGAATCAGTTAAGAACCACTGTAAAAGCAGAAATTCTATTTGGAAGGAAGAGATATTCAATGGGGAGTGTCAATAGTTGTTATTGTTAGCTTCCATGTCAGCCTCCTACTCAGGCACAATAGAATGCAAAGCCACCTGGTCCTGTGCCATCCCCATGGTTGACTGAAGACCAGAGCATTGTTATCCATAGGATTTTCATTAGATAATTTTTGAAAGTAGATTTCCAGGGCTTTCTTTCTAGCCCATCTTAGTCTGGAAGCTCTGCTAAAGCTTGTTCAGCATCACTGACAGACAGGTCATGGCTGTTCATGAGGCACATTGGCCAAGAAAAAGATTTTTACAGGCTAATAATATTATTTTTTTAATATACCTCAGTTTACCTCAATGTATCACTAGTAGTTATACATTACATGGGCAGGGCCAGAATAAAATCAAAAGTAAACTTGTTACCACTGAGTTGATTCTAACTCATAGTAATCCTATAGGACTGAGCAGAACTGCCCTATAAGGTTTCCAAGGTGGATTCAAACTGCCAACCTTTTAGTTAGCAGCCAGGAGCTTAACTACCTCACCATCAGGGAGGGCCTTCTAATGAAACAATAGTTTAATTAGTCAAGAATGTTTGCCTTACATTGTGCCAAAAGCCCTAGCTGGAGCAATAAGGCAAGAAAGAGAAATAAAGTGCATCCAAATTGGAAAGGAAGAAGTAAAACCATGCCTATTCACACATTATATGATCCTATACATACAGAACCCCAAAGATTCTACATGAAAACTGCTGGAACTAATAGAAAGATTCAGCAGAGTAATAGGATACAAGATCAACATACAAAAATCAGTTGGATTCTTATATACCAAAAGAGAGAGCTTTGAAAAGGAAATTAGGAAAACTATACCATTTACTATAGCCCCTGAAAGATAAAATACTTAGGAATAAATCTAACTGGGGACATAAAAGACCTGTATGAAGAAAACACTACTGCAAGAAATCATTGAGGGAGAAAGAAGTGGCAGCCTGCTTCAGTAGATTATACCTTGGAAACACTATGGGGCGGATTTACTCTGTCCTATAGAATCGCTATGTCAGACCACACAGCAATGAGTGTGGTTTTTTGTTTTCTTTTGTTTGTGTGTTTTGGTATCATTTGATTTAAAGATGACTCCAGGGAACAATTTTATTTTAAGGATTTTAAGGTTTAAGATTTAAAGATTACCTCAGGGCAATAGCTTTGAAGGGTCCTCCAGGCTCAATAGCTCTAGAAGTCTGGGTTCCGTAAGTATTTGAAATTCCTTTCCACAGAATCATTCACGTTGTTGCATGTGGTTGTGATTTGTTATTGTCATTGCACTAATATTTCACTGTAAGATATGTTGTTTTTGCTGTTAGGTACCACGGAGTCTGTTCAGACTCATAGCAACCTCATGTCTAACAGAATGAAACACTTCCCCATCCTGTGCCTCCTCACAACTGTTATGCTTCAGCGCATTCTTGCGGACAATGTGTCAATCCATCTTATTGAGGGCCTTCCTCTTTTTCGCTGACCCTCTACTTTACCAACCATGATGTCCTTCTTTAGGGACTGGTTACTCCTGATAACATGTCCAGAGCATGTGAGATGAAGTTTTGCCATTCTTGCTTCTAAGGAGCATCCTGGCTGTACTTCCCCGACAGATTTGTTCCTTCTTTTGGCAGCCATGGTATATTCGGTATTCTTCATTAACATCATAATTCAAAGGCATCAATTCTTCTTAGGTCTACTTTATTCATTGTCCAGCTTTTGCATGCATATAAAGCAATTGAAAAAAACCATGACTTGGGTCAGGCACGCCTTAGTCCTTAAAGTGACATCTTTGCTTTTTTAAAACTTGAATGAGGTCTTTTGTAGCAGATTTGCCCAACACAATACCCACAAAAAAAAAACCCACTGCCGTCAACACAGTACGTCATTTAATTTTTTGACCACTGCTTCCACGGGCATTGATTGTGGATCCAAGCAAAATGAAATCCTGACAACTGCAATCTTTTCTCCATTTATCATGATGTTGCTTATTGATCCAGTTGTGAGGATTTTTGTTTTCTGTATGTTGAGGTGCAATCCATACTGAAGGCTGTAGTCTTTGATCTTCACTGGTAAGTGCTTCAAGTTCTCTTCACTTTCAGCAAGCAAGGTTTTGTTATCTGCATAACGCAGGTTGTTAATGAGTCTTCCCACAATCATGATGCTGTGTTCTTCATATGCTCCTGTTTCTCTGATTATTTGCTCAGCATACAGATTGAATAAGTATGGTGAAAGGATACAACCCTAACACACACCTTTCCTAATTTTAAACCATGCATTATCCCCTTTTCCTGGTTAAATGACTGCCTCTTGGTCTATGTACAGGTTCTTCATGAGCACAATTAAGTGTTCTGGAGTTCCCATTCTTCTCAATGTTATCCATAATTCGTTATGATCCACATAGTGAAATGCCTTTGCATAGTCAATAAAACACAGGTCAACATTTTTCCGGTATTCTCTGCTTTTAGCCAAGATCCATCTAACGTCAGCAATGATATCCCTCATTTCACGTCCTCTTCTGAATCCAGCTTGAATTTTTGGCAGTTCCCTGTCAATGTTCTGCCACAACCACTTTTGAATGATCTTCAGCAAAATTTTATTTGTGTGTGATATTAGTGATATTGTTCAATAACTTTCACATTCTGTTAGATTACCTTTATTTGGAATGGCACTAATATGGATCTCTTTCAGTCAGTTGCCAGATAGCAGTCTTCCAAGTTTCTTGGCATAGACAAGTGTATTCATTTGCTGTAACATCTCAGTTGGTATTCCATCAATTCCTGGAGCCTCGTTTTTCACCAATGTCTTCAGTGAAGCTTGGACGTCTTCCTTCAGTACCATTGGTTCTTGGTCATATGCTACCTCCTGAAATGACTGAACATCAATTCTTTTTGGTACAGTGACTCTATGTATTTCTTCCACCTTCTTTTGAAGCTTCCTGCATAGTTTAATATTTTCTCCATACAAAAAAAAAAAAATTTTTTTTTTTTGTATCCTTCAATACTGCAACTCGAGGCTTGAATTTTCTCTTCAGTTCTTTCAACTTGAGAAATGCCAAGTGTGTTCTTCCCTTTTGGTTTTCTAACTTTAGGTCTTTGCACATTTATTACAATACTTTACTTTGTCTTCTCAAGCCACTCTTTGAAATCTTCTGTTTAGCTCTTTTACTTCATCATTTCTTCCTCTCAATTTAGCTACTCTACATTCAAAAGCAAGTTTCAGAGTCTTTTCTGACATCCATTTTGGTCTTTTCGTTCTTTCCTGCCTGTATAATGACCTCTTGCTTTCTTCATGTATGATGTCCTTGATGTCATTCCACAACTTCTCTGGTCTTCAGTCATTAGTGTTTAATCAGTCAAATCTGTTTTTAATATGGTCTCTAAATAGAGGCAGCCTATACTAACAGTCATACTTGGGATCTTGTGTACTTGTTCTAATTTTCTTCAGCTTCAACTTGAACTTGCATATGAGCAATTAATGGTCTATTCCACAGTCAGCCCCTGGCCTTGTCCTGACTGATGATCCTGAGCTTTTCCATCATCTTTTTCCACAGACGTAGTCAATTTGATTCCTGTGTATTCCATCTGATGAGGTCCGCTTGTATAGTCACTGTTTATGTTGTTGCAAAAAGGTATTTGCAATGAAGTTATTGGTCTTCCAAAATTCTATCATGTGATCTCCAACGTTGTTTCTGTCACCAAGGCCATATTTTCCAAATACCATTCCTTCTTCTTTGTTTTCAACTTTCTTATTCCAATCACCAGTAATTATTAATGCATCTTGATTGTAGGTTTGATCAATTTCAGACTGTAGAAATTGGTTAAAAAAAAAAAACCTCCAATATCCTTATCTTTTGCCTTAGTGTTTGGTGCATAAATTTGAAAAATAGTCATATTAACTGGTCTTCCTTATAGGCATATGGATATTTTTCTATCACTGACAGCGTTGTACTTCAGGGCAGATCTTGAAATGCTCCTTTTGATGATGAATGCAACACCATAAGGAGCTCAAAGTGGCCAGATGACATTCTTAACTTCCAGTTCAATGGAATCAGTGATGTATCTCCAGGTGGAGCATTCTTCCCTTTGGAACTAAGACTTCTAGACCCACAGAGAATAGGGTCACAGGAACAGGAAGCAAAAATTTTGTGAGTGGGTCACTACAGGTAATAGTGAGTGGTGCCACTTCCATTTCCATCCCTGGACCCATGAATCCTGGCTATTGGAGCAACAGTATCATATACTGTATGCTGGTTTAGAGCATATACAGCCTCCTGAAGAACTTTGCCCAACCCTGCAAGAAGGTATTGCCCCCTAGCTAGTGCCATAATTGTGACTTTAGAAGGCCATTCCATCATTCTTTCAAGCCAGCTGCTTCAGGATGATGGAGAACTTGCTAAGACTAGTGAATTCCATGAGCATGGGCCCATTGCTGCACTTCATTTGCTGTGAAGTGAGTCCCTTGATCTGAGGCAACACTGTATGGAACACGATGACGGTGGATAAGACATCCTGTAAGTTCATGAGTGGTAGTTTTGGCAGAAGCATTGCATGTAGGGAAGGCAAATCTGTATCCAGAGTAAGTATCTATTCCAGTAAGAACAAAACGCTGCCCTTTCATGATGGAAGTGGTCTGATCCCATTGAGGAATGGTGCCATACTGAGGATTCAGTGTGTGTCTCTGCTGCTGGCAGATTGAGCACCACTTAGCATTGGCCTAGCCAAGTCCCTTGATGAATGGAAGTCCATGTTGCTTAGCCCATGAATAACCTCCATCCCTGCCACCATAACCACTTTGTATATGAGCTCGCTGGGCAATCTTGATGATAGGAGTGGGTGGGGAGAGATGGTGACTGGTTTCCACAGAACATATCATCATATCCATTTGATTGTTAAAATCTTCCTTTGCCGTGGTCACTCTTTGGTAGCATTCACACGAGACACAAATATCTTCACTTCTTTGGCCCATTCAGAGAGGTCTATGTACATACCTCTTCCCCATACATTCTTGTCTCCAATTTTCCAATCATGTTCCTTTCAAGTCCCTGACCATCCAGACAGACCATTGGCCACAGCCCATGAATCAGTATACAATTGCACGTCTGACCATTTCTCCTTCCAAGCAAAGTGAATGAGGTGCACTGCTGAAAGTTTTGCCCATTGGGAGGATTTCCATGCATCATTGTCCTTCGGGAAGGTCCTGGAAAGGGGCCGTAGTGCTGTTGCTGTCCACTTTCTAGTGGTGATGCATATTGCACGGAATCATCTGTACACCAGCCACGAGTTTTCTTTCTCAGTCAACTGATTACAAGGAACTCCCCATGAGGCCACAGCTGCAGAATGGGAGATGGAAGGTAATGTGACAGGAGTGGAGACCCTGGGCTTTTGAGCCACTTCCTCATGCAATTTACTTATACCTTCAGGTCCTGCTCAAGTCCGATCTTGAATACACCACTTGCATTTAACAGTGGAGTCTGCTATGCACGTGCAACTGTATGGCTCTGTGGGTCAGACAACAACCAGTTCATGAGGGGAAGCTCAGGCTGCATGGTGACTTGGTAGCCCGTGGTTAAGCATTCAGTCTCTACTAAGGCCTGGCAACAAACCAAAAGCTGTTTCTCAAAAGGAGAGTAGTTATCTGCAGAGGATGGCAGGGCTTGTCTCCAAATCCTAAGGGCCTGTGCTGTGATTCACCAATAGGGACCTGCCCAAGACTCCAAACAGCATCTCTATCTGCCACTGACACTTCAAGCACCACTGGATCAGCTGGATCATATGGCCCAGGCAGCAGAGCAGATTGCATGGCAGCCTGGACCTGCTGCAGAGTCTTCTCTTGTTCTGGGCCCCACTCAAAACAAGCAGCTTTTTGAGTTGCTTCATAAGTAGGCCAGTGTAGCACACCCAGATGAGGAATATGTTGTCTCCAAAATCCAAAGAGGCTCACTGGGCATTGTGCCTCCTTCTTAGTTGTGGGAGGAGCCAGAGCAATAACTTATCCTTCACTTTAGAAGGAATGTCTTGACTTGCCCCACACCACTGAACCCCCAGAAATTTCACTGAAGTGGAAGGCACCTGACTTTTTGTCAGGTTAACTTCTCACCCTCTAGCATGATGCCATATGGAAAGTGAAGGTGATCAAGGTCCCTGCAGACTAGGTTATGACATAGGGCTGGAGAGTTGATATAGCTCTGAGGTAGGACACTGAAGATGTATTGCTAGCCTTGCCAGCTGAAGGCAAACTGCCTCTGGTGGTCCTTTGAAACAGATATGGAGAAAAAGCCATTAGCCAGATCAATAGCTGCATACCAGGTACCAGGAGATGTATTAATTTGCTTAAGCAATGAAACCACATCTGGAACAGCAGCTCCAATGGGAGTCACCACCTGGTTAAGTTTTTGATAATCCCCCATCATTCTCCAAGACCTATCTCTTTTTTTGCACAGGCCAAATAGGTGAGCCGAATGAGGATGTGGTGGAATCACCACTCCTGTGCTCTTCAAGCCCTTGATGGTGGCAGTAATCTCTGCAATCCCTCCAGGAATGTGGTATTGCTTTTGATTCACTATTTTCCTATGTATGGGCAGTTCTAATGGCTTCCACTTGGCTTTCCCTATCATAATAGCTCTTACTCTACTCGTTAGGGATCCAATGTGGGGGTTCCACCAATTGCTGAGTACATCTATTCCAATTATGCATTCTGGAACTAAGGAAATCACTACAGGGTGAGTTTGGGACCCACTGAACCTACTGTGAGACAGTCGTGAGCTAAGACTCCACTAATAACCTGACTTCGATATGCCTCCACTCTGACTGTTTTGGGTCTCCTGGAATTAGTGTCAGTTCAGAGTCAGAATCCAATAGTCCCTGAAAAGTCCAATTATTTCCTTATTTTCAATGAACAGTCACTCTAGTAAAAGGCCATAGATCCCTTTGGAGAAGGCTGGGAGAAAGATTGACAATATAAGTTTTTGACAGTGCATTGGAGTCCTTCCTCAAGGGGACCTGACATCCCTTTCATTCAAGGGGTTGTGGTTCTGTAAACTTGCTCAAGTCTGGGAACTGATTGAGGGGCCGTGACCCTCTATTCTGGCTATTTGAGTTAGACTGTTGTTCACTTGTCCTAGAATTCTTGCACTTGTACAGATCAAGTAAATATTTACTACAGTTCCTATCTATTTCACTCCTTGAAACACCATGACTAAGTAGCAAATGCCATAAGTCGGTACGAGTCAGACTATTCTGATTACTACTTTGATTCTGCTGTTCATTACAGCAACCACCCTACCTCGTCTTTGTCAATTGAGGGCAGCCACTTATCCCCTACTATGGCAAAGTCCAATCAGCCCTGTTGTAGTTAGTTGTCTTAATTCAGTTACGGCGTTCCCATGGTCAAATCTGACTTACGTAAAATAGAAATCACAGCAGTCTTCAAGGATTTTGGGGTTCCTTTCACAAATTTGTTCCTCACCATTGTGGTCAAAAGTGTGCCCTCTGGGCACTCCATGTGTGGGTCTGTGAGTCTAACCTGATAAATCCAGTTTAGCATACCAATTTCCCTAAACCTTTGAATACCTTCTTCTACAGTATGCCAAGGCAGGTCTAGTACTTCATCTTGATTTAGTATAGGCCACCATATAATCCATGCTTTAGCGACCCAACCAAATAAACTATTAGATCCTTTCCTAACTTCTCGAGCTGAAACCTTAAATGAACCATCTGTGCTTAGTGGGCCCATATCAATAAACTGAGACTGGTCCATCTTTATGTTACCTGCTGCATTATCCCATAGCCTTAATAGTCATTCCCACACATATTCCCCAGCTTTTGTTTGTGCATATTAGAAAAGTCAAGCAGTTCTTTTGGAGTGTAGGATACCTCCTCCTGGGTCACACTTGGTACTTCACCTTTTGGGGCTCGCTGGGACTTGAGTCTAGTTATAGGTCTAGAAACCAAAATCAGTGGTGGGGATGTGTTTTCAGACATTCAGAATTGTCTCGTAAGGCATCTGCCTTAGTCGATGACTCAGCCAAAGGCTCTTTAGACACAGCTGGGTTAATCTTATTAGATGGGGGTAGAGAGGCTAATGATTTTACTGGAGAGGGTGGCTTAGCAGACAAACATGGAGTAATCTCTTCAGATGGGAGTGAGAGGGCTGGTTCTGTTGGCAGGAGTGATTCAATGGAAATTTAGGGGCTCAGTGTCCCCGGCTTCCTGATTATCTGCCCGTATGTCCCCTTCCCAAGTTTTAGGATCCCCTTTCTTCCCAATAAATGCATTCACTTTTACTTCAGACACCACTCAAGGCTGGCAATTGAATTGGCGTTGTAATTCAGCCACTCTTATGATAAGACTCAAGGTTTGGTTTTCAGCAATATCAGCTCTGCTACTACAAGAAATAAGGCTTTCTTTCAAGGCACAAGCGAAAACATCAAGGTCATTTATGCGGTGCTTGAGCTTTGACCCTGAAGCTCTGAGCTCATCTCTTTCTTTAACTATGCTGTTTAGCAAAAGGGCACCAATCAGCCAGCTTCCTTATACTTCTCACTGTGACAAAATTGTAGAAAGGTATTAAACATACTATCTCCCAGAGCCTCGCCTTTCACCAGTACCTGATCTATTGGTGGTGATATTTTGTGTATTTCTATTGCCACCTCATGACATGGATTAACAATGCTGTCTTTACTACTAGAAACAGAGTCATCAACATCTTTAAGGCTAACCAGACATGAGAATCAATTTGGAAAACTCATCCTTACAATTTTATTTCTCTAGAACCACTCTTGGTACCAGATGTCTTAGGCTGGGCTTTCTAGAGAAGCAAAATCAGTAAAGTGTATAAATATGTATAGCGAGAGATTTGTATCAAGGAAATTGCTCACACAATTGTAGAGGATGGAATGTCCCAAGTTCCTGGGTCAGGATAGAGACCTCCCCTGGCTTCACGTAGCTGCTGTTGCTGGCAAACCCCAGATCAGCGAGAGATCAGGGCTCTCGCTCACAGCCTGTGAAGATCAACAAATCCCAAGATCGGCAGGCAAGACGGCAGGAAAGCTGCTAGCTCAAGTCCCAGAGACGAACAGGAGCCAGCTATAGGGTCCAGAGTGAGCAATAAATTTTGCCAGAAAGTCCACTTACATTCAATGCAGGCAATGCCCCCAAACAAACTCTCTTTCAGCTGATGGACTACTCACAGCAGATCCCATCATGGAGGTGATCATATTGTATCAAATTTCATCATGGAAATGATCACATCATCCTATGATTGGTAAACTACATCATAACTGCCAAACCACTGAGAATCATGGCCCAGTCAAGGTGACACACAATCTTAACAATTACAGCATCATTAAGGTCGACTCTACTTGGAGTAGTCAGCTCCTCCCCAGTAGCACTCTGAATGTCTTCCAATCTGAGGGGCTCATCTTCTGGCATTATATTAGATGATGTTACTCTGCTATTCATAAGGTTTTACTGGCTAATATTTTCAGAAGTAGACCACCAGTTCCTTCTTCCTAAAGTGTCTTAGTCTGAAAGCTCAGCTGAAACTGTCCACCATGAGTGACTCTGCTGATTTTTGAAATACTGGTGGCATAGCTTCTAGCATCACAGCAACACGCAAGCCACCAAGTATGACAAACTGACAAACGTGTAGGGACTGTAAGATATACTACAATGTATCCATTGCGTGGCAAATGTACATTTGTGTTCTTTCCTGTTTTGAGCTATTACAAATAGTGCTGGCATGTACTATTTGTCTATATCTTTTGTTGAGCATTTTATCACTCCTCTGTTGTGTATATATATAGAGGAGTGGAATCGCTGCGTCATAGGCTATAGGAATTCAGGAAAGAAAATTTCCCTCACACTTGGGAAGAGACTAGTTGGTAGCCATGGTAATAAGTAACTGTCAGAACAAATTTTAAAATCCTATGATCGATCAATGACAGTTTGTCTCAGTGAACACACTTTTGCAAGCCAACCCATCCCATCAATGGTAGCTCCTTGTTTCTCAAAGTCAGGCAATTATGAACAGATTCACTGCAATAAACAGGCCTCTGAGTGCCAACCAATCAACCTTATAACCATTGTTAAGTGAAATAAAAATGAAGTCATGTGCTTGACAAAATGGCGTCAGAGATCGCATGGACTATGCCCCTAAAACTTGTCTTTACAAGAAGAAACTGAAGCCTAACTTAAAACTTGTCTTTTCCAAAAGAAACTTAAGCCTAGCTTTCCTGTAAATCAGCCACCCTTGTAGACCAATGAAATCCTGACAGCGCTTCGATAGTGAATTGTATAAGACAATCAAAAATAAGCTTCTCTGCTTCCACATTTTGTCAATAAAAAGGCAGTTACTGCTGATAAACTGGCAGAGTACCTTTCCATCTTTGGTTTGGCGCTACCTGGTTCTGAATCTTCTGCTCGAATAAACCTCACCGAATTAAAAAAAAAAAAAAACCTCATCGAATAGGTTAATTTTATTATTAACTCAATTTCTTTTTGACACCAGGCTTCCACAGCCTATGTTTACCCACTTAACCAAAAAAAAAAAAAGACCAAACCCACTGCCGTAGAGTCAATTCCAACTCATAGTGACCCTATAGGACAGAGTAGAACTGTTCCACAGAGTTTCCAAGGAGTACCTGGTGGATTTGAACTGCCTACCTCTTTGTTAGCAGCTGTAGCACTTAACCGCTATGCCACCAGGGTTTCCATCACATGCCTCTTTAAATTCATTGATTTCTGAAATCCATACCCCCTCAACCCTATGTAAAATCAATAGTTTGCTTTACTCAGAGAGGCTCTACTAGACCAACCTATCTCTCCCTTACTAGAGTAAGAAGTGTCAAAAACCTAAACTGCTTAGAGAAACACCAAAAATTAGTGTAACACAATTTATTTATTATGAGTAGATATGATTCAAATCAGGCCTCCGCACCTGGACATGTCAGGAAGGGGCTCCAAAGAGGGGACAGAGAAAGCGGGTTATATAGGTCATTGTTATGTCAATTTCCCAAGAGAAAGCACCAAAGCACAAGGCAGGTTATGGAAATAGTCACCAAGGACATGCCATACATCAGCTTCTAGCCAGACACTAGAGTTCCTGCTTCTGGAAGCTGGCTGCACGTAGGTCATTTTCCAAAAGAAGCCAGTGCCTAAGGCAAAACACTGTCCTATCCTAAGCTGCTTACTAAGCTATTGTTTGCCCTGAAGATGACTCCAGGGAACGAGGTCCATCAAGGTTCAAAAGGACACCTAAGGGCGATGGCCTGTGTAGGTCACCCCAATTCCATGAACCCAGAGATCAGGATTCCAGGAGAATCAAAACTATTTTGTCAGCAGTAAAGTGAATGTTGACTTTTAATTTCAGATTTTAAGTGGCAGCTTCATCATTCTTTGATAGCATGTTTGGTTTTAGTAGATGCCATCTAAGAGTTTTTCCAAGAGAGTACAGGCATACTTTGGAGATATTGCATGTTCGGTTCCAGACCACTGCAATTATGCAAATATTACAATAAAGTGAGTCACATGAACTTTTTGGTTTCCCAGTGCATATAAAAGTTATGTTTACACTATACTGTAGTCTATTAGGAAACCCTGGTGACATAGTGATTAAGTGCTACAGCTGCTAACCAAAAAGTAGGCAGTTCAAATCCACCAGGGGCTCCTTGGAAACTCTATGGGGGTAGTACTACTCTGTCTTATAGGGTTGCTATGAGTCGGAATCAACTCAATGACAATGGGTTTGGTTTTATTTATTTATTTTTCGGTATTCTATTAAGTGTACAATAGTATTATGTCTAAAAAAATGTACATACCTTAGTTAAAAAAATACTTTATTGCTAAAAAATGCTAGCCATCATCTGAGCCTTCAGCAAGTCTTAATCTTTTTGCTGGTGGACGGTCTTGCCTTGATGTTGATGGCTGCTGAGCAATCAGGGTGGTGGCTGCCGAAGGCTGGGGTGGCTGTGGCAATTTCTTAAAATAAGACAACAATGAAGTTTGCCAAATCGATTGGCTCTTCCTTTCTTTCAAAATTGGAGTCAATTCTCTCAAACCCTGCTGCTACTTTAACAACTAAGTTTATGTAATATTCTAAATCCTTTGTTGTCGTTTCAACGATGTTCCCAGCATCTTCACCAGCATTGGTTCTATCTCAAGAAACCATTCTTTGCTCATTCCCAAGAAGCAACTCCTCGTCTGTTAGTTTTATGATGAGATTTCAGCAATTCAGTCACATCTTCAGGCTCCACCTCTAATTCTAGCTCTCTTGCTATTTCTGCCGCATCGACAGTTATTTCTTCCACTGAAGTCTTAAACCCCTCAAAGTCATCGATGAGGGTTGGAATCAACTTCTTCCAAACCCCTGCTAAGGTTTGATATTTTGACCTCAACCCATGAATCACTAATGTTCTTAGTGGCATATAATGTTGAATCCTTTCTAGAAGGCTTTCAATCTATTTTGCCCAGATCCATCAGAGGAATCACTATCTATGGCAGCTATAACCTTACAAAATGTATTTCTTAAATAGTAAGACTTGACAGTCAAAGTTACTCCTTGATCCATGGGCTGCACAATGGATGTTGTGTTAGCAGGCATGAAATCAACATTAATCTCCTTGTACATACCCATCAGAGCTCTTGGGTGACCAGGTGCGTTGACAATGATCAGTAATATTTTGAAAGGAATCTTTTTTTCTGAGTAGGAGGTTTCAACCGTGGGCTTAAAATATTCAGTAAACCACGTTGTAAACAGATGTGTTGTCATCCAGGCTTTATTGTTCCATTTATAGAGTACAGGCAGAGTAGATTTAGCATAGTTCTTAAGCGCCCTAGGATTTTTGGAATGGTAAATGAGCCTTGGCTTCAACTTAAAGTCACCAGCTGTATTAGCCCCTAATAAGACAGCCTGTCTTTTGAAGCTTTGAAGCCAGGCATTGACTTCTCCTCTCTAGCTATTAAAGTCCTAGATGGCATCTTCTTCCAACATAAGGCTGAGTCATCTACATTGAAAATCTGTTGTTTAGTGTAGCCACTGTCATCCATTATCTTACCAAGATCTTCCGGATAACTTGTGGCAACCTCTACATCAGCATTTGCTGCTTCACCTTGCCCTTTTCTGTTAAGGCCTTCCCTTAAACCTCACGAACCAACCTCTGGTAGCTTCAAACTTTTCCTCTGCAGCTTCCTCACCTCTTTCAGCCTTCATAGAATTGAAGAGAGTTATGAGCTTGCTCTAGATTAGGCTTTGGCTTAAGGGAATGTTGTGGCTGGTTTGATCTTTTATCCAGACGGCTAAAACTTTCTCCATATCAGCAATAAGTCTGTTTCACTTTCTTATCATTCGTGTATCATAAAAGTACTGGAATAGTACTTTTAATTTCCTTCAAGAATTTTTCCTTTGCATTTACAACTTGGCTAATTATTTGGCACACGAAACCTAGCTTTCAGCCTATCTCAGCTTTTGACATGCCTTCCTGTCTAAGCTTAATCATTTCTAGTTTTTGATTCAAAGTGAAAGACACGTGACTCTTCCATTCACTTGAATACTTAGAGGCTATTGTAAGGTTATTAATTGGCCTAGTTTCAATATTGTTGTGTCTCAGAGAATAGGGAGGCCTGAAGAAGGGGAGAGAGATGGGGGAACCGCTGATCAGTGCAGCACTCAGAACACATACAACATTTGTTGATTAAATTTACTGTCTTATGTGTGTGCAGTTAGTGGCACCTCAAAACAATTACACTGGTAACATCAAAGATCACTGATCACAGATCACCATAACAGATATAATAATAATGAAGATGTTTGAAATATTGTGAGAATTATCCAGATGTGACACAGAGACACAGAGTGAGCACATGCTGCTGGAAAAATGGCATTGATAGGCTTGATAGACACAAAGTTGTCACAAACCTTCACTTTGTAAAAGATGAGATACCTGCAAAGCATTATAAAGTGCCATAAAATGTGATATTCCTGCCACTAGCGTGTAAGCGTTCCAGTTGCTCCACATCCTTGCCAACACTTACCGATTGTCTGTCTTTTTCATTTTAGATGTTCTGGTGGTGGTGCAGTAATATTGCATTGTGGTTTTATTAGTCTTAAAACTTTAAAATTTAATTGTTCTTAAAGTTGAATACCTGCGTAGGTTCCCTCAGGAGTGGGTCAAGGGCAGTGGGCAGAAAGGAACTTCGGTTTGAATTCCTGCCCTGCCGTTTGTCCACCAGATGACCTTGGTGAATTACCTGATCTTGCTAAGATTGCCAGTGTCTGCCTCAAGGAGTTGCTCGGATGACTAAGGTAGCACCGTGCTTGGCACGTGATAGACACTCACCAAGCGGTTCTGTTTCTTCGGCTACTTTTGCTTTTGCTAATGCTTCTACTGCTTTCACTTTTGCTCCTGCTTCTGCTTCTCCTTTTTGCTTCTGCTTCTCCTTTTGCTTCTGCTTTTTGCTTCTGCTTCTTCTTTTGCTCCTGCTTTTTGCTTCTGCTTCTCCTTGTGCTTCTGCTTCTCCTTGTGCTTCTGCTTCTCCTTTTTGCTTCTGTTTCTCCTTGTGCTTCTGCTTCTCCTTTTTGCTTCTGCTTCTCCTTTTTGCTTCAGCTTCTCCTTTTGCTTCTGCTTTTTGCTACTGCTTCTCCTTTTGCTTCTGCTTTTTGCTTCTGCTTCTTCTTTTGCTTCTGATTTTTGCTTCTGCTTCTCCTTTTGCTTCTGTTTTTTCCTTCTGCTTCTGCTTTTTGCTTCTGCTTCTCCTTTTTGCTATTCCTTTTGCTTCTGCTTTAGCTTCTTTCAGTCTCCTTCTGCTTTTGCTTTTACTTCAGCTTCTTTTGATGTGCTTCTACTTTTTTTTTTTTTACTTCTGCTTCCGCTTCCTTTGGCCGACTTCTTTTCCTTTCATTTCTCCTTTTGCTTCTTCAGGTGCTTCTTTTCTTCTGCTTCTGCTTTGCTAAGTCTTCTGCTGCTTCAGCTTCTACTTTTGCTTCTGCCAATTTTGCTGTTGCTGCTTCTGCTTTTCATCTGTTTCTCCTTTAGTTTCTGTTTTTGTTCCTCCTTCTGCTTTTGCTACTTCTGCTTTTTGTTTTGCTTTTTCTAAATCCACTTCTGTGGCTACCTTTGCTTCCACTTCTGCTACTGCTACTACTTTTGGTTCTGCTTCTTCTCCTCTTCTTTTGCATCTGCTTCTTTTGCTTCTGCTTCTGTTTTGTTGCTATGGTTACTTCTCATTCCTAATACAGCAGGAACTCCACAGTATTGCACTCAGAATCACTTCTCCCTCATATTACGCAACCAGTGCTTATTGACAGAGCAGATTCACCCTGATACTCACCTTGGAGTGAGTTCCCTTCCTGTCTGTGCAGTGTTGCAGAAGTTTAAGGGGTAGTCCTTACTCCTTATCTCCACCCCTCACCACCTTGTTCAAGAATCTTAGACCTTAGACTTAGAATAACATACTTATACTTGATTCCTCTTGGAAGATCCTCCCTGATCAGCCTGAACTATAGCAGTAAAGGCACAGACTAGGCCAATTCCATGACCAACCTTACCCAAACAAACAAATAAAAAACAACCCAAAACCCCCAATGATGCAAGGCATTACTACCAGTCCTGTGGGCAGGGATGGATTACCCAACAAGCAAGGTAAGCATGTGCTTGGGGCATCAACAGAACAGGGGCACCAGTTGTACAAAGCAAAGATTCGTAGAAGCCAAGCAGGCAGGACACAAGGAAAATTGAGTGCCACGTTTGGAAGTGAACTGACAGGGCCCTAAATGCAATTGGTACCATTTTATATATTTGTATTTGATAACTATTATATTTGCCTTTCATTTTGCAATGATAGGGTATAACCTCACATTCAGTTCTCTCTCATCAACCACATAAGAACATGCCAGCAGCTCTGTAATCACATGACTCGTGAACATCTGGTCCTGTGCAAAGCGAACTAAAACGCATCTTCAGATTGAGCATACCGTTGTATTTGCGTCATGCTCTTTGCAATCGCTGTCATCGCTGCTGGGTGTCAGCAGTAGTCCAATGAACTGTGAAGACACAGCATCAAAGGATGGAAAGTGAGTGTGTAAGTTTTTAAGTATTGTTTCAAGGCAAAAAACAGTCATGGAGATCTGCAAAATGCCCGCCAACAAATATTATATGACTAACAAATGAAATTATTTCTGACTGCCTTGTAAGTACTATTTTATTTTGGCTATCTCATACTTGAAGAACAAAATCACATGTTCCAAATCAATTTTTTACTCATTAATTTTCAAATATAAATTTTTGTGTTAACATCCAAATTCAAATGTAAATTTTATTTTGTAAATTTTACTTGTTTTATTATTTTTGTTTATTTTCAATTATTCAAATTTATTTGCTACAGTAGGACCAAATTTAAAAGCGACATCATTTTTTAGCCAGGTAAGATGAAATGGCTACAACTAAATGGAACACAGAAACAAAAGCTCACAGAAGATAAAAAGAAAAGGATTTGTGAATTCCTAAAGATGATTCCAAAATTAACTTCTTTTAAAAATGTAAATGAATCAGAAGAGGATTCTTCTGTTGAACACTCGAGTTGAATAGCTGCAAATCATTTTATAGCACCATTAGTGCTGAAATTACTAATAGCAATGTGAATATAACAGAATTTGTTCTAAATTCTGCTTCCTTCCTTGTGTAGTAAAAAAATTAATAATGGTGTGGAAAGTGAAACTATTTTAGAATCTGAAATGGTCACATCTGCAGACCCCATAAATAACAGAAATAGAGATCCTGCTTTGTGGAATAATTTTCTTCTGATGATTGTCAACATCACAGTGGACCATTTGAAAATTTGTATCGAAAATTTCTGGATGATAAACAAACAAGGTTCCGTAGCCAGAACGTATTTCTAGGGTACAAAGCTAATGGTGAAAATTATGAGGGAGTGGGTACTGTACTCTCCATCAGTTAGCTCTGTACATTGTTTTGCTTGCAAACTCTTCAGTCCTAAATCATTTAATTCTCAATTTGCTATGGATGGAGTTAGTTATTGGTGCACCTTGGATATAATTGATAAACATGAAAACAGTTCAATTCACAGAGATTGTATGTTGTCATTTTAAACCAAAGACATGGTTTTGGCTTAACTCGTGAACTGGAAACAAATTAATGAAGAAAGTCATTATTGGAAAGCCCTTTGACAATGCATTGTTGCTGTCATTATAACTATCTTTTCAAGGAACAAATGAAGTGTTTGGATCCCCACAAAACAGAAACTTTTGAGGTTTGCTTGATTCATTTTTAACAGGTCACATCTCAAAATATGGTAGCACAGGAACAGGCAACCCATCATATATGTCTGAAATAGCGTGTGAAGAATTAATAAACTTAGTAAGTGATAAAGGTCAATGAACTATTTTCAGTGAAATAAGTATAGCTGGATATTCCAATTTGTCGGTAGATTCCAATCCTGAACTTTCTCATACAGATCAGCTAAGTATTGTTTTAAGGTACACACCTACAACAGATGGAAAACCTGTCAAGAAATTTATCACACTAGCTTAAAAAGTCACACTGGTGAAGAAATTGCAGGTCAAGTACTTCACTATCTATGTGAAATTTGTAAAATTGATTTTTCTAAGTGCACAGGCCAACATTTTCGTTGGATTAGTCAAACCCTCCAAGATACAGAAGTAAATTTAAAGAAATGCACAGATTTCTACCAGTCATTAACATAATTTACATAATTTAAGAGAAGATTTTTTACATAATTTAAGAGAAGATTTTGAAAACACAGCAAAACCAATGTTGCCGTTATGTCAGGGCCTTATAAAGACGTGCAACAGAACATTTTAGAATGTAATGAATATGCCATTTTCATACCTTGTGTTGCACATTCACTTAGTCCTGTGGGATGTAGCACAGTAGATTGTTTCTGGAAGCAGTGAATATTTTTTTTCTACTGTAAATTTACTGTGTACATTTTTTGCTCCCTCTATTCACCAATGGGCAGTTTTTAGAATGTATTTAGGCAATGATCAAGTATTAAAATGTCTTTCTAAAACACGTTGAGAAGTGCCTCCTATAGCAACAAGTGCAATCCTGGAATCGTACACTTAGATTCTAGATGCCTTAGAAAATATTGCTAAAACAGACTGGAAAAGGAGGTACCAAAAGAGAAGCTGAAAATATTGCCAACAAAACAAAAACAGTAGAATATATATTTTTGTTGGTTGTGTAGAATAATATATTGCAGCATTTTCATCGGATCAGTCAAATCCTCCAAGATACAGAAGTAAATGTAAAGACATGCACAGATTTCTACCAGTCATTAACAGAATATTTATATAATTTAAGAGGAAAATTTGAAAACACAACAAAACAAATACTGACGATCAAGCAGTTTACCATCACAGAAGCATTAGAAATAAACAACTAAATGATGGAAGTGCTCCAGAAGTATCGCTGGGTGCCAAAGATCTATCACGCATAGCCTCATACTATACCATCATTGACAACATTTGAGCCTTGCATGAAGTTCTTTCAAACAGATTTTCCTTCTTCGACAATGTGAATATACCTGATGAAGATTGCATGAAAGCATCCAAGAAATTAGTGCAGGCTCATCCCAATGACTTAAATACAACCTTTACAGAGAAGTGCGACTATTTCCCTCTTACGTGAGACCTAAGTTTACAGATTCAGGAAAGACAAATTTTACTCATGTAGGCATGTATGGGAAACCCTGGTGGCGTAGTGGTTAAGTGCTACAGCTGCTAACCAAAGGGTTGGCAGTTCGAATCTGCCAGGCACTCTTTGGAAACACTATGGGGCAGTTCTACTCTGTCCTATAGGGTCTCTATGAGTCGGAACCGACTAGACAGCACTGGGTTTAGTTTTTTGGTTTGGTTAGGCATGTATGATTCCATAATAGAAGAAAAAATGCATATTTCCCAATGTTGAAATTGCTTTATGCATATTTCTAACTTTAATTATCACAAAATGCACAACAGAATGCTCATTTTTGTCCCTAAAGAGACTCAAAACCCCTCAGCATACAATAATTCAAGAAAGACTCAATTTGTGCTCCTTATTATGTATGGAAGTAGCTATTGTTCGGTAGCTTCATTACGATGAAATCTTTGAAGAATTTGCAACAGCAAAGAAAAGAAAGAAATGCTTATAATTATAACATATTAGAGACGAAAGATCTATCTAAAAATACCAAACAAACCCAAAAAACCAAACCCATTGCCGTTGAGTTGATCCTGATTCATAGCCACCCTATGAACACCAAAAAACCAAAACCAAACCCATTGCTATCGAGTCGATTCCAACTCATAGCGACCCTATAGAACAGAGTAGAACGGCCCCACAGAGTTCTATGAACACCAGAGGGATTTGTTTATATTCGGAATCTTCAAATCTCGACACAGGGATTTGATATATTAATTAATTTAGTATGTATTAATAATTAATATATACTTGAAATTAATTAACTTAAATTAATTTTTCTTTATTTTTTATCAAAATTATCTGCATATAGTCTAAGGAGTTAAAAACACTGGATATTTATTACTAGCCAAAGAAAACTGTTGCAGGAAATTCCAGGTTGCTTTTTTTGAGCCTTGAATTCTAGGAAATACATGATTTTTCATGATAATAGAGGAATTTTTTTTCAGAGAAGAGTGGAGAAAAGACAGTGAGATTAAAAGGGATAATTCCTTGGAGTGAAATTAGACAGCCAATTTCACAAGTGGTCACTGAGGCATTCTAGAAAGTTAGGGTAGTGAATGGACAGAGAGCAGCAGTATCCTGTGGGTAGGGCAGGGCACTAGGAAGAAAGAAGCAAGGGGATTTCCCACATCTGTGATTGCTCTAACCACTCTGTCTGAGCATCCAGGTGATTAAATTTAGATACATTTCAGCTCAAAACTGCTAAGAGACAAATAAGCCATTCAAACAAACAAAAAGATGAACCATGGTATTAGTATACTATATCTGGATAAATGCTCCTAGGACATACGGGATAGGCTCTGATGGAATTGCTTCTTTACTCATAGTTGCATAAATACACTCATTTATTCATTAATTCACTCGCTGATTTAACAAACTGAGTCCCTAGGATTACTATGCTAACCACAAAGTAATTAAGAGCAAAGTCCCTGTCAGCAAGGCACTTAAACTGTCAGAGAGGTAAGCACATAAACAGAGACTGAGAAGACAATGAGACGCGTAAAGTGCTAGAGAGGTAGACAGGATTATAGAAGGATAAAGGAGGGACACCTAAACCAGCCTGAAGCAGGAAGGAAGAAAGAGGAATAAATAGGGGAGGCTTCCAAAAGACAGTGGTGACTGAACAGAATATTAACAGACCCAGTTTCTTTTCCCATAAATCTCATAGACTATGAATAATGGGGAAACCCTGTGGCATACTGGTTAAGAGCTACAGCTGTTAACCAAAAGGTTGGCAGTTCAAATCCACCAGGAGCTCCTTTGAAACCATATGTGGCAGTTCTACTCTGTCCTATAGGGTTGCTATGAGTCAGAATTGACTTGATGGCAATGGGTTTGGTTTGATTTTATGAATAATGGATCTTTTTTTCCTGTTTCATTTCTGTATTATCCAAGTCCTAAAAAGGCTATGAGAAGTCCTTGGGTGGTGCAACAGTTTAGTGCTAGACTACTAACCAAAAGGTTGGTGGTTTGAACCTATCTAGAGGCACCTGGGAAGAAACGCTTGGCGATCTGCTTACAAAAGATCACAGCCTTGAAAACCCTATAGAGTACAGCTCTACTCTGCCACACACGAGGTCGCCATGAGTCAGAATCGACTTGAAGATAACTAGTTTTGGTTGTTTTAAAGGCCCGGTATCCTAGAGACAAGTACTAGAAATAACTGACTAATACAGTAAACCAAACCAAACCAGTTGCTGTCGAGTTGATTCTGACTCACGGTGACCCCATGCATGTCAGAGTAGAGTTACCTTTCTTCTTTCAAGGCGCCTCTAGGTGGAGTTGAGTTGCCAAGCTTTTGGTTAACCCCCAAGCACTCTTTGCACCAGCCAGGGACAGAAGGCTAATGCCCCAGGCTAATGAGTTATCGCTAACAAGCAGAAGAGATGACAGGAAGCAGCATGTAGCGTTACACAAAGGTGTCACAAGATTCGAAGCCTCTTCGATGTTTGTGGGTTATGGCTGAGTAGGGATGGGATGCCTAGATGTCTGGCCAAAAATATAGTGGGATGTCAATAAATAAATATCACTGCCACATTACGATGATGTTTAGGTGTGTTATGGATTGAACTGTGCCCCCCCACAGAAGGTATGCTAAATTCCTAAACCCTGTACCTGGGAACGTCACTTTGTCTGGAAATAGGGTTTTTCTTTTGTTATCAATTAAGTTAAAACAGGTTATACCAGAGTAAGGTGGGTCCTTCCTAATTCCCCCTGAGTGGTGTCTTATAAGAAGGGAGAGAGAACAGACACAAATGGGTCACACGGGAGGAAGATAGCACGTGAGGATCTGTCTACGAGCCAGAGGCTGAATGAGACAAGGAAGGATCTTCCCCTCGGACAGACAGAAAGCACAGCCCTGCCAAAAGCCTGGCTTTGAGCTTCTGGCCTCCAGAACTGGAGGAATAAATTTCTGTTCCTTAAAGCCACCCACTTTGTTATGGCAGCCCTGCGAGACTATGACAAGGTGAAATTTTCTTCCTCAAGCTCCTCAGAACTAAAGAGTCGCTGCATCACTCGTATGTCTACAGGAGATGTTACATTTAGAATCCAAGAGTGAGCACCTCAGAGTAGAAGCTCTAATTCACAGAGGAGGGATATGAAGGGAGGCTTGCTTGCCAGAGATTACACAGAAAGTAAATGACAAAGGTGAAGCCAGTATGCAGGGCTAAGTCATATGTTTGTTTATTTACTGTTTTTAGAAAAATGTTGAATAATATCTAACTGCCAGGCTCTGTGCTTGATACAAGAGTACAAAAATAACTGAAACATTTCTTTGTCCTTGAGAAGCTTATGCTATTGTGGTGTTATTTTACTGGGAGTTTCACTGCTGATGGGACTAGCTGTCTTTGCTCGGTCCTTCATCTGCAACCCTCTTTCCACTACTCTGTGCACGGCTGGCTCCTTTCCATCCTTCAGGTCTCAGCTTACAAGACTTGCTCTCAGAGAGGCCTTGTCTGAATATCTAAAATAGCCCCCTCCACCTTTGCACAGTATCTATTTATGTGCTGCAGGCTACATTGAGAAGCACGTCAGGGCCACATTGAGGCTCTGCAGGAGAGTGTTCTGTCATTGATTAGTAATGCCTAACATGGGCACAGGATAAGTCATGGCAGTATAAGTGGAATATACTTGTCATTTCACTATTATAGTCTGAGGCGTGTATAGATGTTCCTTTGGCTCTAGAATAAATGATCACAAAATTGGTGGCATAAAATAACCATTTATTGGACTCACAGATTGGATCAGGAATTCAGGTGGGGCACCGCTTGTCTCTGCTCCACAGTGTCTTGGGCTTCAGCTGGAAGAGTCAAAGGCTGGGGACCCAAATCATCTGAAGTCTCGTTTGCTCATACATCTGGTTGATGCTGGCTATTGGCTGAGACCTTAGTTAGAATTGTCAACTGGAACACCTATATTGGTCTCTATGTGGCCTGGGCTTCCTCACAACATGGTGGCTGGGTTACGAAGATAAACATCAAGAGACAGAAAGAAGGAGGAGGAGGAGAAGGAGAGGAAGAAAGAAGACAGGAGAAAGAAGAAAGAACAAAACAGACCCAGCCTTGGAAGTTACTCAGTGTTACTTTTGTCACATTCTATTGGTTGAGGCAGTTACAACGGTCTGCTTGGGTTCAAGGGAAGGTAATATACACCCCACCTCTCCATGGAGGCGGATCAGTGTCACATTATAAGAAGAGCATCTTTGGAAAATTACAACTTGACACAATACAGATTGCAGAAAAATAAATGTAAACAGACATAGAAGCAAATGTTAAGTGGAGATACTTAAATATTTAACAATACCCTACCAATATTAACTATTTTAAGGAATTAATTAAAATGAATAAATTCTTTTACTGACCACCTAGACATAGACACCGCCCTCAACTCTGGGGATATAATGCTGAATAAGACACACAGGATTCTTTATAATTTGGTGGAGGAGAAAGACAGCAAGTAAATAAAGAAAATAATCTCTAAGTGTGAAGGAAACAGATACTGGGAGAGAGACTTATAGTGTGAGGGGATATTTTATTTTACTTATTAACTTTTTATTATGCCCATTTTCAAACATACACTAGAGAAGAGATAATAGCATAATGGACCCCCAAGTACCCAACAAAACCAAAAAACCAAACCCGTTGCCGTCAAGTTGATTCCGACTCACACCAGCAGCATCAGTAATTATCATATGGCCAATCTTGTTTCATTTATACCTCCTACTCTTGTTACCCCAGGTTCTTGCTCAGCATGACTCGTATTGGCCAATAAACGAGAGACTGAGGTAGGAGAACACGAAAAGCACATATATTTTGTTGTACAAGGAAAAGGAGTCAGAGCTGCTGCTGTCAAGCCTGCTTGCCAAGGGTGGGCAGGCAAGTCACTTTTAAAGGGGTTTACAAGAAGAAAGTTCATATGAGTTATGTCAGAAACAGTCTTAATCACACTACGCATGCGCAATGGGGTTTACATATAACCTCCAAGCAAAAAAAAAAGCAGGGTTCAAATGCAAAGCTTTGAGAGTTGCCGGGAGCCCAGCAAAGGAAATGATTTTTCAATGCAACACTGTAAGGGAGGAAGCCAGGTAAAGGAGACAGCACTGTGGGGCTCTGTCTCATTCTCCCCTCACCTCAATCCCCTGCCACTGGATTCTTTTTAAAACCAATCCCAAATATTATATAGTTTCACCCATAAACACTTGAAGTGCCTCTTCAAAATAAGACTTTTAAAAAGACATAACTGTCATATCATTATCCCTCAAAATAATTCTCTAATAACATCAAATATACAGTTCATATTGAAATTATCTAATTGTCTCATAAGTGAATTTTTATGATTGTTCGTGCAAATCAGGATCCATACATTGGATTTTGCTGGTTACAATCTCAGTTTTCATTTAACATGTTCCTCTGTCTTCTGCTTTTTTTTCTTTTAACATGCTTAAACTAGTACTTAGATCTAGAGGCTTGATCAGATTCAGGTTCAACTTTTTTTTTTAATAAGATTTTATTGACTTTTTGGTGAAAGTTTACACAGCAAGGTAAGTTCCCACACAGATAGTTCAGTGACATTAGTTACGTTTATCACAATGTGTCAATATCTCTTTGTGTTTTATTTGTTCCATTTCCTGTATTCTAGTTTCCCCGCCCCCTTATCTTCTCATCTTTGCTTTTGAGTGATTGTTGACCTTTTGGTCTCATACTGGTGGCTTTTAAGTACAGCACTGATTTTACAGGTTCTATCCTTTATTTTTTATCCTTTATTGGTGGTATAGTGGTTAAGTGCTACGGCTGCTAACCAAAGGGTCGGCAGTTCAAATCGGAATCGACTCGACTGCACTGGGTTTTATCCTTTATATGGAAACCCTGGTGGCGTAGGGGTTAAGTGCTACAGCTGCTAATCAAAGGGTCAGCAGTTCAAATCCGCCAGGCGCTCCTTGGAAACTCTATGGGGCAGTTCTACGCTGTCCTATAGGGTCGCTGTGAGTCGGAATAGATTCGACAGCACTGGGTTTGGTTTTGGTTGTTTTGATCCTTTATTTTGTGTGCCACCCTGCTATTTCACTAAAAGGTGATCTCAGGGCATAGGCTCTGTTCTAGGTTTAAAGAATATCTCAAGGCTATAACTCAAGGAGTCCTCTGTTCTCTACTGTTACAGTTTGGATTTTTTTTTTTTAAGAATTTGAGTTGTGCCCCACATTTTTCTCCCAATCTATCCAGGACCATCTATTGTGACCACGGTCAGAATAGTCAGTGGTGGTAGCTGTTCACCATCGAGTTCTTCTGGTCTCAGGGTAGATGAGGTTGTTCCTTGTGTAGACTCCTTTCTTCTCTGAACTTTTGGTTTCCTTCTTACTGTTTTTGGTCCTGATGAGCAGAGACCTGTAGTTGTGTCTTAGGTTAATACCTTTGCTCTCCTCAAAATGCCTAGGAACAGGACTACTTTGATTTGATTAGACACAAGGTCAGAAAACAACCTGGCCTCTCTCAGGATACAAACCAACTGGCCATTTTATTGGACATGATAACACAGGAGAAATGTGCTTCTTAGTGTGCAACTTATTTGCTCACATCACATACCATTTTTCTTTTCTGGAATGTTCTCTGGTCTAAAACTAGCTGTGTTTCAACCTTTTCTACCGTAAAATGGAGAAAGTACCAAAACTTACCTCACAGAATTGTTATGAGTACTAAATGAGATATTGACTGTTAAAGTGTTGGGCAGAATGTAGCACAACACATAGATGTCAGGTGAAGCTTACTATTCTTATAACCAGTCACATCCCTCCTCTCCTTCAAAATGCTTAAGATTCTTCCTTACAGTTCTACCCTGCCACTCAATGATAATTCTTATTACACTATGTGCTAAGTTCTATAACATTTCCTCCAAACAACCCTATTAGGAAATATTATTTTACATAAAAGGAAATGGGTTCAGAGAGGTTAGGTGCTGGACCAAGATCACACAGCCAGTGAGTGGCAGAGGCCAGATTCATTACATTCAAGTCTGGTGACTGTTACTTAGTTCCATTAAACAGGAAACTCCTTTGACTTTTTAAACGGTTTGAGTGAAAGAAAACCAATTTATTTTCAACATACTAGGTATATTCATTGCTATTAAGTTCTTTGTGAGAATCATATATATAAGCTCTCATTTTAACAAATTCTAAGATATTTGAAGGGTGAGGGTCAAGTTTTCCACTTTTCCGTTTATGGAACATTTATTCTGCATCGCCTATGTGTCTATGGGTCATGCAAATCGGTAAGTGCTAGGCTACTAACCGAAAGGTTGGCAGTTATAGTCCACTGAGGCACCTCGGAAGAAAGGCCTGGCGATCTGCTTCCAGAAGGTCACAGCCATGAAAACTGTATGGAGAGCAGCTATACTCTGACACACGTGGGGGTAACATGAGTTGGAACTGACTTAATGACAACTATTTTTGTTTTGTGGGTTTTTGTTTGTTTATGTGTTACAGAGGTATATTTAAATCATTGTACCTGCCCTCAGGGAACTAGGGAAGGAACAAGAGACAGAATAGTAAAAATTAAATTGTGTAGTCCATGAAAGAGAGCAACAATGAGTCGGAATACTCGGAGAAGGCTTCAAGGAAGAGTTTGAATTGAGCTGGACTTTTAAGGATCTAGGAAATTGACAAGGGGCCTCGGTGGTGCAACGGTTAAGCGCCGGGTGCTAACCGAAAGGTTGGGGGTTGGAACCCACCAGCGGCTCAGCCCTGGCGACCTGCTCCTGTAAAGATTAACCCCGTTACCATACAGTCGATTCCAACTCATAGCGACCCTGTAAAGATTACAACCTAGGAAACTCTATGGGGCGCTTCTACTCTGTCCTATAGGGTCGCTATGAGTGCGAATCGGCTGGACTGCACACAACAGGATATTGAAAGTAAGAAGGAAAAAAGACGGCAAGTGGGGAGCAAAAGTAGTGGAAGCTTACCAAAAAAAAAAAGAAAAGAAAAAGAAACCAAACCCGTTGCCTTTGAGTCGATTTCGACATATAGCGACCCAACAGGACAGAGAACTGCCCTATAGGGTTTCCAAGGAGCAGTTGGGGGATTTGAACTGCCAACCTCTGGATAGCTGCCATAGCGCTTAACCACTGCGCCACCAAGGCTCCAGTGGAAGCTTACGTATCTCTCAAAATCAGTGTGTACACTATCACAAAGTTTAAGCAACCTGCAGTTGTTTATCTAATGACATTATTGTAGAAGGCATATTTGGAAGTTCAAATGTCTGAAGAGCTGCTGGTAAACCACGATCGGCGTTTCGAGATTCATCCAAACGGTGCTGACAATCCTTAGCGGAGACTTCTGCAGTCTAGTACCTCGAATCACTCCTACAAGGAAGTGGCATCATTTTTTGGCTCTCTATATCGCTTCGCCAAACTCTATGATTCCTAACCTGGCGAAAAGCACGCCTACCGTCCGCGCATGTGCAAAGCCCTTCTTTCCTCACAAAGACCGCGGGACAAGAAGTCGGCGCAAGCGCCGTGTGTCTCTCTGAGAATAAAGTCGTTATCCCGCCCTCTGGCGAAAGGAGCGCAGCGCCACGCACGCGCAATGAGGATGTGCAAGACTTATCTCACGCTGTGGGCGGTGGTGACGTGATGACGCAGGTGGAGGTGATAAGGAACGGAAGCCGGGAGGGCTCTAGGGGGGAAGGGAAGCAGGGCTGGGGTTGTGTTTGGAGCCTTGGCGGGGCTGGGGTTCCGATGTGGTCCCCGGAGCGGGAGGCCGAGGCTCCGGCCGGGGGAGACCTGGCAGGCCTACTGCCCCCCGAATGGGAGAAGGATGAGGAGCGCATGTCCTTCCTGTTCTCCGCCTTCAAAAGGAGTCGCGAGGTGAACAGCACCGACTGGGACAGCAAGATGGGCTTCTGGGCGCCGTTGGTGCTGAGCTACAGCCGCCGCCAGGGGGTGGTGCGCCTGCGTCTGCGAGACTTGCAGGAGGCCTTTCAGCGCAAGGGCAGCGTCCCGCTGGGGCTGCCCACGGTGCTGCAGGACCTGCTGCGGTGAGGGGCGGGCCGGGCGGGGGCGGGGGCGGCGGCGGGGGCCTCTCCCTGAGGGCAGGGGAAGGGTCCTGTTCACTGACAGCACACCATGTCCAGCCAAGGGTCTGACACAGAGTGGGCGTTCAGTGTTTGTTCAATAGATGAAGAAGGAGAAAGAAAAGAAGGAGCCTGGGTTAGGTGTGCTTGTGAGGAGAGGGTATGGGGGGTAATTTGAGGGCCGGGGTAGTCCGATTAGGTGGGATCCCGATGGTGGCAGGAGAAGCCCGTTTGGCACAGGTGACAAAGATTTGTCTGACCTGGAGTCCCAATATGTAGTTATTTCTTAGGGGGGCTTCAAACTTGAATTAGTCCTGGAACAGAAGGTCTGTGAGATAGGATTTATTAAACCAAGGAGGATCAGTAAGGAGAGGACAGTTATGGGGAAGAAGCCTGTAGGGATCTTGATAACAACTCCCTGGCACAGGTATGTGTCTGGCGTATCCTGGCTTGTCCTTGGCACAAGTTGTTTGGAGCAGACGACATGAGGAGGGTGAGTGCTTTACTGAGTACCTGGGTGCCCTGAGAGGTCCTGTAGGTGATATGTGTGCAACAAGTGCAAAGTTTGGGGGCTTTCCGGAGGAGGTAATATCAGTGTCTAATGGATTTTCAGCAGTTCACAGTATGCAGATACTGTGCGTACACCATTTCTTCTGATCCTTTCAGTAGTACTCTGGGTGAGGTGATAGTGTTACCCTCAAAAGACAGAAGAGGAAACTGAGGTTCAGAGAGGTCAAGTGACTTACCAGGGTTACACAGCTAGTTAGGGGTAATAATAAGACTTGACCCCTGGGCTTCTGTTTCTAAATGATTTGCACTTGACACTATACATGTCATACTGAGGCCAGCCTAGCATGGTGCTTTGCTCTGTGAATGAAAGAGAAAGTTTTTGATGTTTGTTATTTTAATTAACTTGCTGCTCTATTTGATTAAGAGCTGTCTTTTTCCTTCCCTACTTTTATTCCCTGTACCTTTCTATTGGTTAAGGAGCCCTGGTGACACAGTGGTTAAATGCTTGGCTGCTAACCAAAAAGACAGTGGTTTGAACCCACCAGCTGCTCTGCAGGAGAAAGATATGGCAGTCTGCCTCTGTAAAGATTACAGCCTTAGAAACCCTATGGGGGCAGTTCTACTCTGTCCTGTAGGGTCACTGTGAGTCAGAATAAACCCAACCGTTTTGGTTTTTTTTCCCATTGGTTGATATTGGTATGACAAGCCTTTTTCTGAAATCTCTCTAAGAAGTGTACTGTGGAGAAAGTTTCGTTCATGCCTGAAGTGGGGAGCAGAGGAGATAGTGGCTGAAAAGTCAGCGACGGACAAGGCCAGTCTGGGCTTCCATGTCGCGGCAGGAAAATTACTTACAAACACTGATCCGAAGGCCTTTAGTACCATGAGTTCCCCTCTCCTGGAGCTCACTGAAGCTTCTTGGTGCTTCCCTGTATCTGGCACTTGAAGAATTTCTGAGGGAGATATTTCTCCATGGAAGCAGAGTAGCATCAGGGACCAAACAGCCTGGGCCCAAAGCCTGGCTCTGCCACTTGCTAAGTTATGTGACTGTGGGAAAATTATCTGATTTCTTTAAGCTTCAGTTTAACAAATTATAAATGACGGTGATAATTGCACTGAGGTTTATTGTGAAGATTTGAATAGATATTCCTTTTATAGCCCTTAGCATAGTGCCTGGTCCATGGTAAGTATTCAGAAAACTTAGTTGCTGTTATTATTACCAGCACCACAAAATGCTTACTTTTCATTGTCACCCTAGCTAAGACGTGCAGAAACCCCTTTCTCTATAGGATCACTATGAGTTGGAATCAATTCGACGGCAAGGGGTTTGGGTACATCGTTGTATTCTTCCTGAGTCTTGCACTCAGAAGCCAAGCATTATTGTTATTTTAATTTATCATTTTGAGCTCCATTTGTAAAAAGAAGTTTCAGCACACGTCTTGTACCCTCCCTTGCCTCCTTGCACATCTGGGGCCAGAGAGATCCTAGCTAATATTTGGCCTCCTTGCTTTGGGCAGATCACTTCTGTCCCTCAGTTTTCCCATTAATTAAAATGCCAATAACACCATTTTTCTTGCAGAGTTGTTTTGAGGCTTGGAGCCAGAGTATAAACACTGCTGCTCATAGTAACTGGCACATCCCATTGCCGTAAAGTTAATTCTGACTCATAGTGACCCTATAAGACGGTAGAACTGCCCCGTAGGGTTTCTAAGGATCCAACAAGGAGCCAAGCTCTTTAACCACAGTGCCACCAGGACTCCAACTGGCACATAGTAGATGCCTAATAAGTGGTAGTTATGTTGATGCTAAGGAGCCCTGGTGGCACAACGGCTATGCACTTGGCTGCTAACCAGAAGGTCAGCAGTTTGAACCCACCAGGTGCTCTGCAAGAGAAAAGACGTGACGATCTGTTCCAGTAAAGATCACAGCCAAGAAAACCCTACGAGGCAGTCCTCCTCTGTCTTACGGGGTTGCTGTGAGTTGGAATTGACTGGATGGCACCACCGCCACAACCACATGATGGTGCCAATGAAATTCCTCTCTTGGGGTGAGGGAATGAGGTGGGAAAGGTGGGGACTGGGATGAAACATGGCACATTCAGCACTACTGACATGCCCACTCTTTCCATCCCTGCAGTCGAGGGGAGCTACAGCGGGAGTCAGACTTCATGGCCAGTGTAGACAGCAGCTGGATATCCTGGGGAGTCGGGGTCTTTCTGCTGAAGCCCCTCAAGTGGACTCTTTCTAACATGCTGGGGGACAATAAGGTTCCTGCTGAGGAGGTACTGGTGGCTGTGGAGCTGCTTAAGGTGGGTACTTAGAAGGGAGAAGTCTAGGTGTCATCTGATGGTGACAGGACCCTCCTCATTCCTCGTATGTCTTCTTAGAGAAAGAATATCTTTTTTTTACGCGGTGACAGAGCTGATAACTAAGTTTATCTGAATTATATAGACCTTCCTTATACTGTACCTTGAGCATTGTTTATTTGTTAGCTGGACTTTTACATTTCCATGGTAATCTTTTGTCTATGACTTGTCAGGACATAACTGTTGACTATTTTCTAGTATTTGTAGGAATTAATAATAAGCCAAAGTTTAGAAAATGCTTTGCCTTCTGTAGTTTACTGACAACAACTACTCAAAATTTCTAAGGACTTTGTAACTTTGGACTTCGCTGTCCCCTAAATCAGAAAACTAGGTGCTGATTTCCTCCTCTCTGACTCTAACTCTCTCCCCTTCCAGCTCACTCACGGCTTACTTCCACACCCCCACACTGCCCCTTACTCTTCTGTCTAGAAGAGATCACCACAGCCTTGACCCCTTCGGGCATCCCTGGTCAGCCATCTTCCTTCTGTCCCGCCTTCCCTACTCAGCCTAGATCATGTGACCCTCATCAATACCATCAGGTCCTTCACATCACTCTTGGTCCACAGTAAGGGTTGCCTGGCAAATCCAAAGCCTTAGATCAGCCACACAGTCCACATGCACTGCTGGTGAAAATTGTCCACAAACCCGCCTAGGGCCACATTCACGGTCCCCAGCTTTAGGTGAGCCTGCGGAGCACTCCACGGCCCATATTTCTTGTCCTCTCCGACTCCCTTTGATACCTGTTCCATTCTCCTCTTTCTCTACTCTACAACTTTGCCTCTGACTTCCTTGAGAAGGTAGAATCTCCTGGGTGAACACCTTCGGTTTTCTGTTCCTCCACCTCAAATTTAACCTCATCTGAGCACTTCTTTCTCCCCAAGCTCAGAGGATGAAGTGTCCTATTCCACATGTGCTTGTGAGCCTGTCCGTACCCATCTTGGCCCAATGTCCTATCAGTTAGCCGCTTGACCTGTATATTCCAGCTCCCTCTCTCTTTCTCTCTTCATATATATTCCTTCTCCCTTCTCGCTCCTTCTTTAGCCTCTGAACTCATCCGGGTTTTCCTCATCACAAAATTACTCCTTGGTGGGACCTGGGCTCTTGTCTAGTTACTACTGTGCCTCTCTCCTTCTTTGCCAAGCTTTGCTAAGTGTGATCTCATGCCTTGTCACCACTTCCTCACCTCCCACTCACTCTGTGACCCATCGTAGACATACTTCAGCCCCCACCACTCCACCAAAGCTGTATGGACAAGATTATAATAACCTTTAAATGTGTATGTGTTTACAAAAGTTAACTGAACACAGAGTAACAAGTATACCAAGGCAGGTATACCAAGGCAGTAGTTGCTTGTAAAACTTACAGACCCAAGCCCAACCTCAGGGCTTCAGCACAGAGTCCCCACCCCCGACCCCAAGAGAATCTCCAAATTCATCCTCTCTGCCTTAGGTTAAGGAGGAGGTCTTCAAAATCTACAAATCACTTCGTATTCCTCAGGACTTTTGACTGAGCAGCACACATTTTCTTCAGGGGAGCCCGCACCTCCTCCCTTCTCCCTGCTGTGGTACTCCCCAGTGTCCTGATTCTAGGGCTTAGTCAGGGTCCCCACAGAAACTACAGGATGGTTTGGGTGGTCATGGGCCAAGCTCAGTTCCTCTTGGCAGTCTTTTCCCTACTGTGTTCTCTAATCTAGACCAAAGGAGAAGCCAGACCCATTTACCCGCCACATACGTGGTTTTGTTCCGCCATCTTTTCAGACCAAATGCTGGGATGGGAGAGTGGAGGGTTGAAGGGAGTTATATACGTCTTCCAACAGTAATTTTTGGAAGCAGTTTAGTCAATCCTATTTAAATAGAAAAATACTTCTAGCTCTGCAGAAACATATCATGGCTATTAGTTGCAGCCGAGTCTATTGCGACTCATGGCGACCCCATGTGTTAAAGAGTAGAACTGCTCCATAGGGTTTTCTTGCCTGTAATCTTAATAGAAGCAGATCACCAGGCCTATCATCTGTGGCACAATGGTTAAGCATTTGCCTGCTAACCAAAAGGTTGGCAGTTTGAATCCACCAGCTGCTTCTTGGAAGTGTTATGGGGCAGCTCTACTCTGTCCTATAGGGCCACTATGAGTAAAAATCAACTTGACGGCAATGGGTTTTTTATCTTCTGTGGAATGCATGTTGTTGTTGTTGTTAGGTGCTGTGGAGTTGGTTCCGACTCATAGCAACCCCATGCACAACAGAACGAAACACTGCCCGGTCCTGCACCATGCTCACAATCATTGTTTTGCTCGAGCTCACTGTTGCAGCCTCTGTATCAATCCACCTCGTTGACGGTCTTCCTCTTTTCTGCTGACCCTGTACTTTCCCAAGCATGATGTCCTTCTCCAGGGACTGATCCCTCCTGACAGCATGTCCAAAGTATGAAAGACGCAGTCTCCCCATCCTTGCTTCTAAGGAGCATTCTGGTCATACCTCTTTTAAGACAGATTTGTTCATTCTTCTGGCAGTCTGTGGTATATTCAACATTCTTTGCCAACACCACAATTCAAAGGCATAGTACTGTTAAATGTATATCCAGTTTATGTCACTAAACAGAACGCTTAACATTTCCTTGATAAAATCTTCATTCAAATATATGATGACTTTGCTGTTTTCTCCTGGGCTGGGGACTTGTTTACATTTGTGAAACTGATGGGTCCTATCTCGGAATTTTTACAAAAAGAAGAAAGGCTGCTTCAGCAGTAAATTGAAAAGAGGTAGTAACTTTTTACTTTATTTGAAAAAATAATGAAAAATACAAAAAAGGGAAAAATTAACCATGATTTTGCTACTGAAAAAAGTTATACAAAGAAATGAAAGTTTCTTTTCTGTAGTTTCCATTTTTATTTCTTTGAGTATGTGCCCTCTGCATTTTTTTCCTGTCTACAGACATATCTTTTTCTTGTTGCCGCTGCCACACTCTTTTGTGTTACTTGCCGTTTTATTTTTGTGTTAGCATTTAGTAGTGCCTGAAAACCTTATTTACTGGTTTATTACCTGTCTCTTCTACTAGAAGGGAGAAGTTTCATGGGCTCTAGGACGCTGGCAAGTGTCTGGTACCTAGTAGGCAGTCAGTAAATACGTGTTGAATGAGTGACTAAGTATACACGTACATCTGAAAATCCGGGCCTGTTGCAGTGGAGTCGATTCCAACTTACAGCAACTCTGTAGGACAGAGAAGAACTGCCCCATTGGGTTTCCAAGGAGTGCTGACCTTTTGGTTAGCAGCCAAGCTCTCAACCACCGTGCGCCAGAGCGCCATGCACACACATACATACGTATGTTTATACACACACACAATTTTTTTCCAATAACAGAATCTTATTTTACCTATTAGTCTGCAATCTGCTTTTTTTCCTTTTTCGTTTTAGTATATCATAGACATCTTTCCAGGTCTCTACACATAAATCTACTTCATTCTTTTTGATGGCTGTGTAATTTCTATAGATACGCCGCAGTTTACCCAAAAGTGCCCACTGATGAACATTTAAGTCATTCCAATTTCTGTTACCAAAAAATGCTACTTCCAGCAGCCTTGTGCATATCTGTGTATTCCTACTAGAAGTATGTGTGCGAAATGAGTATGCGAGTTTTAAATTTTAACAGAAAGTGCCAGATTACTTTTCAAGAGGTTTGTTCTAATTTATGCTTTCATCAAGTCTACATTAAAATGTTCAGTCTCCTCACATCATTACCAGCACTGGATGACATCAGTCTTTGAAACTTCTGCCCATTTGATGAACAACAAAAAAAAAATGATACTTCCTCCTTGTGAGGTGAGCATCGTTTTACCTATCTACCGGCCATTTACATATCTGTGAATTTCCTATTCATATCCTTTGGCTTTTTTATATTGGGTTGTTTGTCTTTTATGTTGGTTTGTAGGTGTTTTTTGTATATTAGAGATACATGTAATATATTTAGTACTAACCAAAAAAAACAAATTCATTACCGACGAGTTGATATCCAACTCATAGCAACGCTATAGGACAGGGTAGAACTACCCCATGGGGTTTCCACGGAGCAGCTGGTGGATTCAAACTGCTGATCTCTTGATTAGCAGCCAAGCTCTCTTAACCAGTGTGCTACCAGGGCTAGGGATGTAAATATTGTTTCTCAGTATGGTGTTTTATTTTATTTTATTATTGTGCTTTAGGTGAAGGTTAACAGAGCAAATTAGTTTCTCATTAAATAATTAATGCACATATTGTCTTGTGACATTGGTTGCCAACCCCACAACATGTCAACACTCTCTCCTTGACCTTGGGTTCCCCATTGTCATCTTCCCTGCCCCCTCCTGCCTTCTTGTCCTTGCTGCTGGGCTGGTATGCCCACTTAGTCTCGTTTTGGTTTATGGGCCTGTCTAATCTTCGGCTGAAGGGTGAACCTCAGGAGTGATCTCAGTACTGAATTAAAAGGGTGTCTGGGGGCCATACCCTTGGAGTTTCTCCAGTCTCTGTCAGATCAGTAAGTCTGGTCTTTTTTTGTGAGTTAAAATTTTTTTCAACATTTTTCTCCAGCTCTGTCCAGGACCCTCTGTTGTGATCCCTGTTAGAGCATTCGGTGCTAGTAGCTGGGCACCATCCAGTTGTGCTGGACTCTGTCTGGTGGAGGCTGTGGTACGTGTGGTCCATTAGTCCTTTGGACTAATCTTTCCCTTATGTCTTTTGTTTTCTTCATTCTCCCTTGTTCCAGACAGGGTGAGACCAGTGGAGTATCTTAGATGGCTGCTTACAAGCTTTTAAGAACCCAGATGCTACTCCCCAGAGTAGGATGTAGAACATTTTCTTTATAAACTATGTTATGCCAGTTGAGCTAGATGTCCCATGAGACTGACCTCAGTCCAGTAATTCATTCCCTCAGGGGTGTGCCTATGAAGCTTTCATGCACTTTGCCTTGGTCCGGTTGTGTTGACTTCCCCACTATTGTGTACTGCCTTACCATTCACCAAAGTTACCACTTACCTATTGTCTGTTCAGTGTTTTTCTCTCCCCACCCCTCGTAAGCATCAAAGGTTGTTTCTTTTTGTGTGTAAATCTTTTCATGAATTTTTATAATAGTGGTGTCATACAGTATTTGCCCTTTCGTGATTGCCTCATTTCATTCAGCATAATGCCCTCCAGACTCATCCGTGTGAGATGTTTCCCAAATTCATCATTGTTCATTATTGTTGCGTAATGTTCCAATGTGTGTGTGTACCATATGTTTACCCATTCATCTATTGATGAGCACTTAGGTTGTTTCCATCTTTTTCCTACTGTGAATAATGCTGCAATGAACATGGGTGTTCACCCTGTATGTTTGATTTTCTTTTATTTGTGATGTTTTCATTTTTTGTAGTCAGAGCTGTCACATATTTCCTTTATGGCTACTGAATTTCTGTTCTTGCTTAGGAAGGCATCTTCTTCAAGATTAATCAGATATTCTTTTATATTTTCTTCAAATTACTTTATAATTCTATTGTTTTAGCTTAAATTTCAATTCTTCTGGTATTTGTTTTTATATATGTGGGGAGGAAAAGCTCTGAATTTATTCTTCCAAATGGATAGCCAATTGTCTTTACACCATTTATTAATGTTGTATGCCATTAATGTGTTTGTATGCAGATACCACACTGTTACTGCAGTAACTTTATACTGTTATTTTCTTACAGGGCAGTCAAATCGAATGAAAACTTTAGTCTCTGTCTTAATCAGACTTTTCTGCCTTTGACACTTTTGACCACTTGCTCTTTAAAATTTCACATTCCCTTGACTTTTTGACATTACATTGCTTAGTACTCTCTAAGCAGTCCTTCTGGGTCTCTTTTTTTTTTTGGAACACAGTTCTTTTTTTATTGTGCTTTAAGTGAAAGTTTACAGTTCAAGTCAGTTTCTTATACAAATACTTACACACACATTGTTATGTGACCCTAGTTACTCTCCCTACAATGTGACAACACATTCCTCCTCTCCACCCTGTATTTCCTTTGTCCATTCAGCGAGCTCCTGTCCCCTCTGCCTTCTCATCTCATCTCTGGACAGGAGCTGGCCACATAGTCTCGTGTGTCTTCTTGAGCTAAGAAGCACACACCTCACCAGTATCATTTTATGTCTCATAGTCCAGTCTATTCTTTGTCTAAGAGTTGGCTTCAGGAATGGTTTTAGTTCTGGGCTAACAGAGAGTCCGGGGGCCATGTCTTCTGGAGTCCCTCCAGTCTCAGTCAGACCATTATAAGTCTGGTCTTTTCACTAGAATTTGAGTTCTGCATCCCACTTTTCTCCTGCTCCATCAGGGATTCTCTGTTGTGTTCCCTATCAGGGCAGTCATTGATGGTAGCCGGGCACCATCTAGTTCTTCTGGTCTCAGGCTAATGGAGTGCCTAGTTTACGTGGCCATTTCTCTTGGGCTCATATTTTCCTTGTGTCTTTGGTGTTCTTCATTCTCCTTTGCTCCAGGTGGGTTGAGACCAATTGATGCATCTTAGATGGCCACTTGCTAGCTTTTAAGACCCCAGATGCCACTTACCAAAGTGGGATGCAGAGCATTTTCTAGATACACTTTGTTATGTCAGTTGACCTAGATGTTTCTGGGTCTCTTTTGTTGGTTTCTTCACCTTTAAACATTAGTGTGCGTTAAGCGTACTTCTTTCCTCTCTTAATTTCCTTGGGTAATTGCATTTACACTTGTGGTTTTAATTACCACATATATGCCAAGGATTTCCAGATTTACATCTCTTGTTCTAGTGTTTCCTTTGAATTTCAAATTTGTAAATCCATTTATCTCTTATATGTATCTTCCTGGATGTCCTTCAGGTATCTCGAACCAACATGTCCAAAATGGAATGTTTTGCCTTTCCTTTAAAATAGGCTTTTCCTTCTGTATTCTTGATATTAATTAATAGCATCACCTCCACCCGGTCACTTAAGCTAGAACCTAGGAGTTATCCTTGACTCCTTTCCCCTTCAACCCCTACCCAGTTACCATGTATTGTCAGTTTTATACATTTTGTTTGAATCCATCCCTTCTCTATCCCTCTTGTCATCGCCCTAGTTCAGCCCCTCATATTCTTTTGCATAAGTGATCTCCCTGCGCCAATCCTGACTCTCTACAATTCCATCCTTTCCCAGTTTTCAGCTGGATTTTTGTTACTCTAGCCACGTCATTCCCCTTCAATGACTACCTGTAAAAATGGCGGCATGGCATCAGAGGTCCTCTGACTTCAAGAAGGAGGAGGAGAATCACCATCAGCATCAGTCCAAAGTTGATGATCCCTATGAGATGGGGGTCAGACATACCTCCTCTCTCCAACCTTTTTACCAGTTCTGACACCAGCCGTCCTTCCCACAGCACTCTCTGCAGTTCTGCTGGGTTCAAAAATTTGTTGCGATGGCCACGCAGAACTCACAGATTATACTCACAGTTATGGGGTTTATTAGGGAAGTAACAGGTTACAACTCAGGATTGGGATCAACAGGCTACAACATAGGACGAGGATCAGGAAGCATGTAGGAAAAGTCTCCCTTTTTCAGTACAAGACAGCTCTCTCAGCTCCTCTGGGCCCCCTGTCTCCTGGGTCTAGGAAGCTCTCAGCACAGGGACCCTGGGTTCAAAAGATGCACTTCACTCCTGGCTCTTCTTCTTAATGGTAGTGAGGTTCTCCCCACTGCCCTCCCTACCCCTCAGCCTCTGGGATTGGCTTCCTTTAAGGCTAGCAGGATGGCAGACTGACCCATGCCCTCATTAAGGTTCCATATACTTTATTTGCATGGTCCCACCCCCCACAGTTCCGTGTACTTTATTTGCATTATTAACAAGATGTCCAATCCAGTCATTTTGTGGGAGTCACAAGAACATACATGGCTAGAAGGACCGTATTAAGTAATTCACTGCACTGCACTACCATCATCTGAAGAATAAAGGATGATGTATAAGTTATTACACTTTAATGATATAGGACTGCTTTTACTCTCCCCTTCCCCTCTGTACACACTGATTCATGCTTCTATGCCATTGCTCATGCTTGTCCCTCTTCCTGAGACACCCTTCCCACAAGCCTTCACCTAGTAATTTACTCAACCATTTTTTTCCAAAGAAACCTCTGAACTCCCAGGCAAACCCTCGAGCTTCCCTATATTTTCACAGCGCTCCATAGATACCTTAGTAGATATTTCTTTATCTTCTTACAATAATCCTGTTCGACCTTCTGAGACTCTCTGTGGACTCAGTAGTGTTCTTGTTTGCAGTATTGCCAATTGGATTAAAAATAGAGAGACTAGAATTGGAAGAGAATTTAGATGTCATCTCATCCAACCTCTTTGATTTGTGAGAGGAATACTGAGGGCCAGAGAGATAGTGACCAGTCCACGGTTACATTAGCTGGGCTGGAAATCAGTTCTCAACTCTAGTTCACGGCTTATTCCAGCACACCACATTGCCTCCTTCTTCCTTGGGGAACTGTGAGGCAGGGAGAGGTAGGAACATAAAGTCTCAAATGGAAGTGCAGACAAGAGTTGGCTCCCAATATTTCATGTACCTCATTTCAGACATATTCACCAGACTTTCCTTCAAGGTTTAAAAAAACACAAATCCTTCATCCTTTAAAGATGGGGGAAAAAAAAAAAAAAAGCTAGCTGCTTTAAAGGAAGATTGCATTGGTGTTCCCCTGCTCTTCCCTTGTGTGATAGTGTTTTTGAAGCATGGAGGTCAAGTTCATTGGGTCCCATGGGCTATGATCAGGGCAGGTGAGAACATTTTCCGTTCCTTGCAGGAAAAGGCTGAGGAGGTGTATCGTCTGTATCAGAACTCCCCTCTCTCCTCCCACCCAGTGGTGGCCCTGTCAGAGCTGAGTACTGTCTGTGCTAGCTCCTGCCCAGATGAGAGGACCTTCTACTTGGTGTTGCTGCAGCTGCAGAAAGAGAAGAGAGTCACAGTCCTCGAGCAGAATGGAGAAAAGGTACGGAAATTCATTTGTTCATTCATTGCCTCACCAGTGATCTATTACATATAAACTAACATGCCCACCAGCATTTCTGCTTGGGATTTTCTCAGCATTTGTGGTAGGGAGAGCAGTAATTTTTCCTTATCTCTCAGATTGTCAAGTTTGCCCGAGGGCCACATGCCAAGGTCTCTCCCGTCAACGACGTAGATGTTGGGGTATACCAGCTGATGCAGAGTGAGCAGCTCCTCTCGCGCAAGGTGGAGTCCTTATCCCAAGAAGCAGAGAGGTAACTTCTACCCCTTAGCTGAGCCCCACTTGCCCCAGCTGGCACTCAGAGCTGGAAAAGCATTGGTGTCTGTGAGCTCTTTGGAAAAAAAAAAAACTTATTTTTTTTTACTAATTACAAAAGTACTAATTGTGCAGTGCAGAAATCATGGAAAATAAGAATATCACAAAGGAGAAAAGGATGAGCCTTGATCTTTTTTTGCCCCCAAAGATTATTACATTGTGTTTTATATTCTTCCATGCCTGTATCCATTGACCAAGTATTATCTCAGGCACTGGAGACACAGTGGTGAACAAGCCAAACCCCTGCCTTCACAGAGCTCTTTTTGAGGGCATCCCCCTCTCCCCCTTGGATGACTGTACAGGATGTCCCTGGTAAAGTCACATGAACACGTCTCTGAAAAGTAGAATATATAGATATTGAATTAGAATTTACTCGTTCACTTTGTCTTACATGTGAGAACATTTTGAGAACGCAAAGGGATATACCCAGGGTTATTGGTGATGTTAGGAGTTCATTCCTTGTCTCCAGGCTCCCAGAATGAGAGTGTGTTTTTAAGGTGCCATGTTTCCATGTTCTCTCTTCCTGTGAATTGACAAAGCTCATCCTTAGGCAGTTTGCCTTTTCCACGTGCAGATGCCCAAGCTCGGATCTTGACTTGCCGCCAGAGTTTGGCAGTGGGTTGTCAGGCACGGTTTTTCTTGCCATTAGGCGGAATGGATTGGATGTTCAGATCTGAAACTACATGAATTAAGTCTGCTACCAGGGACGCCTCAGGACCCCGCTGCGCCATCCTGTGGCACGGCTGTTTTCATCTGTCCTCTGCTTCACAGGTGTAAAGAAGACGCCCGCCGAGCCTGCCGAGCAGGAAAGAAACAACTAGTAAGTTTCTCTTTTCCCCTCCAGCTGCCTACTTCGGTCCTGGGCTGGCAGCGAGAGGTGCCTGGGAGGTCAGAGAGCAACGTGCTAGGAGCTCTAAGGGGAACAGGTCTACAGGTGGTCCAGGTACCACAGCTTATTTTCAAATGAGAAGCAAGAAATCCTGGGATAATCTTAGTGTCTGGGAAGGGCTATCTTCCTCTTACCCTTTGGCCTGCTCAGTCCGACTCTGACCTGAATTTCCATGCCCCCTTAGGCACTGAGGTCTCTCAAGGCTAAGCAACGGACAGAGAAGCGCATCGAGGCTCTCCATGCCAAGCTGGACACTGTACAAGGCATCCTGGACCGGATCTATGCCTCTCAGACAGACCAGATGGTAGCCACTCACCGCTTTGCTCCAGTTCTTGGCTGGTCCCCCTAGCACACACTGCTCATCTCCTCCACTGTGTCTCTGCTGTTGGCTAAGTGCTGCTCGGAGGGGGCCTGGGCTCTTCCAGGATGTAGCTACAGTTGCCTTTGCTATTCCTGTTGGGAAATTTGGGCCCCAGTAGGTGTGGGTGAATCAAGTGTAGGTTGCAAAAAAACAAAGCTGGCGTTTGGAGATGAAACAGTGTTGTTTGTATTTTGCCACATGCTCTTCATTTGCACTGATAACTCTGTCTCTTTAGGTTTTCAATGCCTACCAGGCTGGGGTAGGAGCACTAAAACTCTCCATGAAGGATGTCACAGTGGAGAAGGCAGAGAGCCTTGTGGATCAGATCCAAGAGGTATGGAAAGGGCTAGACAGGAACACATACAAAAGGAAGTTAGGGCACATTGACTTTGCTGTTCTTGACTTTTTATCTTATGAACTTGAGGAAGCATTACTTGATACTCGTATGTGACAGTATTGCTTCATAACCCTGGGCATTTTCCCCCAAAGACTTTGAGATGCTCAAAGACACCATGTATGCACAGTTCAAGGCATTGTTCTTTTCTCTTATAGCTATGTGACACCCAGGATGAAGTTTCTCAGACTCTGGCTGGTGGGGTAACCAATGGCCTAGGTAAGTTGACAAGCTGGTATTTCCTTCCTTTCTTCGTTTTTAAGAGGACTTCAATTCCTTGATATGGTGATAGGTTTGATCATGGATTTGCTTTTCCTGGTGCAGCCAGGGTTCTCTACCTGACCCTTTCTCTGGGGCTTACACAAAGGAATAGTCATACAGAATTGCCACTTCCTCCTTGATGGGCAGTATTAGTGACCCTGCTGTGCTCCAGTGTTCCTTATTCATGAGGCTTCTTATTGTAAGATCCTTCTTCAAAGGCAAGGGGAAGCAAGGTCAGTTTCATGGGGTTAGCAAAATATACCTCCTTGATGACTTAGATTTGTGTATGAGAAAAGAGTATCTGTTTGAAGGTACTCTCCACTTCCAGTGACCTTATGAAACTCACATGATTTTTTTAACCCACAAGGAGGCCTAAGCATCTTTGTAAAGCTGACTCCTGAACGTGTTTCCTTTCCGGAGTTTATATGTCCTTATGTTATCTTTTCTTTGCAGATTTTGACAGTGAGGAACTTGAGAAGGAATTGGACGTCCTCCTTCAGGATACCACCAAAGAACCTTTGGATGTGCCCCACAACCCCGATAAGAAATATTACACCGAAAGTGTGCCTATCCCTAGGATCTTGGATGCTGAACTTGAAGCTGAACTTGAGAAACTGTCCTTATCAGAGGGAGGTATGGAGCTGTGTTCCCAGGGTTGCGGATGGACATGTGGTCCCCTGGCTGACAGAGTAGCCAGGCACAGGGTAAAATTGACGTGATGGGTCCCAGCCCAATTCTCAGTTTGCCGGGGTACCAAAGGCCTGTAAGGGAGTTGCATGTTTATCATACAAAGACTCAGTCCCTTAAACAATGGGATGCTTTCATCTTAAAGATCTTCCTGTCATTATTAATCATTCATTTCCTTTCCTCGCAGGTTTGGTCCCAAGCAGTAAATCTCCAAAAAGGCAATTGGAACCGACTCTCTAAAGCCATTGGAGGACCCTCAAGTGAAGGACCCTCATATAAAAGGGAGACCAGGCTTTTATGTGTATGTACATAGTATTTAAATGAGAAACTCTCAGAATTTGTTGAGGAGGAAGGAGAATTATTCTGAGTTGCCTGGATGCTACCACTTACTACAGGACACATAGAATTTCTGGAAGCGGTGCTCCAACGGCTTGCTCCCAGCTGGTATCATGGACCTACCTTCTCATCTTTATAGTGCCACGATTTATACAGTTCTGTGTTTGACCTGTTGTCTCTCATAGCCTGCAGTTCTTGCCATTGGCTCAGTTAGGTTTGTCTTCACCCACCAGCTTCGTTCCAGCCAATGAGTGAAAGATTTGCAGCTTTGCCAAATCAGAATCAGTCCTCTCCCCTGCTCCCACTGTTTTTTAGAGGGATTTTTTCTGTCTCTGACATCAGTTAGTCTACTTACTCCTGTCCCACTCTGTTCCCATTGGTAATGAGAATAATGAGAATCAAACACTTAAAGGTTTTACTTGAGGGGACTTAACACCTGCCACTTTATGGAGAAACATAACAGTGTGAAAGGTTTCTTTCTAGGGTCATTTGTCATATTCTCCAGGTCACCCCGAGTGGCTTAGAAGCATGACAGCTGGGGGACTCTGGTGTGGTTGGTGGACCCTGCTGCCTTATCCATCTTATGCAGAAGATCTCTTGACTGGGGAAAGGTTTATTCTTGGACTTTTGAACTTGGTACAGAGAGGCCCAGGTGACTACAGGGCCCCAAAATGTCTAAATCTCATATGCTTTTTTAAAAGAGGCATAATCTTTGCCTGTCCCCATTATGGAATAACTTAAAATATGTATGTATATTTTCCAGAACAAGCCACACAACAACACACCTCCCCTTTGTGAGCCTTGCACATAATAGGTTCTTTGTGTGAATTTGAAAAGCGTTTCGTTCTGCAGCCCATTGCTCAGGGCAGGGGATTTGAGCCAGGATGTGCAATAGAAGCAGATGTTGACATTCTGTCATATCTGCTGTGTGCTTCCCCAGTCCCTGTTTTACACCTGCCCCTGCCTCCTGAAGTCCCATCTTCCCATTTGAGGAATTGGGGAGGGTGGTATGGGGGGACAGACAGGAGAGAGTCTGAATGCTCTGGCAACACAGAGAAGAGAAACGGAGAGGAGAGGACTGCCGCTCTGCTGCTGCCGAAGCACAAGTATTTCTGCCTGGAGCCCTTTGCCCTGTCCCTCTGTTTGAGGTGGTATAGTGCAGAGGGGAAGAATTTGCTCCAGGCCAGGAGCATGAATCACTGTTAAGCAAATTTCTCTCCCACTCTACCTTGGTAAAATGAAATGTTGGGGGTGAAGAGAAACAATCACTATTTTTTCTTTTTTAATCTGGTAAATAATTAAAAGAAAAAACCCCAAGTGTTTGTCCTTGCCTCTTTAAGTTGTATAAAGTTTCTCGTTCCTTCATGCTTCCCCCCACACTTTGGTTCTTTCACTTAAGGCCACTGGAGAACGTTGAGTAACTTAATAGTGTTGAGTATTGAGCTATGGTAAAAGATGGTCAATCAAATTGATCACTCTCGTACTGACATTGCTCTGTGGGAGGACACTTTGTTTGAATAGGTCTTAGGAGTGCGCCATTGCTTTTTGTTCTTTTCCATTGCCTGTTCTGTCTGTAGTCTTTAAATGACCTACTTTCTTCTGCCCAAGTGATCTTACTGTATTTAAGTCTAGCACCAGTATTTACTAAGCACCTGCTACATGCATGGTGTTTGCTGTGCACTGTGAGGCTGAGTGTAGAGTTGGGAACTGGGAGGCTAGAGGATCTGCTGCAGCATGAGGTAACTCAGCAGGTGAGCCAACCAGGGAAATATGTTAGGAGAAGTAGGTCAGAAAGCCTCAGAAGAGTCTAAAAGCCTAGGACCTGATCAGAAAAGCAAGAGATAGGCACTGATAAACCAGGTGGTAGAAAACCAAAACCAAACCCACTGCCATCGAGTGGATTCCAACTCATAGTGACCCTATAGGACAGAGTAGAACTGCCCCATGGAGTTGCCAAGGAGCGCCTAGCGGATTTGAACTGCCGACCTCTTGGTTATCAGCCGTAACACTTAACCACTATGCCACCGGGGTTTCCAAGTGATATAGTGGGGTGGAATCTCTGAGTGGGACTGCTCTGAGACCAGATCAGAAACAGTTTGAACAGAGTGAAGACAGGCCGGGCTCTCAGGGAACCTCTCACTGAAAGTAAATAACCTGTACTTTGTGAGCCACACCACCTGGTTTGTTACTTTGTCTTGCTGTCCTGAGCTATGGATGAGGCCTTGTTTAAATGTTGCAGCTTGATTCTTCGCTATGCTATAGGAAATTAAAAGAAGATACTGAGTCTGGGCTTGGATCAGAGTGAGGACAAAGAGGGAGTCATTACAGTTCCCTGTCTGGTGGTGGCTATAGTTTTTAGCATTAGATCCCCACGGGGAAGCTGAATCTCACGTCAGGAGTCAGGGCCATGCGGAGATTCTCTTGGAGAAATGGGCTTGATTTACTAAGGGAGCTGGTATGTGGAGATACGGCAGGTCCGAATAAACCAGGTCCAGACCCTGCCCAAAAGTACCATAAGTACAGGTAAAGAGGGAAGTTCCGAGAATAAATCAAGTTGTGGGCTCACTGAAGAGGTGACCGTAGATGGCGGCTTAGATACACCATGCTGTCTCCCTCCAGCAAAGACCAAAAAAACCAAGTAAAACAGATACAGATGACAATCCTGGAACCCTGAGCATCAAAAGGAAGGATGAAGAATTAGAACACTGATGGGAAGGAAAGAATGAAAACAGTGAACGAGGAGATTTATGGATTGAAGGTGCCCTGCCAGCCAGCCCGGTGTACCACGACTGTCTTGAGGCAAAGCAAGCAGCAACCCTGGGTGAGGAACATAGGAAGCCAATTTCACAGAATTCCAATAGGAGACAGAGAAACTGTGTAGACAAACCCAGCATGAAGCAAGGTGAGCAGAACATGAACCAAATTGAAGAAGGGAATGTACAGGAAGGCAGGCGAGAGCTCCAGGGATCCTGGCAACCACAGAGTGGAGAGGGAGCCAGGAACCAGAGATGGGACCACTCATCAGTGGTGGTCCCTGACCATTAGGGTGGGTGGAACCCTCAGAGTAGTAGACCCATAGAGTATCAGCAGGAGATCCCCCACCCAATCAGACTCAGGGCAAGCACCCCTCCTCACATTGGTCAAGGCCAGGTAGTGATGGCTGGCTGCAACCTACGGGGAGTGCCCCAGAACCCATGGCTGGTGACCAGAGGAGCACACTCCCTCTCCCTCAGCCCTCCTGGTGACCAGCAGAGTGAGCCCCCCAACCCTGCCACCCTAGCCACCTGGGTACTGTGATATGAGCCCTCTGCCCCTGTATAACTCCCATCCACTCCTGCCCTGCCCATAACTGGCGACATGTATCCACCGGGCCCACCACCCTACCCACCCAGTTAGTGCCAACACACCCTACCACACCGCCGGATTGGTGACTGGCAGTGGTGCATGCCTGCCCTACCCACTACACCCTCCTCCACTGTCTCACCCGAGCAGCAGCATACATTTGCACACCAACAGACCAGTGGCAGTGCATGTCTGCCCCACCCCTCACCCTCCCTTCCACTGCCTCACCCACCCAGCGAGGAGCACCGCATACTCCTGTGCCACCAGACAAGCAGCAGCTCACACCCACCCTGCCCACTCCCTGCCACTTCTCTGCCCACCCAGGGATTGATGATGTGCATCCACCCCACTCCACCCCCCTCCTCCACCACCACACCCACCTGGCAATAGGTGGCAAGTGCTCCTGTGCTGCCAGACTGGTGGTCAGTTGAGCATGCCCACCATGCCCACCCTGATATATCAAACAAAAAAATCAGGACAAAACAAACAGTAAATAGATAATATGAACAAATAACACCTTAATGCCTTGGAGACAGCATATGATACAAATTGTATGAAGAAACAGGATAAGATGGCTCAAACACATGAGCAAAATAAAAAGAAAGAAAATCTTCTTTACAAAGAAATGATAATAGAACTACCTGAGAAGGAGTTCAAAAGACATATTTAGGATCCTCAAAGAGGTCAAGGAAAACACAGAAAAAAACCTAGAACACTGCAGGAAACAACACAAGAACAAAACGACAGACTCAACAGACAATTAGAAACCGTACAAAAGCAACAACTAGAAATTCAGAAGACTGACAATAAAATATCAGAAATAGATAACAATAGAAGAATACAGAAGTAGAACTGGATCAATAGAAGAAAGAACAAGCAAAATAGAGGACAAATCCCTTGATACTAATTTGTTTGAGGAACAAACAGATGAATGAAGAAAAATGAAGAAAACCTAAGAGTTATGTGGGAAACCATCAAGAGGGATAATTTATGCCCAATAGGAGTTCCAAAAGAGGAAAAAAAAAACACTACAGAGAAAAATTTTGAAGATTTATTGACAATTTTCCAAATATAATGGAAGATGAGAAAGTTTCCATCCCAAAAGCCCAATGAACCTCATACAAAATATATTCACCAAGACATATCATCATCAAACTTTCCGAAACCAAAGACAAAGAATTCTGAAAGCAGTTCATGAAAAACAAAATATCACTTACAAACGGGCACCAATAAGACCAAGCACCAATGTCTCTTTAGAAGCCACGCAGGCAAGAAGGCAATGGGATGACACATATAAAATCCTGAATTAAGAAAATTGCAAACCAAGAATCAGATATTCAACAAAACCGTCTTTCAAAAATGATGGTGAAACTAAGAGATTACCAGAAATTAAAGGAATTTGTAACTACCACACCAGCCTTACAGTAAAAATTAAAGGGAGTCCTTCAGATAGAGAACCAATGACATCAGACAACAACCTGAGATAAAGACACACAACAGATACTAACCCAGATAAAGATTTCACAAAAGTAAAATAAAACCACAAAACTGACTACAGGGAACGAGGGGTGTTAAGCTGTCATCTACGACAATTTCAAAACAAAAAGAGGGAATAAAAGGTGTAGTTACAGAACTTCTATATGGAGAAGAAGTCAAGGCAATTTCAAATTATAACAGACTGTTTTACATTTAAAAGGATAAAGGTAAACTTAAGGGTAACTAAAAAGAATATTAATAAATATACTCACCAAAATAATAAGAAAATCAAAAAGACTCAGTAAACACCAAAACAACAATGATTGATAGGAAACGAAAATTCATATACAAAAACAACTCAGCACAAAAAACTAAGAGGAACAAAGAAACTGTTAAAACCACAAAAAAGTATAACAAAATGACAGCAATGAATTCATACCTATTGTTAATTACACTGAATGTAAATAAATGTATCAGTCAAGAGACAGAGAGTGGCAGAATGAATTGAAAAAATCATGACCCACCAATATATTGCCTACAAGTGACACATCTTAGATACAAAAATATAAATAAGTTAAAAATCAAAGGGTGCAAATATATATATATATATACACACACATATTTTATATATATATATTTATATATATACATATATATATATATCAAGCAAACAGTAACCAAAAGAAAGCAGGAGCAGCAATAATAATTCCAGATAAAATAGACTTTAGGTCAAAATCCATTATAAGAGACAAAGAAGAGCATTATATAATGATTAAAGGGTCAATTTACCAAGAATAATTATTTATGCATCCAATTCTAGAGGTCCAAAACACATAAAGCAACATCTAACAGAACTGAAAAGAGAAACAGACAGTTCTACAATAATAGCAGGAGACCTTAACACACCACTTTTGATGATGGACAGAACAACTAGAAAGAAACTCAATAAAGATACAAAAGATCTAAATAACAATCAACCAATTCAAACTCACAGACATGTAGAGAACACACCACCCGACAGCAGCACAGTACACATTCTTCTCCAATACACGTTGAGCATTCCCCAGAATAGAACATATTCTAGGCCACAAAGCAAGCCTCAATAAATTCAAAAACATCAACATAACACAGAGCATCTTCTGTGACCATAACGCTATAAAACAAGAGGTCAATAACAAAGAGCAAGGAAAAAAAAAATTGAATACATGGAAACTGAACAACACCTTACTTAAAAACTATTGGGTCACAGAAGAAACTAAAAATGAAATTAAAAAATTCTTAGAATCACATATGAATGAAGGCAGAGCATACTAAGACCTCTGGGACACAGCAAAAGCAGTGCTCAGAGGAAAATTTATAGCAATAAATGCACATATCAAAAAATAAAAAAGGTCCAAAATCAATAACTTAGCCTGAAAATTTAAACAAATAGAAAAGGCACAGCAAAAGAAGTCCACAGTCACCAGAAGAAAGAGAATAATAAAGATCAGAACAGAAATAAATGAAATAGAAAAACAATGGAAAGAACAAAAGCAGAAGTCGGTTCTTTCAGAGAATCAATAAAGTTGACGAACCAATGGCCAAACTGACAAAGGAAAAAAAATGATAACATGTAACAAAAATGATAACCAAAATAATAAATGAAATGGGCGACATTACAACAGAATCAACCAAGATAAAGAGGATCAAACAGAATATTACGAAAAATTGTACTCCAACAAATTTGAAAACCTAGAAGAAATGAATAAGTTTCTACGAACACACTACCTACCTAAAGTAGCACAAACAGAGGTGGTGGCGGTGTTGGGTGCCCTGGAGTCAGTTCCAATTCATAGCAACCCTACGTACTACAGAATGAAACACTGCCCTGTCCCGCACCATGTTCACAATCCTTGCTATGCTTGAGCCCATCGCTGTAGCCACTGTGTCAATCCATCTCATTGAGGGTCTTTCTCTTTTTTCACTGACCCTCTACTTTACTAAGCACGATGTCATTCTCCAGGGACTGATCCCTCCTGATAATACGTCCAAAGTATGTAAGATGTAATATCGCTATCCTTGCTTCTAATGAGCACTCTGGTTGTACTTCTTACAAGACAGAATTGTTTGTTCTTTTGGTAGTCCATTTTGAAGCCAGTCGAGTCGTTCCGACTCATAGCGGCCCTATGCACAACAGAACGAAAACACTGCTCCGTCCTGCACCATTCCTTATTACGCTTGAGCTCATTGTTGCAGCCACTGTGTCAATCCACCTCGTCGAGGGTCTTCCTCTTTTCCGCTGACCCTGTACTTTACCGAGCATGATGTCCTTCTCCAGGGACTGATTCCTCCTGACAACATGTCCAAAGTACGTGAGACGCAGTCTCGCCATCCTTGTTTCTAAGGAGCATTCTGGTTGTACTTCTTCCAAGACAGATTTGTTCCTCCTTTGGCAGTCCGTGGTGTATTCAATATTCTTCGCCAACACAATTCAAAGGCACCAATTCTTCTTCGGTCTTCCTTATTCACTGTCCATGACAGTCCACCGTATATTCAATATTCAAACCTCAGCTGTCTTAAACAGTTCAGAAGATGAGAAGAATAATGCAGGCGTCCTCCTCTTCACTAACGAGAGGACCTACACAGATGTAGAGGTGGGGTTCCTTAGCGCCTTACTCTAATTCTCTGACAATAAAACTGCAGACCCGGATCTCTGGCGTCAGGTTCCCCCAGATTCCTCCTCTGCCTTAAAAAGAAAGAAAGAAAGTAGCAAGAGAACACTTTTTCTGGTGTTCCCGCGTCCAGTGGGGGACGGCGGAGGGGACGTGATCCTTTTCGAAGGGCTCCGCCGTGGGAGTTCTCTCCGTCCGAACTCCGCCCACCGCGAGCGAGGCTCCAGCGGCCTCGGAGGGGCGGGCAGCGCGGCGCAGCTCGGCCTTCCGGGATCCCTCGCCCGCTGGGAGCTTTGCCTCCGCGTCAGTCCCCAGAGAGGCGGGAGTGGGGTTTGAGAGCCGGGTGCCGGGAGGGGGGGGGAAGGAGGTGAGACCCCGGCGGAGGCGGTGAGAGGGCGCAGCCAAGCGCGGAAGGCTTGCGAGCGGGGCGCGCGCCCCATAGACTGTGCGCTCCAGGCGCCGGGCGCGCGGGAGCAGTCGCGCCGTGAAGTCGCCGGAAACGGGTCCTCGGAAAAAAGGCGGCGAGTAGAACTGGGAAGTCCGCCTGCTTCTCGGGTCCCTGCTCCGACGCGTCCGGGATAACTCTTTCCTGTCCAGCCTATTTCGTGCGCCCTTCGTATTCCTACACCATTCCCCCCTCTCCCCTGTGGCTGACTCTGGCCCCTTAGTCACTGCTGTTTATGGTCTGTACTGGCTCCCACCACTGAGCTACACCGCCTCCCACCTGCTCTAGGAACTTTACCACCTTGGACACTGGGAGGAGCCTGGGGAGCCAATGGCTGGAACCGGTTAAAACGAGGACATCCTATTTTTTGTGCTGTGCAGGGCCGTATCCCCCTTCTCCGACGGCGGGAGCCTGCCAGGGGCATATTGTCTTTAGCAGAGTGGACCCCGCGGGTAGCCGGGGCATTTACGTGATTTAGGGAGGTCTGGTGCCTCCACTCCTGGACTTACAAGCTGGGCCTTGCCCCTCATTCTAGCCCAAATAGGGAGCCTCCTGAGCTCTCAGCCAGGAGGTCACTGAGGACCCCAGTGCAGCAGGGGGCGGGGCGGAGACCAGGCAGGCCCCCTGCGCGGCGTGGTCTCAGTACTCCTCTTTCGGCTCACCACCTGCATGGTGGTGGGCAATGTTCCGTTGTGCTGCCCTCCTGTGGTTCTGCCACCAACGCTCCAAGTCCACCAACGTTCTCGTTTTCTCCCTGGGAGTCTCCGACCTTGGTGGCTCTGGTGGTGATGTCCTGGAAAGCGGCAGCCCAGGCAGCTGGCTCCCGGCCTCTGGGGGCTTCTAGGACATCTGGGTGGCCTTTGAATTTTGTGCTTCACCACATCCATCCTGCGCCTGTGCCTCATCAGCCTGGAGCCCTGTCTGGCCATAGCCAGCCCTTCTGCTAGGAGCTGAGCAGTGGGTGACCCTCAGAACTGCTCTGGTGGCCATTGTGCTGGCCTGGCTGCTGTCAATTCTCATCTCCTTCAACCCATCTAGCTGCACTGGCCTCAGGCAGGGGCAGCTGGCCAGCAGGGTGCCCAGCCCAAAGGCACAGAGTTCCCTATCGGGTTTAAAAATCCACCCTCAGCCTCACCTGTACCTAAATCACAGGACTGTTTCTAGGTTTTCCCTTTTTTGCTGTTATTTTTTCCCAGTTATTTTAGGGCATGCCTCATCCCAAGGCCCTATTTGGACAAGGTGTCTCATTCTTGATCAAAAAATATTTTTCTGAACTATCTCAGGGTAAGTTTGACAGGCAGATCTTTAGAGGGAAGCAACCTCAGAGACTAGAGTTCCAAGACGAGCTCAACTTGCGAGTGAGGAACAGGAGAAACCAGGAGCCTGGTGCTGTGACTCATACTCCTACAAGGAGCCATCTGGATTAAAGGCAGCCCCAGGGTCCCAAGGTCTATTCCCAGCCAGTGGGCACAGTTCCCAGGCTGCAGCTGGCATCCTGTCCTGGCAGGGCCTAGCACAGGGCTACAGAAGCTACTCTGGAGCCTACTTGATTAAGCCATAATTATTGACTAACCCATTAGAATTGAACTCAACTAAGAGACTAACCAGCTAGCCTCCTGGCAGGGCTTCAGAGAATGAGACAACAAGCAGTTAAGTTTTGAGAAGTTAAGGGAAGAAGTCCGAGCCTATGGGGATCCTGAGGCAGGAAGCCTTGGGGTGGGTGCTGGTGGACTAAGAGAACCTGGGAGGGGTGGTAGGTGGAAGTCACATTTCTGTAACAAACCTTGTGTTTCTCAGTGTTACCTGGAGAGCAGGGCCAGACTGCAGTACTCACACTCTTAACCATTATGCTGTTCTGGGAAAATGGAAGGAGGGGCAACTTGGAGATGGAAAGTCTACATTTTTTGCTATTTAAAAAAATTACTTAGGACACGCTACCTTCTTATGTGTTTATACAGGGGTTTCCTCTTTCTTGTATAAAATATAGAAATGTATGTCCCCAGTCTGGCTTTTTTTGTTATTCCTTGGGAAGGGGTGCATGTTAACTGTCACTGTGGTGGATGGGTATTTGGAGCTACCCTCATTCCCATTTGGGGACACATGTGGGATGGCTTCCTGGGTGTGCAGGGATGGGCCAATGTGACTGGTGCCATCAGTCAGGAGAGAGGAGAGCTGAGTTCTGGCCCCATCAGTGCCTGGGTGTGAGATCTGAGGCAAAGCATTTGCCTTTTCAGAATTTGGTTCTTCATGGGGAAAGATCAAGGGAATGATTATTTCTGTTTCACCTACTTCGAAGTGATGTACTGATGTCTGAAAATAAATACTAAATGCCTTTTGAAAGGCATTTGTGTAAATGCTTTCTGAATGAATCACGTGCTATATCACCGATGGCTATGGTGAAGGTAGTAGTCTCTAAACTGGCCCCTCTGGAATCAGGGGCCATTCTTTTCTGAAACCTCAGTCTCATACACAGCCATGCTTCTGGCCCAAATCTTCCTTCCCTCTGTGGCCTGCACCCCTGAGTTTGTGGGTCTGTGAGTTGGGCTCTGGAAGGGAAGGAGGCTGGAGCCTGGGCAGAAAGCTGCCAGCAGTGAAGGTGCCTTTCCCAGGCTGCAGGGTTAGGGGAAGAAGGGGCTGGTCTGCTGAACAACTGCCTGCAAGATGAGTCCTCCAGCCACTTGAGGGTTTGGAGCCTCTTCCAAGCAGTCACAGTCCAGGCTGCCTGGAACTGAAGGGGTGCTGGGTGGTGTTGAGGGAGCTAGGGAGATTAACTCTTCCCTGGTGGAATGAGATTGCAAGGGGCCACACCTGGACTGCAGGAGGCTTGGTAGCCTTGGAGGGTCTGAAGGCCCCCATCTGCCTTCCTTGCCTCCCAGCTACTCTAACCACTCCTTGCAGCAGGCGCTGAGGGACCCAAAGAGAATTTGAGCAGTTAAAGAAAAGAATAAGGGGAACGGAGCTTGAGGCCTGAGACAGATGAAACCCCAAAGGCTGCTGGGGGCTTTGAGTTCAAGCCCTCCAAGGCCCAGCTCTGGCTCCACCTCCATGAAGCTTTCTCTAATCACTCCCCTTCTCACCCATCAGCACCTCACCCCAACTCCTTGTTTCTTGTCTGATTGTTTTGGTTCTGGACCTATTCTGTTATATCACTGTAGGAATTGTTTGACGTTTCTCTTCTGGCCTAGATAAAAAGCGCCTAGAGACAGGCAGCATGATTTACCTTTCACTTAGTCCTAAGCCTGAGCTGTGTGACCTTGGGCAAGTTGTTGAAGTTCTCTGTACTTCAATTTTTTCATCTATACAAGGTGGATGATAATAATACTACCAAGGAGCCTGGAGTCACAAACAGTTAAGCATCCAGCTACAATCAGAAATGTTGGTGGTTCAAAACCACACAGCCGCTTGGTGGGAATAAGACTTGGCAATCTGCTTCTGTAAAGATTACAGCCAAGAAAACCCCATGGACAGTTATCTCTGTCACACGGGGTCACTATGAGTTGGGGTGACTCAGTGGCACCCAGCAGCAATAGTACTACCACCATAGCATTGTTGTGAGGATCAAATGAGTTAAATTTTGCAAAGGATGCAGAGGGTGCCTGGTGTAGAGTAAGCCAATTCAATGCCTGTTAGCTCTTAGACCATATCAAGGCCCTATGGCCCTCCTCCTTTGGGAAAGGTCCAAGTAGGGATCTTCTGTTTTTGTTTAGTTATGTAACTTTCTTGCCTTGCTGGTGATTCTGTGGGATGTCCTAAGAGATGTATAAAGCACAGTTCCCATTTCGTTTTGCTTTAATTAGTACTGGTATCTGGAAGAATTGTTATATGCCTTTTATTAAGGATCTGTGTCCCCCTTTGGTGTTCTGACAATAGACTTCAGATTAAAAATAAATATTCAAGCCCACAAAGTCAAATATTGAACTTTAAGAAATATAATGGAAAGCTCCATGTCAGTGGCACAACTATGGTTGGTGTCACCACCTCTCTGGTGGCCGGGGTTGGCCGGCAACCCCCCACCCCGTGGGCGGAGCAGGCTGGCCGGGCCCCACCCCCAGCAGGCCTGGTATCTGCCTAGGGGCTTCCCGCAGCTCCTCCCCCTCCCCTTGGCCAGGCGGAGACCCTCCTTGGATGGCACCCTGACTGGCAAGTAGGGTGGGTGGCGGTGACAGAGTTACTTACCTGGGTGGCGGGTGTCACCAACCCTAGTGACGTCACTACCTTGGCGCCCCGCCACCCCCCACCGCCCACCGCCCACCTGCTGTCGCTACAGCACACCTTGGGGTCGTTTTAGTGTCACCACCCCGACTGTGTGAGTGGGTGTGGTCTGCACTCTCCCAAACCCCCAGTGATGCCACCGCTCCAGTGGCCTCTTTCTCCATTGTGTTCTCTTGCTTCTGTGCCTAATCTCCTTTTATATCTCAAAAGGGATTGGCATAGGAATAATATAGTTGATGTTGTCATGGATTGAATTGTGCCTCCCAAGATATGTGTCAACTTGGTTAGGCCAGGATTCTCAGTGTTGTGTGGTTGTCTCCCATTTTGTGATTGTAATTTTATGTTAAAAAGGATTAGGGTGGAATTGTAACACCCTTACTAAGGTCACATGCCTGATCCAATGTAAAGGGAGTTTCCCTGGGGCTGTGGACCACACCGCCTTTTACCTTACAAGAGATAAAACGAAAGGGGCAGGAGTGGGGGGGCTTCATACCACCAAGAAACCAGCACTGGGAGCAGAGCGCATCCTTGGAACCAGGGGTCCCTGTGCCTGAGAAGCTCCTCTACCGGGGAAGATTGATGACAAGGACCTTCCTCCAGAACTGACAGAGTCAGAGAGCCTTCCCCTGGAGCTGATGCCCTGAATTTGGACTTGTAGCCTACTAGTCTGTGAGAGAATAAATTTCTCTTTCTGTTACAGTAGCACTAGATGACTAAGACAGATGTCAGTAAGCTGTACACCTGTAGAAAGTTGAATTGGCAAATGTTGTGTGATATATTTACAACAACAGAGTATAGCTACTGAGGCTGCTTATATACAACAAAATACCTCATGGTGTTTGGTTTCTTGGTTTGGAGGTTTGGGATCATGGTTCCATGGGACATCCTGGTTAATTGGCCTAATATCTTGTTTAATGCTTCCATTCTATCTCCTAGTACTTTGCTAGCACCTGGGGCTTGAGAAGATTGCAAGTGGCCTTCCAAGGTACAAGAATTGATCTCTATTTGCCTGGAGCAACAGAAGAAGGAAAGTCAGGCATAGGAGGAGGAAATGGAAGGTATGGCTAATTGCCTCTGTGAACAACTGTCTCCTTTGTGTGAGGTCAGAAGAACCGGATGGTGCCCGCCTACCATTACTGAACGTTTTTACCAAACACTCTGCAGAAGAATCCTGACAAGAAGTGGAAAATGTGGAACAGAATTTCAGATTCTCATGGACTCTAGACTTTCTGGAGCCATTGAGGCTGGATGAAGCCCAAAACTATTGCCCTTAGATAATCTTTAATCCTTAAACCAAAATTATCCCCTGAAGTTTCCTTTAAACCAAACAAAAGTTTAGCTTAACTAGTAAAAAATGTCTGCCTTGGACATTGTGCTCTTTTAAGAACTATCTATATGGGATTAAACTAACAGCAGAAACTGGGAAACTAGATAGGAAACTTAGGGAGTAGTGAGTTTATGTTAATGGGGGAGGAACAATTTGGAAAAGGAAGGTGAGAAAGATTGCACAACTTGAAGAATGTAATCAATGTCACTGAACTGTACGTGTAGAAACTATTGAGTTGGTGCATGTTCTGCTGAGTGTATTCGCAACAACAACAAAAAATAAAATAAATTAAAAAAAAAAGTGATTGGCTTAAGAGGAACCCTACATTGACATGGCCTTATTAGCATAACAAAGAAATCCCTCTTCCCAAATAGGATTATACCTACAGGTATAGGGGTTAGGATTTACAACACATATTTTGGGGGGACACAATTCAATCCATGACAATATATTATAGAAAATTTCGTTAAGAAGTACGGGAATCTAAAGAAGAAAATAATCCATAATAGCACCATTCAGAGATAACCTGCAGAACCTGCATTTTAGTATGTCTTCTTCCAATATTTTCTTCTGTTGCTTTAAAAAAAAAATAGATGAGATGAATCTTGTATCTTTTTTTTTTTTACTTAACTTTTTGACATAGGCACTTTCTATGCTATGTATAAACTCTTTTTCCTTTTTTTTAATTTTTATTGTGCTCTAAGTGAAAGTTCACAAATAGTCAGTCTTTCATACAAAAATTTATACACACCTTGCTATACGCTCCTAGTTGCCCTCCCTGTAATAAGACAGCACATTCCTTCTTTCCACCCTCTATTTCTGTGTCCATTCAGCCAGCTTCTGACCTCCTCTGCCTTCTCATCTCTCCTCCAGACAGGAGCTGCCCACATAGTCTCATGTGTCTACTTGATCCAAGAGGCTCACTCCTTACCAGTATCATTTTTTATCTTACAGTCCAGTCCAATCCCTGTCTGAAGAGCTAGCTTTGGGAATGATTCTTGTCTTGGGCTAACAGAAGGTCTGGGGACCATGACCTCTGGGGTCCTTCTAAGTCAGACCATTAAGTCTGGTCTTTTTATGAGAATTTGAGGTCTGCATCCCACTGCTCTCCTGCTCCCTCAGGGGTTGTCTGTTGTGTTTTCTGTCAGGGCAGTCATCAGTTGTAGCCAGGCACGTCTAGTTCTGGTCTCAGGCTGATGTGGTCTCTGGTTTATGTGGCCATTTCTGTCTCTAGGGCTCATAATTAATTACCGTGTTCTTTGGTGTTCTTCATTTTCCTTTGCTCCAGGTGAGCTGAGACCAACTGATGCATGTTAGATGGCCGCTTGCTACCATTTAAGACCCCAGACACTACTCTCCAAAGTGGGATGAGGAATGTTTTCTTAATAAATTTTATTATGCCAATTGACCTAGGTGTCCCCTGAAACCATGGTCCCCAAACCCCCTTCCCTGCTATGCTGGCCTTTAAAGCATTCGGTTTATTCAGGAAACTTCTTTGCTTTTGGTTTAGTCCAGTTTGCTGACATCTCCTGCATTGTGTGTTGTCTTGCCCTTCATCTAAAATGGTTCTTTTCTACTATCTAATTAGTGAATACCCGTCTCCCTCCCTCCCTGCCCGCTCTCATAACCATCAAAGAATATTTTTTCTCTGTTTAAACTATTTCTTGAGTTCTTATAATAGTGGTCTCATACAATATTTGTCCTTTTACAACTGACCGATTTCATAATGCCGTCCAGATTCCTCCATGTTATGAAATGTTTCACCGATTCATCATTGTTGACTGATGCATAGTATTCAATTGTGTAAATATACCATAATTTATTTATCTGTTCATCCATTGATGGGTACCTTGGTTGCTTCCATCTTTTTGCTATTGTAAACAGTGCTGCGATGAACATGGGTGTGCATATATCTGTATGTGTAAAGGCTCTCATTTCTCTAGGATATATTCCAAGGAGTGGGATTGCTGGATCATGTGGTAGTTCTATTTCTAGCCTTTTAAGGAAGCGCCAAATCGATTTCCAAAGTGGTTGTACCATTTTACATTCCCATCAGCAGTGTATAAGAGTTCCAGTCTCTCCACAACCTCTCCAACATTTATTATGTTGTGTTTTTTGGATTAATGCTAGCCTTGTTGGTGTGCAATGGAATCTCATTGTAGGTTTGATTTGCATTTCTCTAGTGGCTAATGATCATGAGCATTTCCTCATGTATCTGTTAGCTACCAGAAGGTCTTCTTTAGTGAAGTGTCTGTTCATATCCTTTGCCCGTTTTTTAATTGGGTTATTTGTCTTTTTGTAGTTGAGTTTTTGCAGTATCACATAGATTTTAGAGATCAGACGCTGATCGGAAATGTCATAGCTAAAAACTTTTTCCCAGTCTGTAGGTAATCTTTTTACTCTTTTGGTGAACTCTTTGGATGAGCATAGGTGTTTGATTTTTAGGAGCTCCCAGTTATCTAGTTTCTTTTCTGGTGTTTGTGCATTGTTAGTAATGTTTTATATACTGTTTATGCCATGTATTAGGGCTCCTAGCATATAAACTCTTAATATTCATTTTTCTTCCTTCCCCTTATACCCCACTGGGGTAACAGGTGGCTCTTGAGCTGGGAGAATAAATTTGGGCTTGGGGGTAGGTGTCTAAACATCTTCAAAGACATGTCCCCGGACAGAGTCCCCGGCAGGAGCTTGGAGGCTGAGAGGACAGGCTTGAGCCCCACAGCCCACTGGGGAGACCTTCCTCACCCTGTCTAGGTTCCCATTACTCTATCCCTTTAAGAAGAGTAGGTGGAACTCAGCAGCTGGAATGAAGAGGAGGCAGTTGGTCTCCTGGGAACTGAGGGACAACAAAAGCATCATTGGCTACCCAGGTAGAGTAGCTGCTGGAGGTGGTTTTCCCACTCCCTCCTCCTCCAGCCCCTCCACTTCTTTACTCTTCCCTTTTCCTGTGTTTTCCTTCACTAGTTCTGCCCTTTCTCTACAGCCTTTGCCCCATCACTGCCTTTTTCTATCCTCCTCCTCATCACTGCCACTTCCTCTGTGCTAGGATGACTCTTCATTTCTGGAAACAGTTCTTGCTTAAAAGAGCAGTTGATTTTTTTGGATTTTTAGGTTTAAAAAAAATCTGCAAACAATAACAATTTGATCTCATCCTTTCCAGTTTTTATTTTTTTCTTCTGTTGATTTGCTGTTGCTAGTACCTGTGGAAAAATGTTAAATAATAGAGGTGTTAGTGGATATCCTTGCCATGTCCAGAATTTAATGTGGTGTCCCTAGTGCTTCCTAATTACACACATTGTGGTGTTTTGATTACTTAATTTGGATTCTTAAAAGAATTTGTGTAGAGTCAAGCAAAGCAGTTGTTACCTGTTATTTCACTTTCAACTTTTAAAGTTACTTTGTTCTAGGTGTGAGTTTGGTAAAGAACATATAATTATGTTTTGCTTTTGAATGAATTTTAATGTTTGTAATATAGTTAAATCTTCCCATTTATGGTTTTGCTACAACAGCTGTGTTTGGTGTTAACTCTTTCACGTCTTTTTTGTCATTTTTATTTTTAGCTTCCCCGCCCCATATTTTGCTATATGTTCAGTATTTATTAACCAACCTCCCCAATCTCTGCCAGTTATTTGGAAAAGATAGTACTTATTGACTCTGCTACGGCTTTATGCCCTTCTTCCTCCCTCCACACTTTTGGAATACGTTCTAGAATTCTTGGCCTAATCTATTGTGATTTAAAAAATGCTTCGTTTTTACATTGTGTAGCTGTTCTTTCAAAATTTCTATTTGTATACCATGTTGTTGCTGTGATTATTTCATTCAGTTGGATGTTTAAGTAAACTGTTCATCACTAGATCTTTTCTCTCTTGACATCGCAGTTTGAGTAATTTATTTTGGTTCATTACTTGGTTGCGTAGACTATGGTGTCTAGTAGATATCCAGCAAGAATAATGAATGTCAATGCATAACTCAGGAACATTTACTTAGTTAGATAACTAACTCCCAAATGCACCAGGTAGGCAGTTGTTAGATTCTCATCAATGAACAAAGGCAAAAAAAAAAAAAAAAAAGGCCTTATAAAAGAAATGGAGTGGGGGAGGGAAAGAAAAGGTGCCAACTTGGGAAGAGTGAATTTCATTTTCCTAATTAATGTGATTCCCCCACGTGTCTGTCAGTTTGTCATACTGAGGGGGCTTGGGTGTTGCTGTGATGCTGGAAGCTACGCCACTGATATTCAGATACCAGCAGGGTCACCCATGGCGGACAGGTTTCAGCTGAGCTTCTAGACTAAGACAGACTAGGAAGAAGGATCCGGCAGTCTACTTCTGAAAAGAATTAGCCAATGAAAGCCTTATGAACAGTAGTGGAACATTGTCTGATATAGTGCTGGAAGACGAGCCCCCCAGGTTGGAAGGCACACAAAAGATGACTGGGGAAGAGCTGCCTCCTGTAGAGTTGACCTTAATGACATGATGGAATCAAGCTTTAGGGACCTTCATTTGCGGATGTGGCATGACTCAAAATGAGAAGAAACAGCTGCAGACATCCATTAATAATAGGAACCTGAAATGTATGAAGCTAGGAAAATTGGAAATCATCAAAAATGAAATGGAACACACAAATATCAATATCCTAGGCACTAGTGAACTGAAATGGACTGGTATTGGCCATTTGGAGTTGGACAATCATATGATCTAGCACGCTGGGAATGACTCCTTGAAGAGGAATGACATAGAATTCATCCTCAAAAAGAACATTTCAAGACCTATCCTGAAGTACAATGCTATCAGTGATAGGATAATATCCATATGCTTACAAGGAAGACCAGTTAATACCACTGTTATTCAAATTTATGCACCAACCACTAAGGCCAAAGATGAAGAAATTGAAAATTTTTACCAGCTTCTGCAGTCTGAATTGATAGAAGATGCAGTCAGGATGCATTGATAATTAGTGGTGATTGCGATGCAAAAATTGGAAACAAAGAAGGAGAATTCTTGTTGGAAAACATGGCGTTGGTGATAGAAATGATGCTAGAATCGAATGGTAGAATTTTGCAAGACCAATGACTTCTTCATTGCAAATATGTTTTTTCACCAGCATAAACAGCGACTATACACATTGACCTCGCCAGATGGAATACACAGGAATCAAATCGACTACATCTGTGGAAAGAGATGACGGAAAAGCTCAGTATCATTTGTCAGAACAAGGCCAGGGGCAGACTGTGGAAAGACATCAATTGCTCATATGCAAGTTCAAGTTGAAACTGAAGAAAATTAGAACAAGTCCACCGGAGGCAAAGTACACGACCTTGAGTATATCCCACCTGAATTTAGAGACCATCTCAAGAATAGATTTGATGCATTGAACACTAATAACGAAAGACCAGACAAGTTGTGGAATGACATCAAGGACAGCATACATGAAAAAAGCAATAGGTCATTAAAAAGACAAGAAAGAAAGTAAAGACCAAAATGGATATCAGAAGAGACTCTGAAACTTGCTCTTGAATGTCGAGCAGCTAAAGCAAAAGGAAGAAATGATGGAGTGAAAGAACTGAATAGACGATTTCAAAGGGCAGCTCGAGAAGACAAAGTATTGTAATGACATGAGCAAAGAGCTGGAGATAGAAAACCAAAAGGGAAGAACACGCTTCGTATTTCTTAAGCCAAAAGAATTGAAGAAAAAATTCAAGCCTGGAGTTGCAATTGTGAAGAATTCTATGGGGAAAATATTAAACGATACAGGAAGCATCAAAAAGAGATGGAAGGTAGAAAAAGACGGAATACTACCCAACTCATTCTATGAAGCTACCATCTCCCTGATACCAAAACCAGGTAAAGACATTACAAAAAAAGAAAATTTTAGACCTATATCCCTCATGAACATAGATGCAAAAATCCTCAACAAAATTCTAGCCAATAGAATCCAACAACACATCAAAAAAATAATTCACCCTGATCAAGTGGGATTTATACCAGGTATGCAAGGCTGGTTTAATATCAGAAAAACCATTAATGTAATCCATCACATAAATAAAACAAAAGATAAAAACCACATGATCTTATCAATAGATGCAGAAAAGGCATTTGACAAAGTTCAACACCCATTTATGATAAAAACTGTCAGCAATATAGGAATTGAAGGAAAATTCCTCAACATAATAAAGGGCATCTATGCAAAGCCAACGGCCAATATCACTCTAAATGGAGAGAACCTGAAAGCATTTCCCTTGAGAACGGGAACCAGACAAGGATGCCCTTTATCACCACTCTTATTCAACATCGTACTTGAAGTCCTAGCCAGGGCAATTAGGCTAGACAAAGAAATAAAGGGTATCCAGATTGGCAAGGAGGAAGTAAAGCTATCACTATTTGCAGATGACATGATCGTATACACAGAAAACCCTAAGGAATCCTCCAGAAAACTACTGAAACTAATAGAAGAGTTTGGCAGAGTCTCAGGTTATAAAATAAACATACAAAAATCACTTGGATTCCTCTACATCAACAAAAAGAACACCGAAGAGGAAATAACCAAATCAATACCATTCGCAGTAGCCCCCAAGAAGATAAAATACTTAGGAATAAATCTTACCAAGGATGTAAAAGACCTATACAAAGAAAACTATAAAACTCTGCTACAAGAAATTCAAAAGGACATACTTAAGTGGAAGAACATACCCTGCTCATGGATAGGAAGACTTAACATAGTAAAAATGTCTATTCTACCAAAAGCCATCTATACATATAACGCACTTCCAGTCCAAATACCAATGTCAGATTTTAAGGGGATAGAGAAACAAATCACTAATTTCATATGGAAGGGAAAGAACCCCCGGATAAGCAAAGCATTACTAAAAAAGAAGAAGAAAGTGGGAGGCCTCACTCTGCCTGATTTCAGAACCTATTAATACAGCTACAGTAGTCAAAACAGCCTGGTACTGGTACAACAACAGACACATAGGCCAATGGAACAGAATTGAGAACCCAAATATAAATCCATCCATGTATGAGCAGCTGATATTTGACAAAGGACCAGTGTCAGTTAATTGGGGAAAAGATAGTCTTTTTAACAAATGGTGCTGGCATAACTGGATATCCATTTGCAAAAGAATGAAACAGGACCCATACCTCACACCATGCACAAAAACTAACTCCAAGTGGATCAAAGACCTAAACATAAAGACTAAAACGATAAAAATCATGGAAGAAAAAATAGGGACAACCCTAGAAGCCCTAACACAAGGCATAAACAGAATACAAAACATTACCAAAAATGATGAAGAGAAACCCGATAACTGGGAGCTCCTAAAAATCAAACACCTATGCTCATCTAAAGACTTCACCAAAAGAGTAAAAAGACCACCTACAGACTGGGAAAGAATTTTCAGCTATGACATCTCAGACCAGCGCCTGATCTCTAAAATCTACATGATTCTGTCAAAACTCAACCACAAAAAGACAAACAACCCAATCAAGAAGTGGGCAAAGGATATGAACACACATTTCACTAAAGAAGATATTCAGGCGGCCAACAGATACATGAGAAAATGCTCTCGATCGTTAGCCATTAGAGAAATGCAAATTAAAACTACGATGAGATTTCATCTCACACCAACTAGACTGCCATTAATCCAAAAAACACAAAATAATAAATGTTGGAGAGGCTGCGGAGAGATTGGAACTCTCATACACTGCTGGTGGGATTGTAAAATGGTACAACCACTTTGGAAATCCATCTGGCGTTATCTTAAACAGTTAGAAATAGAACTACCATACAACCCAGAAATCCCACTCCTCGGAATATACCCTAGAGATACAAGAGCCTTCACACAAACAGATATATGCACACCCACGTTTATTGCAGCTCTGTTTACAATAGCAAAAAGCTGGAAGCAACCAAGGTGTCCGTCAACCGATGAATGGTTAAATAAATTGTGGTATATTCACACAATGGAATACTACGCATCGATAAAGAACAGTGACGAATCTCTGAAACATTTCATAACATGGAGGAATCTGGAAGGCATTATGCTGAGCGAAATGAGTCAGAGGCAAAAGGACAAATATTGTATAAGACCTCTATTATAAGATCTTGAGAAATAGAAAAAACGGAGAAGAACACATACTTTTGTGGTTACAAAGGGGGGAGGGAGGGAGGGAGGGAGAGGGTTTTTTATTGATCAATCAGTAGATAAGAACTGCTTTGGGTGAAGGGAAAGACAACACACAATACAAGGAAGGTCAGCCTAATTGGACTGGACTAAAAGCAAAGAGGTTTCTGGGATAAAATGAAAGCTTCAAAGGTCAGTGGAGCAGGGGCTGGGGTCTGGGGAACATGGTTTGAGGAGACTTCTAAGTCAACGGGCAAAATAATTGTATTATGAAAACATTCTGCATCCCACTTTGAATTGTGGCGCCTGGGGTCCTAAATGCCAACAAGCGGCCATCTAAGATACATCAATTGGTCTCAACCCACCTGGAGCAAAGGCAAAGGAAGAACACCAAGGCCACACAACAACTAAGAACCCAAGAGACAGAAAGGGCCACATGAACCAGAGACCTACATTATCCTGAGACCAGAAGAACTAGTTGGTGCCCAGCCACAATCGATGTCTGCCCTGCTAGGGAGCACAACAGACAACTCCTGAGGGAGCAGGAGGCCAATGGGATACAGACCCCAAATTCTCAAAAAAGACCATACCTAATGATATGAATGCGACTAGAGGAATCCCAGAGACAATGCTCCCCAGAACTTCTGACAGCACAGGACAGGAACCATCCCCGAAGACAACTCATCAGACATGAAAGGGACTGGTTGGGGGGGGGCGGAGAGAGATGCTGATGAGGAGTGAGCTAATTAAATCAGGTGGACACTTGAGGGTGTGTTGGCAACTCTTGACTGGAGGGGGGATGGGAAGATAGAGAGAGAGGGAAGACGGCAAAATTGGCACAAAACGAGAGACTGAAAGGGCTGAGTCAATAGGGGGAGAGCAAGTGGGAGAAGGGAGTAAGATGTATGTAAACCTACATGTAACAGACTGATTGGAATGGTAAATGTTCACTTGAAGCTTAATAAAAATTAATTAAAAAAAAAAAAAAAGAGATGGAAGGAATACACAGAGTCATTATACCAAAAGAAAGTGGTCAATGTTCAACTATTTCAAGAGGTAGCATATGATCAGGAACCAATGGTACTGAAGGAGGAAGTCCAAGCTGCACTGAAGACATTGGTGAAAAAAAGCCTCCAGGAATTGACAGAATATCAATTGAGATGTTTCAACAAACGGATGTAGCGCTGGAAGTGCTCACTCATCTATGCCAAGAAATTTGGAAGAGAGCTACCTGGCCAACCAACTGGAAGAGATCCATATTTATGCCTATTTCCAAGAAAGGTGATCCAACCAAATGTGGAAATTACCAAACAATATTAATATCCCAAGCAAGCAAAATTTTGCTGAAGATCGTTTAAAAGTGAGTGCAGCAGTATATCCACAGGGAACTGCCAGAAATTCAGGCCAGATTCAGAAGAGGATGCCAAACCAGGGATATTATCGCTGATGCTAAATGGATCCCGGCTGAAAGCGGAGAATACCAGAAGGATGTTTACCTGTGTTTATTGACTATGCAAAGGAATTTGACTGTGTAGATTATAACAAATTATGGATAATATTGGGAAAAATGGGAATTCCAGAACATTTAATTGTGCTCATGAGGAACCTGTACATAGATCAAAAGGCAGTCGTTTGAAAAGAACAAGGGGATACTGCATGGTCAGGAGAGGTGTGTGTCAGGGTTGTATACTTTCACCATACCTATTCAATCTGTATGCTGAACAAATAATCCGAGAAGCTGGACTAAAGGAAGATGAACAGAGGATCAGGATTGGAGGAGAACTCATTAGCAACCTGCATTATGCAGATGACACAACCTTGCTTGTTGAAAGTGAAGAGGACTTGAAGCCCTTACTAATGAAGATCAAAGACCACAGCCTTCAGTATGGATTACACCTCAACATAAAGAAAAAAATCCTCACAACTGGATCAATAAGCAATATTATGATAAACGGAGAAAAGATTGACGTTGTCAAGGATTTCATTTTACTTGGATCCACAATCAACATCCATGGAAGCAGCAGTCAAGAAATCAAAAGATGTATTGCATTGGGTAAATCTGCTGCAAAAAAAAAAACCTCTTTAAAGTGTTGAAAAGCAAAGATGTCACCTTGAAGACTAAGGTGCGCCTGACCCAAGCCATGGTATTTTCAATCACATCATATGCCTGTGAAAGCTGGACAATGAATAAGGAAGACCGAAGAAGAATTGACATCTTTGAATTGTGCTGTTGGCAAAGAATATTGAATATACCGTGGACTGCCAAAAGAACGAACAAAGCTGTCTTGGAAGAAGTACAACCAGAATGCTCCTTAGAAGCAAGGATGGTGAGACTACGTCTTACCCACATTGGACATGTTGTCAGGAGGAATCAGTCCCAGGAGAAGGACATCATGCTTGATAAAGTACAGGGTCAGTGGAAAAGAGGAAGACCCTCATTGAGATGAATTGACACAGTGGCTATAACAGTGGGCTCAAGCATAACAACAATTGTGAGCATGGCACAGGACCGGGCAGTGTTTTGTTCTGTGGTACACAGGGTCGCTGTGAGTTGGAACTGACTTCACAGTGCCTAACAACAACGACAACAATTAAGGTGATTAGCTGAAGGCTGTCAAAGAGGCCAGTCTGAGTAGTCTATTCTGGAATAGATCGAGTAGGTCATTAGACGAAACCATTTCAGTTATCTGTGGATTTTCAAAAGTCTTGAGAGTCAAGCCGTGCAGGACATATGACAGACTGTCCCTGAACAATGTCTACCCATGCCCTGGCATCTCCGCTTTGGACAGCAGAATTCTTTATAAGCCACAGGGTTCCAGAGTCATTTTGGGTTTGAGAATCTCTTTCTCTTGCCATCACAGTTTATGGAATTTTTGGGTAATAACATTTTCCCTTTGACATTCTACAGACACCGTTGCATTTTCTTTGGGCATATGAAGTGCTAAGTGAAATCTTCAAGCCTCTTGTCTTTTTTTTTTTTTAATTCCCAGAGAAAATAATTTTGCCATGAATCTTTATCAATATTGATTGTCTTTTACTTATTATTGTTTTTCTGGAACATAGTGAACCCCTTTATAAATTCTCTTTTTCCTTTGTTTCAAGAAAATATTATTTCATTTTGTTTTTTCTATTCCAATAGCTTTGTTTTCTTCCTGAGGTATACTGATTATCCATATGTTAGCTCTCCAGCTCAAGCCTCCATATATATTTTTTTTTAATTTTTATTAAGCTTCAAGTGAACATTTACCATTTCAATCAGTCTGTCACATGTAGGTTTACATACATCTTACTCCCTTCTTCCACTTGCTCTCCCCCTATTGAGTCAGCCCTTACAGTCTCTCGTTTCGTGCCAATTTTGCCATCTTCCCTCTCTCTATCTTCCCATCCCCCCTCCAGTCAAGAGTTGCCAACACACTCTCCCGTGTCCACCTGATTTAATTAGCTCACTCTTCATCAGCATCTCTCTCCCCTCCACTGACCAGTCCTTTTCATGCCTGATGATTTGTCTTCGGGGATGGTTCCTGTCCTGTGCTGTCAGAAGTTCTGGGGAGCATTGTCTCTGGGATTCCTCTAGTCGCAATCATACCATTAGGTGTGGTGTTTTAATGAGAATTTGGGGTCTGTATCCCGTTGGTCTCCTGCTCCCTCAGGAGTTGTCTGTTGTGCTCCCTGACAGGACAGACATCGATTGTGGCCGGGCACCAACTAGTTCTTCTGGTCTCAGGATAATGTAGGTCTCTGGTTCATGTGGCCCTTTCTGTCTCTTGGGCTCATAGTTGTCGTGTGACCTTGGTGTTCTTGTTCTTCATTCTCCTTTGATCCAGGTGGGTTGAGACCCATTGATGCATCTAGATGGCCGCTTGCTAGCATTTAAGACCCCAGATACGGCATATCTTGATAGATGTTCTCTGAGAATTTGAAAAGAATGTGTAGTCTACTGTTGTTGGGTGGAGTATTCTGTACATGTTGATTAGATCCTGCTGGTTGATAGAGTTGGAGAGTTCTTCTGATATCTTTGCTGATTTTCTGTCTAGTTGTTCTATCAATTGTTGAGAGAGCCAAAAACAAAACCAAACCCACTGCCGTCGAGTCGATTACGACTCAGGGGTGTTGAAATTGCCATCTATAATTGTGGATTTGTCTATTACTCGTTTCAGCTCTATCAATTTTTGCTTCACATATTTTGCAGCTCTGCTGTTTGGTACATGCACAGTAAGAGCTGCTGTGTTTTCCTTTTGTATTGACCATTTTATTGTTATATTAAGTCCTTATCTGTCTCTGGTAATTCCTTTTGCTTTAAAGTCTTCTTTATCCAGTACTAATCTAGCCACTCCTTCTCCTTTAATTGTTTGCATGCTATATCTTTTTTCATTCTTTTACTTTCAGTCTGCCCATATTGTTATATTTGAAGTTTCTTTTATGCAGCATATAATTCAATCACATTCTTTTTTTAAATTGACTCTGCCAATCTCTGTGTTTTAACTGGAGTAATTAGACCATTAATATTTAGGGTAATTACAGATACTTTAGGGCATAAATCTGCCATTTTTTAAAAAAAGTTTGTTCTCTGTTTTCTTTTTCCTAGCTTCCTGTGGTTTATTTGGATGTTTTTAAGAATTCTGCTTTGATTTATTTATATAGTGTTTTTGAGTGTATCTTTTTGTATGACTTTTTTAGTGATGGTTCTGGGTATCACATAACTTATCACAATCTACTGGTACAGTCATTTCATAAATTTGAGTGGTAAAACTCCCTTTATGTCCCTTTATCCTCCCCCACTTATACTATAATTGTCTTAAATATTTCTTCTATATATATTTTGAATGACATCAGACAGTGTTACAATTTTTGCTTCAACAGTCAAATATAATTTAGAAGACTCAAAAGAAGAAGGAAATCTATTTTCCCATAGTTTTGCTTACTGTGGTGTTTCTTTCTTCTTGATATTCTAAGATTCTTTTATTGTTTCCTTTCTATTTAGAGAACTTCCTTTCACTATTTTTCAGGCTAGGACAACTGGTGCCAGATTGTTCTAGTTTTCCTTCATCTGAGAGTGTCTTGATTTTCACTTCATTTGTGAATGGTGTTTTCACTGGGTATAGAATTCTGGGTTGACAGCTCCTTTCTTTTTCAGCACTTGAAAAATGTTTTGCTACTTATTTCTGGCCTCGTGATTTCTGGTAAGAAATCTGCTGTCATTTGAATTGTCTTTCCCGTATAGGTAAGGTATTTTTTTTTTTTCTGGATGCTTTCAAGATTTTTTCTTTGCCTTTAGTTTTCAGTTTTATTATGATGACTTCATTCCCAGGGGTTGGATGTCCCTTCGGGTGGCATCATGAGGACTTGTCATGTTTCAGAATCTCTCCTTGCAACCATGCTTTGAAAAGAGACATGTGACTTGGCTCCCCAGATTCTCTTTGCACCTGGTTTTGTCTTTATCCTGTTGTTGTTGTGTGCCACGAGTGTTCAATAGGGTTTCCTAGGCTGTAATCTTTATGGGAGCGTATCGTCAGGTCTTTTCTCCTGCTGAGCTATTGGGGGTGGGGTGGGGGTTTGAATTGTCAAACTTTCAGTTAGCAACTGAATGCTTAATTATTGTGCCATCAGGACTCCTCATCTTTATTCTTTATTCTAGGTGCTTTTTATTCTTTTGGTGGAAATCTGGGAAGCTTGTTTTTATAAATGTGGTATAATACCATCATCATTTTTAGAAGTGCTCTGGGAAGAATTACAAAAGGGCAAAACACATCTTAATTTTCTTCACTTCTTCTTTCCTAAGCCTCTTCTGTCAGTTAGCTCCTCTGCCTCCATCCCCGCTCATACCCTACTGATAGAGTTCACTCAGAATGTCCCCCTTTGTACCAAAACACATGTCTTAAATGCTATTAGTTCAGGGTCCTGCTTTGCTATGGGCTTCTGGATTCAGGATGATCAAAGGCTTACAGTTTAACACCTTTCAGGGAACAGAGGATTTCAACCTTGGTCTCCTAGATTATAATCGCCTATCCCACAGGCTGTTTGATGGTAAGAAATTCAAGCCATCTTTAAGGTAGGTGCTAAAGTTATTTCTGTATGGAGCGAGGTAATAACATTTGATATCCTAAAAATCACTGTGCTAGTGGCTACCCAGTCCAGTTACTCACAGGCTCATACCCCTTGTCAATGACCCCTTAGTGTGCAGTCGGCCTCTCTGCAGGATCCACCACTGGGGAGAACGAAGGGCCGTCATGGGCAACGGGTGCTAAGAAACTTCCTTCCTCTTTATTCCTCTGTTATGACCCTAGTGGGGGGGACCAGTGGATTGGAAAATCTGATACACCAACTACCTAGCATATGATAGCTACTGAAAAGTGTTTGCTCAACTTAATCGATATTAGGAGACTGTATGTGGTCATGGAAAAGAGATGGATTTGGAATCAGATCCACTTCCTCTCAAAGCAAGAATCTAGAATTTAATATCTTTGTAACTTTTGGCAAGTTATTTCATCTTTCTGGGTCACTGTTTTCTCAGAATTAAATACGTAGTCATGTCCTTGTGGGGATAAGTGGTAGGTGCTGGCTCCCGGTAGATGACAGGAACACTCCCTCTCCAATTTCTAAGTTGTCCTTGCGATGCCTCCCCCAGTCCGCGCGGTGGCGCTGCGCCCCCGCCGGGGGCGGGGTCTTTCCTCCGGCGCGCGAGGCGCGCAGGCTTCTGGGGACCCTTAGGGAAGCGGCGACGCGGCAGTGCGGCCGAGGTGAGTAGAGCCGGGGGCTGGCGGGCGGGCTGGGGTGCAGGTCCTCCCCGCTCCGGGTCTGGCTCCACGCCGGCCCAAGCCCCTCTCGCTCCGGGGCTGGGGAGGCGTGACTCGGTCGCAGTCCGCCGGCCGGCCGCGGGCTATCCCCTCTTCCCGTGCGCGGCGTCCGGCCCACGCGGGGAAGGCCCAAGGCAGCCCCGCCCGGACCCCCGTCCCGCCTCCGCCGCCCAGCGTGGGAGCCCGCGCGGACAGGTCCTGCCCGCCTTCCGATGGCACCGCGCTCAGTGTCGGGGCGCCAAGCCTCCAGGACCCCGGGTTCCTGCACCCGCCCGTGCGTCGGGCGGTTCGAGGTGGTCGACCCTACTCCCCTGCCCCCGTCCCAGGCGGCAGCTTGAGAGCCTGTGAGCCCCCGGCTCGGATACCATCCCTTAGCACTGGAGTGGGCGGTGCAGTGGAAAGAGCACAGAAGTAGGAGCCAGGAGATCGCTCCCTTTCCCTTCTGTTGACTTGCTTGCCCGGGGGACCCTGGGCAAGGCACTTCCCCTCCTCTGAGCTCGTTTCCTCACTTGCGAGAGAGTCGACGTTGGACCAGGTGGTCTCTCAGGCCTGTTTAGCACCGACATTGCGGGGTTGTGGTTGGGCCAGGGATCTGTGCGCTGATCCTGGGCGCTGTCCACCTTCCCACAGGCTCTCTCACCTGTCACCCTGGCCCTTCTTTGCTTGGACGGTGTTTTCCTTTCTGCAGCCGAAAATGACTTTGTCCACCGCATTCAGGAGGAGCTGGACCGCTTTCTGCTGCAGAAGCAGCTGTCAAAGTAAGCTGGCATGAGGGCGGTGGAGGGGCTGCGGCTGCCTGCGCCCGCTTTGCCGCTAGGAAGGGCAGGGCTCGCCCAGAGCCACCTGGGTCCTCCTCCCCAGTGATGCCCCCAAGATAACTGGCTTGCAGCTGGCTCACACCTTGACATTTTGTCCTAGTAGATCTCTCTGGCCTCTCTCAACTGCATCGTTTCTTGGTAACTCTCAGTATGCTGTCATGGAAAAAAAAAAAATACAGAGCAGGCTTTGGAATCAGACCCACCTCTGCTCAAAGGAATAATCTAGAATTTTACTATGTTTGTAACTTTGGACAAGTTATTTCATCTTTGTGGGTCTCTGTTTTCTCATAAATAAAATACTAATGTTGTTGCAGAGATAAGTGACAGATGCTGGTGACAGTGAAGGGACCCAGCCCCGGAATGGGGGTGGGGCCAATAACTCCCAGTGAATCCTTGCTGTGATAACCACTATGCCCAGGGCCTTGAGTTGGCCTGAGACCCAAGGGGGTAAAAGGAGCCTAGTGTTAAGTCACCTTTAAACTGGGGGTGGACCTGGTAGGGGTTAGGCCCTAGGGGCTGGACCTTACGCCTCTGCACAGTGCTCTTTCTGGTCCCTTTCCAGGGTACTTCTTTTCCCCCCGCTCTCCAGTCGCCTCCGGTACCTGATCCATAGAACAGCAGAGAATTTTGATCTCTTGAGCAGCTTCTCTGTTGGGGAGGGCTGGAGGAGGAGGACAGTCATCTGTCACCTGGACATCAGGTGTGTATCCTTTGTATCCTATCGCCTTGGAGGGTCCTCAGCCATTCATTGTGGGTGGTTAGGGAGGGAATAGCTTGTCAGGAACCAGGGCCTGGACCCCTAAGCTGCTGCTTCTATTCCCAGCCTAGTTGCTTAAAGTTGAGTGTTGCCTTTTGCAGTGGAGTAGACGTGCATTGCTTGTGGCATTCACTGACTCACGTTCAACTATACACCTGGGCAGAAAAGAGAGAGAGGGACAGAATTTAAGTAGCGAGGGTGAGTCTGCCCACCTTCCTGTCAGGGAGCTTATGCCCAGAGAGACCATGGAATGGGAGCAGCGGATCTGCTTATTTTAGTCACCTCGGTCTCCATGGGGATCTTGCAGGATGAGCATCTTATCGTAATGACAATAACCCTAGTGTTTAAAATGACATGTTTTCCTACTAACATAGTCCCTAAATGCTCCCTCACCTGGTGCTTAGCCAAAGATTGGCTATCTCTAATTCAGTTTATAACCGAGGAAGGTGGGGAGACAGAACTGGATGCTTTGGACTTACTGAGACATGGCATTCAGCCTCTGACAAGATGCCTTTCTAAGGGATTTTCGAGGGTCATTTTGGCTTAATGCCGACCTGAGTGCCTCACTTGCTTAAATGAGAGGTGGCTCTAGTAAACCATTTCCCTTTGGGCCTAATCAGCACTCTAATTTTCTCCTCCTGCTCCAGGCTACCCAATTCAGATGGCCTCTCTGGCCCCTGCCGCCCTCCTACCTCCCATCCTGGCAAGTACCATGGTCCTCGGCCCAACTCAAACCAGGGAGCGGCTGCTGGTCCCCGAGGGGCACGGGCTGGCCGGTGGCATCGCGGACGCAAGCCCGACCAGGCTTTATATGTGCCCCGGGTGCTGCGCATGCACGAAGAAGGGGCACAAACCCCTGCCCCAGGGCTCAAGGGAGAGGCTCCAGCTGATGGCATCCCAGAAGAGCCCAGAGATGTTGGTGCTGGGGACCGCAACTCTGATCAGGGACTCCCCCTGTTGATAGCCCAGGCAACAGAGAACCTAACGGGCCCGGGCCAAAGTTGTGAGAATGATCCACTGCCAGACCCAGTTGGCATTGAGGCCCCGGGGCCTGAGAGTCGCTCAGGAGAAGGAGATGGGTTGGAGGTGGCCAAACAGCTTGAGTCGAGCCTACAGCTGAACCTGGTAGAGGGGAATGAGAGTCAGCTGGAGAAGAGCGTGGCAACAGTGGAGGAGGAGAAGGAAGAGGAGGGCCATGGCAGCTACTCTGAGGACGATTATAGTGAGCTGCTGCAGGAGGTGATGAGGCTCTTAAGCCCAGAAAAGGGAGGGCGGAAGTGAGGTGGGTGTGGCTGTGGGTGGATGGAACAAAGGGTCATGACGTGGAGGGGTGGGAATGTGCCAGGCAGGCAGGGCACCGTTAGGAAACATGGGGGAGGAGCGCGGGGACTTTGACGGAAGAGTCAGGACTTACATAGTGGAGGAGAAGGAGACTCAGGATATGGAGTCAGGAGGCGTGGATTTGTGGATTTGGGTCCCAGACCAACTACTTAGGCGCTATCTGTGCATGGAGAAGTCATTTTGCTTTTCTAAGTTTCAGCTTCCTCACTGAAAAAAAGCAGTTAACAATCATAGTACATACATACATGCTCCACAGGGTGACAGAGAGAATGTACGTGGAAGTGCTTCACAGGGCACTACAGGTAGTCCTGGACTTATGCTGGGCTTCAGTTCCGAAGACTCCCATTCTAAGTTGGTTCCAGTGGAAGTCAAAACCTTTTTTTTTTTTTTTTTAAGTTTTCATTCGTATTACCTTTTATTATCAGTATTTTTATAAATTCAATCTTTATTTGTCTTTGGGGGTTGACATGAGAATGAGAACATCAGCAAATTACGTGATACTACATTGTATATAGTACATATTACTAACAATAAGATGTACAAAATAAAAAAAAAACAGACGGTCTTTTGCCGTAACTCGAATATGTCATAAGTCAGAGACTACTGGCACAAACGTTGGTCATGAAAATTACTTTTCTGCTTGAAGCTTTGTCATACTAATCTAATCTCCTTGGCACTGTGTATCTGCCCCAGAGACTGGCTTTGCAGTTAGGTTGGGAGGGTGGTGGTGGTTAGGTGCCATCGAGTTGATTCTGACTCATAGCGACCATATGCACAACAGAACAAAACAGCTCATTGTTGCAGCCACTGTGTCAATCCACCTTGTTGAGGGTCTTCCTCTTTTCCGCTGACCCTGTACTCTGCCAAGCATGATGTCTTTCTCCAGGGACTGATCCCTCCTGACAACATGGCTAGAGTATGTAAGATGCAGTCTCGCCATCCTTGCCTCTAAGGAGCATTCTGGCCGCACTTCTTCCAAGACAGATTTGTTCGTTCTTTTGGCAGTCAATGGTATATTCCGTATTCTTTGCCAACACCACAATTCAAAGGCGTCAACTCTTCTTCAGTCTTCCTTATTCATTGTCCAGCTTTCACATGCATGTGATATGATTGAAAATACCATGGCTTGGGTCAGGTGCACCTTAGTCTTCAAGGTGACATCTTTGCTCTTCAACACTTTGAAGAGGTCTCTTGCAGAACATTTGCCCAATGCAATGCGTCCTTTGATTTCTTGACTGCTGCTTCCATAGACATCTTTTATTGCTGTTTTATGGATGAGGAATGGAGACCAGCAAGACTTGTTTAATATCACATTGTTAATGAGGGAAGGAAAGATCCTGGACTTGCCCAGCTCTGGCTCTTACAGACTGTGTAATTTTGGGCAAATCACGTACTTCTTAGGCCATCAGTTTTCCTGTCTGTAAAACGGATCTATATAGTTTGGAGGATTATATGAAACATAATATACGTAAGTGCGAATCACCCAGTGGGGACGCCATACAAGTAAGTTCCCTCATGCTTCTTGATCAGCTCAGTCTGCCATCATTTCTTAGGTCCCTGCCTGGTAGGGCTCCCGTGGAAAGCTACCCTTGACCCTCCTTCCCACCGACTCAGAAGCCTACAGAATTTCTGTGTTTGGTTTTGGCACCAGTTGTTTGGAGCCATGTGTGTCAGAGCTCTCCTTGCTAAAGGGTCTGATTTCTCCCAGATAACAGACAACCTGACTGAGAAGGAAATCGAGATAGAGAAGATCTATGTGGACACAACCTCCTTTGTAGAGGGGCTGCCTGGAGAGAAGGACCTGGGCCACGTGGTGGAGATCTATGGCTTTGAACCAGCTCTCAAGACAGAGGACCTGTTGGCAGCATTTTCTGAGTTCCAGTGAGTGCCAGCAGTGCTTCGGGGGGATAGCAGGGGCAGGGTGCTTGCCTTTGGAGAAGGGTTAGAAAATCTTTTCAGGGTTGGGGGCTTGTTTTCCCTCTCTCCACCCTCCTCATTTCCTTCCCTGCCTAGTGAGCTAGAAAGAAAGGCAGCAAGTAGACATGCTTGCTTTGGGCTCCATACTCCTGAGCAGTTCAGCCCACTGGCCGTGACCACGGGGAAGAGGAGAGCTGGTTTTTTGGTTGTGGACTTTCCCAAGGCCCTAGACCTGGTCCTGCTGTCACAGCAGCAACCTCTGTCCTGCCCTCCTACTTGTACACACGCCTGCTGGGACCCAGGGAAATCCTGGATCTCATGGGGGCGGTGGGCAGCCCACCCACCCACCTCCCTTTGCTCTACGTCCCAGCCAGTCAGTCATGTAGCAGACAGGGCCATCTCTGCCTGGTGCTATTTCTGAGTGAACTCGACTTGAGCAGCTCAAGTGGGGCTGAGACAGCGTGGTGATGGGGGCTGGCAGGAATGGATTGAGACACAAGTCTGCCTTTCTCTGTTTCCCCAAATTCCTTTGACTCTAACCTCGTTTTTTTCTCCCCGTTTCTTTTTTTTTTCATTCTCTTTTTCCTTTCTCCATTTCCCCTTCCTACTTAGATTTTTAAACTCCCCCTTCCCCCTTCTTCATGGCTGTTTTTTCTGACTTTGCTTCCCAAACAGCCTTCCCTGGCCCTCCCTAAGCCTCAGCTGAGGGGCAACTGGAGGGGCAGCTGGGTGGGGCATGAGAAGTTCTTCTCTCTACCCCTGAAGGTGTGTCTGGACTGGGGACCCTGGTGACTTCCTCAGCCAGGAAGGGCAGTGCCCCCAAAGGAGCCAAATGGAGACCCAGAGCTGCTTTTGGCCTGTCATGGGCCCCAGAGTCAGTGATACCTTGCTGAACAATAGGAGTGAAAGTGTACCAGGAACAGTACCACACATGCTCTCATTTCAGTCCTGTCTCCTTTTCCCACCACCACATAAACACTTCATCTGCAGCCTCAGACCCCATGCCCTTGGCCTGGTGGTGGGAGTGCCTGTGAGGAGCCCCTTTGTCCTTGGCATTGTCCTGTCCCAGCTCTTCAAGTCCCAGCTTCTTTAGTCCTAGGAATCAGGGTCTCACATGACATACTAACAGGAGTGACATTTGTCTTTCTGAAGCAAATAGAGAAAGTTTGCAGCCAGTGATTATCTCCTTCTCCTGAGGAGGCTGGAACTTGTCTTGGACTCCTAATGTTTGGGGATTGCGGATTGGAGGGAACTTCCCTTTAGGATTCTAAGAGGAAAGGGCTTGGCCATTTGCTGTCATCACCACTGTGTCTCCTCTACCCGCACAGAGAGAAGGGCTTCAAGATCCAGTGGGTGGATGACACTCATGCTCTTGGCATCTTTCCCTGCCTGGCCTCAGGTAATGTGCCCTTCCTCTGGCCACCACTGAGAGGGGATGGGCCCTTGGTACCCAGGGAGAATCTGTTTCCCTGGACGAGGATTGTCCATCTCCAGAGTGCAGGCTAACTTGTCCAGGAGGGCTTACGGGGCTCTGCTCCCTGCCAGCCTAGTCCTGAAGTCCCAGTGGGAGCAGAGGGGTGTAGCCCCAGAAGCTCACAGTAATAAATCCTTAGCTTTCCGTATTTATGTTTGTGCCTTCAGTTTCAAGGGGTGGATTTAGGTGACATTTACTGAGCACTTGTCATGGGCCAAGCCCTGGCTATTTCCACATAGTAAAGCATTGGAAGCATTCAAATACTGACACTGTGCTTCACACTAATGCATTCTCATTCAGTTTTCATGAGGGCTTGAAGACGTAGGCCAGATCACCCCCATTTCACAGATGAGACTTAAGATTCCTAGGACGTCAGTGGTCTGTTCAAGGTTATGGTGTGAAAGCCAAGGACATCACCCAGGCCTCTTGACTGTAACCCCGGTGTTCCTCCCCTTCTTCAGCCACTTTTCCTGGGCTGCCCAGGGTCTGCTGCACTGCCACATCACTGTTCACTTTGGGGGTATTTACAAATAATCACACCCCCCACCCCCACACTTGGCTTCTTAGAACCACAACCTTCTGAACACCAGAGCTGCGGGCAGCCCTGGCTGGTGTGGGTCCGGTCATCCGGAAGGCCTGAAGTTTCAGAGAAGTGGGAGGCAGTATTTAGGGAGCAGTGGGGAATGGGGTGGGGTGGGAGCTCAAACTCCAGAGGGAGCCCCCTGAAGAGAAGGGAAGGAGAGGAGGTCAGAGGCTGCACAGTGCGGCGGGAAGAATGAGTACGGGGAGGGATGGGCCCTAGCTCCCTCCTTGACTCTGCCACAAACTGCCCCGACTTCAGGTTCCTCATCTGTAAGGTGGTGGGTGTGTGGGACCTGGGCCCCTTGCTGCTCTGACACGCAGTGTTCTGTCAATAGCCTGAATGCAGCTCTGAAGGCATAACTCAGGGCAGTGAGTGCCTGTTTCCAGAGGGTTTTGGCTTGGTGAACAAAGGTAGACTGGAAAGTCCTGCACTTCAGAAGACAGGGCACCACCTCTCCTGGTGTCAGAAGTGTAGCCTCACTGGTGCGGCCCCTGACCAGCACAGGTCGGGGTGTGGTAACTCTGCACAGGCTTTCCCATCTGAGAGCACGGCACCCCCTGCAGGCTCTGGGAGACAGGAGCAGTGTGTGGTGGTGTCTCTGGCCCAGCCGGAGTGGTGTCAGAGCAGCCTGTCCCTGAGCGTGAATGGGCTGCATGTTTTGGGTGGCACCTGTGCTTCTGGGTCCTGAGGGGGCCTCACGCAGAAGAGGATGTCTTCAGATCTGCTTTCTTTCCATAGCTGCCGAAGCCCTGTCCAGGGATTTCTCATTGCTCAAGATCCGGCCCCTCACACAGGGAACCAAGCAGTCAAAGCTCAAAGCCTTGCAGAGACCAAGTAAGGAAGCTGGGGTTTTCTGGCTGAGGAGGGTGTGAGAGTGTGAGTGGGTTTGGTTTGGGCACGGTGGGTCTTCCCCTTCTGATTCATTCCCTACTTCCACATGTCTCGGCTCTTGGGGACCCCTGGGCTGCAGCCAGTTCCACTCCCCAGAGGGCCTGGGGGTGCCAAAAATGAGGGCCCTTCAGGGAGTGGTGTCTGCAGCCTGTTCGTGGTGTTGCTTTCCCGCACACGCCCTCTGTGGGTATGCTCAGGGAAAGCTGGGCCTTTCTGCTGTAGGGCCAGGGGTAGAGTGAGAGGAGCTTGGGCCTTGGGGTCAGCCCTGGCTATGATCCCAGCTCTGTCACTTATTTAAATTGACCTACAGCAGGTCAGTTAATGTCTGTGAGTTGGTTTGTTTATCTGTGCAATAAGCAGATCTGAAAGAGGGAGGATTGGATGAAATAGCATGGAGACCTGCCTGCTATGGTGATGGGCACACAAGGGGCCAAGTAAGTGTTAGTTTCTTCCCCTTCCCTCTGCTCCTTCCACAGGCCATGAAGGATGTTTTCAGAGGCTAGTTTTCTGTGGCTACACAGGGCATCCATGCTTCTGTGAATGGTACCTTGGCCTTTGTCCCAGGCTTGCTGGCAACAGTAAATATCCTTTATCTGGCTCAGAGAATTCCATCCTGATTTGATTTTCCTCACAGAAGGCACTAGAAAGCAGGGAGGTGGACAGGGTTAACCCCTCCCCATTCCCATTTTACAGATGGAGAAGCAGGGTGCAGAGGTGGTGAGAGGATTGGGTGAGGTTCCATAGGGAGCCAGGAGCAGGTAAAGCCTGGAGCCCCCAAGTGGGCCCCCACTCACTAACATCTCATCCCACCATGGGCACAGCTGGGCCTGAGGCCCCACACACATAACATTAGGGGTTGGCTGATGGCCACAGCCATGGCCTTGAATTCACATCCCTGCCCCTTGGCACTTTCCTTTTAGAGCTCCTGCAGCTGGCAAAGGAGAGACCACAGACAAACACAGCGGTGGCCCGGAGGCTGGTGGCCCGGGCCCTGGGGCTCCAACACAAAAAGAGAGAGCGGCCCGGGGTTGAGAATCTCCTGCCCTGAGGCAGTGAGGCCCCCAAGCCTGGATGCACGCCCCAAGCACTAACTTGGTGCCCAACACCAAAAGCCTTTACAGACACTACAACAGCCCTGTGCAGGCCAGAATGATTGTTGGAATCCCACTGTGGGGCGTGGTGGGCTTTAGTTTGGTCTAATTCTAGAAGTTGAAGAAAAATAAAAACTTCAAAGTTGTAATGTGATTGCTTCCAAGTGTGATGGTTTGCCATGGGACACTAGGGGGTGCTGTCCAATCTATTTTAGCCTGGGGCTGCTAAAGAAAAAGCTGCTTCTGGGAGCTTGGCAGGTCATTTTTTGCACAGGACCTGTCCAGTTTTTTGGGTGTAGGTTGCACGTCTTCTGTGACACCTGCACAGTCTCCCCTAACAACTTGGGTGTCCCAGCCTGCCGTCCTGTGCTGCACAGCAGCTGTGGGCTAATGGCCCTAACCCTTTGGGCTGGTCCTAGTGGTACCTGTCAGTCCTGGTTACAGAAGGCTCCTTGCAGAAATAAACATGAACAAAGCCAATAGGTGAAATCTGAAACGCGTGCTGAGTTTGGTTCCTCACATCTTTGTGGGACAGGGTCACAGTGCCCTCATCTCCTGCTTTGGGTAGCATTGGGCTGAGGCGGCTCTGGCTGGCACTTTGAGGTCATTGTAGGCCCCTCAGTGGGTATATGCGTATGTGGTATATGGCTTAGCAGGTTCTTGACACTAGTGGGGACCCCCACATCTGGGGGAGAACGGCTGCTTCTGGGCCCTCCACCCTCCTGGCTGCTGACTTGCACATTCTGTGTCACTACTCTCTTGCCTCAGAGCCCTTCTTTCTGCCTTTTTAGGAGACATCTGTGATTGTCTCAGTGCAGATGTCCCATCTGGTCCTAACAGCTACTGTTCGGAGGAAGCCTGCTGAGGGCGCCCACACTCTCATAGATGGTAACTTGGCCTTTGTCCTAGACTTCTTGGGAACAATAAATATCCTGTCTGTAGGTCAGAGTTAGAGTATCCTATCCTGATTTCTCTCCCCAAGGGTGCTAGAAAGAAGACAGGTGGACAGGATTGACCTCTCCCTACTCTGTGACAAGTTTCTTTAAAAAACCATGGTTCTAAAAGGCTATTAGTTGTGTTTGTGTATTTTTTGGTCATCTCCTTAGACTGTTCTCAGAGGCCAGGAGTTGCTCCTTTTGTAGTCTGTATTGAGTGAGGGCTCTTGTGGCCACATTAGGTCCCTGGGTGGCACAAATAGTTTGTGCACGTGAGAAAAGACCTGGTGATCTGCTTCCATAAAGATTACAGCCTAAGAAGCCCTGTGGGACAGTTCTACTCTGTCATATAGGGTTACTGTGAGTTGGAATCGACTTGGCAGCACACAACAACTAATCTAAAGGTTGGTGCCTCGAACCAATGGTACTGCAGAAGAAAGGCTTGGAGATCTTCCATAAAGCTTACAGCCAAGAAAACTCTATGGGAGTTCTACTCTGTAGCACATAGCATGTGGGGTCGCCATGAGTCAGAATTGACTTGACAGCAATGGTTTTTTTTTTTTTGGTGGCCACACTGGACTGTAGGGGACTTAGGTGCCCAGGTCACTGCAGGGTGAAACCATAAGTTGACAAAGGGTATCTGAAACTAGGCAGTTGCTGAGAGAACACAGGAACCCTGCTACTCAGTGGCTGGGTACAGTGGTTCAAATGAAATACAAGATGCATATCATAAATCTTTTATTTGAGGTTTCAAGTATGTGTAAGTGTCTGTGATGACACATGGCGTTTGGTGAGTGTCCTCATCACCCTGACCCTGGTTATAGCACCGTTGAATTTGTTACCCACAGAATTGGAACAACAGAAAGACAAGTCACTTACACAGGTGCATTGATTTTTCTTTTGAGCCATACTTCCAAAGGCCCATATGCCCCAGGGTGGATTACCCAATAAGCAAGGTAAGCATGGGCTTAATTGTGCTTACTTACTAATCTGTAGTGCACTATTTCATACAAGCCCATGTGTACCTTGCTTACTGTAAGCCAGCACATACCATGCTTACTGGTTAATCCACCCCTATTAAATGCCACTAAATTACTTCGTGTTTCCAAGTCTGTGAAAATATAATAATGGTATCTTTAAAAATAAAAGGGCAAGGGGAGAAGCACCAAGGCTGAACTGACCTAATGAGAAACCATGTGGCAGCATTATATGTGTGGCTATGATAAACTAGAGTAGAGGCAGTTTGTTTAATTGAAAGAGAGATTGAGAGATTCAAGTTTGCTGGAAAAGACCTACAAGGAGGAGATGTGGGGTTCAGCCTGACCACTATTGGGGTTGATAAGCTCACATTTGCCAACATGTATCTTAAGAAAATGGCCTCATAGATGTCACTGTCTGTGGTGAGCTGGTGGTGTCAGACTCAGGATGTACTGTGGCTTGGATGGGACATGCTGATGACAACCAGAGTCAGTGGCTGAAACTGTGCACCAGGGGTCCTAGGCCAGACTAGCTCTTGGCGCCTGTGGTGCTGCCCACACCCTGTGGACCAGCTCAGCCCCAGGCCCTAGAGCTTCTCAGGCACCAAACATCAGGCAACACCCAGCCAAAGCCAGGAGCATCCCCTTCCTCCTGAGCTTGGACATGACTGCAGGGGGTCGAGACAGGGTGGGATCTGGGCAAGCGAGGGGGAATGCCGTGGTTGGTTGGTCAGACTGCAGTTGTTGGGAAAGTCCTGGGGAAGATGCGGTGTGGAAGATAGGTAGTGACCATGGATGATCCTCTACCGTGTGGAGACCTGGTTAGTTATGAGTCCATTGAATTGTTCAAACTTCTTTTCCGTTTCTTCACTGTAGGAACCACCTGAGGGGTGGGAAATGGAGAAGAGTTTGGCAAACTAGATACTTAGTCCTTGCCCAGGCCAGAGCAGTTGGCCCCAGAGAGCTCTTGAGCCCCCTCCACCAGTCTGCCAGCTGGGGCTGCCACTGTGTGAGCCACAGGGCAGGGACTAGGCACTCAGCCTCTCTAGGACCAGGCGCCTACCAGGTGCTCTGTAAAAGTTGAGTGAATGAATGAATAAATACAGTGCATTTCATTTTTTATCTTCACCAAGAGTGAGGTCTATGACTTTTCCTACAGAAGAGAAAGTTCTGCTTTTCCCTTTTGTTCCCTGAGTTGTATAATCCACAGAAAAAGTTTCTTTATTGGAGACTTGGAAGTGACCTCTGGTTTTTGACAGAGAAAAACCTGATAGATGGAACCCATAAATTGCTGATGCCCACGATTTTGAGGTCAGAAGCATAATGAGTTGGTGACCTCAGTTCCAGCCCTTACATGGCTTTGGGGTCTGCTCTGGGCCATCTCTCTCTACTTGGCCAGAGCTGGCCATGAAAACTCAGTCCCCCTCCCGGCCTTCTGTGTCCATAGCTTCATTCCTGAACGTGGAAATGAGATGCTGGCTCCATTCCCCAAGCTTTGCACAAATTAGGAAGCTGCCTCTGGCTCCTTGAGAAAGTAGGGCAGCTCTTGCCTGCTTCCTGGAGCGTGGGCTGTGGGGAGGGACAAGGTGGGCCTCCCAGGGGTAGAGGCAGCCCTGGGAAGGAAGGGAGGGGCCTTACCTATGTGGCAGTTGTACATCCAGATGCGGTGGCCATCGTAGCGGGCCTTGCACTTCATGATGTTGTTGGTGTAGTCAGATTCTGCAACCTCATAGTTGGGGTTGATGACAACCTGCAGAGGAGCAAGTTGGAGGAAGCTGTTGATTCCCCCCTCAACCATCCTCCACCCTAGGCCTGGGGCTCTGCCAAGACAGCATACCAGCTTCCAGAACCCAAGGGACCTCATAAAAGGGGAGCATGGCAGATACAGTAATCCAAGAGCAACTAAGGACAGGACTGGCCAGAGGGGAGTGTGTGGGTCCTGATAAAGTCCTTGGGGGAGGCAGAGATGAGCATGGCTTGGAGGAGTGAGACCTCTGTGGATCTCTGTCTGTTTCTCTGTAGATGTAATCTACACACACACACACACACAACTCTACCAAGAGTGGGCCTTAAAAAGGGGACTACCCTCTCCTGGGTGCTCTGGGAGGCTTGAGGTTGGTGGAGAGGCAGGAGTTGGGGTCTGGGACTATTGTGGAGACTGTGTCCCCCTTCCACATCCTTCCTTCTCACATCCCCAGCTAAGAGGTCGTATCCCAAAGAAGCAGGAATAGAAAGGGCTATCATTTTGAGAAGGTTTCTGTGAGGGGACAGAGAAGGGGAAATTTGGGGTAAGGAACCTAGAAGAAGACAAAGGCGGGTGGGGGGGAGGGAGGTGGGAGGGTGAAGAAACAAAAGCTGTAGTGGGGGCTGGGGCGAAGGTGTGGAGGACACACACGACAGGCCTTTCCTCAGAGGACCCTGCCTTGTCCTTTGGAAGGCTGTGATGGGGGAGGAAAGGGGGGCAGGCTGCTAGTTAAAGAACATTCTTTAGGTTTGCAGCTCATAGGACCTTTGCCTTCAGAAGGGCCTGCCCATGACTTTTCGGCTGGCAGGCTGGCCTGACCAAAGAGATGCTGTAGGAAACAGGCCAGCAGGGCTCAAGTCCTGTGTCCTGGGGGTGGCGTGCGTCTGGCCCTGCTTGTCAGACCTATGGGAGCTGTGTCCCACTTGTGGCCCTGTCTCTTCAGCTAACGCAGGTAAATAAATGTCCCACTCTGGGATAGCCTTACTTTTCTTTGACCTCTTTTCTATGTAGCAGCCCTCGTTGTCCCTCCCTGCCCTCCAGCACACATAGCACAGGGCAGACAACTATCCTAGGCCTCAGGACAGTGGGCAACAAGGGCTGTGTCCCGGAGCTACCAGGACCAGCTTGACTGACTTGGGGCAGGGATTGTTGTTGTTAGGTGCTGTCAGGGATGTGGGGCAGAGGGGCTGAAATATATGGTCTTCTCTGTCCCATCCAATCCTCATATACTTTGGCTCTCATGAGGATCTGTGAGAAGTGGTTTTAGTTTCTTAGAAGAAAGATCTGCTGTGAACCCAGGATGATGAGAATGAGGATAAAGAAAGGGTCACCAGGAAGCTAGTAACAAATTCAGCCCTGCCTCTGAGCCTTTGCTCACAAGGCCCTCTGCCTGGAACACCCGTCCTCCTTGGCCGGCTTGTTCCTCCCATTCCATCACCGGTACTGATCTCTGTGATGAGGGATCTCTGTGATGAGGCCAGTGGCCTGGGTTCACTTGGGAACCGAGAAGCATCAGCGAGTTTCCAGGCCAGGGCCTTCACACGTCTACAGCTCCATGTCTGTCACAAGGGAGATACTCTTTTAGATTAATCAGAGGTATTAGCATGCCCCTAATATGTTAATGAGCTAATTGTAGAGTTTAGGGGTACAGAACATACAATGTAGAGTTGAGGTGACTTGGGTTTGACTGGCAGTGAAATAAAGATATTAGTAATGCCCCCTTCTTTGGGGGATTAACTGAGAATGCATTTGTAAAGGCTAGGCAGTGCCTGACGCATCACAAATATTCAATAAATCATAGTTATTAAGTAGATAGCGTTAGTTAAAATACACAGTGGTATGCAGCCACCCAGAAAAGTGATAGCAGGCCTCAAATGTAAAGTGCCATGTGCTGCCTACGTGTACAGAGACATGGATTTTCATTTTTTAAAATAAAGAGCGCACTGCTCTTTGGTTGGGGCTCTCCAAGTCTGCGGTTCTGGGCTTGTGGGTGGAAATGTCTTGGCTGTCTGATTTCCAGGCTCTGAAATTGCCAGGGAAACCTTCCAAAGTCCTGCTGTGGTCAGTTCTCTGCAGGTGTTGCTTCTTCAGAGGGCTCTCTGGAGGGTGGGGACCAAGGCCCTGGCTCTGAGCTGGCTGAATGCCACTTAGGGAAAGCTTTCAAAGCAGAATGACACACTTCTGGTCACCCACTTTGCCACCCAACTGGGCAAGGCTGAAAGCAAGATGGGTGGGAATGTGGGACAGGATGAGAGGGTGGACTGAAGCCACCAGCGGCAGAAATGCACACCTGCATCAGGAGGGAGAGACACTCGGAATACGGAGCCCCTGGTGCCCCTTAGAATCACCTCTCACCAATTAGGGGCCCTGGCAGGAGCATGCAGCTGCTTATAGGAAGGTGGCAGGCCAAAGTACCCTGGGTTTCTCCCAGGGCTGGCTTTCCACCTGGACAGTCTATGTGGAAGCCCTTAGATGTCCCCACAAAAACAGGCACTCAGGCTGTCTCATGTTTGACATTCTGCCATTATAGATTCATGTCTTTGCATTGAGGATTGGCCTCTCTGCAGATCTCTTGTGAGGCAAATATTCCTGGGAGAAGCTACTCACAAACACTTGAGAATAATGGCTCCTTACGCAATTACTTTCCGCTGGGACAGCACAGACCCAGGGCAGGGTGAAGGCACTGTAGACATGAGGGTGGAGGTGAGAATGCAGCTCAAAAAAAGGTAAAAGGTGGGGGTTGCCTTAGACTCCATGGAACAAATTCCTGGCCTGATGACCAAATCCGGCTGGCAGATGCATTTTAATTTGCAAGCATCAGGTGCTAACTGAATTAAATGCAAATGTCTTAGGCTACCTAGTTCCCCACTGGCCCTGCCACTCCCTATTTCTCACAACCCTCATGCCTCCGGTGGCCTATCTAGGGTATTGCACCAGCCCTGGGTGTGAGGCACCACTGAGTAGTTTGTTAACCCGGTATGGCCCAACATCCTTGATCAAGCATGGTAATGTGTTAATTAAAATATTAATGAACTTAACTTCTATTTTTGCACTGATATTAAAGTAATCTAAAAGAGGGGCGTCAGGTGTTTGGACAGGGGCATGATTTCAGTGCTTGCCATTGTTGTTAGGTGCCAGCAAGTTGGTTCTGACTCAGAGCAACCCTATAGACAGAGTAGAACTGTCCCATAGCGTTTCCAAAGAGCGGCTGGTGGATTTGAACCGGCTGACCTTTTGGTTAGCAGCCAAGCTCTTTACTACTATGCCACCACGACTCCATGTTTGCCATAGGATCCACTTTCCATAGATATACCGCTGGCCACACTCAGTTAATAGAAAGTGCTCAGGGGTGCCACACTTCCAGGGCCAGTGCAATACCAGCCATACCCTAGTTACGCCTCTGCATCCCTCACACACTTAGGTTACCTGATTGCCCTGGATGGTCTTTGGGTGTAAGTGTCGGGGGAAGGACACTTTAGATAGTCTGCCTCCATGCCCTAGTCTCAACACCAACAGGAAATCCTCCCATCAGCAGGGGCCTGGATCCCCTCCCCACCCCCTCACCTGGAACAGGTATTCTCCAGGGGGCACATCGGTGATGTCGATCCACTGGCAGTCAATGTCGTGGCGGTACATGTCCCAGCAGCCCATGGTGATGCCCTGCTCACCAAAGTTGGCACACTCATAACTCTTCTGGATGTCTGCAGGCGGGGTGGCAGGAAGCCGTCACCATCTACCCTCAGCCTCACCATCAACACTCCTTCCTCTGCTCCATGCCTCCCCTCTCCCAGAGTGTCCGAACCATCCTGCTCTGTGTGCTGTTCCTGGACCCCAAGCCCCCAACCTCGGCTTCATCTGGGCTCGGCAGCCTGACCCAGCCTATGTGAATTTATGATCTGCTCTGATTTAAATGGAACGCACCCCTTTGATTCCCACCCATCCTCCTCCATCGCCTCAGGCCTGGTTTAAGTCTCCCCTACTCCCTGGAGCCTTCCCTGACGACTTTAGTCTACACCCCGGCCTTTCTGTGAAATCCTGACACTTATTTTCTATGCCATTAGCTTGGGAATTAATTGTGTGTTTATCTGGGAAAGCTCTTATGTTTATTATTTAGCTTAATGTGAGTGTTCTTTGGTCTCCCTCCTCTGGACTATCAGCAATTCGAGCATAGGTTCATGTCTGATTTATCTGTGACCCTTACTGGGTCAGCATGCTGTCTGGCACATAGTAGGCGCTCAAAAACCTTTTGCTATTTGATTTTGCAGCAGGTCAGTGGTGGACTGCTCCAATGACTAACTAATTAAATACACATTTTGGGGGAGGCTACTATATTGGGGCAGTATTCTAGGTGTTGGGTACACCAAGAGGAATCCATGTGTCTGCTTTTCAGTACATCAGGATGGCAAACATGTCATCACAATGCAGGCAAGAGGCCCTACTAGAAGTGTGAGCAGAGTGCTGTCCTGGCCTGGAAGAGTCTGAGAACCTCAGTGGGGGGTCATTTAAGCTTGAACTTGAAGAGCCAGGTGGGGTATGGGTCAAATGGCAGTGGAATATATGAGAAGAAAGGTTTCTGGGAGCCAGATAGTGAGGGGTATGTGTATGAGGCTAAAGGGTTTGGCCCTTACCCTGGAGACCATGTAGACTACCAGTTTCCATCAACACAACTCTGGGGGATCTTTTGTAACCAGCCCTTCCCACACCCTACAGCCCCAAGCTGTAGCCATGGAAGGCCTCAGTAATCCTTCTCTCTACAGTTGGGCAAATAAAGGCCCAGAGTACAGAAAACTCATGTGGAGAGTGAATGGTACCCAGGGCCAGGGTGACAAAGTCTAGAGTCAGGTCTGGGCTCTGAGCTAGATGGGCATGGAGGGGGCATTGGAGTTCCCCTCAAGGTCCCACCCCCCCGCCCACAGACATACCTCCTTCACACTCTGTGTCCTCCAAGCAGAAGCTGGCCTTGTGGCCCTCTGCTACTTTGGTGCCATTGAGGTTCAACAGGTCGTAGTGGGTGAACACTTCCATGCTGTGGTAGTGCCTGGGAGGGAGAGAACGGGCCTGAGAGGTCAGTTTCTGGAGCAACTGCTGCCCTAGCTGGCAGTGTGCCTTCGGGAACACCTACAGCACCATGGTCCAGAAAGTGGCCAGGCCGCAAGAGGGGTGGGCCACAGAAGCATGGGGAAAGGGAAGACAAGCAGAAGCTGGTGAAAGTGGTGCTTAAGTGAGTGGGCTCTGGAATCAGATAGGCTACTTCACCTAAGTTCTCTCATCAGCTAAGTGGGAATAAACTGAATAGCACAGGGCCTGGTATACCATAAACTCAATAAATTAAACTGTTACTTTTAATAAGCAGGGATGTTTCTTCAGCTCTAAATTGCAACTCACAGCCCATGACTACTTTGCAAACTTTCTTCAGGTTAATAAAAATCAAATTTCAATGTCTTCTTAAACTTTTTAAAAGTGGGAATATGGTAGAAAGGGAAGCAAAAGGAAGAGGAGGGATATATGGAGTAAGAGGGAGAGGTGAGAAGAAAAACATTAATAAATGGGCAACTATGCTTGTCATAGATTGAATTATGTCTCCCCCAAAATCTGGGTTATCAATTTGGCTGGGCTGTGATTTCCAGTATTGTGTGGTTGTCCTCCATTTTGTGATTATAATTTTATGTTAAAGATGATTAGGGTGGGATTGTAACACCCTTACCAGGTCACATCCCTGATCCAATGTAAAGGGAGTTTCCCTGGGGTGTGGCCTGCACCACCTTTTATCTCTTAAGAGCTAAAATGGAAAGGGAAGCAAGCAGAGTTGGGGACCTCCTACCATCAAGAAAACAGCACTGGGAGCAGAGCGCGTCCTTTGGACCTGGGGTTCCTGCACTGAGATGCTCCCAGACCAAGGGAAGACTGATGACAAGGACCCTCCTGCAGAGCCGACAGAGCGAGAAAGCCTTCCCCAGGAGCTGGCGCCTTGAATTAGGACTTCTGGCCTACTGGAGTGTGAGAGAATAAACTTTTCTTTGTTAAAGCCACCCACTTGTGGTATTTCTGTTATAGCAGCACTTGATAACTAAGACAATGCTGAATATGAGACAGTGCACACTAGGGACAGACAGCAGAGAGGATCTTAGCTGAGCTAAGGAGCCTGCAGCTCCCCTCTGGGGCCCTGGAGAGTGCAGGTCAGCCCAGCAGCTGGGCAGACAGCCTAGTGAGCAGCAGGAAGTCCATGTTCCTTGCACTGAGTAAATAAAATGAGGGAAAAGACAATGCTTGAAGCCCTATGGGAAGGTGATGTGAGTCATTCTCAGAGAGAGACACAAAGTGCTAGCGTAAGGAGGTGCGTCCCTTGGGGGCTCTGGAAAGGAAAAGAGGAGGGAGAGGACTTGTGCAACCCAGCACTCTTCATCTGGCAGATAGTTTACATAATAATGTCCCATCTCTTCACTTGTGTGGAATTGAGAACAGATGCCGGGGTTTGGTTCGGAATAAACAAGGGGGAACATGGCTGCCGTGTGGTGCTGGGGGGCCTTCCTGAACCTCTCAGCGGGCCTGGGGCAGGCCCAGGGCTGAAGGAACCAGGCTTTCTTTAGCCTGAGCCTAAAGCTGCAACGTGTGTGTCACAAGCATCTGCAACTATTCAAGCACACTTGTCTCTGTCATTTGAACATTTGAAAAACAGGAAAACTGAAGAACAAGGTATCAAGGCATGGGGAGCAGTCACTTGTTTGGTATACGTGTGATCTAGGTTTCCTTCTCAGTAAAGAGGGCATAATATTACCCAGTCTTAGGGGCGTTCTAAAGATCGAATGAGAAACATCAAACAAAATACCTGATGCATGGCTTGTAATGGAGGGAGTACTCAGTTCCTGTCAACCTTTTCTTCATTCTTATTACTCCTGTTCTTCCCAGGCCAGCGTTAGCTTCCTCACCTCCCAGGCCTCATGCGGTTGTTGCGGGCTCCCTACCCCCATATATGGGAGCAGAGTGCAGAGGGAAGAGGGGAATTAAAAGGATAGGTTTTCTGAGAGGCAATTAGAGGCTTATTTTTCTTCCTCCTGTGTGTGTTTCTGCTAAAAATAATACCAGAAGCTCCTAAGTTGGGCTTTCCCCAGGTCACTCATGTTTCTGGGTAAGATGGTTCTGGGCCAGGGGCTCACTGAGAATAATCACAAGGAGGCATTTTGTGGCAGTTGAGGTGATGACTTTGAAAGCATCTATTTTGGCTTCTTGAAGGAGCAAGATGAGACATGAGGTCTGACTCACTGCCTAAAAAATGTCTGCATCATTCAGAGAGGGGCTTATGTTACCATGTTTACTGACTGGAAAGACTGAAGAGAAACAGGTTTATGTTTCGTTGTCTAAACAGAATTCAGACGGAGTCCACAGAGGGACTGTTGTAAGGCTGACGTTGTCCCGTTCCCCCTGCCTCCTGTAGGCCTGATTGAAAAAATTCTTCCCTGGCTCTTCAATTTTTCCTTCTGTGAACATTGGGCAGGAAACAGCTGGTTTGGAGCCTATTTTAGCTAGCTTCTGTCCTGGAGCCCCTCTCAGGGGGCTCCTCTCAGGCAAATGTGGACATCACGGGGGCCATGTCTTGCTCCCAGTTGGCTGGGTGGAGAGCCTGGGAGCACCCTTATTTCTCCACACACACCCCAGGGAATAAAGACTGACTCCTGGGAAGATGGAAGGGAATGTCCTGATGATGAAGGTACACTTCCTCTTTCCAGGCTGAGGTGTCCTAACTTTATGAAGTCTAAGAGAAGGCCTGATCCATGGGGCACAGGAAAGGAAACACAGACTTGGAAAGAAATTCCAGAACACTAAAAAGAGAGTGACTAGCCTGACACTTATTGGGGTCATTCTAAACTAGATAAAGGGAACACAGAAGTCATTATTCTGATAGTACCAGAGGAGGCAGGAGGTGTTGGATAACAAAAAAAGCTAGTTCAGAGAAAGATGCGGGGGCAGGGTTTGGCTTATTCTTTTTTATCTTAGGTCTTTGAGAGCCTAAATAAAACTTTTAATTAAAGAATAGGTGTACTTTGTGGAGATTTTTTTGCTCTGTATCTTTTCCCATAGAGTTCCTGGGTGGTGTAAACAGTTAACATGTTCAGCTCCTAAGTGAAAGGTCGAAGATTCCAGTCCACCCAGAGGCACCTTGAAAGAAAGGCCTGGTGATCTACTTTAGAAAAATCAGCCACTGAAAACCGTATGGTGCTTAGTTGGACTCTGACACATTAAAACTTGCTGAGCAGCCCCAGCCACATGCCTGCCACGTGTCCCATACCCAACATGCCTGCTGGTGCCTCTGGAATGGATATTTCTGGCCAGTGCTCTGCTGAGGCTGGGGCAATGCTCTCATCCTCCTCAGCTCTTCCAGAGAACACCAAGCATGTTTTCCACTTCCAGGAGTGCTGCCACACAGGGTCAGGGCCCTTCTGCTTGCTCTGCCCAACATTCCCATGTGCTAGGAGCCCCCAGGGAGGAACAAAGCCCCACAGATGTGATCAGGGCCTCAAATTGACTTTGCCCCTCCAGGGGGCTGCTCAGCACATGGAGGAGTTAGGGTAGAGCAGGCAGAAGTCTCCTGTTTGCAGCAGTGCTGGCATCTTCCTGAGACTCAGAGGGAGGCTGCTACCTCGGGCTGGAGCCTCTGCCTCCCTGCTTCCCATGTCCTCACCCAGGGCTTCCTAAGGAGGGATGGGCTGAGCCTCTGGAGCTCCAGTGGCAGAGAGCCAGGAGGGGCAGGGCTGCCCTGAACCCTGGTGAGGATCTGCACCCAGCTTTTTTTGGCCCCTGTCAAAGACTGTGACAGGTGTGCCCCAGCCCTTGGGCACAAGAAGCAAGAGGACCACCAAGATCATCAACCAAGGGCCACGATGCATATGAAAGACAATGACTCTGAGGGCATTTTATTCTATTTCTGGTTGGCTAGGAAACTCTCAAGAGTATTAGTCTTTGTGTTTCATCTTAGAGCTTTCAAAGAACACAACTCTGTTCTTCATTGTCACATGAACTAAATTGGAAATAAGATTTTTTCCCATTCGCACTAATTTGAGCCAGCGGTTCTCAAAGTGAGCTGCACAGATGGCTCCAGAGTGTCTGTGGATCTGCTGAAATAGTATGGTAAGTCTTCCAGTTTTTGTTTTTGTTTTTTTTTTCTGAGGGGAGGAAGGGTCGGCTCTCATGACTCCCAAAGGGACTCAGAGGTTTGGAGCCAGAAGCCCTGTTGAAAGGTCCTCCCACAGAGCCTGGAGAAATCACCTGGAGCTCTGGAGGCCAGGTGGTCCTCTTACCCATGGATCTTATGGCCATAGTTTCTCAGTGATGTGGCCCAGGAAGGGGAGGCTTAAAGGGACATAGGCCTAACCATGTTCCCTCCTACTCATTCCTCCCAAGTCATTGACTGGAACATCTGTAAGCAAAGAAACAGACCACAGGGAGGGGGTGGGGGTCAGTGTCCCCAGGGCTCCGGACCAGAAAAAGCCCTTCAATGATGTCACCATGCGACTATTCTTAGAGGAGTGTCTTTGGCGAGGACATAAGTATATGTCCCAAGGGCACATCTACCATGCAATCTCTGGGGGGACCCCCATATGTAGGGCAGAGATCCAATTATCTTCTACTTATAGACCCATAGGCAGTGTTAGCCCCTGCAGACCCAGGGCTTCAACACATATCTTCCCTAAAGGAGATCAGGCACCAGTATTGTCATGACTTTAATTTTACTCTTTGACTTACATCCTGAAGACTGACATGCTTCTATATAGAGGCCAAAAATTCTTTAGCTAATTAGGGCTTTCAGAAAATGCAGATAATAATCAAAAAAGAAAAACAGCCCCCCCCCCAACCCCGGAATTATATCACGGTCCTTTCTTTTGAAACTCGTTGAACAACTGTCTCCCCAAACTGACTGGAATTTGACTAAGAAAAGTTGTGACATGAAAAAGCAGCCAAAGATGGATTTCTGATTAAGATTCAGCAGAGATAAGAGAAAGGACGTACTTCAGAGTCAGACAGGCCCAAGTCGGGATCCCTGCTCTGCAGCTTCTCGTGTATCCCTGGGCAAGCCGCATAAACTCTGAGCCTCCATTTCCTTACCTGTAAAATGAGAACTAGGAGATGGGCCTGCACTTAGAAGGGGGTGAGTAAGTGTTAGTTCTCCCCCTACAGCGGTCACTGCATCTTGGAGCTGGAAGGAAGTCTAGAGGTCATCTAGGCCACAGCCTAGACTTTACCATGCAGTCGCCTGGGGACCCTGTTAAAATGCAGACTCTGATTCGTAGGTCTGCAGCAGGCCCTGGGATTCAGCATTTCTCAGGCTCTCAGGTGAGACTGATACTGCTGGCCATGGACCTCGCTTTTCGAAGCCAGGATCTAGCACAGACAAATGATTTGTTTTCTAGAGGAGGGGCTCTCTGTGGCACGGAGAAGGTACATCACTAAGCCAATGTCTGTGGACCCTCCAGGGGTGTTCCTTCTGGGTTAATGGCAGAGGCCACTCTCCCTCCCTTTTCTATGGTGTGCTTGCTTCTGCTCCCTTTACCTGCCCAGTGCGGGTCTCAGCAGGAAAATGTGAAGAGGCAGGGCTAGCAGGTTTTGGATTAGATCAAGGGTCAAGGCCAAAAAAAAGAAAAGGCAGGAGGATGAACAGGGTGGCTTCTGTGGGCTGTAGCTGGAACTAGCTCTAAGATCTCACTCTGTTCTTGTCCAGGATTTACAGCACTGGGATCAGATCCACACACTGACAGAGCTGGCAGGGACATTAGAGGTCCCGGGTGATGTGGCCCAGCTGGCCCAACATCATGCAGCTGATGAGAGACACATTTGGGTTTAGAGACCAGGTCTTGTGATTCCTGGGCTAGCACTCCTGCCTCCACACCCACTGTCATCCTACAAGTATTTAAAGTTTATATTCCTATTTAAAATACATTTTTAAATGAAATTAGAGGCAAACAATTGCAGAATCTGAAAGCACCCTGCAGAACATGCACTAGCCATAGAGCATGACTTGGGAAACACTGACTGCAGGTCAATGAAGGGGGCACTGGGTGCTCACAACAAAGTGAGTTTCCTGATGTTAGAGGCATTGGTAGGAAGAACAGGGCTTGGGGCACGTGAGGTGGGCCAGGGGAGTTGGGAGTGGAGAATAGCGTCAGTAAACATGGAAGGCCTGTGTGGAAGACCAACTCACTCCAACTTAGGAAAACCATTCTGCTGGACTGTGTGGCCTCTTGGCTCTAAGTGACTCTGGTGGTTCTGAATCCCCCTTCTGTGGCCCTGCTGGACTTTGGGCTGGGGCAGCTTGGTGGCAGTGGAAGGGGGACTCACCTGTGGCAGTCGTGCCAGATCCATGCATGGCGGCCATTCTTGGGTCGGAAGTCCGACTGGCCGTTGTTGTGGATCTGAGAAGAGAAGCGCAGAAGGCGGCGGTAACCCGTGGTGGGGTCTGTCTTGGCGGCCGAGGCTGAGAGGCAGTTCTCCTCCATGGCACACTGCAGCATGAACATGGGCCGGTCTTCCAGGTATGTGGTCTGCTGGACTGTCTCTGCGCTGAGGACCAGGTCGGGGGCAGCTGGGGAGGGCAGATAGGGCGTTCAAGCAAGACAAGGAATCCCACTGCTCTAAGTATTTAGTTTCTGAGTCCTGAGCTGGGACAAAACCCCCATCCCTGCCTATCACCCTCTTCTGGAACTGGCTCAAGATCTCCTTCTCAAGGTTACCTTTCTCATTTAACCCCTACCCCAAATTACTCCTTCCCTGTTATGGAAGTCTTCTTTGACACTTCTTCAATTAACAGTATAGGTTGGCAAAATGTTGACAATCGTGAAATCTGGGTGATGGGTATGTAAGAGCTCATATATTTTTCTACTTTTAGGTGGCTTAAAATTTTTCATAATAAAAAATGAAAACAACAACATAATGTAATTGTGCTACCCAGAGAGACAGCACTGTTGACGCCTTGGTCTGGCTCTTCTGAGAGTTACAGAAATGTATTTTCTAACATGTATAATATTACATGTAGATTTACAGTTTGCTCATACTGTTTCCCTTAAAATATCTCATGCCATATTTCCATGTTAATAAATATTCATTATAACATTCATTTAATGGCAATAAAATATTTAATTCATAGCCCTACTCCATGCTCTTGGATACTTGGGTGGTTGGAAGTTTTGCACTGTTGTGGACAAAGCTGAGATAAACATCCTGTAGTGAATCTGTGTATATAACTATTTCTCAAAAATCTATAAGTGAAACTGCTGGGGCAATGGGTTGCATATTTTTAAGACTCTGATGCTTGGTGCCAAATTTTCTTTCTAATAAGTTGTTCTAGGTTCCACCCACATTCTTGCTCTATGTGAGGGTTTTCCCCAGGTTCAGATATTTTAAAACAAACTTAATTTACTCAATTAGTGCATTGCACGTGGCAGGTTATTTAAAAATTACTGATGAATAAAATCTATGTTTACTAAGCAATTGAGTTAGGAGGCTTAGTTTTTTTTTTTTTTTATAAAAGGATTCACTGTAAATTTCCCTTAAACAGCGAGCCTCCCTTGAACATTTATGATAATTTCAATTACCAAAAATGTCTTATATGCGTAATTATTTAAAACAAGGTCCAGCCATCTTTTGTCTTTTGACAAGTTGCTGGTAAATTTCTCAAGTGAGCATATGTCTGTGGGTTTTGCTTCCCTCAAATCCATCAGTGGCCAGAGCATGTGCCCAGCTTGCCTGTATCTGCCCTTTTCCCCCCACTGCTCCTTAGGCTAACCAGCTGCACATAGAGCACAGCAGCCTCTCCATAAACACTTGTGAACTTCTGGACACCTGATGGGGCCCAGCAGCCTCTGGACAGCAAGTCTACCACAAAAAATGGGTGTGGAACAGAATGGCAGTAAAAGGTTGTGGGGTAGGGAACAGAAGGAATACGTCAGGATGCTCTCATTTGCTGATGTTTTGCAAATATTTCATCTCAGAGGGCACACCAGGATGCAGCATTGCTCAGAGCTGAGTGTTCTGGGCACACTCATTTGAGGGCTTTGTGTGAGTCTCATTTCTTCATTTGAACACTGGTTGGTCCTCAATGGGCAGGCCCACTGCCCAGCTCTGGGCAGACAGCTCTCCATTCGGCCCTCGCCTTTCTCAGAGGAGGCCAGCCCTACCTCCAGCTCAGGGACAAGCTAAGTAGCATGGTCTATGCTTAGCTGGTGCACAGAAGCTGCACTCTTAGCACCTGTCTTGACCTCCATAATATCCAAAACGCTCATCTATCCACCTATCTCTCTATCAGCCCCCCGCATCATCAAGTGTTACGATGAACACTGTGCTAGGTTCTGTTGCTAGTGCTAGAGAAGGCAGACGTGTGGCCACCACATATCCTAGCAGGGGAGAAAGATGTAAGCACATATTAATTACTTAATTACAATTGTGACAAGAGTTTGAAGGAGAAATATGGGGTACGCTGGAAATTATAACATGGGGACTGAGTCTGGGAGGTCAGGAAAGACTTCCTAGGGGAAAGTTACATTTCAGCTGCTCTCTGAAGGATGAGCAGGGATCAAAGGAAATAGCTAAGGCTAAGCATTTCATAAGGGACCCTGGTGGCACGAACGGTTAAGCATAAAAGGTTGGTGGTTTGAACCCACCAGCCGCTCTGCAGGACAAAGATGTGAAAGTCTTCTTCCGTAAAGATTTACAGCCTTGGGAACCGTGTGGGGGCAGTTCTACAGGGTCACTATGAGTCAGAACTGACTTGACGGCAATGGGTTTGGGGTTTTTTGGCTAAGTATTTCATGGAGAGAGCATTTCAAGCATAACAAGTAGCATGTGCCAGGACCCTGAGGTGTGGAGGAGGATGGAGGATGTGTGAGGAAGGAGAGAAGGCCAGTGCCATGGATTGAATTGTGTCCCCCCAACATATCTGTCAATTTGGGTGGGTCATGATTCCCAGTATTGTATGATGGTCTACTACCATTTTGTCATCTGATCTGATTTCCCTATGTGTTGTAAATCCTGTCTCTCTGATGTAATGGGATGGATTAGTGGCATTATATTGATGAGATCTACAAGATTAGATAGTGTCTTAAGCTAATCTCTTTTGAGATATAAAAGACAGTAGCGAGCAGAGAGACATGGGGACTTCATACCACCAAGAAAGCAGTGCCAGGAGTAGAGCGCATCCTTTGGACCTCAGGTTCCTGCGCTGAGAGGCACCCAGACCAAGGGAAGGTTGATGACAAGGACCTTCCTCCAGAGCCAGCAGAGAAAAAGCCTTCCCCTGGAGCTGACACCCTGAAGTTGGACTTCTAGCCTACTAGACTGTGAGAAAATAAATTTCTCTTTGTTAAAGCCATCCACTTTTGGTATTTCTGTTATAGCGGCAGTAGATGACTAAGACAGCCAGTGTGATTGCAACACTGAGTTGGGGTGGAAGGTAGCATGAGACAAGGCTGGACAACATGAGCCTTGTTGAAACCTTGGAAGGGATTTGAACAGAACAGCATTTACTCAGGCTCCAGGGTGGGAAACAATCGGAAGGGGATGTGCCCTGTGGGGTCCCAGTGAGGGCCCTTTGCAGCAGAAGATGGTCATCTGGACACAGGCAGTGAGGGTGGGGTGGAAGGAAGCAGAGGCAGTTGAGAGAATACAGAAAGGTGAAATCAAGAAAGAATGAATATGGGGGGTGATGAGGAAGAGAAAGAGATATCAAGGAGGACTTGGAGATTTCTGGCTTGTATGAGCGAGGAAAAATAATTACGAAGGATTGCCTGACAAATATACTTTAATTGTCTAGATATTCAAATGTGTATTAAAAGCCATATAAGTCAAGAGCTGTGTTCCTGGCCCAGTTAGCTGTTGCTCCCCTGCAGAGACATTCTGAGTGATGTCTTCAGTCTAAGCTGAGGGGTGCTCTGAGCCCCATGAAACTCATTTTTGGGTCTGCCATGAGGATGCTGAGGACATTCTTCATCTCATAACTCTTTGTTGTTGTTAGTTGCTGTTGAGTTGGTTCCAACTCATGGTGACCCCATGTGTGCAGAATAGAACTGCTCCATAGGTTTTCAAAGCTGTGACCTTTCAGAAACAAATCACCAGGCCTGTGCTCCGAGGTGCCTCTAGGTGGGTTTGAACCACGAACCTTTCAGCTAGTAGTTGAGCACTTAACTGTTGGCACCCAGGGATTCCTTTATAACTCTACTTTATAACCTAGGTCGTTATAAACAGAAATTCTCTTTGAATAGTAGACTTCTCTTGAATAGTGGGTTTATTTCTATCTCCTGGATACTATAAATTATATTAATGACCAGATTTCTCTTGTTCCTCTGGCTACAAGGAAGCACACTGTTAAATTTATGACCTACCCATAGTAAGTATATAAGACTCTGTTAAAAACAAAACAAAACAAACAAACCGATTGCCGCTGACTCATAGTGGCCCTATAGACAGAGTAGAACCACCCCATGGGGTTTCCAAGGAGCGGCTGGTAGATTCGAACTGCTGACCTTTATGGTTATTAGCTGAGTTCTTAACCACTGCACCACCAAGGCTCCTAGGACTCTATAGTATTTTTTAAATTAATCTTTCTCTTGGCTTTATTTTAAGCCACTTCTTTTTTTCCCAATACCCACCTTTCAAGAATCTGCTTTTAACTTAGGCTACATTGAATTTTACTTAAGTTTATATTATCTTAATTAATTTTTGGAAAAGATGGGATATTGCAAGTGTAAATAAATTAATAAAGCAAAGGCCCCCCAGACAGGGTGTGACCTGATTCTCTCTGCTTGGTGCTCTCCTCTGGGAGGGTGGTGATCTCACCATCTCTCTCTTCTCAGACAGGATGTGATAGCTTGTGGTGTCTACCCAGAGAAGCTCCCCCTGGGAATTTAGAATCTTGCCTTACAGGGGTTAGGGAATGCTGGTTGCGTCTAAAAGGGGCTGGTAGGAGAATGATTTGACTGAGCTCCAGTTTACTCTCACTGGCTTTCCACAGTGGTACATAACAGTACATCATTGTTTATCAAACACTTGCATATATTCATTGTTACATTTAACTCCCAGTTTCTAGAACAAACAACAACAAAGAAAACCAACTATAGTTTATAGCACTTAACTAACTTGGCTAAGATCAACTAATAGTGGCAGGTCTGGTCTCAAGTTCTCTGGCCAGTTCCTGGACCTGTTCCACCTCCCAGATTCATAGTCTGAGACAGCTAAATGTGGCTCTATAAGGCCACGGGTGGGGAGAGTGGGATTTTAGGCCCAGGAGAGTACCATATCCACAGAGATGGCCAACTAGTCCTCTCTCTCTCTCGGCATGGAAGACAGCCTTCATAAAGTAGTTAATCTGGATCCTGGCTGGGATTTCCCCTCCTATGTTTTCAATCTCTCTAGGACTCTCAGGGAGTCACCAGGAAGCTAGATACCCCCCATAAACCCACTGCCATTGAGTTCGGACTCATAGTGAACCTACAGGACAGAGTAGAACTTCCCCACAGGGTTTCCAAGGAGCGCCTGGTGGATTTGAACTGCCAGCCTTTTGGTTAGCAGCATAACTCTTAACCACTATGTCACCAGGGTTTCCTAAATATCCCCAGGGTGTGAAAAAAGGAAATGATCTATGGAGTAGGTGGAAGGGAGGCAGCTGACACTGACTGAGCACCTACCATGTGCTTCATATGCTTTACCAATCTCAGAAGCACACTGAGAAAGACGCTATTGTCCTCATTTAATTCATGAAAACAGAGTTCTCAGTCATCTAATTTGCCTGGGATCTGAACCTAAGGGTACTAGACTCCCAAGTTCCTACCCCCTGCTTTCCTTTCCTCTGTGTTATCAGGCAGGGTTATATAATTGAAGGTGTGGGGGGGTGGTGGTGGGTAGGGGGGATCCCTTTTGTCTCTGACTGTCACTTAACAAGAATTGATCTCTGCCTTCCTCTTTGCCCAGTTCATGGTTGAGGCCCTGGAGCCTCGCATGGAATAACTGTTGAGACTCTGGTTCTCTCTTGGATCTCAGTAGGAAGGGTAGGATACGGGCCCTGGGAGTTCTCACTTTCTGAGCAGGCGACTCCGGCCCCATACTGCGTCCCACCCTGGGGGCAGACCACATCCTCGTCGTGGCGGCAGTGCGCCAGGGACAGCTCTGTTCCCGAACACTTCACTCCACTCATGACCACTTTGTTGCCGGTATTCCCATGCCAGTACCAGGTCTCCTGGGCAAATCAACAAAAGAAATAGCCAATGTGTCACTTTCTCATATTTTATCGACTTTCAGCTTCATGAAAATCCCAAGGTTTTATGACCCCCATTTTTCAGATGGAGACAGCTGAGGCCCAGAGAGCTACTTACCAAAGTCATGCAGTTAGTTGGAGGCAGAGCAAGGAAAAATCCAGGTCTTCTGACCCTGGCACTTGGATTTTGCCACTTACCCCCTTGGGAAAGGATAGCTAAGATTGCAAACAAGTATTCAACGTTGCATGCCAGGAATAGCAAGTATCTGCAACTCATGCTGCCCTCTCCTGTATCATGAGCCCAGGGCAGACATTGCAAATTGATCCTAGCACTGCCTCCTCTAAGCCCGAATGTGATCTCAGAATCCTTCTCAACACAGCACTCCAGGAAGACACCACCGATTGATTCTAATTATCAGCATAGAAGAAATATATTTGCATATGTCACTAATTAGTTATAAAATCTAACTTCTGGATTTAATTCTGGGGAAAGCAATCAGTAGAGTGGTTCTGCACAGAGGCTAAAGAGACCTCAAGTTTATGACACTAGGATTTACTGGGCCTCTTAAATCTAAGGGGCTTCAAAATACTGTTAGAATATACTCTCACATTTCACAAAATTTGCAGCAGACAAATGTGAGGAACAGAGTGGGGAAAATCAAAGGCAGAGCTGGACAAGAACACAAGTGCCTGTGCTCCTGAGGTTTTGCAGGCTTAGGACCTGAGGGTTCAGGGAAGTCTTCCCGGGGTCCTCAAAGGAGAGATGACCAGGACAGCAAGGTCTTGGAAGCGTGTCATCCAACCCCTCAGTCTCCAGATGAGGAAACTGGAGCCTAGAGTGGGGTCGGGGCTTGTAATCAATGGGAGATTTGGGACCGACGTCAGGCCCAGGCCTATTTCATGACCCTAGCGAATGGCCATTATCCAGTTAAGTGGGCTTGGCTGCCCAAGGGCTACCTTCTCCTTCACATAGCACACCCTGCCGCACTCCATTTGGAATCTGCTTCTGGGAGTACAAGCCTAAGTGTCTTAGCAATGAGCTGACAGGGAACAAAAATAGCAGGACAAACTGAAATGTGGCACTGTTTTCCCATTCTCCTTGGAGAAATAAAGAGTGCCCTGGCTTGTCATAAACAATATTAGCAGAAACATTACGTTGCCCTGGGAAACCATACTCCCAGAGGACATGGACAGCTGTATTAGAGGTGTGTTTCTTCTGGAGTGCTGGAGTGAGGAGTCGGAGAGGGCCAGGAGACATAGAAAAGCCCTTCCAGCTGCCTCAGAGTCTCTGCTCAGGACTCAGCACCTCCCCTCAGAACAACCTGGGCCCTGGTCATCCTATGGGATACAAACAGGCTCAGCAAGGATGCTGGAGTTCTCACTATCACAGGGATCTCTTCTCTTCCTAAGAAAACCTTTCCCTAAGCAGGGCCACCTGGGAACAGGAGCTAGAGTCAGATTTAGGAAACAAGATGGCAGTCTCAAACCATTTTCTTGTTCTGTAAGAAGCTTAACAAAAGTGTTTCGAGCCCAGAATACTGAGGACTTGGGATTATTCATTCCATTTCAGGGAGGGAAACTGAGGCATGGAAGGGAGGCTGTTTTGCACCAGATCATAATGCACCTCCAAACCCAGAAACCAAACCCAGTGCCGTTGAGTTGATTCTGACTCATAGCGACCCTGTAGGACAGAGTAGAACTGCCCCATAGAGTTTCCAAGGAGTGCCTGGCAGATTTGAACTGCCAATCCTTTGGTTAGCAGCTGTAGCACTTAACCACTACGCCACCAGGGTTTCCATAATGTACCTAGCTGGTGGGAATACAGTTGGGAATAGACCCTGAGTATCGTATCTCCTCCTCCTACTTCTCCTCCCCGACCCTACCCAGCTTCTTTCTGACAATGGTCCACCCTAGGGGTTCCCTGTTCTGTCAGGCTATAGGATCCAGAAAGGGAATTAATTTTTAAAGCCAAAGCCCTACTTGTCATTCTTGTGTTGCCTTGAGATTAGGGGTAAGGAGGGTAAAAACATAAGACCAGAACTTAGGAGTTCTTAGCTGAGTTATGTCCTCTTTGGGGAAGGGGGTGTCATGGATTAAATTGTGTCCCCCAAAAGTATCTGTCAACTTGACTGTGCCATGATTCCCAGTATGGTGTAACTGTCCACCATTTTGTCATCTGATCTGATTTTCCTATGTGTTGTAAATCCTGCCTCTATGATGTTAATGAGGTGGGATTAATGGCAGTTACGATAATAAGGCAGGAATCAATCTACAAGATTAGAGTTTGTCTAAAGCCAGTCTCTTTTGAGATATAAAAGAAAGAAGTGAGCTGACAGATGGTGGGGTGGCCCTCATACCACCAAGAAAGCAGCACCGGAAGCAGAGCCTGTCCTTTGGACCCGAGGTCCCTGCACCTGAGAAGCTCCTTAACCAGGGGAAGATTGAAGGCAAGGACCTTCCTCCAGAGCCGACAGAGAGAAAAAGCCTTCCCCTGGAGCTGATGCTCTGAGTTTGGACTTGTAGCCTACTAGACTGTGAGAGGATAAATTTCTGTTTGTTAAAGCCATCCACTTGTGGTATTTTTGTTATAGCAGCACTAGATGACTAGGACAGAGGGTGTGACAATGACTCCAGACAAGCCTTGGAGATTTACTAGTATATCAATGGAAGAATGCATGATGTATGAATGTCCAGCTGGGAAAATGGCCAGAGGAGACTTCCAGTGGGACAATATAAGGGGTTTGTTGGACCTTAGACTGGGTTGATTCCATCTGCAAAAGGCACACCATGGAAGGCCAGAGCAAGATGGCAGTGTAAGCAATTCCATGCTCCTGTCCCCCCACAAAAAATAAAACAACAACAACAACAAAAACAAGCAGAAACTAGCAGAGTCAATGGTGTTAGGACTTTGGAATGATCAGAGAAAAATTTATAGCTATAGACACATACATTAAAATAGAAGAAATATCTCAAATTGGTAGCCTAACTTTACACCTTGAGGAACTAGGAAAACAACAGCAAACTAAGCTCAAAGCTGTCAGAAGGAATGAAAGAACAAAGAGTAGAGATAAATGAAATAGAGAATAGAAAAAAAAAAAAATAGAATCAATGAAGCCAAAAAGTGGGCTCTTTGAAAAAATAGCAAAACCTTCAGCTACATTGATGAGGAAAAAAAGAGAAAAGACACAAATAACTAAAATCAGAAATGTAAGTTAGGGGTATCACTACCATGTCTACAGAAATAAAAAGGGTCATAAGACAATTCTATGAACAACTCTGCCCCAATAAACTGTATAATCTAGAGGAAACGTATAAAATCCTAGAAATACATAAACTACCTAACTGACTCAAGAAGAAATAGAAAATCTCAACAGATATATAACTAGCGAGTAGACTGAATCATTAATATAAATCTCCCAAAAAAGAAAATTTCAAGACCAGATAGCTTCACTACCAAACATTTAAAGAATCAACACCAATGTTTCTCAAACTTGTCTAAAAAATAGAAGAGGAGGGAACACTTCCTAATGCATTCTATGAAACCAGCATTGCCTGGATACCAAAGCCAGCTAAAGACATCTGTACATAGATCAAAAAGCAACTGTTCAGAAAGAACAAGGGGACACCGCACAGTTTAAAATTGGAAAAGGTGTACAGCAGGCCACCACACTTTTTCAATCTGTATACTGAGCAAATAATCTGAGAAGTTGGACTATATGAAGAAGAACATGTCATCAGGATTGAAAGAAAGCTTATCAACAACCTGTGATATATAGGTGACACAATCTTGCTTGCCGAAAGTGAAGACTACTTGAAACACTTACTGATAAAGATCAAAGATTCAAGTCTTCTGTATGGATTGCACCTTATCATAAAACAAAAATCCTTACAACTGGACCAATAAGCAACATCATGACAAGGGGAGAAAATATCGAAGTTGTCAAGGATTTCATTTTGCTTGGATCCATGCTTGGGTCCACAATCAATGCCCATGGAAGCAGCAGTCAAGAAATCAAATGATGCATTGCATTGGGCAAATCTGCTGCAAAAGACCTCTTGAAAATCTTAAAAAGCAAAGATGCCACTTTGATGACTAAGGTGCGCCTGACCCAAGCCATGGCATTTTTAATCACTGCGTATGCTGGTCAATGAAAAAAGAAGACTGAAGAAGAACTGGCTCATTTGAATTATGATGTGAGCCAAGAATATTTAATGTACCACAGACTACCAGAAGAACGAACACGTTTGTCTTGGAGAAAGTATAGCCTGAATGCACCTTAGAAGCAAGCAAGGATGGCAAGACCTCGTTTCATTTACTTCGGATATCAGGAGGCACTAATCCTTGGAAAAGGACATTATGCTTGGTAAAAGTACAGGATCAGTGAAAAAGAGGAAGACCTCAACAAGATGGATTGACACAGTGGCTCCAACAATGGGCCACAACATAGCAATGATTGTGAGGGTGATGCAGGACCAGGCAACGTTTCACTCTATTACACATAGGGTCGCTATGAGTTGGAGCGGACTTGATGGCACCTAACAACAACAACGTTGCATAGACTTAGGTGCAAAAATTCTCAAAAACAGACAAAAAACTAACAAACTAAGTCCAATATCATATTGAAAGGGTTATATACCACAACAAAGTATGATTTATCTCAGGAATGCAAGGATGGTTCAACATAAGAAAATCAATCAATGTAATACACTACATAAATAAAACAAAGGGGAAAAACCACATGACCATATTAATTGATGTAGAAAAGGCATTTGACAAAATTCAAAACCCTTTCATGATAAAAACACTCAGCAAACTAGGAATAGAAAGGAATTCCTCAACATAATACAGAACATTTATGAAAACCCCACAGCTAACATCATACTCAATGGTGAGAGATTAAAGGCTTTCCATCTAAGATCAGGAATAAGACAAGGACGCTCAGTTTGACTATTGCTATTAACATTGTTCTAGAAGTCTAGTCAGAGCAATTACACAAGACAAAGAAATAAAAGTTATCCATATTGGAAAGGAAGAAGTGTACCTATCTCTATTTGGAGTCAACATGATCCTGTATATAGAAAACCACTAAGAATCCACAAAAAAGCTTCTATAGCTAATAAAATGAATTCGGCAAAGTTGTAGGATATAACGTCAGCACATAAAAATCATTTGGGTTTCTATATACCAGCAATTCACAATCTGAAAAGGTATTAAGAAAACAATACCATTTACAATAGCATCTAAAAGCATAAATATTTAGGAATAAATTTAAACAGGGATATGAAAGACTTGTACACTGAAAAGTATAAAACATTTCTGAAAGAAATTAAAGACCACCTTTTTAAATAAATGGAAAGACAGTCCATGATCATGGATTAGAAGATGTAATATTGTTAAGATGTAAACACTGCCCAAAGTAATCTACATATTGAACACAATCTCTATTAAAATTCTAAGAGCCTTTTTGCAGAAATGGAAAAGCTGATCTTCAAATTTATATAGGGCCCTTTAGGGTCACTGTTAGTCGGAATTGACTCAACGGCATTAGGTTTGATTTAAGCAGCCGAAACAATCTTGAAAAGGAAGAACAAAGTAGAACTCATACTTCCTGATTTCAAAATTCACAATAAAGCTACAGTGAACAAAATAGTGTGGTGCTGGTATAAACATACACATATAGACCAGTGGAATAGAATTGAAAGTCCAGAAAAATAAATCCATACATCTATAACCAACTGATTTTTCACAAGTATTCCAAGTCCATTTCATGGGAGAAAGAATAGTCTCTTCAACAAATGGTACTAGACAACTGGATCTCCACATGCAGAATGTAGTTGGACGCATACTTCATACCATGTACGAAAATTAACTCAAAATGGATCGATGCCCTAAATGTAAGAACTAGAACTATAAAACTCTCAGAAGAAAACATAGGTGTAAAGTTGGATTTGTCAATAGTGTCTTAGCTATGACACCGAAAGCACACGAAACAAAAGAAAAAAACAGATAAATTGTACATCATCAAAATAAACTTTTTTCCTCAAAGGACTTTTTCAAAATGGCAAAAAGACAATTTTTTTATGTAATGGGAGAAAATATTTAGGAACTGTGTATCTGATAAGGGTTTAACATCCCAAATATATAAAGACAACACAATTAAAAAATGGGCAAAGGACTTGAATAGACACTTCTCCAAAGAAGATATACAAATCGGCAATAAACACATGAAAAGATGTTCAAAATAATTAGTCACCAAAGAAATGCAAATCAAAACCACAATGAGAAACTACTTCGCACCCATGAGGATGACTATTATCAGAAAAACAGAAAATACACAAGTGTTTGGCGAGGATGTGGCAACAGTAGAACCCTTGTGCACTGCTGGTGGGAATGTAAAATAGTACAGCTGCTGTGGTAAACAGTTTGGCGGCTTTTCAGAAAGTTAAACACAGAACTAACTAATGAAATTAATTAATGAAAAAAAAAAAAAAAACCAACCCGTTGCTGTCAAGTCGACTCCGATTCACAGCGATCCTACAGGACAGAGTAGAACTGCCCCATATGGTTTCCAAGGAGCACCTAGTGGATTTGAACTGCCGACCTTTTGGTTAGCAGCCGTAGCTCTTAGCCATTACACCACCAGAATTACTATATAAGCCAGCAATTCCAATCCTAGGTATACACCCAAAAGACTTGAAGGCAGGGAGATACTGGTACATCAACGTTCATTGCAATATTACTCACAACAGCCCAACGTGGAAACAACCCAAGTGTCAACCAACAAATGAATGATACATAAAATGTGGTACACGCATACCATAGAGTATTATTCAGCCATAAAGAGCAATGAAGTTCTGCTACCTGCTACAACATGGATCAACCTTGAAAACATCATGCTAAGTGAAATAAATCAACTATACGTGACTCCACTTATATGAAATATCTAGAACAGGCAAATACACAGAGACAAAAGCTTACCGGTTGTTACCAGGGGCTGGGAGGAATGGAATAGCAGGGACGGGGAATGGGAGTTATTGTTCAATGAGTACTGAGTTTCTGTTTGGGGTGATGAGAACCTTTGGGAAATGGATAGTGATGATGTTGCACATCACGATGAATGTAAGTAGTATCATATATTGTACACTTAAAAATGGTTAAAACGGCAAATTTTTTGTGATATATATTTTACCACAATTAAAAAGAAAGAAAAAAATAAAAGGGTACGTAAGAGTACTGCATGTTCCAGAAAAAAAAGCCATGGTTCAGTTAAGGGGAAAAAAAAAAGGCACATCAGGACACCCAGGATCAAGCCCTTAGCCCAGTCAGGGTGAACCTCCACACGCACAGCTAGAGTGAATCATGGAGACCAGAGTCCAGCCCCTCATTCAGCAGAGGGAGATAGAGGCCAGAGATGGGGAGCAGCCTGTCCAAGGACTCAGAGCTGTAAGGAGCAGAGCTGTGGCTACTCCCAGTCCAGGGTGTTTTCCTCTGTACCCCCAGGTAGCTTGGGAGGGTTTCATGGAAGATGGGGCTGATTAAAGATGGGCAGGATCAAAATGAATGAATGGTGAGGAGTGGGGCAGGGGCTGGGGCTTCTCACCTGGAAGGCGTTGCTGGCAAACCCCAGGCCCAGCTGTCGGCAGACCACCATGGCCTCCACAATGCCCCAGTTCTCTCCGCACACCGTCCCCCATATGAGGGACCCATTTCTCTCCATCAGCATCTCCACCCGGCCCTCGTAGGGGTTACGGCCCCCGTTTAGGCGCAGCTGTGGAAGGAAAGGAAGGCCCGGTCACCAAGAGGGGAGGAGGAAGACTCCCACCATATTGCCATCAGCCCCAATTTTCCCAAACCTCAGGTCAGACAGTCCTGCCTGGAGCACACTCAGATTGAACAGCATCAACTGAGAGCCTACTGTATGCCAGCATTGTGGCCAGCATTGTCTTAAGCATTAGGTCCCGCCCCCAGGCCACCTGGGGCCCCAGAAGCCTATGCAGTGGGGAGTCCCACTGACCCCCACTGGGCTCCACAGAAGACTGACTGTGCCCCCTGCTGCTTCCCAGCTATGAGCCCATTGCCCATCAGTGGGGACTGCTCTTAGAATCAGATGCTCAGGAGGGTCAAGGGTCCCTTATGTTAGAACTCCCTAAGACTCCTCCCCAGTTTCCAGGCCCTTTTGTCTTTTCACACCCTCTGCCTGGCTGACTCCATCTCCTGATCTCATTCTTCCTGTGGTTCTCACCCTGTCCTGTCCCATCCAGAGCTCTCTTCTGAGACCCATAACTGCCTATTGGAGAGTACCACTTGGACATCTTGGAAACCTGAAATCTGAACTTGTCTTCTTTTCTCTCTTTCCTTAAACTTGTTCTCTGTTCCTCCCTTTATTCTCTATTTCAGTTAAAGGTTATCATCATCTATTTCAGAGGTTGGCAATTTTTCTTCTATAGGGGTCATGCAGTGAATATTTTAGACTCTGTGGGCCACACAGTCTCTGTCATGACTACTCAACTCTGCTGTGGTAGCCTGAAAGCAGCCCCAGACAATACATAACGACTGGGTGTGGCTGTGTTCCAATAAAACTTTAGGTACACAAACAGGCAGACTGCATTTGGTTTGCAGGCCACAGTGCGCTGACCCCCTAATCAATCCTATTATACTAGTCAGAATCTAGGAGCAAACCCTGGTATCTCTCTCTCTTATTCCCCTCATCCTATCAAATTCTTTGTCACATAGATTTTATCTCTGTGGTCTTTCCAGTCCATCCATTCTCTCCAACACCATCCCTATTCTCCTCCAAGTCACCTGAGCCAGGGCCTTCTCACCTCTCCCCTTGCCTCTACTTCTGCCGTTGCCAAGCCATTCTCCACTCAGAAGCCAGAGTGATCTTTTAAAAACACAGATCTGATCATGTCACTCCGCTGCTGAAAACATGTCAGTGGCTCCCCATTCCTTCACCTACTGTCCTCTTTAGCCTCATCTCACATCTCTCTCACCCTTATTCTTTGACTTCTGGGCACACAGGCATTCTTTCAGGTTCAGTGACTATCCGTTTTGACCATGTCACACAGTAATGAACACGTTTCACTTAGTAGCCTGGCACATACAGGTGCACTATTGCCTAGTTAATGCCTGTTCATCTTTCAGATTCCACACCCAATGAAACTTCCCTCAGATTGGGGTCGGTGCCCAGTTATACACCCCACAGCTCCTATACATCTTCTTCCTAGCATTTACGACAATTGTAATTAAACTAATTTTCAACTTGTTTTAACAGCTGCTTCCCCTGTTATAATACAAGCTCTAAAGGGCTGGGCTGTATTGTCTGGTTTATTGTGTGATCAATACCTAAGATTGTACCTCACAAATATTATTTTTGTTGTTGGGTCCAGTTGGTTCTGACTCATAGTGACCCCATCTGACAGAGTAGAATCGCCTCATAGGATTTCCTAGGCCATCTTTACAGGAGCAGAACACCAGGTACTTCTCCTGCACGGGCCCCGTGTGGGTTGGAACCACCAGCCTTTTGGTTAGTAGCTGAGCTCTTAACCATTGCACTGCCAGGGCTCTTTTCACAAATGTTAGGCACTCCATGAATATTTTTAGAATGAGCGAATAAATGAATAATATTATGGAATGAAAGGACTGACTAACTTGTATGAGGGTCAAACAGGGAGGTTTGGATTTGGGGAAGAGTTCTGAAAATGTAACTCTCACTCCCAAACCGGATATCTTACTCTGCTCCCCATTAAAAAAAAAAAAAAAAAAAATTTTTTTTTACAATTCTGGCCTCTAGCAATTCATTCCTTTGGGATGAGGCAGGGAATCTCCGGGAAACCCCTGTGAAAATGTAAACACTCCTAGGGCCCTCAGCTTATTAAGCCGTTTACTCACAAGTCCTAAGCAACAGCATAACTCCTTGTGCACGGGTCTTAATTCTTAGTGTGGGCTTAGGGGCTGCAAACAGACAAGCCAAGCCTAGCCTAGCCATAATGATAGCTCTATCTCCCAGGGTTCTTGAGTAGGTGAATTAAATAATTCACATAAAGTGATCTGAACAGGGGCTGGCGCACATCAGAAATAATAATAATTAAAAAAAAATTTCAGAGGTGATAGAAGAGGTCAAAGCAGGCAAGAAGAGCCTGGCCTCAGGAAGGTTGAGACTGGTCTTCCTGGGGGCCTCTGGGCTTCCAGGGTTAAGGTGAGCACTGGACATTGTATTGAATGTGAATTTGTACATCACCTGTGACTAACATACCTGTGGACCTAAGTAAATAAAAAAAAAAAAATAAATGCATGAACAAATAAGACAAACAGAGCCATCGGGAAAGTCCTAGAATGGCCCAAGACTTGGACAGGAGGCAGGCTACCCAGCTTTAACATCCTGAGGAAGGGGGGCAGCTGCCCTTCAGCAGGGTGTGCATTTAAACTCATCAAGGATATCTCTAGGTAACCACAAGCCACCCCCTCTGCTGCCTGGCTGATTTGAGACTTAACAAAAGCCTCCATTTCATTGTATAGTTCCTTTATGTGCTTTGTGAACTCTTTGCTGGTAATGCCAACATCTCCCAAGAGATGAAACTGTATATTGCAGTTTGGATTTTACCTGATCCATTCATCAGTATTTATTAAGCACTTTCTGTGTGCCAGGCACTGGGAAACGGTTGAAGCACTTGCTGTTTCCCTGAGGAAGCCTGGGTGGCACAAGCAGTTTGTGATCAGCTACTAACCTAAAGGTTGACAATTTGAGCCCACCTGGCAGCTCTGTGGAAGAAAGCCCTGGTGAACTGCTTCCATAAAGATTACAGCCTAGAAAGCCCTGTGGAGCAGTTCTACCCTGTAACATATGGGGTCACCATGAGTTGGGGGCTGACTCAACGGCAACCAACCACAGCTGTCTCCCAGGTCCTGTACAAGTCCTTTATTGACATTAGCCCTTTCAGTCCTCATGACAACACTATGAGGCAGTACTATGGTCGTTCCCATTTTACAGATGAGAAAGCAGAGTTTCAGACAAGGTGTCTTTTAACTCCCACACTTGACTACCTCCAAGTCATCTACCTGAAGCCCCCAACTCCAGGGATGTTTTTGTTCAAAAGCAGGAGATGCTGTGTGCATCTGCAGGGTGGTGGGAAACAGAACTGAGAAAAAGCATAAGTGTTCATAGTCAGGATGGAGGACAGAGCACTCCTGGTGGGAGGTCCGGGCCTTGGATCCTGGCCCGGGGGGTTCTGAGGCATTTATTGTCTACTGGGATGCTGGGGCTTAGGACATTCCTAAAGCGCCTAACTTTGTCCCTTGTGAAAACCATCTCTGGTCACCGCTGAGTGGCTGTTGCCTTGGCAGGGACCAGTCGCCCTGCTCTCCGCACTCCCTGCCCGAGTCTCCAACCTCCTGGCCTGGCCATGGACTGGGTAAAACCGCATCCAGGAAGCGCAGACACAATGGGGCCTGTGATAGAGACCGCAGGCCCTGTTTCTGGGCCTCAGGATGAGCCCTTTGAAAAAAAAAACCTGTGTCCTGATTTCAGGAAGCCTGAAGCTCTTTCCTTTCTCTTTGGGAGGTCCAGATCCTCTCCCCTTCCTCTTGACATGCTTTCCCTGGCTTCCTTGTGGTGCTGAAGGCCCGCACAGCGCTGTGCACCAATGGGTTGCAGATACGGCCAGTTCCAGTGGGCAGAGGTTAACACTGATGTTTAGCATGCAAGTGCATGGTGATGATAAAAAGCAGAATGACTTTCAATCAGGGCTGTTATTGTTTTTAAACCCCACAGACTAGACACTGCCTTACTGACTGCACCTGGGGCAGATGGTTCCCACCACTGCCCCCATCTCATGCCACCGCCTCCCAAGACCTGACTTTGTTTTGCCACCTTGAGGCCAATATAAGATGAGCATGGAGCATCTTGAAGAGTCACCTGGTTCACAATTTTTCCTGCTACCGGAGGACAGTGGAGCTCCCCAGTTAAAATCTAATGTGAAGACTGCTGTCTTTAAGGCTTCCTTTGGGGGTGTATCAGAAGACCTTCTCCCCTTGCCCTCTGTTGCCTGTGTGACCCTCCCCAAAGTTGGTAGTATCCCTGTCCTGGGTTCTACAGCCAAAGGACGTGGCAAAGGCTCTGGCTAAGGAATGTGGGTGCCATGCTGACTCTGGGCCAAGGAAAATACATAGCAAGCTATGGCCTCTCCTTGAAGCACTTCTCAAGGCTCCAAGATGCCCTGTGTTCCTCTAAGGCTGACTAAGCCTGAGGCGGCATTTGTGACAGGGAGCAGTTTGGTTGCTCTGGAAGGATCTGGGCAATTCAGGATGAATTTGGGTGTTTTTCTCATTTTCCAGAGAAGACTGGAAGGGCACAGAGTGGCTGGCCACGAAGTTCTAACTTGGCCCAGGACACAGCTCTCCTCCATTCCCATTCACAATACTCACACCAGGGGGGCCGTATTGTGGGAACTGCTGAAGGTAGTCTGACCTCACCAGGCAATGGAACCCCAAGAGACCTTGGGTCAGCCAGAAGCCTCTGGCCCTACTCCCAGTCATCACCTGATAGCTCACCCAGCCACACCACATCCAAGGCATGAGGATACCAGGAAAGAGTCAGTCCTTCTCAAAATTTCTTAAAACAGCCCAGGCCTTTGCATTTTCCTATCTTGTTCTCAGTGGCAGCAGAAGGGAGGAAACTGTGGGCAGCTAAATTTTTCTGAACATGAATTGGGAAAACAACACACCTCCGAACAGTGGCTATTATAAGGCTGCACCATGTTTTGATATGGTTGTGGTCATCCAGGCCCATAGCTATTTTGGGAGGTGGTGAGGTAAGAGTAACTCAACCCAGATGTTAGCACGAATGGAAACATGGGGACTCTCCAACTCAAATTCCAAGTGTTTGGTCTTGCTGCCGAGCCAGAGCCAGGACCACAGTTTAGAGGTGAACCAGGGGTCAACAAGGGCACGGGAGCCCCTGCAGTGGATTAGCCTGCTTGGCAAACCCACCTGTCATTCCCAGAGCCGCCCCACCTTGGCTCCTCACTCCCAGCACTTAAAGAAATGAGGCTTTGTTGTTACTGGATGGACAAAGCCATCCAGTTCCAAGTCTGCAGCCTTTATTTGGTGTTTAGACAAGTCAGTTTCCTAGTGAACTGGAAGGGAAGTTAGGAACCATCTTCTCCTACCTCTTTATTTTCAGAGGAAGAAGCTGAAGACTCAGCCAGATTAAGGAACCAGCTTGCGGTCACACAGCTGGCTAGCGATAGAACTGGGGATTCCCGATTCTGCCCAAGGTCGTTGCTAATACCCTTTGGGACCACATGCCATGCCATGCTATAGCCTATTCCTTTGCTGTGGTGAGACAACTGTTGTAGCCCATATGGATTTTATTCATAAGTGACTTTCCCCCGTTTACTTCCTGGGGGATAAAATCAAACAAGTCCAGGGGTGAAACTCTCTCGCATCCTATGCTTGAGCACAGGGAACACCTCCTTGACTCTGGAGGACCTCCGTGCAAGGGATCAGGGCTGTTTGTTGTGTTGGGGTGTGACTCCTCCACTGGCCTGGCTCAGCTCTGCCGATCAGAGAATGGTTCTGGGAAATCACTTTTTTTTGACTTAGCGCTTTTATTTGGCTTGAGAATCCCCTCCTACCAAACTCCAATCTGTCTTAACAGTGCTCCGGCACACTGGGACTCACAGCCTGTCACGTCTCATAGCTTTATTATGGCTATCTTGGAGTGCTGCTAGGCAATTACAGATTGCAAGCCTCTCCCGCAGCGTAGGGTTTGTGGCCCACACTCCTGCTCACCCACAGGCCAAGCCTGGCTTGGCTGAGTGCTGTTACTGGTCACATTTCATGGCCCCGTTGAGTGGTGAGTTGCATAAGGCACATTGTGGCCAACTAGTTCAGTAGCACCTTTGGCTCTGCTGGTGCAAAGGTCAAACATTGTTGTGAGAAAAGAGATCTGTCTGGGGAACCATCTGGCACTCTGACATGTCTGCATTTGCTCATTGTTAAAATAAAAACGTAAGAGGCTTTTCCAACATGCTAGCCCTGTGCTGGGTGATGTGCAGCACTGACCACATTCATGGTAGGGTGAAGATGGTTAAACAGGACGTACTGTGCCTTGCAGCAAAGAGGAATTCATCTTGTAAGGTACCCCTGTGGGCAAGGTCATCGGAGCAGAGAAACACAATGTAGGTTTTTAGAGACCCCATCTCAGGAAGGGAGAAGAGTGCCTCTAGCTATAATGCTTTAGTTTCCCTTTTCTTTCCTTCTGATTACAAAATACTGTCCTCCTTCCCAAAATACTGCCTGTATTGAGTTTACATTTCTGTGTGGTTTGCAGACCTGCTGTCCGATGTGGTTCCTCTGGGTCCTTGGAAAGGGTCCCTGATAAGGGTGTCACAGGTGCTACAATCCGTGGCATAAGGACTGATTTGCACAGGGCGTGGCATACTGGGGATGCCCAACATCTGCCACGTGAAGGAACTAAGGAGGATCGTATGTCCACATATGTTTTTTTTTGTTTGGTGAATTTACGAATGCAGGTAACAATGTCATTCATGGTGATAACAGGAAAGCCTGAGCACTTTCTGGTACCACCCATTAGAAAACTTCAGAGTAGGCTACCTGGTCTGTACTGTCTGGGGCCTCCATGAGGAAAGCCATATTCAATCCAGTTCCCTCACCTTCTTCTGGAAGCCCATGGCAGGGATGTTACATCTCACACCCGCATCTTCCTCATGGCTGCAGCCCAGAGACTCAGCATTGAATTTGCAGTCGATGATGGACTTCTCCTTCCCCGTGCACTCAATTTCATTCAGGTGGATGGGTCCTATCCCTGATGAGGGAAAATAAGCGTGAGCTATGAAAACCTCTGAAGAAAATGCTCTGGAATTGACAAGAAAGTCCAGGACGATGAGAACTTTCCTCTCCCATCCTCCTAGCCTCCTCTTGTAATCATCTCAATGACTCAGGCCTCTTGTCTCTGGGGAAGAGAAAACAACGCATATCTGGGACGAGGTTCCTGACACTAACTTGACAAAGTGTGTCACAGCTACTCTGAGTATTGGTTTTCTCACACAAATGAAGGCGTTAGACTAGAAGACATCTAAGGCTCTTCCCAACGTTAATATTCCATGCATCTACCAATCGGAAAGCAGTGCCCATCGCTGTATCTGTCAGGGACCCTGCAGGAAACAGATGGCATGCTGTAATTAAATAATTTGAGTAGAGTTTAAAAAAGGAGACTTTAAAATAGAAGTGTGGACAGAGTGTAGGGAAATCACAAACGACAGTACAGTACTCAGGGGAGAATAATAGTGGACACAGATACCACCCCTAGGCCTGTAGGAGTGAGGGGAGGACACCAATATCTGAGCCAGCAGAGCTAAAACACTGTGTAGTGGGGCCACCTATTGAAAGCTGTTTTTGGTGGTTGAGGGATGTAGCAGCCCTTAGGGTCCTGAAGGGAGAGTACATTCCCTGGCCTGTCTCTCCTCCAGCTTCCTGCCAGTGCTCCTCATTGGCCAAACCCAAATGGGCCTCCAGTGACACTGTACAATACGGAAAAGGGTGGAGAATGGACCTAGAGGACAGGGACAGAGGGGGCCTCTATTACAGGCATTGAGATAACAAGAGTGAGCCTCACACTGCTTGGGAAAGAGAATTCCTAGTCTGACCAACTTTCAGCTCAGTTCAGGTCATACAACTAACTCTCCCCTTTCTAGCCCATTAGGATGGATGGAAGCTCAGCTCCTTCCAGGTCCTCTCAAATGCATCTCTTCCCATCTTCTTGGGACCTTGCTCTGCCCGTGATCTCACTCTCCTGATACTCACCGTCCCCTCTTCTTTGGACCATGTCGCTCATGCTCTAGAGTCCCCCATCTTTACAGTGACCTCTCTTGACCCCACACTTCCCTCTGCCCTGCTACTTCCTCTCTTTAGGGTGGACTTCTTGGAAGAGTTGTCTGTTCTTGTCTTTTCTACTTGCATGGCAAGTGGTATAATCTCCTCCAGCCCTCCCCATTTCAGGAACAACCTTTCCATCCACCCAGTTGTTCTTGCCAGAACCCAGAAGTCATCTCAGGCACTGTCTCCTCCTCCTTTATCCTTGACAACCAATCCATCACCACATTCTGTTCACTCCCCTCAAATCTGAATACATTTTCCCCCAATTTCTGCTGCCATGACACTAATTCAGCCCTTTCATCTTCTATTTTGACTAATATTGCAAGCAGTAGTCCAAGCTCTAGTCTTCCTCCCCTCTTGCTTATTCTAATCTGTTCTCTACACAGCAGCCCAAGTGATTTTTTCTTTTAAATGCATATTGAATCATGTTATTCCCTGTCTCAAAACCTTTCATGGTTTCTCACTGCACTTAGGGAAAAGTCCTCAATCATCAGCATAGTCTACAAGGCCCTCTGGGACCTGACCCCCCACTTACTGTTCTAGCTCTGCCCACTCCTTTCCCTTAGCCACACTGGCCTCATTTTGGCTTCTGTGTTAAGCAGAGCACTTCCCTCTGCCTAGATGGCTCTTCCACCTACTTCTCACACCCTAACACCCACTCATCCTTCAGGGCTCAGCTTCCATGTCACTTCCGTAGAGGAGCCTGTTCTGACTCCCCAGCCTAAGTTGGGCTCCCCTGTGCAGCCTCTCACTGATTCCTCTGCTTTCCATTGTATCTAGGTGGTTATTTCATTAATGTCTCTCTTCCCCACTAGGCTGGAGGATCCACCAGGGCAGGGGTCAGCTCAGGTTTCCCTTTTATATTCCCAACCAGTGCCAGGTAAACTAAAAAAAAAAAAAAAAAAGAGTTGCTGTTGAATTGATTCCAACTCATGGCGACCCCATGTGTGTCAGAGTAGAACTGCTCCGTAGGGTTTTCAATGGCTGATTTTTTGGAAGCAGATGACCAGGGTTTTCTTCCAAAACACCTCTGGATGGGTTCAAACTGCCAACCTTTTGGTTAGTAGTCAAACTCTTAACCATTTGTGTCACTCAGGGACTCCTGAGCAAATAGGCAGTGCTAACAAGCAGTGTCTAAATGTTGAATTCACCAAGTGCCTGTTATATGTCAGCCTCTGTGTTAAGTGGTGGAGATTCAAGGATGAAAAAGGCAGGTCCCTGCCTTGAAGCGCTCACAGTTCACGGGGAGGCTTAGACAAAGGCTTGTGATATAATGTGGTGATATGAAAAAAAAAAAATTTTTTTTTTTTTTATGATACAGATGGAGGTGACCACAGGTGCTTGGGAGCCCAATGGAGGGGCCCTCGGACCTGTCTGGGGATTTCTGGAGACGCCAGTAATGAACTTCAGGAGCAACCTATGTTAGTAGGTAAGAGCCAAGTTTCCATTTCCTTGGAAATTCATAAATGATAAAGTTTCCAATTCCTTGGAATTTCCAATTCCTTGGAAATATTACAAATTTATAAAAACACAGTGACTATGGCTGGAAGCATCCAAGGACTCAGAATTGAAAAGGCTGTGACAAAATACAGATCTTAAACAGGACTTAAGGAGCCCTGGTGGTGCAGTGGTTAAAAAGTGCCCAGGTGCTAACAGAAAGGTTGGTGGTTTAAACACACCAGCCACTCTGTGGGAGAAAGATGTTGCAGGCTGCTTCTGTAAAGATTACAGCCTTGGAAACCCTATGGGACAGTTCTAGTCTGTCTTATAGGGTCACTGTGAGTTGGAACCGACTCAACTGAAATGGGTAAACAGCACTTGAAGCAAGCATGGGTCACAGCTCATGGCTTAAGATGGGCATAAAAGCGAACAGCAACCTTGGATTTGTGTACCCCAGTGTCAGCCTAGGGGCTTGTTTGAGGAGAAGGATGATGATGATGATGGTAGCTAATATTTATTGGTTACTTACTATGTGCTGGATTCAGTTCTGAACACATTGCTTATATTAACTCATTTAATCATCACAACAACCCAGCAAAGCGAGGAAACTGAGGGCCAAGATTAAGTAACTGGCCCAATGGTGGGGGTAAGATTCAAAGCAGGCAATCTGACCCAGAATCGTGATTTGAAAAGTTTCTGAAGCCCGTTCAGAAGAAAAAAAAAACCTTATTTTGGAAAGGAATATAAGGTTTGTTCTAGGAAACAGCTGAGCAACCTGATCCCAAAGAAAGCCTACGCTCTCCTCCCTCTAGGGATATCACTACTCTCTCCTGCTTCCTGGGATGCCATCTACTTTCTGCCCTCAAGGAACACCTCAAACCCTCCTCCTCCACGGCTCAGCTTGAAAAGATCTCACCCTCATCTCAACTTCCACGGCATTTACTTCTTATGACTCTCACACACTCGGCAGTGCGCTTAGCAGTCAGTCTGAGATTAAATTCAACCTCCTCAGAGGATGACTAGATCTTTCTGGGCCCTCTTGCTGGGTTGGGATTATGAGGAATGAATGAGGCAAAGCATGTCAAGGGACTGGCATTTACTAGGGACCCAGTGAATGTAAGTATTATCAGTACCATTTCTTCTATATCATAATTTATTTGTTAGTATAAGTTGTCTTTGATTGGGGTTATTTTCCGTACTTGACCTCCTGGAGAGCAGAAACTTTACCTACAAATGTTTGTGGAATAAATGAGTCTCCATTTCAGGATCCAGTCCTAAGAAAAACAAACAACAACAAAACCAATCCCACTGCCATCGAGTCAATTCTGACACACAGCGACCCTATAGGACAGAGTAGAACTGTCCCACAGGGTTTCCAAGGAGTGGCTGGTGGCTTCAAACTGCCGATCTTTTGGTTAGCAGGTGAGCTCTTAACCACTGCACTATTACCTAGCCCCCAATAGCACTCAATCGATGTTCGTTGACTGCTACACTATGGGACAGGAGTCCCTGGGTAGCACAGTTAAATATTCTACTACTAGCCAAAAGGTCGGCAGTTTGAACCCACCCAGAGGCTCTTCAGAAGAGAGGCCTGGCAATCTGCTTCTGAAAGGTTACAGGCCTGAAAACCCTATGGAGCAGTTCTACTCTGCATACATGGGTGGCCAAGAGTCAGCTGCCTCCACAACAACTAACAAGAACAACAACAGACCACAGGAAGGGACTGGACAGAAGGGGAAAGGTTAACTAAAGAACCTAACACATTTTATATTCCATCTAACAATTGGTTAGTCAAATTCTGGCCCAAAGTGGCTCTCTCAGAAATCTGGGGGCGAGGCCCCAAAGGGCAGGCCCCACTTTCTGGAAGCACGGACTTTCATGCCACATCAGAGGCAGAGCACAGAGACGGAAGATAGTGTTTCTCACGCTCTTCCCTGTACCACCAGAGCTGGGTGGGCTGCACAGGGTGGGAGGTGGCGCTTGAAGGACACCAGCAGGCTGTCTAGCCTCAGCTTGCCCTGTGGTGTCTGTGGGTTCCTGGCTCCAGATTGCTGGCCTGGGTTTGACCTTCCACACTCCTGACCTCCAGCTTTCACCTACTCCCGGGTTCTGGAAACCTTCTGAATTCCTTCACCTCCACCTTGGTTTTACTCTTCCCTTGTGTACTAACATCCCTGGGCCCCGGGTGGTCACAGGCTTGGAGCAGGAGCAGGGTGCGGTGGAAGAAGCCACATCCCACCTCTCAGAGCAATGCTGTGGGCTCTGAACGTTGAGACCTGTAAGCGGTTTGAACAATCAACTTAGCCAGTTACAATCAGATTTTAAAAACCACAGTTGAACAGGATAGGAAATATCCTAGTGTTTTCATGTTGTAAAGGTAAGCATTGCTGTAGGACATTTTTGCTCCAGTTTTATGAGTGTGGCATATTCTGTAACATGTATTTCTTACTGTGGGCTGTAGACAAAGGGGTTTAAAGCCACTGTTCTCGAGCTGCTCTGTCCAGTACTTAAGTACTTGAAATGCGGTGAGTCTGAACTGAAATGTGTGGTGAGTGTAAAACGAACACTGGATTCTAAAGATTCAGTAAAAAAAAAAAAAAAAAAAGGTAAAGTATCACATGTTGAAATAATATTTTGGATATATTGGGTTAAATAAAATACATTATTAAAATTAATTTCACCTGTTTCTTTTTACTTTTTTGGTGGTAACTATTAAATTTGAAGTTACTTATGCAGCCTGCATTATTTTTCTACTGGACAATGCCACCCTAGAGTGTTGAAACTTCTTCGTCAAGTGTTCATTCAGCTGACCCACTTTTTTCAGTTGGAATTCACTCATTCATCCATCACTCGTAACAATGAACATCTCTTGAGCACGACGTGCTGGGCACAGACTCAGCAGAAAGGACACAGAGAGAAAAGACCCAGACCCACCCCCACGGAGCTCAGGCTTGGGGCGAGGTGGATGCATGCAGGGTTATCCAGGAGTGTAAAGGAGCAGTACTTAACTATGACCTGACATCCATTCTGCTGATAAGAGCAGGTCTCTTAGAGAATCACAGAAGGCTGGAGCCAGACAGCACCTCAAACCATTAATCCAGCCACCTCATTTGACAGCAAAGATTTGGAAGTGCAGAAGGTTGCTCAAGGTCACAGAGCCAGTAGGTGGCAGGGCCAGGACTAAGTCTCAGACTGCTGCCTCTTGGTTCTTGCCCTTTCACTACTTCTGGCTCTGGGTGCAGCCGCCTGGTCCACTGGCCAGAGCCAGGACGGAAGGACTGCCCCGTCTGCTCTGCCGCTTTATCTTGAATGTGGTAGTTTGCCCTTTCTGCCTACTGAGGTGGAGGCCTCCCAGCAGGGCAGGAGATAATAAATCACCCAATGGATCTTTCAAGGACAGCATCGGAAATGCCAAATGCCTCTTTCTGCCAGAGTTCTGCCTGCCCTGATGCCTTGGAAACCTTTGGCAGCTCTGGGCAGTGAAATAGGTCAAATAGCACACGCCCACGATAAATGGAATGTTTATGTCATCCAAGTGCTTGTTTATTCCTGTAGGCCTTAGGAGAGCACGTATCAACATGTCCACTGACCGGTGAAATGGACTGTGGGAATATCTGAGATCCAGTAGGACCCTGGAGAGCTTGCTGTGACAGGGGAGGAGGAGTGTAGTGTTGCATAACTGAAGCTACCAGATAGGATGATGCTATGTTCCAGACCCCCAAACTACGGTGCACACCTAGGAAGCTCGCCCAGATTGGAGAGTGGAGGTAGAGAGATGTTTCAAATGGCAATGGGACTGGGCCAAAACCAAAAAAACCAAACCCGGTGCTGTCAAGTCGATTCTGACTCATAGCGACCCCATAGGACAGAGTAGAATTGCCCCACAGGGCTTCCAAGGAGCGCCTGGTGGATTCAAACTCCCAGCCTTTTGGTTAGCAGACGTAGCTCTTAACCACTACACCACCAGGTGGGTGTAAAAGAAAAGAAAAAAAAACAAGATAAAGCCCAAATCTGAGCATAAGAAGACTTGGGTTTCACTCTTTCTCTGCTGCTATCGGGGTAACCTCAGACAAATCACTTGTTCTCTGGAGCCTCAAATTCCTCATCTGTTGGGCTAGGTGACCCGAGTCCTCACCAGCAGAGACACATGTGGTTCCAGGACTCCTTTCTCCAGTCCACTAGAAAGCAAGGCCTCTTTCCAACCATAGGAGAACCATTTAAGAGCTGACCCACTCCAGTCTGGGGTGTGGACATGTAAAAAAAACCAACAACTAGATGAGCTTTGCTTCTAGCAGCGTGACAACTCCATATACTCTGTGTTGGAGGTTAAGTTAAAAACGTGATTCCAAAACTCGAGTCTCACACAGGAAACCACTGGATGTGGTTGGTCAGGCCCTGCCTGGAGACTATTATTTCTCAAAGCTGTGATCAGTGACCTCACCACATTCCTTTCTGTGGGGTGATGGCTGTATGTTTGACAGCATGGAAACATCTTCTCGCCACAGGACAGGACACCCCCACCCTCATCCGCAGCCCATGTTCCTTCCTCCCACACGCCCCTGCCAAGCATGAGCAAGCCCCTCCCAGCCATCATAGCCCACAGTCCCCGACCACCTCCCTGCTGGTCAGCACTGACAAATTCCAGGCAATGACTGCGATTCCCCTCGCTCAAACCACAGTGCCCCTGGGGAGGGTGGGCACTCACTAGGTTGCACAGTCTGTTTTAGGGGCAGCCTCCTCCTTCTGAGGGACCAGGGCTGGGAAGGATGAATGGTCTTTACAGGGCCTTTGCTGGGGAATGGAAACTATTTGTTCTGTTGTAGTCTCGTGTCTACACGTTTCTCTCAATGAGTGACCCACTTGAAACCCTGCTATGCTTTTATTATTTGCTCAAATGAAAGAATTGTTCAGAACACTTAATAAAAACCAGGCCCCTTTCCATCAGCATCTCATGAGAGTCACAGTGCCAAGCTTCCCGTTCCCTCTCTCTGCTATGAGTGGGAGAATTTCTGTGGTGCCGCACCAGAGTGGAAAAGTAAGATGACATTTGAGAATTTTTGTCTGCAGGGGCGGTCCACAACCTAATGAATGCTGAGTTTCCATCCTGGAGGAGGGCCGGAGAACCCCGGCTTTCTCGAGGTGGGCAGGTGAGAGCCCTGGGCGAGGAGTTGGGAGACCTATGTTACAGGATTAATTTTTCACTAACATGTTGTTGAGTCCCTGGGTGGCTACTAACTGAAAGATTGATGGTTCAAATCCATTCAGAAGTGCCTCAGAAAAAAAGGCCTGGCAATCTACTTCTGAAAAACCAGCCACTGAAAACCCTATGGAGCACAGTTCTACTCTGACACACATGGATTTGCCATGAATCAGAATCAACTTGCTGGCAACTTTTTTTTTGTTTGTTTGAAATATGTTGTCTCACTTTGGTCAGTTTAATTCCTTTTATGGGCCTCAGCTTCCATGTCCATAAAGTAGGGAGTTTGCACTTAATGTTCTCTAAGGCCCCTTCCTGTCTGGGGCTAGGACTGTGATTCTCTAATAGAACAGCAGCTGCCAAAGAGATGATGAAAAGCAGGGAGACCCTGAACAGCTCAAGGCCAGCAGCCAGGGCCCCCGCAGTGGGCTAGGCCCCAGAGCTGGGCTCATCATGCAGTAGTCAACCAGGAATACAGGCACTTGAACAGCCTCCTGTTCCTTACCTTGACCCAGCCTGGAGCCAGTGATGGCCTCTTTGGCACTCCCAAAGCCCAGCTCTCGGCAGACCACGCTGGCAGACACCAGGTCCCACTTGTCGTCGCAGATGGTGCCCCATTCTCCATTCTTCAGCACCTCCACACGGCCCTCCCCGATGTGGGCGCCACCTCTCAACCGCACCAGGGGTTGCTGAGGAGATACATGGTCCTGCTAAGCGGAGAAGCTGAGGCACGGCCGACAGTAGCAGGAGGCACGCTATCCAGCCCCTACTGTGCCCCACCCCAGCCCAGGCATGCAGCCTAGGAGCGGGAACTCTGCTTGATGTGTGTGTGTGTGTGTGTGTGTTAGGGGAGGAGGGTTGTGCTCAGTCTGGTGCAAGCTCCCTTTGCAGCCCTTTCAAGGAGCTATTGTCCTGGAGCATTGAGGGGGGGGCCAATCAGGCACCCTCGTCCACTTGTCATCAACTGTGACACAAGTGAATTGCTTTAGTCTCCTCTCCACTCAACACCCCTCCCCTGGCTCAAGAAGCTTACCCTCAGTACTTCCCTCCACTCCGTCAGCCCGGAACCTTAAGCTTTAGAGCTACAGAAAGACTCTCCTACCCCCAGAAGTCTGCAGAGTCCAGATGGCATCATCACTCTACCTTGCTTGTAACAGAGCCCTGAGGGGCAGCCTCACGGGAAGGAAGACTCCTGGGTACTAAACAGATTCTGCCATGCACACCAATGAAAGGCAGGAGGGAGAAAAAAAAGGCACTGGACAGACAGAGCACGAGAAAGTAGGGCCTGGGTGGAGCTAATAAGGCCATGACTTAAAGAAAAGAGTCTGCAAGGAGGAGGGGAGCCTCACAGCGGCACATCCATTCTGGAGCGGGGCTCACACACAACCCCATTCCTGCTCCCGCCCCCCGCATCCAATTCTACCATCTAAACTGTACTCCACATCCAATTCTGCCTGATTCTGCAAAAGCTCTAGCCTCACCAGATATGCAGAGAGGGGTGGGCTAGTTTAAATGCTCTTACATGCTCAGTGGCAGCTGGGAAAACTTAGTAACCTTATGGGGCTGATTTAATTGCCCAGGAGGAAAACCCACTCTCCACCGGCTTCTTGACCCCCCAAGATTACTTCTTACGAGAGCTGGGTCACTTGACTCTAGCTGCCCACACAACCTGGTTTACGTCAATTTTGGTGTGTGCGTGTGGGGGAGCTCAGAAAGCTTCCCAGCCCTGAGTTATGGCTGACTTATTTGGCTCAACCCAGAGAAACGGAAGGGAAACTGCAGCGATTAGACAAGGATCACGTTCTGCCTTAGCCTATGCTGCCCTCAGCCTGCGACTGTCACCCTACCCCCCTGATGGCCCGGATGAGGCTGGCCTAATTGGAGGGTGTGTTTTTCAAGCATTTATGTACACTAGCCACCTTACAGGACAAGGCATTAAATAAGAACCTTATTGCTCCATCTTCTAGCCGAGGTTCCCATTCGGCAACCTCTCTCCCACTGACTGCACCTCATGTCTCGCCAACTGTCTGGCCGTGCTGAGGGGGGGCATTGGACCTCACTCAGATTTACCAGACCCCAGGGACTGCTCTGACTTGGCACTAGGGGGCGAAGAAAAGGGGGGTGGGCACAAAGCACTCAGTGGCTTCAAGCATCTTTATTCTTGCTTTAAAGAAACAAAACAAAGCTGCTGGCTCCAGTCTCTGTTTTCTGTAGATCTGTGACCTCCCACTTCCCCTACCTTTCTGACTAGCTGGAGGCCAGGCCCCCTTCCCATCCAGTGGATGACCCACATTAAATGGAGGCAAAGTGTCAAATAGCCTCACCCCAGCCCAGCAGTGGCCAGGCAGAGAGTCAGCTGGCCCTGGAGGAGAGAAAAAAAAAAAAAAACCCATGGAAACCGTGATGTAAGGCTCTTTCTTGCCTTTTCTTTTTTTATTGGTTTGGTATGAACTTGACTCCTTTGCTTTAAACCACACAGTAGAAGAATTCCAAAACAGTAGGACCTGGTATTCTAGATGACAGACGAGAACAGCTCAGAGGCTGAGGCTGTGGAAAGGACGTGTGCCTTCAGATCACGTAGCAGGGGAGGGTGGGGCGGGGTAGGATGGGGACTACAGGGTGGCTTGTTTGGAGAGGGCCCTGAAATAATGCTATCCAAGTATGATTTTAAGTATGTCTGTCCTACATGGCTGCACACATGTGATGGTGTGGCTACGTCTGTGCACTGCAGTCACCTGTGAGAGGGAACTGGCAAGGCAGGGCCAACCCACCCATACACAGGTGCTGCCTCCGCATGGTTCCCACACCCTCTGGCTGATGGCTGGAATCATACCATTCATTTCACTTCTTTCACTATGTCTTTTGTCAAACTATCCTACCCCAGCCTAGAAGGGGACATCCAATAGGGTGTATCAGTCTCTTGCCTTGGTTTCCCTCTTCTATTTGATGGGTATTATCACATCCTTTCCAAGAGCAGCTCTTCAGGTGTTGATGGAGGAAAGCAAATTAGAGAGGGCAGAGGGAAAGATGGACGGGGAGACAGGGAGAGGGGAGAGAAGACATGGATGGTGCTGCCTCTGTTAACAAAACAAAAGCCACCGGGTGTGGGGAGCTGTGGTCCTAGGTAGGGATTCTACTGGTCTGCTTGCCTTCTGCTACTTCCACCCCACTGCCTAGACCTGACCAATACCCCAGCTGCCCCCACAGGGCCATTCTCCCTCCTTTGGTCCCTCTTACTCCTGACTTGGGCCCCATTTCTCCTCAGAGCTGACTCTGAACTCACCCTGCCAAGGGGATTACTAAGTACCAAGGTTTTATCTGGCATGGGGCAGCAACCCTGATAAATGACCCAATGCCTCTCCTACCCCTCCCGCCATTCCTGTGCACTATCCCCACTCGCCAGCCCCGTATTCCCACTGCCATCACTTTGGTGGATATAAAAAAAAAAAATGGAGAAAAAAATATAGGAAAAAGAAAAGCTAACTGCCTTAATGGTTATGGTTGGAAGACATAATAGTGCACTTTTTGTTTTCCAGAGGATGGCTCAAGGGAAAATTCACTCTTCCTGTGAAGTCAGTTGAAATAGGGGTGTTAATTTCTATGAGCCAATGTACACCTACAGTGAATACACTCACACACATACACTGACACACTCACACTCATATATGCTCTTACACACACTCAGGTATGCTCACACACATACACACTCACACACACTCATGCATGTTCATAAACACACTCACACACACACACATACTCATAAATCTAGTTATGCTGGTCCACAGAAGTATAAGTAGATTTTCATTTTCTACCTTGCTGAAAGCTTTTCATCCTTTCTGTTGCGGAATAAACCAAAACATGTTTCCAAACACTTGTAGCTGATTTCATATGATTTTGAGAATTGTGTCATGTGGCCAACAGTTCCAAAACTATTCTTCCCTTTGGGAAGCGTTCCAGGAGCAGAAGGCCCCTGCCCACCCACCCCCGCCACAGTCTATTTATTCTGGGCCAGCAGACAGTGCACAGGAACCAGTGATGGCTAATCATGAGGTGTTCTCCTCCCCGCAGCTATCTGTCTTCCACAGAGGGGACTCCAGTCTCGGACAGCGAAGAAAGAATGGTGGAAGGACAGGCGGTGGTGATGCTGTTTTGGGGCAGGGGCCCAGCTGCTAAGCACACCTTGGAGGTAGCATGTACTTGTGAGCCTGGCCTTGCTGTGTACCTGGGCAGACTAGACACTGCCTTGCTGCCTCTGGGAGGTGGTTTCAGACAGGGCTGGCTCTCCTCACTTTCTCCTGAGGGTCCCCTTAGCCCTCCCTCAGGTGCCAAGTGGCCATGTTGCCTGCCCCATCCTCACCTCTGGCTTGTAGGCTTTCCGGAATCTTGAGGGGCCATCGAGGTTGAAGGCCTGGCCGGGCACACAACTCACCACAGCGGGCAGCCCGTTCTCACATGTAACGTTTTTCACAGGGTCCCGTGATGCCTGGGTGCCCAACTTGCAGCTGGAGATATGAGCCTCTGTGCCTGTGCAGTCCATGGAGAAAGGCCAGTAACGCTGCTTCCTCCTGGAGGCAAACATTCTGCAGGGGGGCGGGAGGGAGGGAGCGGGTGACCAGGGCATCATGGCACCCACTCCTCACGCTTTCCACAAACATGCACTGGGCCAGCCAATGCATGCTGGAGCTAGGCCTCCTTCACAGATCTCTGCCACCATCTATTCTATAAGCACTTACTGATCACCTAGTCTATGTTGGCAGGATCTATGGGGGCATAGGATCCAGAAGAGGTAGACAGGACTCCCTGCCCTCAAGCAGCTAATAATCTAGGCAAGAAAGGACTAACACAGTAGAGTAAAATAATAATAACTGAAGTCTGTAAATACAAAATGCAAAAAAGTTGCAGTCCTAAAAGGGATGACAGAAGGACTGGAGCCTGTGGGCTGGCATGACGAGGGGCTACTGCACGGAAGAGGAGGACTTGTGCTGGACCTTGAATGACCGGGAGGACTTGGAAGGGAGGAGGGCAGGGATGACATCCTTCTTCTCATGCTGCCACAGCCCTTTGGGGACTATGTGCATGTCCCTGCTTGCAGAGCCCAGCAAGATGTCAGAGAGAATGCAGACAGCATCACTGCCAGCTGCCTAGCGGTGAGTCCTCCTGGGCAGGCCGACCCCTGGAGGGAACAAAAGCAAGGTTGCATCCCTGTTGGTCAAGCAGGCCTGGAAGTAGCTGCTTTGTCTCAGAGTGAATGGGATGTGAATACAGAGGAGGAACAAATCCTACAGACACCATCATCCTCTTTCCTTAAGCAAAAATTGAGACTTGTAACAACTGTAGTATACCTGTGGGCACAATGACACAGAATATTTCAAATACGGACTAGCATGGAGAATTCAGGATATATGCTCACCACGGAGCCCCTGGGGAGTGCAAATGGTTAACACATTCAGTTGCTAACCGAAAGGTTGGCGGTTTGAGTCCACTCAGAGGTGTCTTGGAAGAACGGCCTGGAGATCTATTTCCAAGAAATCAGCCATTGAAAACTCTATGGAGCACAGTTCTACTTTGACACACGTGGGGTCACCATGAGTTGGAGCTGACGCCCCAGCAACTGGTTTTGATTTTTGGGCTCATCATAGCTATAGCCTAGAGCACAGAACTACATAAGAGAACTATTAATAACCCAAGAACCACTGCCCTCCCACTTCTGGTATGGCCTCTGCACTTGGAAATGCAGCCTACAGCTTGTTCCCCATGACAACCCCACATCTGGGCTAGAGAGCACTCTGGGGATACCAGCTGGGAAAGCAACGGTGGAATTTCACCATCCTGCATGTGGCACAGGAAAATCCTTTTGCTTCTGGTTTTCAGTTAACACCACCCTCTCCCAGGGAACAGATGTACTGAGCTCTTAATATAAAGCGAAGCACCCACAGCAAACACAGATCCGCCCAAAGATGGCGCTGCTTCCTTCCTGAGGCAGCCCCGCTTCCCTCTTACATCAGCTTACAGGAATGTGCCGTGGCCCACTCCAGGCCCCCATCAGGAAGTGCTCCCCCCTCCCCCAGCCCAGTGGCCAGTTCACTCAGGACAGGCCCCAGGGTGCAGACGTGGGGAGCTGGGGAGGATTGGTGGACAGCCCACTCTAGGCCTGGTGACTGAGGGGTTACTGGAGATAGGAGCAGCCTTTGGCCAAGCAGGAAATCAGCTTGTGAAAGAGGTGTCTAGGCCTATGGCTGGGTAGCAGGAAGAACTCTGATATGGACTGAGACAGCGTAAAATGAAAAATCCTATCGGTGTTCCCCCAGGCAAGGGTGAAGTCAGGATTTGAGGGGCCCTGAGGCTTTTTTTTCTTTTTTAGCCCTGGTGGAGCAATGGTTAAGCACTTGGCTGCTAACCAAAAGGTAGGTAGTTAGAACTCACCAGTGGCTCCATGGGAGAAAAGACCTGGTGCTCGGCTCCCATGAAAACTATAGCCTAGGAAACCCTATGGGGCAGTTCTATTCTCTCCTATGGGGTTGCCATGCCTCAGAATTGACTGTATGGTGCATAACAAACAACAATGAAGTTTAGATAATATTGGAATCCTGCTTTAAGAAAAAAAAAATTAATACAAATACTCCCCTATCCCCGGGATGGGGCCCTGAAGCTTAAAACCCATTAGTTTCAAGGCACACCCACAGCTCTCCAACCCACAGCAGTCAGGCCCCAGAGCAAAGCCAGGGCATGAGAGAGAGCAGCCCTCAGTGAGAGCCCCTGACTCCACTCTTGGAAGAATCTGTGGATGCAGAGGTCGCCACAGCACAGTGGCTAAGCCCCCTGGAATCCTCTGACCATGGGGAGCAGAGGCTCTGAGAAGAGTTGAGTGGCCAGCCCTGGGGAGTAACTCTGAGGCTCATGAGAAGCCACCAGAGCTGCAGGTTAGCAGAGGGAGCCAGCAACAGAAGGGCTGTGAGGAGGCCCCAAAGGTAGAGGGGCCACCTTCACTGCCCAGGGGAATTTCTGAGGCGGAGAAGTCCTTTAGGGCCCTCAGTGGATGCATGGAGATTATCAACCCCACTCCAGGAGGAGAAGGACTTTTCAAACCCTTTCCTTCCTAGAGTCCGTACTTCGCTGGGAGGCCAGTTCTCACGTCAGGGAGATGATGTTAGCAATAGTAGGGACAGACTGCAGGAAGGGTAAAAGGGAATTTGGGAAAGATGCAACCAGAAGCTAGGATTAAAGGGCATTGATTCAGGGGCCATACAGAGTGCCGGCCCTCCCTTGGCTTCCAGGCCTCTGTTGTCCTCAACTCCCTGAGCAGGGCCACTGCCAACCCTTTCTGTGGTCCCACCCCAGTTCTCAGACTTGACAGCAAGCCTCATAGGTGGGGTGGGAAGGCATGAGCTTCGATGAGGATCAGACCTGGGACAGGGTCTGGAGGTGGAGGCAGCAGAGAGAAGAGCTCTCTTCCTGGAGCAGACCTGGGCTCTCTCTGGGGCTCTGCCAGGAGATGGCAGTGGGACCCCCAGGTCTGCTGCCCTTGGGCCTTGGTTTCTTCCTGTGCGGATTGAGGGCCTTGGACTGGGTGGTCTCTGAGGCCTCAGTCTGCTGAGTCTTTGCTCTTTGCTAACGATTTCTTCCACCCACTGCCATCTCAGCTCCTAACAGCACAACCAAGGCACAGAAACTCTGTCTGGCGCACCTTTCTCTTTTGGGCCACGTGACGGTCCAACTCTCAGCTGAGTCCCAGATACCAACATGAAGCGTCAGAGACAGCTGAAAAGTTTTCCCACCCACCCTCCTGCCCCCGCTGTCTGCTGGGAGGAGGAGCTGGTTTCCAGGAGCATCTGTTAATCATCTCACATCTCAGCAGAAAACCCCGGCCTTGGATGTCTCCCAGCCTTCAAAGCCTATCCTGCCCTGATTGGAAAAGGCAAAACCACAGACGAGGAGGGGTTTCAAACCCAGCACGTGAGAGGATTACACGGGGCCCATCTGCAGACACTGGGTCTGAGATCAGGTCTACCTCCTCAAAACCAGGAAAAGAACTCTGGATGTCCACAGTTGAGAAACCGTTTTCAAACACCATCCGAACAAGCTGCATGCTGCCCGCCTCGGCAGAGCAGGGCAAGGCGCAGGCTTGCTGGTCCCTGGGGGCCTCCCTGAGCCCAGCCATGGACTGAGCTCAGAGGAGCAGCCAGGCTGGGGAACTCTGGTCAAGCCAGCCATGTAGGAAGCTTGTCAGGAGAGGGTGTTTGCTTTTCTTGGCAGCCAATGGGTAGCAAAAGCTGAGCAGATGTCACAAGGAAAGGAATTAACAGCTGTTGGGAGGTTCTCCAATGTGTTCACAGGATAGGGTCCCCTGGTGCAAACAGGAAGGTCTGGTCCCTGTCTGGGGCAAGACAGGGGTGGGAATCACCACCGTGATCACCCTAGGGGTCTAGTGGAGCTCACCTGGCTGGGAGGGGGCAGCTCTGCTGGCAGCACTCCCACATGGTGGGCTGGGGGCTCTGATCAAAGCCTATTGGGGCTTAGTCGCATCAGGCCAAGGCCCAGGCAGGGCAGGGTCCAGGGAGGGATGTGCCATACCCTGCGTCCCCAAGCACTGGAGGGAGAGTTGGACCTTGAACCCAGGTTCTCTGACTTTGAAGCCACCTCTCTTTCCACATGCTTCCTCTGACTTGAAAGAAAAAGAAGAGGGGGTTGTGAGGCTATACTTTTAAGGAGTGTAGACCCTGTAGCTGGATCACCTGTGTCTGAGTTCTAGCTCTCCACACACTAGTTGCATTAACCCTCTCAGTTTTAGTTTCCACAACTCGAAACCCTATTTCAGAGTGTTGTGAGGATTAAATGGCCAAGAGCAGTGTCTGGCACATGATAAACACTCAGTAAACATTGTTGTTGCTGGGCGCCATCAAGTCGGCTCTGACTCATAGCGACCTTATATATAACAGAACAAATGTTGCCCGATTCTGCACCATCCTCACAATCATTGCTGTTTAAGCCTATTGTTGCAGGCACGATAAACATTAGCTGTGGAGTCCTGGTGGTGCAGTGGTTAAGAGCTCAGCTGCTCACCAAAAGGCTGGCAGTCTGAATCTACCAGCCACTCCTTGGGAGCCCTATGGGGCAGTTCTAGTCTGTCCTATGGGGTCGCTATGATTCGAAACTGACTCATTGGCAACGAGTTTGGGTTTTTTTTTTTGTTTTATTGTTATTGCCATTATTAAGGGAAGGTAGGAAGAGCTTACTACCAACCAAATAAACTCCCACTACCCCTTTGTCAGAAACCCTGGTGCCATAGTGGTTAAGAGCTATGGCTGCTAACCAAAAGGTCAACAGTTCGAATCCGCCAGGTGCTCCTTGGAAACCCTATGGGGCGGTTCTACTATGTCTTTTAAGGTTGCTATGAGTTGGAATCAACTCGATGGCAACGGGTTTGTTTTTTTTGGTTTTACCCCCTTGTCACTGCGCCCTAAATTTCTTCACTGGATACCTCTTGGGGCAAAGTATCCCAAGTCTCACTATTATCTGTCTCCTCAGAGATAGTACCCTTGGAAACCAAAGGAATATTGTAAAATTTAATTGGGATTTGTTAAACTGAATTGAATTTTTCAGTTTCTCAATTACCTAATAATTGCTGAAATTTCCTGATTTCTTAGAACAATAGTTTACTGAGGGCAAGTAAATTGTTTCTTTTTAAGTTGGTGATAGGTCCACCCAGCCTTAGTATTGTCCTTTTCCAGCCTACACAGCCACTGAGCTGTCTGTGAGCCCTGAGAGGTAAGAGTTTCTGGGCAGGTAGCACTTTGTACTTCCCCTCTGCCTTAACCCTGACCTCATTCTACTCTAACCATTTGTTTAGGGTCTGTCTCCTCAACAGAAGGGTGAGTTCCTCAAAGATAAGGGGTGCCTCTCCACAGCCTTTGAATATGGAGCCTGGCCTGCTATAGATGCCTGTGTGGGTTTGCTGAAACAAATGCCAGCTGGCCCGTCTGTGGCTCACCTCTGCGTACAGCCCACTCTTTTAACAAGGCAGAGTGTGATGGTTAGTTAGTTTTATGTGTCAGCTTGGCTAGGCTATGGTTCCCAGTGGTTTGGCCAAGCAGCAGACTAATTGCTGTTCCATAATGTAATCTAATGCAATGTAATCAATCAATCAGTTAAAAGGGGAGTTCCTTAGGGTATGTTCTGCCTCCAGACTATAAACAGATATTTTGGCAGAAATCGCTCTCTTTCCACTCTGCACTCTTTCTGTCACCTGACCTATGGATTTGGGGCTTGTCAACCCCTCATAATCCCTTGAGCCAGCTGGAATCTCCAGCCCATTGCCTGATCTATGGCTTTTAGTTTTGCCAATCCTCCACAAGCCTGGGAGCCAATCCCTTGCAGTAAATCTCTCTCTCTCCCTAACTGTTCCTCTCTTTCTTCTCTCTCTCTATATACATAGCTGTCAGGTGCCATCGAGTCTATTGCAACACATAGTGACCCTGTAGGGCAGAGTAGAACTCCCCTGTAGGGTTTTCTGGGCTGGTGGCACAGTGGTTAAGAGCTCGGCTGCTAACCAAAAGGTCAGCAGTTCAAATCTACCAGCTGCTCCTTGGAAATTCTATGGGGCAATTCTACTCTGTCCTATCGAGTTGCTACAAGTCCGAATCGACTTGACCTTGACAGGCTTTGTTTCTGGTTTTAGCTAATCTTTATGGGAGCAGATCGCCAGGTCTTTTCTCCTGTGGAGTGACTGGTGGGTTCAAACCACTGACCTTTCAGTTAGGAACTGAGTGTTTAACCACTGCGCCTCCAGGACTTCAGCTGCTCCTTGGAAACCCTATGGGGCAGCTCTACTCTGTCCTACAGGGTCGCTATGAGTCGGAATCAACTTGACAGCAACATATATATATATATATATATATGTTGTTGTGTTGTTGTTAGGTGCCGTCAAGTTGGTTCCGACTCATAGCAACCCTACGCACAACAGAACGAGATGCTGCCCAGTCCTGTGCCATCCTTACAATCGTTGTTATGCTTAAGCTCATTGTTGCAGCCACTGTGTCAATCCACCTCGTTGAGGGTCTTCCTCTTTTCCACTGACCCTGTACTCTGCCAAGCATGATGTCCTTTTTCAGGGACTGATTCCTCCTGACAACATGGCCAAAGTATGTAAGACGCAGTCTCGCCATCCTTGCCCCTAATGAGCATTGTGGCCGCACTTCTTCAAAGACAGATTTGTTCGTTCTTTTGGCAGTCCATGGTATATTCAATATCTTTTGCCAACACCACAATTCAAAGGCGTCAACTCTTCTTCAGCCTTCCTTATTCATTGTCCAGCTTTCACATGCATATGATGTGATTAAAAATACCATGGCTTGGGTCAGGCACACCTTAGTCATCAGGGTGACATCTTTGCTCTTCAACACTTTGAAGAGGTCCTTTGCAGCAGATTTGCCCAATGCAATGTGTCTTTTGATTTCTTGACTGCTGCTTCCATGGCTGTGGATTGTGGATCCAAGTAAAATGAAATCCTTGACAACTTCAATCTTTTCTCTGTTTATCATGATGTTGCTCATTGGTCTAGTTGTGAGGATTTTTGTTTGCTTTATGTTGAGGTGTAATCCATACTGAAGGCTATGGTCTTTGATCTTCATTAGTAAGTGCTTAAGTTCTCTTCACTTTCAGGAAGCAAGGTTGTGTCATCTACATAATGCAGGTTGTTAATGAGTCTTCCTCTAATCCTGATGCTCCATTCTTCTTCATATAGTCCAGCTTCTCGTATTATTTGCTCAGCATACAGATTAAATAGGTATGGTGAAAGAATACAACCCTGACACACATCTTTCCTGACTTTAAACCACTCAGTATCCCCTTGTTCTGCCCAAACAACTGCCTCTTGATCTATGTAAAGGTTCTTCATAAGCACAATTAAGTGTTCTGGAATTCCCATTCTTTGCAGTGTTACCCAGAGTTTCTTATGATCCACACAGTCGAATGCCTTTGCATAGTCAATAAAACACAGGTAAACAACCTTCTGGTATTCTCTGCTTTCAGCCAGGATCCATCTGACATCAGCAATGATATCCCTGGTTCCACGTCCTCTTCTGAAACTGGCCTGAATTTCTGGCAGTTCCCTGTGGATATACTGCTGCAGCCATTTTTGAATGATCTTCAGCAAAATTTTGTTTGCGTGTGATATTAATGATATTGTTCTATAATTTCCACATTCGGTTGGATCACCTTTCTTGGGAATAGGCATAAATATGGATCTCTTCCAGTCAGTTGGCCAGGAAGCTGTTTTCCATATTGCTTGGCATAGATGAGTGAGCACCTCCAGCGCTGCATCTGTTTGTTGAAACATCTCAATTGATACTCCATCAATTCCTAGAGCCTTGTTTTTCACCAATGCCTTCAGAGCAGCTTGGACTTCTTCCTTCAGTACCATTAGTTCCTGATCATATGCCACTTCTTGAAATGGTTCAATAGCGACTAATTCTTTTTGGTATAACGACTCTATGTATTCCTTCCATCTTCTTTTGATGCTTCCTGCGTCGATTAATATTTTCCCCATGGAATCCTTCACTATTGCAACTCGAGGCTTGAATTTTTTCTTCAGTTCTTTCAGCTTGAGAAATGCCAAGTGTGTTCTTCCGTTTTGGTTTTCCATCTCCAGCTTTTTGCACATGTTATTATAATACTTTGTCTTCTCGAGAGGCCCTTTGAAATCTTCTGTTCAGTTCTTTTACTTCATCAATTCTTCCTTTCGCTTTAGCTGCTCGACGCTCAAGAGCAAGTTTCAGAGTCTCCGCTGACATCTATCTTGGTCTTTTCTTTCTTTCCTGTCTTTTCAGTGACCTCTTGCTTTCTTTATGGATGATATCCCTGATGTCATTCCACACTCGTCTGGTCTTCGGTCACTAGTGTTCAGTGCGTCAAATCTATTCTTGAGATGGTCTCTAAATTCAGGTGGGATATACTCAAGGTCATATTTTGGCTCTCGTGGACTTGCTCTGATTTTCTTCAGTTTCAGCTTGAACTTGCATATGAGCAATTGATGGTCTGTTCCACATTCGTCCCTGGCCTTGTTCTGACTGATGATATTGAGATTTTCCATCGTCTCTTTCCACAGATGTAGTCAATTTGATTTCTGTGTGTTCCATCTGGCGAGGTCCGTGTGTATAGTCGCTGTTCATGTTGGTGAAAGAAGGTATTTGCAATGAAGAAGTTGTTGGTCTTGCAAAATTCTATCATTTGATCTCCGGCATTGTTTCTATCACCAAGGCCATATTTTCCAACTACTGACCCTTCTTCTTTGTTTCCAACTTTCGCATTCCAATCGCCAGAAATTATCAATGCATCTTGATTGCATGTTCGAACAATTTCAGACTGCAGCAGCTGATAAAAATCTTCTATTTCTTCATCTTTGGCCCTAGTGTCTGTCAGTTTGTTGTACTGTGGGGGCTTGTGTGTTGCTGTGATGCTGGAAGCTATACCACCGGTATTCAGATACCAGCAGGGTCACCCATGGAGGAGAGGTTTCAGCTGTGCTTCCAGACTAAGACAGACTAGGAAGAAGGACCTGGCAGTCTACTTCTGAAAAGCATTAGCCAGCGAAAACCTTATGAATAGCAGCGGAATATTGTCTGATAGAGTGCTGGAAGATGAGCCCCCCAGGTTGGAAGGCACTCAAAAGACTGGGAAAGAGCTGCCTCCTCAAAGTAGAGTTGACCTTAATGACGTGGTTGGAGTAAAGCTTTTGGGACCTTCATTTGCTGATGTGGCATGACTCAAAATGAGAAGAAACAGCTGCAAACATCCATTAATAATCGGAACCTGGAATGTATGAAGTATGAATCTAGGAAAATTGGAAATCGTCAAAAATGAAATGGAATGCATAAACATCTATATCCTAGGCATTTGTGAGCTGAAATGGACTGGTATTGGCCATTTTGAATTGGACAATCATATAGTCTACTATGCTGGGAATGACAACTCGAAGAGGAATGGTGTTGCATTCATCGTCAAAAAGAACATTTCAAGATCTATCCTGAAGTACAATGCTGTCAGTGATAGGATAATATCCATATGCCTACAAGGAAGACCAGTTAATATGACTATTATTCAAATATATATATATATGTATGTATGGAAACCCTGGTGGTGTAGTGGTTAAGTGCTACGGCTGCTAACCAAAGGGCTGGCAGATCTAATCTGCCAGGCACCCCCTTGGAAACTCTATGGGACAGTTCTACTCTGTCCTATATGGTCGCTATGAGTTAGAATCGACTCGACAGCACAGGGTTTGGTTTGGTTTATATATATATATGCGTGTATACACACACAGATATATTTCTGTTTCTCTAGAGAACCCTGACTAAGACAGTGGGATAAGAGTCCAGGAAACCACCGGCTTCTGTGCAGCCCTCTTACTTGTACACTTTGGTGTTGTATGTCTTCTCCCCGGGGAAGCCAAACATGCCGCAGACCACATGGGAGTTCTGGGCTGTCCAGTGCTTGTCACAGATCTGCTTCCAGGTCTTGCCCTCCTTCACCTCCACGTAGCCTTCTGTCACTGGGGTGCGCTTGCGGTAGGCAGAGAGGATGGCTCGGATCCGGATGTCCTCCACCTGGATATTCATGTTCTGGGAAGAGGGAGGCATTGGAAGGAGAAGGGTTATTTTCCTGGTCTGGCCATGGAGAGGCACTGAACAACACATTTTCTTCAGTGACCACAGGCCTGTGCTCTGCTCACCCACCTTAGCTCGACACTCCTGACAAGTACACAGGAGCAGACAGCAACCAAGCCACAGCCACACAGTGCTATGTTGTAGGAGGCACAGGGGTAGCGTGGCTGCAAGGACCTTCAGAGGGGAGTGGGTATGCCCTGGAGCAGTCAGAGACGATGTGGAGGACTCTTGGCCCTTCTCCCACATGGTAGAGGACTCCTAGAGCCTCTTTCTCCCACATTCTACCAAAGAACCTGGAGAGCAGAGGACAAACAGCCTCCTCCCTTAGGGGTCTCAAAATAAGAGGTCAAGCGAGAAGGAGTGCTCTTTGGACTTTCATTTTTTATATTAAAAAGAAATCACATTTTGTGTTTTACTCCAAAGCATGTGTGTACGTGTGTGTGTCCCACTAATCTTTGAGTAAGACTGAAGTTTCAGGCAGACCGAAGTTCAGGTTGGTGGTGCCACATTGCATACTACCTGATATACCCCAGGGTAGTCACTCCTCAGTTTGAAAATCCCAAAGAGGTAGGGCTTGGAGAGCAAGTAGGGGAAGAATAAGTACAGGCTGTGTGTGGAGCATGTTGTGTGCAGAACCCAGGCCTGTCTAGAAGTGAGGAGTGTCCTGGGCACTAGTGGGAAGTGGGGTACCACCACTTGGCTATGGCTAGGAAAGGAAGGATTCTGAATGACTTGAGCCCATTGGAAACCCATCTTTCTGTGGCAGTGAATGAAAGAGAAGTGGGTGTAGCTGGTACAGGGTGGATAAAGGAAAGGAAAGGATTAACTTGCAGGAGCCTGAGGAGGAAAAAGTAAAGAGGCTGAGGGGATGGGAGAGAGGAAGGTGCCTGCTTCACTGCCATGTGGGCTCTCTCCTTTCCTCAGACACTGAGCTGGAATGTCCCAGCACCACACCCAGGCCTCAGAATCCCAGGGATTACGCAGAAGGAGAGGGGGCCTCAAGAGGCCAAGCTGGAAGAGAAGAGTATGGGATACTCTGGAGGTAAGATGATACTCTTTATGCTTTTCCAAGGTACACCGAATGGGCTTCCTGATACTATTGAACCTTCCACCTGGCTTTTTTACTTCCAGTCCGTCCTCTTTCTGACGCTGCCACTGCTCTAATGTGGCCATCATCAGTTCTTGCAATGGTCCCTCACTGAGTCCGTGCCTCCATCTCTCACCCTCCAACCATCTTCCACCAAGCCCACTTTCTAAAGCACAAACCTGACATTGGCTGGCTACTCTTTGCCTATATAACCAATCCAGTTGCCATCTAGTCAATTCCAACTCACGGCAACCTCAGTTGTGCAGAGTAGAACTTTGCTCCACAGGGTTTTCATGGCTATGACCTTCAGAAGCAGATTGCTTTTCTTCCAAGGCACCTCTGGGTGGGTGCAAATAATCATTTGCACCACCCAAGGACTCCTCTGCCTGTATACCAAGCCAAACCAAACAAAACTCATTGCTATCAATTCAATTCCAACTCATAGCGACGGTATAGGACAGAGTAGAACTGCCCCATAGGGTTTCCATGGAGCAGCTGATAGATTCGAATTGCTCACCATTTGGTTAGCAGCCAAGCTCTTAACCACTGTGCCTAAATAAAAAAAAACCCACTGCTGTCGATGGGTTTAATAGTAACGTCCAAATTACTTAGCAAGGTACTCAAAGCCCTTCATGACTGGTCCTATCTGTCCCCTCCCAGACCACCAAAAGGCAAGGGAGCATCTAAGACCCAGTGTGAGAAACATTCTGAGGCCCACAGAAAGGCAAGGGAGCATCTAACACCCAGTGTGAGAAACACTCTGAGGCCCACAGAAAGGTATGCGTGGGGCCAAAGAGGGAGGGTGGGGCTAGTCCGAGTGGGGCTGGCAGGCAGGAATCCAGAGACCTGAGGGCCCCAAGCCCCTGTCCAGCCAGGATGCAAATGAACCACGAGGTTGAACAGAACCATTATCTGGGTGCCCAGGGATTCATGTCTCGTGGCCACTAGGCTCCAGTGTCCAAAGCCAGGCCCAGCTTCACAAGTCCTCAAGGTGGTGGAAAATATGTGGGCTCAGAGGGATGGTATTTGGCCCTGACGGCTTTTCCACACAAGCGGAAGGAAAGCCGCCAGTGGCAGGGTTATGTTTTCCAGCCTGGGTCCTGGATCCTTTACAGCTCCCATTCAGGACAAAGGACCCATGCCACTAAGACACATGGACAAAAAAAAAAAAAGACACATGGACAAGGGGTTGCCAAAAAGGGGCCTGAGGCCTAACCCTGCCCTGGGCCAGCCCCCTTCTGCCTCTTCCCACAGCGGGAGGCAGGGCTGGAATTCCAGTGTGTAATGTGTAATGCAGAGCAGGAAAATTACTGCTGTGTAACATCAGCCCTGTGGCTTCACAGAAGGGAGGTGGGCAAGCTGGGCCAACTTCATTAATTCACAGAGTCTTTCCCTAACAGCTATGAGTTGGAATAGACTCAACAGCAAGGGGTTTAGTTTTTTGGTTTCCCTAACAGTGCCTCCCCCACCGTGGGGCAGCAGCGCAGCCTCTCTGAAGAGAAGCCTTGAACCTCAGTGCCCCTGGCTAACACAGAAGGAGGAAAGGCCCTGCTGGGGGAGCTCAGTAGACCCTGCCAGGAAGGGCGGTGCTGGCCACACAGCGTGAATCCAGCACACACCTAGCTCAATGGCTCAAGCATCCTGCTTCCACTCCTGTCTTAATGCAGATCAGGTCCCCTCAGCAGAAATATGACTGGAAGGTGGTGCCAGGTGAGCTCAAGGATGCAGAAAATGAGGTCTGGGGAAGAGAAAGGGCTAGGGCCCAGGTGTCACTGTCTTTGTTCTTCTGCCAACTCACCGTGCATACTTGTGCATGCGTATCTCTGGGTCTGTGTGCATCTGTGTTTGTGTGCACTGTGGTGTGTGTGTGTGTGTGTGTGTGTGTGTATAGGCATCTCTGTGTATGCATCTGAGAGTCATGTGTCTCTATATGCCTCTGTGTATGTCTGAGTATGGGTGTGTACCTCTGTATGGAGTGTGTCCTTGTGAGTGTGTGCATGACAGTGATAGAGTTGTGTGTATATGTATCACGTGCACCTATGTGTGTGTGGCACGTGTGTCTGTATTTCTGTGTCTGTCATAGAGGAATGGTTGAGAGGGACTTGTTCTCTTCAAAACCTTAGGAAAGCAGTCAGAGTAGGCTTTGAGCTTGCTATTCCTTCAAAATGGAATGTCTTCTCCTTTCCCTCCATGGAACCAAATTCTTCCCATTCTGTAAGGTCCAAATTCCACCTCATTCAACCATCCAACAAATATATAGTGAACACAAGACAGATATGGTCTCTCCCCTCCATGAGCTTCTGCCCTATACCCTAGCCACAGTGCCTGTATCTTTTCTGAATAATAATAACTATGTTGGCCATCATTTACCCATTTATCAAATACCAATGAATTATACACCAGGCTCTGTGCTAAGAACTTTACATCCGTTTTCTCACTCCAGTCCCACAACCCATGAGATGGCCAATGTTATACCCATTTTATAGGTGGAGAAAACAAAAAAACTTGGCAAGATTTTGCAACTTATCCAAGTTTACACAGCTAATAAAGAAACAAGAATGAAAATCAAGGTGTGTCTCTAAGCCCACGCTCCAAGCTTGTAGCCATGTGTCTGAGAGCAGTCCTTGCCCTCACTGCCCGTGCCGTGTATAATGCCTTGTACTGGGATTGAGCTGCTTCCGTCTCTCAACAACTCTGTAAACCCAGAGGGGAGGGGGCCTGGGACTTAAGACTTCTGGGTGGTCCCTTCAGGGCCTGTTGGGTGCTATGCACATGGAAGTCCACTCTGTACCCCACCCAGAGGAACGTGAGTCAGAACGGAGTGGGGCGGCTGGCCTGGTACGTGACGGGAGAGCTGTGCTCCCAGCTGCTCTTGTCCTTGGGCCAGGGGAGGCGGCAGGGAAATCCTCTGTGGCACAGTCAGTGCTCACTGCGCGCTTGCTAGCTTATATAGGCTGCTCAGAAACCTCTTGGTAGGAAAACACACTCATACGCACATAACTTCCCTCCTTACTTCACTGCTGTGGAATCTCTTCCAAAACCACAAATGCTGGGATTGTCTTTTTCAGAAATTCAATCCCAAAACAGAAGAGAAGGTTTGAAACGTTAAAATACATGCACACATATTTTAATGAAAAGACCTTTAGATCTGCTAGCTGTAAATTAAGCCTGCTAGCCCAGGAGCTGAAAAAACATCTGGCACATTTTTAAATTAAAATTAAAGCCTGAATGCTGCCTCTCTTGCCAGAGACAAATAGTACACCCAGGCTTCCAAAGGGCTTCCCTCCAAAGAATTCACAAACCTTCTGGACTTATTCTATTGGTCCTCATCACATCCTCTGGGAGGGCCTGAGGCCATGGGAATGATTGTTATCTATTTCCAAAAGGGAAAACCAAGGCACAGCAAAGCAAGGGACTGCCCTGCTCCATGTGGTGGGTTGGGGAACAGAAAAGCTGGGGAGCAGCACTAAGGCTCAGATTCCTAGGCTTATGCCTGAATAACATTTAAAATTTGCAACATCTGAGAATGACTTACAAATTCCAGAATGTGACAGTCTGGGGCTATCGCCAATGAGGGAAAAAATCACCAATTTTGAACGTCTAGCTGATTATTGCATCAGGGAAGGATACAGGCGAAGGCAAGGCAAGAAAGCAAACAAGCCTACAAGAATCTACTTTATGATTTGGTTTAAAAGATCAGCTCTAGGCAAGTCTGCAAAATCCTTCTCCTATAATCTTACAATTGGTATTTGATAAATCTACCCAAACTCTACTCTGGAGTTCGTCATTTACTATCAGGCCAGGCCTTCCCATCTGACAAGTCATACTTGGAGTGGTGCTGGGGCGGGAGGACCACGTTGGGAGAAGCATACTATTGATGCCAACATCCCAACTAGAATGTGCAGACTGGTGAGTTCTACAAATGCCTGCTCACTTAGCATGCCCTCTCCTTCCTTCTATTGCTAATACATTCCTGTGTCTTGCTTGCAATGCCCTCAGCTTTCTTTACTCCAGCTATTGAAAAAATGGTCTTCCAGATACAGGCACATTTTTTTACCTGCCAGTTTGGCACCTTCCTCAGAACCTCAAACAAACACATCCAAGATATCCTCAATCTTTCCTCATCTCATGTAGTGAGGCTCCTGCTAGTCCAGCTTTGCAGACTAAAAACCTCACAGGTTTTTTTTAACCCTCCTTCTTCCTCACTCTTACAGTATTCGGCCCCACCAATACCTTTTCTGTCCTTCCATCACCTTTCCAGTTCCACTTCTATCTTCCAGTCCAGTATAAAAATAAAATGAAGATGTTATCATTCTGTCCTCTCATTTAGGCCTTGTGCTATCTCCTCATCACTGGTCTAGTCATTGATCCAGTCCACCTCACACACTGCCAACACGTCCATCCACTTTGACTCTTGTTTATTCATGTGTCTTGATCAAAACCTTCTCATGTCTCTCCAGTGCCTACTGAGTCAAGTTCAGACTACTTAGGCTCTCTCTGATCTGGCCACACCTGCCTTTCCAATCTCATTTCCTCCCTTTCCCTTTTCCAGCCAGGAAGCTCCTTCTTAATGCCATCCAAACATCGCTCTTTTAACCCTATCATTGAGCCACTCCTTGAAATTCTCTCTTCTGTCCTTTCTATCAGAATCTTACCAACCCTCAAGAGCAATTTCTTCCATTCATTCATTCAAAAATATTTGTTAAGTGTTACTATTTTCCAGGCACTAGCACAGGTAATGGACCACACTGGTGGTTGGGTGGTAGAATTCTCACCTTCCATGCAGGAGACCTGGGTTTGATTCCGGGCCGATGCACCTCATGCATGGTCAGTCACCACTTTTATGTCACTGGAAGCTTACATGTTGTATGATGCTGAACAGGTTTCAGCGGAGTTTCTAGACTAAGACAGACTAAGAAGAAAGGCCTGGCGATCTACTGCTGAAAATCAGCCAATGGAAACCCTATGGATCACAATGGTCCGATCCACAAATGAACATGGGGATGGCGCAGGACCAGGCAATGTTTCGTTTCATCATTCACGGGGTTGCCATGAGTCAGGGCTGACTCGATGGAAGCTAACAGCAGCAGCATAGATGACAACAGTACAGGCCCTGGGATACAAAGGTGAACCAGATAGTCAAGTTTCTTGCTGTCATGAGGCTCCTGTTCCAGTGGGGAGGAGTGAGTACCATCTCCTCCTCAAACCCTCTCCCTTCCCTGACAATTATCTTATCCACCAAAAGTTAGATTTGCTGTTTTCTTTATTCCTCTAGCATCTGCTTTCTGAGTCACTCGTGTAGCCCTTGGCTTATAGGAACTAACTCATACTAATATTTATCTTTCTACATGTTTTTGCCACCCAAATGGACTGTGACTTGCTCAAGGGCAAAAATATGACTTATTCATTTTTGTATTACCCACACATCCTAGTGCCAGACACATGGAGAGCCCTCAAATATATATTTTAAAACTTATTTTGTTGTTATTGAGACTATACACAGCAAAACATACACCAATTCAGCCATTTCTACATATACAATTCAGTGACATTGATTACATTCTTCGAGTTGTACAACCATCGTTACCTTCCTTTTCTGAGTTTTTCCTCCACCATTAACACAAACTCACTGCCCCCTAAAGTCCCTATCTAATCTTTCAAGTTGCTGTTGTTGCTTTAATACCATATAGATAGTTCTTAAAAGAGCATAATGCTCAAGGCAGACATTTTTACTAGCTTAGCTAAATCATTGTTTGGCTTTAAGAAGACTTCAAGGGATATTTTTGGCTTCAGTTTTAAATATTATCTCAGGGAAAGAGTTTCAGGGGTTCACCCAGTCCCCATGGCTCCAGAAAGTCTGGAGTCCATGGGAATTTTAAACTGTGTTCTGCATTTCCTCCCTTTTGATCAGGATTCTCCTATGAAATCCTCGATCAAAATGTTCAGTAATGGTAGCTGGGCACCATCCAGTTCTTACTGGTCTCATGGCAAAGGATGCAGTTTTTCATGGAGGCAATTAGCCACACATTCCATATCCTACTCCTATTCCTGACTCTCCTCTTCCTCTGTTACTCCAGGTGAATAGAGACCAGTTGTCATGCCTTGGATTGCCACTTGCAAGCTTTTAAGAGCCCAGGCACTACACAGTGAACTAGGAAGTAGAATAGAAGCACTAAACACATTCTTAGGCCACTTAACTGGCATGTCCCGTGAAACCACGATCCTAACCCTCCAAATCAAGGAACCAAATCCCGCAAAATATTTTTGAATGAACCAATATTAATCTTAAAAAACCAGCAACAGGGGTTCAGCTAATTGTTGGGTTCCCAAGCCAAAAAGTTAAAAGACTCTTTATGCTTTGTTTAATGCAAAATAAACAGCTAGTTAGTCCCTGCCTCTCTTCATAATATAAGCACTACTTGGGTGACTTCTGCACTTTGTACACAAATTCTCCTGTCCCTTGAGCTATTTAACACTCAAACCCTTGTGGCGTAGTGGTTAAGTGCTATGGCTGCTAACCAAAAAGTCGGCAGTTTGAATCCACCAGCTGCTCCTTGAAAACCCTATGAAGCAGCTTTGCTCTGTCCTATAGGATCACTATAAGTCGGAATTGACTCGATGGCAAAGGGTCTGGTTTTGGTTCCCCTTTTATAAACTGAAGCTAGTGAAAGAGTTGTTGAATTGAATTAAAAGCTGAATTAAAACATGATCCTCAGCACACACCTAGATGGTTTAGCCAAGTGGGCATTATCTGTAAACAGTATGAGTCATGTTATTTAATAAGTCATTAGAAGAGTCTGGCAGCACTGTAATTAGCCCCTATTGATTCAGCAAATTGGGAAGTCATAGTTTAAGAAGCTGCCTGTAACAGTCTCTAGCCTGTGACTTCCTACTGGGTGAGATGGGTGAAAGAGAGAGGGGATAGGAATTTCAGCGACTTCTGTTCTTCAGATCTAGGTGATGGAGACCACCTGGGGCAAGGAGGCTGGGGTGGTGGTGGGCGTGGAGAGCTGAGGTCATCCGAAGCCATGACGGGAAAATGCTGCAGTCTGTCTGGGCTCTGGCCTTATAAATCAAGAGATTTACACTGATGCTGGAAACTTGAATGCTCTCTGTGTCATTTTCCAACCTGAAAGCACTTGGGTAGGTAACAGAGGCTTCTTTTTGGAGAACAGGCAAGCCCTGCTGTACACAGGAAGCTGGCAGGACACCTGCTTCAGCAACCATCCCTCTGACCCAGCAGTTCTGTCCAGCTCTGGCAGGAATGCTGAGGCCACAGACTAGGGAAGTCCTGGGCCAGGCCAGATCACCCATCATACACCCCAGTGGTATACCTGTTGCTTCCCCTTCAGAGCAATCACTGCAACAAAAATGAAGTCATTATTTGTGACATTGTGTTTCTCCACTAGTAGGTGGTAAGCTCTAGGAAGCTAGGACTGTGCATTTTATCAGTCCCTATCTCTCCAGTGCCTAGCATAGGGTTTGGTGCTCCGCTGAAATGTATACAGTGAGTGAAAAGTCAACAGATGAATCACCCAGATGTGTTAGCAGCATACTCATAGGGATGGGTTGCAGGAATGCCTCAGCTGTGGCTACCTAACATGGCTGAACTGACTCAGAAGCACTCAGACCCACTGGAGACCCAGACTGGACACCATCAGCCCCAAATGAGCCATGTCACAGGCCTCCCTGCAGAATGAATGGGTCCAACCAGGGCAGAGAGATGCTCTCTCCAGCCCCACTCAAGCCTCCCCACATCCTCCATAGGGCACCCCTCCCACTGACCTCTCCCTCATTAATCTCTCCCTTCTCCAAACTGCCATACAATTAACTGTCCAAACTATGCTGTTCAATCACATAGTCTTCATTCATTTATTTCATCTAAAAAATAATTATAATGTTATGTATTCACTTACTTAATCTAACAAGTAAGTATGTTATTTATTTCATCTCACACATAATTATATTGGTATTTAAAGTTTTCAAAGAGTTTCACGTACAACAACCTGGCCAGGACCCAGGCTCCTAGATTTTCCAGGATATGCCCAATTATAAAAATTGGGCTGTTATTACCATAAATAGCCTTTTGCTTTTCAGACTCTGTGACCCATTTTTAGTTTGGAAAATAGGTCATCTTACAACCACTTCTCCTGTGTCCCTTGTGGTGGTGCCTGGCAAGCCCTGAACACACGCAGGCTGTCAATATATAGAACCATGGAATGTCAGAGCTGGATAGGATGTTATACATTCTTTTGTCCAAGTTCCCTGTGATCTGGGAGAGCTATATCTAATTGTCCAGCTTCACAGTGAAGCAAGTCTGGTTATTCAGAAGCTTTGGGCTTTAACTATAGCTCTTTACTCTCTTGCTGAAGATAGAGAGATGATAGATAGATAGATAGACAGATGGATAGATAGACAGGTGCAGTCAAGTCAACTCCAACTCATGATGACATCATGTCCAACAAAAATGAAACATGGAAACGCTTGCCTGGTTCTGGGTTATCTTCATGATCACTGGCATTAGGGGCATCGGTGACAGATTATCCAATAGGCAAAGTAAGCATGGGCTTACTTGTGCTTACTTACTAATCTGTAGTGAACAAAATTTCACATCAAAGATGTGATGAAACCCATGTGAAATTGTTCACTACACAAGATCTGGTAAGCAAGGTAAGCACCGTGCTTACCTTGCCTACTGGATAATTCGTCCCTGGCCTGCAGGTTCAAGTCCATCGTTGTGGTTACTTGTCAGTCCATCTCACCAAGGGTCTCCCTTACCCTCACTGTCCCTTTACTTCACCAAACATAATAGCCTCCTCCAGCAATTGATCCCTCCTAATGAGTCCAAAGCAAGCAAGTCAAACAATATCCTCCTGTGATCAATAAGGTTTTCACTGGCTAGTTTTTGGAAGTAGATCACCAGGCCTTTCTCCCTAGTCTGTCTTAGTCTAGAAGCTCTGCTGAAACCTGTCCACTGTGGGTGACCCTGCCAACATTTGAAATACTGGTGGCATAGCTTCCAGCATCACAACACCTCAGAAGCCACCACAGTACAACAAACTGAGTCCAGCCCAAATCGCCCACTTGCTACCATCTCTCTTCCCACCACAGCGGGAAGACCCTCCTGCAGCTCTCCTGCAGCCACCCAAGGAAGGGGCTCTATATTTAGGCTTAGAGGGACCACGACCTTCTAAGTTGCACAGAGATGAAAACACTCTTTCTTTCCTAAACCACCCTAGTGTAACCTGTTGCAAATTATACTTTGGTGGGGGACTAAATTGGCAGGGCAGTGCTCAGACCTTTCTGGAGTTAATTATTTCTGCAAAGGCTCTGAGCCTCCACCCTCAGCAGCCCCCAAATGCTGACAGATAAGGCTGCTGCTGGGAGGGCAACCTTGAAGCATTTGGCAGCTGAATGTGACTAATAAAGTCCTGGACTCCTGGAATTTAAAAAATGTACAACAGCCACAGGCCCTGTGGTTGACAGGAGAAGAAAGGGCTTTTTCAGGTCTCAGCATCCTCCCAGAAGGCAGAGCAGATGGTAGAGGGGACCAGATTCTCTATTCTGATGAAAGTAAATCGGCTTCTCCTCATTGCCCCTCTATCCTACTACCCCTCAAGGCTTCCTGGGCTGCTTACTGTCACAAACGAGAAACTGAGGCTCAGAGACCACTCAGTGCATACGAAACACCTAAATCTCACAGCCAGGGAATTTCCAGATCAGTTCTGGCAACCTAACTGCCTTATCCAAAATAGCGTTGAATATGGATAAGCAAGTAGGTGGGGTCGGACGGTGGGTGAGGAAAAGAAAAGACCTGTATGTTCCCTGATCTAACAACACATAAACCCAGCCATGAGCATTTCTGGGAGCACATTACCTAGCAATGTGCAAAACAGCCAGCACATAGAGGTTTGCTCAGAAGGGCATCTGGGTTTGTAATCTCTCCTTATCTAATGCTTTTTCCAGCTTGTCCACTCACCACAGACAGAAAACAAAGCCTCTCACTTTGAGTCTCTGAAATCCTGGGAGGTTTGGTTAGGGCTCTGTTTTCTGGGTTTAAAAAGATCCACTTACTTGGAAGCAACTGTATTTCACATTTTATTATTTGCTCCTATTTGTCCCCTTTTAAGCAGGTCTTGAAGATTAACCAAAGACTTTTTTCCTTATTTCCAGCCAAATCTTTGTTTTAGAATGGGGTGTCCAGAGACCCAATAAGGGGACATACAGCAGCAAATCCAAGTCTCCACCAGGACTGAAACTCAGGGGTCCTGCCTCCAACTCTCAGGTCTAAAACTTAGAACGTGCGGCAAGATGGGACAGTCCAGCTGTGTCAGAAAAGGGCAGAGCTGAGATCCTCCTAATTAGTTTCCTGGATGGAATGAACCAGCAGTGGTGAGTCAGTGGTAGTGCCAACTTCGGCAGCACTTTCTAGTCTGCAAAGCACTATTACAGAAATCATCTGATTCCCCTACAGAATAATGCAAACTTCCTTGTAAATGAGAGTGCAGGCTGTGCCATTCTGGTGGAGAAACCATTGCTCCTCTGGATTACAGACTGTCCTGCTCATCTGAAAGAAGAGAATGGACTTGCCCAGTGTTTTGTCTTCTAGGCAACAGGTAGCTTAGGGTCAAAACATATGAAATCTCCTTTGGTGGGATCATTCATATGAAGAAGGTGTACTTTTTCCTTCCTCTAAAAGGGAATTTATGATGTGCCAAGGAGTCCCCATGGATGCCCCAAACAAGCGTAGGAGTCTACTGAAATACAATTAGCTCATCAAGAGAAACCCTATCGGCCATTCTGCAGAGCTTAGTGATTCATGCCTCTGGTATCCCAGAGTGAGATGAACTTAGTCTAAACTGATGCACAGTTTTCTTCCACTCTCAGCTTAGGGAATTCTTGTGCACTCTGGAGAGGGTAAGCCGGGTATCTCTAATGGTCCATGATCTGTCCCTAGTTTCCAGAAGTCATCGGGGGTGAATGTTACAGAGCGGGGCCACCCCTACATAGTAGGGGTGGGAAGAGATGTGGATGTCCTCATCCTTTCATGACCCAATCCTTTATGCTTGGAGTCAAAAGACATGCAGAATGCATTAACTTTTAGAAATGACTTAAAAGTGAACTGACACTTCACTCTTGACCATTTTTGAATTTACAGGCATAAATTCCTCCCCAAACTGGGGGAAGTCAGAGAGGGCTTTGGCTCTCACATTTTGATGTGGAAGAGTGAGGACACAAGGTATGCAGGTGCTTTCAAGGGCATGACCTGCAAGGGGCCAGAGAAGAAACTGGGAGTGAGCCAGGGCACACACACTAGTCTGCATCGCTTCACTGTGAGATCTGTGTCCCAGAATCACACAATGGTGTTAATGTTAACTCATAATAACCAGTAGTGGGCGCCCCCTGCACAGTGTGACTGCATTTTCATAGAGTAACAGGGGGAATCTGGCGTAGTGGTTAAGTGCTACAGCTGCTAGCCAAAAGGTCGGCAGTTTGAATCCGCCAGGCACTCCCTGGAAACTCTATGGGGCAGTTCTACTCTGTCCTATAGGGTCGCTATGAGTCGGAATCGACTCGACAGCCGTGGGTTAACAGGGGAATCTTCAAATTGGCAATCACCTAATCCCAGTTTCTTCCCCACATAGAAATCTGGCCAAAATGTTACTAGCAGAAGGTCATCCAGTTCCTGCTTGAACTTTTGTAGAGACAAGAAGCTTACCACTAAATGGGTTTCTTAGACTAGGTTCTCTAGAGAAGGAATACCAGTGAAACGTATAAATATATATAGAGAAAGATTTATAACAAGAAAATGGCTCATGCAGCTGTAGAGACTGGAAAGTCCCAAGTCCGTGTGTCAGGCTGGAGGTTTCTCCTGACTCACATAGCTGCAGGAGCTGGTGAACCCAAGAACAGCAGGTCAGACAGTAGGCCTCAGGCTCACAGGCTGTGGAGGCTGACAAATCCCAAGATTGAGAGGTAAGCTTCTAGCTCAAGTCCCAAGAACTGGAGGTCAGATGAATAGGAGCCAGCTGCAGAATCCAGAGTGAGCAAAAGCCAGTGAGCTTTGCCAGAAAGTCCACCTATATTGGATGCAGGCCACATGCCCAAAGAAACTTCCTTTCAACTGACTGGATGCTTATAACAGATCTCATCACGGAGATGATTGTATTATATCAGATCTCATTATGGAGGTGATTACACCATTACATAGCTGCCAAACTACATCATAACTGCCAAAACACTTGAGAATCACAGCCTAGCCAAGCTGACACACAACCTTAACCAGTACACTGCGATAGCCCAATCCATTGTGGGGCAGCTCTAAGTGTTACAAAGTTCTCACACTGAGCTGAACTCTACCTTCCATTTACCTTCTCATCAGTCTTAGTTTTGGGAGTTAGAATAAATCATAAACCTTCCTCCCCATGACAATACTTTAAATATTTGAAGAGAACCAACGTGTCTCCCCCTAGATATCTTTTCTTGAACAAAATATCTTCCGTTCTTCATTTGATACGGTTTCCAGACCCGTCTCCATCTTGCTGGCCTCTCCTCACACAACCTGGTGAAGAGATGGCCGCCGCATTCTGTTCTTGGTCCAAAAAGTGCAAGTTTAGAGAAATAATTCTTCTATCAGAGCAGCAGTTTACATAAACTTTTTGAGCAGCCATATCATACTCTTGGCTCATATGGAGCTTTTAGTCAGCCAACCTCTCTCAAAAATTTTCTATAATCACTGCTTTTCGGTTACTCTTATGGTTGATTTTTTTTTTCCTGAACCTTAATATAGGACTTTATATTTATCCCTAATATGCTGTGGTTTGATTCCACAATTTTATATTCCATAAATCCCTCCTAGGTTTGTATCTCCTATGCATTTTATCAGTACATATTTTAATCTCCATCCAAATTTCTGATGCATAATCGGGAAGCTGGAGCAGAGCCCTAGAGTGCATCATTAGAGATCATTAGGTAGGCCTGCCACCTTACCAGCCAGTGTGTTCACACTAATTAATAAACCATCCTCCCTGGGTATCATTAGTCAGTAGGATGACTCTACCTAACCATATGTCCACCAGCCTATGTTTCTTCCTGTTGTTCATGAAAATTTAATAGGGTACAATTCTCTAGCCAAGAGGAATAATTCTATGACTTCAGCTATTGACACTACATGAGGTATTTTGGAGAAACTTCTTGGCATCCCACAAATCACCATCTGTAGGTGGTCTAGGTGGCTCTCTACCCAGAAGACCAGCTCTGTCAATAAGCACGAGCTTTAGCCACAACACCCTGGATGGAAGAATCTTCTCACAACTCACAAGGATTCTCCTCAGACATCCTGACACCTAGTCCCCTTCATGACCTACTTTCAGTGAATACCAAAAGGAAGGGGCCAGAGGGGCCTGCCCTTCCATGTAAAGTTCCCTCAGTGTCTACAGCTGAACAGGAAAGCTCCAATCTGACTTGTAGTAACCACTCTGATTTACTATGACAGTGAGAGGGAGGCCTTCTAGGAAAACACGAAACATGGAAGGCTGTGGAAGCCATCCCTTCAAATCAGATGGTGCCCCAAGTAGTCTTTGCCAGGCTACTGTAAATTCACTTAGGGCCTGCACTCCTTGCCTTGGAATGATCCTCCAGTTTCTCCATAGCATACATCTTGTTTCCTCAGGTTCTAAGGTTCTGGGGGATAAGGGTTAGGTTTTCCTTCCCTAATAGTGCCCCAAGCCATGATGCAAGTGCAGTAGGTGCCCGACAAGTGTCCAGCATAAAGGCAGGATCTAAGCTTTCCTATCGTGAAATTTCAGCCCTTCCAGAATAAGAAAGTACTCTCCAATATATATCTATTTTCCACTCATGTCTATGCCTATTCTACCCAATTAAGGATTTTCTTTTGATATGGACTGTCTTATTTCACCTTCAAATACTAGACATTGGAAGTGGCTCATAGTAGGTATTCAATAAAACATTTATCTGTTGAAGTGCCACTCCCAGAGTACTTCTTCAGAATCATTTTTTTTTCCTAGTAGCAAGTGAGTCTTCTCATTTTCTCAACCCAAAACCCATTGACATTTTGCCCACCCCACCCTCCTCTTTTTTTTTTTTTTCCCTCTTATTCAAGCCATCAATAACTTTCTTATGTCAAGAAGCCTGGGTCTTTACTTGATACTCCAAGTGGATTAATGGAGCTGCTAGGCTGAACAGAGGCAGTTTAAAGATGTTAAAAGTAAGCTTACTGTCCTATTAGGGCAAATTCTATAAAGGAATGATTTACTTCTATGTATTTCTCATCACTGTTTAGTTTAATATTTTGTATTGCTAGAGAGAAGAAAATTTAAAAATTGGAGATACTGTACCCATTATGTGCCTAGCATTATTTCTGCTGGATACAATGAAATAAAATATAAACCCTGCCCTCCAGGGGCTTCCAATTTTATTGGCCAGATGGGATATAAAAGTGAGTGCTAAGGGTGGTGCAAATGGTCAACGCACTTGGCTGTTAACCAAAAGATGGGAGGCCTGTGTCCACCCAGAGGAGCCTTGGAAGAAAGATCTGATGAGCTACTTCCAAAAACATCAGCCACTGAAAATCCCAGAGAGCACAGTTCTACTCTGACACACGTGGGAGCACCATGAGTTGGAGTCAACTCATCTGCAACTGGGTAGTTATACCATATGATGTTATGAAGAGCGGGGACGGAAATTGTTGTGAAAATGGATTGGACTAGCCCACCCTCCAAATCATAAACTTTGTGGTAAGCAAAGTTGTCATCAGTTAGTGGAACATTAAATATCTACGTAAACTCTATAGTGATCTCTGCCAGTCATTCCAAATAAAACAGCAGCATTTGAAGTATCTCTATTAGAAGTGGTCTCATCCTTTCAACTGAGAGAAGGCTGGCGGCCTGGGGCCAAATCCTTTCCCATGCTATAATGCAGGCTTGGACACATGTCCCGCATACTTGGTGTACTCTAGGAATGTATGAGAAAAGAGCAGGACAGTGAGTCATTAGAGGAAAATGGAAAGACTGCAGTCTAGGTAGAACAATAGGGCATCTATCGGTAGGTCAACAAGTATTTGCTAATTTAGTTGTTTTCACTGGCCAATTTTTTTGCAAGTACACTGCCAGGTCCTTCTTCCCAGTCTGTCTTAGTCTGGAAGCTCCACGGAAACCTGTCTACCAAGAATGTCCCTGCTGGTATTTGAAATACCGGTGGTAAAGTTCCCGGTATCACAGCAACATGCAAGCTACTACAGTACGACAAACTGACAGGTACGTGGTGAGCAGTAGTGGAACATTGTCTGATATAGTGCTGGAAGATGAGCCCCTTAGGTTGGAAGGCACTCAAAATACCACTGGGGAAGAGAGTTGACCTTAATGATGCGGATGGACTCAAGCTTTTGGGACCTTCATTTGCTAATGTGGCACAACTCATAATGAAAAGAAACAACTGCAAACATCCATTAATAATTGAAACGTGGAATGTATGAAGTATGAAGCTAGGAAAATTGGAAATTGTCAAAAATGAAATGGAATGCATACACATCAATATCCTAGGCATTAGTGAGCTGAAATGGACTGGCACTGGCCATTTTGAATTGGACAATCATGGTCTACTATCCGGGAATGACAAATTGAAGAGAAGTGGTGTTGCATTCATTGTCAAAAAGAACATTTTAAGAGCTATCCTGAAGTACAACGCTGCCAGTCACAGGATAATATCCACATGCCTACAAGGAAGACCAGTTAATATGTCTATTATTCAAATTTACCCACCAACCACTAAGGCCAAAGATGAAGAAACTGAAGAGTTTTACCAACTTCTGGAGTCTGAAATTGATCGAGCATACAATCAGGATGCATTGATAATTACTGGTGATTGGAATGTGAAAGTTAGACACAAAGAAGAAGGACTGGTAGTTGGAAAATATGACCTTGGTGACAGAAACAATGCTGTAGCTCCCATGAAGGAATTTTGCAAGACCAATGACTTTTTCCTTGCAAATACCTTTTTTCACCAACATAAAAAGTGACTATACATGTGGACCTTGCCAGATAGAATACACAGGAATCAAATCGACTATATCTTTGGAGAGAGATGACAGAAAAGCTCAATATCATCAATCAGAACAAGGTCAGGGGCCAAGTGGAACAGACCAGCAATTGCTCATATGCAAATTCAAGCTGAAACTGAAGAAAATTAGAACAAGTCAACAAGAGCCAAAGTACGACCTTGAGTATAGCCCACCTGAATTTAGAGACCATCTTAAGAATAGATTTGACGTGTTGAACACTAATGACCAAAGATCAGATGAGTTGTAGAATGACATCAAAGACATCATACATGAAAAAAGCAAGGGGTCATTAAAAAGAAAGGAAAGAAAGAAAAGACCAAAATGGATGTCAAAAGAGACTCCGAAACTTGCTCTTGAGTGTCGATTAGCTAAAGCAAAAGGAAAAAATGAAGTAAAACAGCTGAACAGAAGATTTCACGGGGTGACTGGAAAAGATAAAGTGAAGTTACTATAATGACATGTGCAAAGACCTGGAGGTAGAAAACCAAAAGGGACGAATATGCATTTCTCAAGCTAAGAGAACTGAAGAAAAAATTCAAACCTCAAGTTTCAATAGTGAAGGATTCTACAGGGAAAATATTAAACGACGCTGGAGGCAACGAAAGAAGATGGAAGGAATACACAGAGTCATTGTAGCAAAAAAGAATTGGTCGCCATTCAGTCATTTCAGGAGGTAGCCTATGATCAAGAACCAATGGTAGAGAAGGAAGAAGTTCAAGCTGCACTGAAGAAAATGGCAAAAAACAAGGCGCCTGGAATTGACTGAATACCAACTGAGAGGCCTCAATGAACGGATGCAGTGCTGGAGGTGCTCACCTGTCTATGCCAAAAATTTGGAAGACAGCGACCTGACCAACTGACTGGAAAAGATCCATATTTATGCCTATTCCAAAGAAAGGTGATCCAACAGAATTATTGAACAGTATCATAATTATCACATACAAGTAAAATTTTGCTGAAGATCATTCAAAAGCAATCGCAGCAGTACATGGACAGGGAGCTGCCAGAAATTCAAGCCGGGTTTAGAAGAGGACATAGAACCAGGGATATCACTGCAGATGTCAGATAGATCCTAGCTGGAAGCAGAGAATACCAGAAAGACGTTTACCTGTGTTTTATTAACTATGCAAAGGCATTCAACTGTGTGGATCATAACAAATTGTGGATAACATTGCAATGAATGGGAATTCCAGGACACTTAATTGTGCTTATGAAGAACCTGTACATAGTTCAAGAGGCAGTCATTGGAACAGAACAACTTTGGCTTTGGCTCTGCGTGGTTTAAAGTCAGGAAAGGTGTGTGAAGGGTTATATTCTTTCACCATACCTATTCAATTTGTATGCTGAGCAAATAATTCAAGAAGCTGGACTATGTGAAGAAAAATGGGGCATCAGAATTGGAGGAAGACTCATTAACAACCTGCATTATGCAGATGACACAACCTTGCTTGCTGAAAGTGAAGAGAACTTGAAGCACTTACTGATAAAGATCAAGGACTTCAGCTTTCAGTATGGATTACACCCCAACATAAAGAAAATAAAAATCCTCACAACTGGACCAGTAAGGAAGATCATGATAAATGGAGAAAATATTGGCATTGTCAAGGATTTCATTTTACTTGGATCCACAATAGACACCCATGGGAACAGTAGGCAAGAAATCAAAGAATGTATTGCATTAGGCAAATCTGCTGCAAAAAAGGTCTACAAAGTGTTAAAAAAAACAAAGAGATTACCTTGAAGATTAGAGAGCGCCTGATCCAAGCCATGGTGTTTTCAATTACCTCATATGCATGCAAAGGCTGGGCAATGAATAAAGAAGACTGAAAAAGAATTGATGCCTTTGAATTATGGTGTTGGCAAAATATTGAATATACTATGGACTGCCGAAAGAACAAACAAATCCATCTTGGAAGACATACAGCCGGAACATTCCTTAGAAACAAGGATGGTGAGACTTCATCTCACACATCTCACATACTTTGGATGTGTTATCAGGAGGGGTCAGTTCCTGGAGAAAGACATCATGCTTGCTCAAGTATAGGGTCCGTGAAAAAGAGGAAGACCCTCAAGGAGATGGATTGACACAGTGTAATGGGCTGTAACGGGCTCAAATATAACAATGATAATGAGGATGGAGCAGGACAGTGCAGTGTTTTGTTCTGTTGTATGTAGGGTTGCTATGAGTTAGAAGCAACTTGAAGGCACCTAACAACAAAAACAACAAGCTGTTCCTGGATTTCTGACCCTCAGGAACTGTGTGAGATAACAAATGTTTGTTGTTCTCAGCTGCAAAATTTGGGAGTAATTTGTTATGCAGCACTTGATAACTAACACATTTCCTCAGCCCATAGGACAAGCTCCTGAATATGGAACAGAAGGCCTTTCTGCCCACCTCTGTAGCATCACTTCACACCACTCCCAGATCCACATCTTATTCATAAGTAGTACTCACCTATGTGTCCCCGATTCATATCTCTGTACCTCTGTGCCTTTGCCCAAGTTTTTCCTGTGTCTGGGATGCCCTTTCCCCGCTGATGCATCTCAGGTAGCCCCTTCTCCAGAAACCCTTCCCTAAACTGGCCCCCACTAAATCAGGATAGGTTAGGTCCTCCTTCTTGCTACTCAGAAGCTACTTCTTGAATTAGAAGGCAAGAAGTGAGTTACATGGAAGAAGAAAAATGTGCATATGAAGGAGTCATCAAGAGCATATGACTTGCCTCTATGTGGTTGATCAATGAATTGTCAAATTTGAACCCAGGAATCCTTTTGTCACTGCACACCACACCCACGTCTTCTGTGTGCTTGCAGTCAGCGACACCCCAACCATTGGAAGAACAGGCTGCCAGGGTTGCCTCCTTGCCAGTGCAGTAGACATTGTCCAACCAGATGGGTCCTGAAGGAAGCAGAGCAAAAGAAAACACGCACCATGTCAAAGTAAGTTTGAGTCTCTGGGAGCACCAACGTTTTACACGGACAGGTCTGCTCACCCCGTTTCTTTACTTGACTTGCCTTTACCTTTTGTCCCCAATTTTGGTAACTGTACATGGCCATCAACCTATTTTTATTATGTTGATATTGCAAAGAGTTCTGGGTCATCTGGATTTCCTTAATTGAACACGATAAAGATAGAAATCAGATTTAAACTCCAGATGCCACATGGTATAGTGGAAAGAACACAGACTTTGGATACTAAGCTGGTGTTGAATTCTGGCCTAGCCACTTAGCTGTATGACCTTAGTCTACTAAGTCTTTTCTTTCTCATCAGTAAAGTGGGGATAATAATAAAACTTGAATGGCAGGGTTGTGGATTAGAGAGGGTATATATCATGTGCCTAGTTTATTTTTTGGCCCAAAGTAGGCATCAAAAATGGTAACTATGATGATGATAGAAACACTAGTGGCATAGTGGTTAAGAGCTACTATGGCTGCTAATCAAAATGCTGGCAGTTCGAATTCACCAGGTGCTCCTTGGAAACTGTACAAGGCAGTTCTACTCTGTCCCATAAGGTTGCTATGAGTTGGGGAATCGACGGCAACGAGGTTGGTTTTGTTTTTTATGATGATGATAATTTTAGCTATATTGACTATGGTACAAGCCTGAGCCCCCTTCCATTTGCAACAGATGCTGAACTCTGACCCTTTATGGAAAAGCTAAGTCTTATGTTTTCTCAGCTATCCTGCAATAGAAAGACTGAAGTTCTTAAGGCATTTTCATATATACATTACCTCCCTTGACCTTCCCAATACCTCAGGGAAGAGGCTAGGCAGGTGTTATTCCCATTTCACAGATGCAGAGCTCTGGCTCAGGAAGGACAACTCATGGGTACAAGGGCAGATACATGAGGCCAGAACCCTGGTCCCTAACGCCTGGGTCAGTGCTCCTCTCACTTCCTCCACTGACTCAGCTTAGAACAAACTACAGAGCCACCTCCTCACATTCAGGAAGGCAGGTGACAGCAGGGCTGGGGGGCAGCCGGGCGATCTGCTCATCTCCTGTTCCTTTACTTATCTTGCAGTAAGTAGAGAATTCAGTGTGCAAAGTGCCAGAGGGCTTTCAAATAGTGATTTTTACAAATGGCTCTAAAAATAAAACAAAACAAAAACCTTACATTTTTCACAGGGTTCCTTTTAGGAACAGTACAGTGGAGTCAGATAAACCTGGGCTCAAGTTCCATCTGACATGGACTTGGGCATTATGCAATTTAGTCAACAACTGATCAAGCCTGCTTCCCCCTGCTAGAGTAAAAATGATACTCATTAAACAAGTTGCCATAGAGAATTCAATGAGATAATGTATGTGCCCAGCACATGTTCAAACTCCCTTTCCCATTTTTTCTTCCAGTAAACCAGAAAACAAATTCTATTGCTTCCAGGATGTAACAAAAAAGCAGGTTAAAACCAGGGCTTCGAACCAGTTCTTCCAGGTTTAGTCATGGCCGAGGAAGTGAAACGGGAACAGACACGAATTTTTAAAATTTGGGTGAACTGGAATGATAACTGGACAGGAAAAACTACGGATCAAAGCCCTGCTAGAAACTTAACCTCCGTTTTAGAAAACAACGTCAGCATACATGTTGCATAGCAACCAAATCTCTCACCCCTCAGGGTCTGTGCAGTTTGAAACAGCAGGCACCTCTCAAAAATGGTGGCCAACCATGCTGCTTTGAATATGTGTCACTGTCCACAGTCCTGCCAATAATCCAATCTCACACATCAGGCTCCTAAAAGGGCCCACTATGCCTCTTCTGAATCTCCCATTCCAGGGCTTTGACCCGTAATTTTTCCCATTCCGTTTATCGTTCTAGATCATGCGAATTTTAAAAATTCAGGTCTGTTCTGGTTCCTCTTGGTTGGTCATGATCGAACCAGTTCAAACCAGTTTGAAGCCCTAGTTAAAACACTCCCATTATAGAGATTAGAAAACCAGGAAGAGAATCTGAGGCTCTTCAAGCTCAGGGAGGGCACAGAGCCAATCACCTGACTTCTAAGGCTCTGCTGAATGTGTCTATTGTGATGGATGGCTGGTCCAGGCTTAAAGTGAGGAAGCCTCAGACATATTGTAGGGAACAAAGAGCTTATTGAAAACATCTGGGCTGAGGTTTTTCCAACTGGTTTCTCAATTTGGCCTGGTTTCCAAGCTGTCAAGCTCCAGTGAAACATACATTCTCCAATCGACTGCCGTCTCAACAACAAACCAATGTTTGTCTTGCTAAGTGCTAGCAACGGAAAAGACCCTCCACGTTTGAAGTAGGGCTTCTTCCTGTAGTAACACTGCTGAAAGGACAGAGGTAGCAAAAAGAACTGGTGTCCAAATTCCATTTGCAGTGAAAGAAAGCACACTAGCTAAGGAGATAGAAAGCAGGCTGGTAGAGATACTGCACAGCCTGCTTTACTGACTGATAAGGAACATTTGAAATTAGCACCCTGGAGCACTAGTGGGAGCTAAGCTACCCAAAAGAGCTGCTCACTTATGTAGCTTCAATGGACCCACAACAATCGTACCCCTACATATGTTCAGCAGTCCCTGGGTGGAACAACCAAAAGGTTAGAGGTTCAAGTCCACCCAGAGGCATCCCAGAAGAAAGGCCTGGTGATCAGCTTCCAAAAATTTGGACATTGAAAACCCTATGGAGCACAGTTCTACTCTGGCACACATGGGGTCACCATGAGTCAGAACGGACCCGACAGCAACTGGTTACATATGCTTGGCCAATTACTTTTTCTTGGACACTGGAAACATAAATTTCTACTTAGGCCAAGACAGCATCATCGTGCATGGTACATTAATTTGGCCTGATTTAATGAGAATAATTTTTCTGTACGCTTAGTGGCTGGTATGAATTGAATTGTGTTAGTTTGGCTAGCCATAATTCCCAGTATTGTGTGGTTATCCTCCATTTTGTGATCTGATGCAATTATCCTATGTGTTATAAATCCTAGCCTCTTTGATGTTAATGAGGCAGGATTACAGGCAATAATGTTAATGAGGCAGAACACAATCTACAGGATTAGGCTGTATCTTGACTCAATCTCTTTTGCAATATAAAAGAGAGAAGTGAGCAAGAGAGGAGAGGGACCTCGTTATCACCAAGAAAGAAGAGCCAGGAGTGCAGCCAGTCATTTGGACCCAGGGACGTTTTACTGAGAAGCTCCTAGACCAGGGCAAGATTGATGACAAGGGCCTTCCCCCAGAGCTGACAGAGAGGAAAGTCTCCTCCTAGAGCTGGTGCCTTGAATTCAGACTTTTAGCCCCTTAACTGTGAGAGAATACATTTCCGTTTGTTAAAGCTGTTACAGCAGCCCTAGATAACTAAGACAGTGGTCATTAACTAGACTGTCTTGGACTCGAAAGCAACTGGTTTCTGGTTCCGCCTGCTGGAATGGAGGGTGGTTTTAGGCACAGTTCAATAGGCGCCAACATGTAGCTGTGAAGAAAGTAGTAGCTTTAATAGATGAGGCTCAAACTTTGGACACAAAAAAATAGCCAATCAGAAGCAAAACTTCACTTTACTCTTTCCATCCACTTACTCTACAAAACGCCTTTCCTGATGAAAGGAGAAGAGCTATATAAACAAATTAACAAAGCATTTAGAAAACAAAGAACATAAATAAAATTCCACTTGAATGACAGTGTCTTCCCCGGGCTCTGTCAGGACAATGAAAATAATTCAACTTAGAAACTGGGGGCCACTGTAGTTATCTGGGGCCTTTGTCACTCTGATCTGAAAAACGGGGGCGGGGGTAGCTAGGAATGGGCTCAACCTGGCAGGCAAAGAGGAACAGGTCAATTCTACTCACCAATTGGATCATGTTGTTGTGAGAGCCACACAGGCTGTATGAAATGCGACAGCTGGCCCTTCTAGAACTCTCTAAAAGGACCCAGGGTTTACCTGAGCTCAGAGGTGCTTGAGGAGAAGAGGCCTGTTGGCAAGCAGGTGGGAAAACCCCGGGAAGGCCCTGGGGCGCTCTCTCTGGCTTCATTACCACAACCTGACCACTGCTGCGCAGAGACAAAAGGTAAACCTCAGGGGAGGCTGTGAACATTAACTCCTGAAAGGGCAACCTTTATGGGATCAACTGAAGCATTCACAGTTCATCCACAGAGCCTGGCTTGCAGATTAAACCTCCTTGTAACACACCATGGCACCAGTCACATTCTGTGGTCACTATATCAAGTACTGTTTTGCTGTTTTTTATATTCTCCCAAATCAAAATTTTAATAAATTACTCAGCTAATACTGACTGCATGCCTACCATGTATCCAGCCCTGAAAACCTAGACTGATGCTGATGCAATTCAAATATATTTATTTTTGAAGCCATTACTTAGATAAACCAGTTTAAAAAAAAAACACTTGCTGCCAAGTCAACTCTGACTAATGGCGACCTTGTCTGTGTCAGAGTAGAAGTGTTCCCTATAGGGTTTTCAATGGCTGATTGTTCAGAAGTAGGTCACCAGGCCTTTCTTCCAAGGTGCCTCTGGGTGGGCTCAAACTTCCAATGTTCTGGTTAGCAACCAAGTGCGTTAACCATTTGCAGCACTCAGGGACTCCAACCAAGTACAATTTTATATAGGTAGCATAACCCTTAAAGTTGTGGAGATAAGACAGTTTTTCATTTTTTTAGCACTTACTCTCTGATACTTCTCCCGTCATAAATCTTGATGATTTCAATATCCATAGATGACCCTTCAGGAACCCTGGTGGCATAGTGGTTAAGTGCTATGGCTGCTAACCAAAAGGTCCTTGGAAACCCTGTGGGGCAGCTCTACTCTGTCCTATACAGTTGCTACGAGTCAGAATTGACTTGACGGTTTTTTTTAGATGACCTTTCCAATACTCTTAGCCACTTAGTTCCTTTACCACCTCTCTCAAATCACTTTTCTCCAGCCTACCTCAGCCACTCTCTCATGCTCATGACTTAGACTTGTTATTACCAATAACTGCATCCCTTTCTCAATCTCCATTTTAACCAGGCTAATTTTACACTCCATACCACGCCACCATCTTCCTGGCATGTGCCTTCTAGAATCCCAATCCCAACAGAAACTCACAATCCATTGATCCTGGCAGCTTTTCACAGTCCTTCAACTCCTTCATGTTATTCCTTTTCTCCTTACCCAGTGTAATGATTGGTTTTGTGGTTGCTGCTATGGAGTACTTACATGTGATAACATCAGCTGGCTATGGGTAGAGCAGATTACCTTCCACAGTGTAATCTAATATAATCAATCAGTTGAGGGCCTTGGGAGCAAAAAGGGAATTTCCCTGGGTGTATGCTGCCTCCAGGCTATAGATACTTTGGCAGAACTCGAGTTCTTCCCGTCCCCTGACTTACGGATCTTGTGAGGCAAGCCTGCAGGAGTTTCTAACCTGTTGCTTGGCTAATGGATTTTTGACTTGCCAGCCCTCCACAATTCTGTGAGGCAATTCCTTGAAGTAAATATCTACCTGTCAATCTATCAATCAATTTATCTATTTCATTGGTTCTATTTCTCCAGAGGACCCTGACTGAGACACTGAGATTCCACACACCATGATTTTAATTGATCCCTCACATATGTCCTCTGCTCCCTTGAGCTTTTTTCCCTTCATCATCCTTGGATGGCAAATTCCAACCCAGGCAAACCCACCTCTCTAGCTACCCTCCCCCATGCCCACTTCAGGGTAGGTGAACATGGATGGGGAAAAAACACAACCGTAATGTCTGATGACAAGTAAATGTTAAGTTTGGGTAGAAATAAAATAAACTTGTTTCTGAAAAAAGTCCACAGTCATTGGAAAGTACTAAAATAATTAGGCTTAGAGAGCCTGAAATAGAAAACATAAATCTGAAGTTACCTCCGGATCGCCTAGCAAGCAGGACAAACATAGATGTGGAATTATGTAGAAGTGTCTGAAGTTTTTGTACATAAGACAGGAAATGGGGTTTTAAAGCCCAGCATCTGCTAACTTGTCTTTGCTGCTTTTTTTCTCATCACTGCTAAGTAACCCAGTGTCAGCTTCAGAGAATATTTTACTCTAAGTGTGCTTTCTTGATCTTCTTACTCCAACAGGAAATTTTCAACTGCACTGAGATGAGACATGTAATGTATGAGATGGCATTTCCTTTCTCCTATAATTTTATAGAATAACAAAAAAACAGGGTGGAAAAGACCATAACAATGATCTATATTTCCATGTCTTCTAAACCTGTGCATCACAAACACTTGCAGGGTTTCAAAAAGCCAGAGTCCCAGGTGGCAGCCTAGACTTAATATGCCTGAGTAGCATGCGTTGGGGTCTGACGTATTTGCATTCTAAGCCACCAGGTGATTCTAATGCAGTCAGCACAACATTAATCCATTTGTCCAGGAGGGGAGTTCGGAACGGCTGCTTTAACCCAGCAGCCAGACCCCTGCTGATGCCTTGCCCAATGTCTCTGCCAAGGGGAGGAGCTGCCTTTACTTTACCAAGGGATGGGAAACTCCTAGCCACCTGTAATTTTTAAAAAATCTTGCCCTTTGCCCTCATCTGCTTTCCCACTGAGGACCACAGACCGTTAGAATCTCAAGAGTTCTTAGATAGTCCAACTTCCAGATGGGGAAACTGAGGCCAAAGAGAATAAGTGCCTTCCTCAAAGTCATACAGTTAGTTAGGTCAGCACCAAGACTGAGCTCGAGGCCTGGGGCTCCAAGAAATTTCCATCTTTCAAAGCTCTTGGGAATTTTTTAAAAAAAAAAATTGATTTGAACCTAATAAACAAGAGAAAAACCCAAAGCAACTCCGTTCCCCTCAAGCTAAGGTTAGAACTGTGAGTTCAACTTGGGTAGGAAGGAGGATAGAGTCAGGGACACTAACATATTGGGAGCCTTTGTGAGAAACACCAAAAGGCACTCCCATGAGTGCCTTGGTCCCATGAGGCCACTGGTCCCATGAGAAACCAATTTAGAGAAGGCACTACTTCCCCTGGGCAGATGCAGGATAGGTCACATGACGTGGAGAGAGGAGCACAGGCTGATTTCAGCTCTTACCCAGGGAAACCACACTGTCCTGGTTTGCCTGGGATTGAAGGATTTCCCAGGATGCGGAACCTTTAGTGCTAAGCTCAGGAGGTCCTGGGCGGTGGCCACTCTGCTGTTACTCACCCCCTCTCCCTCCTACCAATATCACCCTTCCCCCCATCACAGCACTACCCGCCCCCCCACCCATTTCTGCAGGGCACAACCTGTACAGCCACAGAAGGCGGCCCTGGATGGAAGAATCATCAGGAATTCATAAGCTAGTAATTGCAGCTTCCTTTCTTTACCAGGTTAACCTCATGTAAGACCGTTCCCATTTCCAAAGCCCAGAGCATTTTACCTTCCCCCTTGCCATAGGAGGAGCTGGCGGTCCAGGACTTGGCCTCCACATATCCCAGCTCCCGGCAGACCACGTGGGCGGCGTGAATGGAGAAGTCATCGTCGCACACAGTGCCCCACTCCCCGTTGTAGTACACCTCCACCCGCCCCTCGCTGTGCTTCCTTTTCTGCCCAGCCAGGCGCAGCTGGATCTTGACAACATCGGGGGGCACCTGCGGCTGGTGGTACTCAGGAGCCGGCTGCTGGAGGTACTCAGGGTAGTTCAGCCAGCTCTCATACTGGGCCAGGCTCAGGAATGGTAGAAGGGAGAGAACAGCCAAACAGCAGCTGAGGCAGGAGCCTAGAGGCAGTGCCATCTTTGTCTTCTGACTAGAGGATCTGATGGAAGAGGTACTCCGAGGCAGTTAGGAGGAGCAGACAGGGCACAGGGGAATCAGCAGAGGTTTCCTGGAAGAGAGAAGAGATGCATTAGAATAGGGGGTGTAAAAAAAAAACAAAAATCTACAGAACGTTCAGTGATTTCATACTCCTTTGTTTAACATCCAAGGCTCTTCATAGTCTAGACTCCAACCTACCCTCCTCTCCCACCGTAGGTTTTTGGCCAGACAGGTCTATGAATTCCCACCATTTTGCCCACCCACCTTCCTGTATCTCTGAAATGCTTTTGTTTGAGTAGGTTTCCTGCAGGAAACGGCACACTCAAACTTAATTTGAAGAGAGTTTAAAAAAAAAACTGTTTACAGAGATGTGGGCAGAGTTCAGAGAAACTGACAAAGGAGAGTGTAATATCCCAAGGCTGGCAAAAGAGGGGAGCTGTTACCACACCTAGGCTTGAAGGGCCAGAGACAGTGGCTAAACGAAGAAGGGCTACCTGTTAGGAGCTGTGTTCTTCAGAAAAGCGTCTCAGGGCCAACCCACAGCAACCCAGCAGGAAAGAATCGGGGGGAATAAATTTCTAACTTCATTCTCCTGTCTTCTAATCTCTTTCTGGTGCCTCTTATTGGGTAAATCTAACTGGATGCCAAGGACAAAGAAGCCCATTGGTGTAATCTATCTAGGTCAACCACCAGGGGATGATGGAGAGGGTGGGCAGCAGATCTGAAGGGGCAAACAGAAGATATTCAGCATACTCTTCTTCTTCATCCTGCCTATTTACTTATATCTTCTCATTCTCCAAGTCCTAGCTCAAATCCCACCTCCTTCGTGCAACATTTCTACTGAACTAGGCTCCAAGGTTCTCTACTTCCAATGTAGGCTTATTAACTAGGCATTCTTCTGGCCTTTCCCAGATGCTTCCATATCCTCAACTAGGTTAAAAACTTCTTAAGGGTGGACTTGCATCTTACTCTTCTCTGGCCCCTGCAGAGTAAATGTTATAGGCTTCAAGGAAATGTTTATTGAATGTGAAGGTGAACTGGTTCCAGAGACTGAGCCACTAGTGAAATGTGGGGTCCAGGAGATCCACATTGAAGCTACTGTGAACTCTTCGGGTACTCCTATGTAAAGTATCCTTCCCCCTTCCAGTTGACCTGGATGGAATGGCCTCTTCAAGGTGCTGAGAGTAACAATACGAGGCTTTGAGAATCTCTTTCTGCTTGCTCATGGACTGCTTTCTCTCTGCATACCTTCTTAGGGCCCTTCAAACATGGCAGCATGTTGCCCATCCATACTCCTGATCTTATTATGCCTTACACTCTGGACTACAAGACAGGTGTGACCCTCACACAAGGAGGCCAATGGCAAAAGCTCTTAAACAGGGCTTGTCTTTAACTGACCTGTGGTTTCTGTAAGCAACAGCTTCAGAGAGCAGTCCTGAGGCAAATCGCTCACCTTTGGAGAAGCCTAGGATGCTCTGGTGAGGATTCCATTCCTGTTCATAGTGTCTCCCTGAAGGGTGCAGGGGGCTGAGACCAGCCTGCTCTTTGCACAACTAGGACAGGGCCAAGTGGCATGTCATCAGGCCAAGGTGGACTGGCACAGCAGAGTGGTGAAGAACACACTCTGGAAGCAGACCATCTGAGCTTGAGTCCTCATTTTGTCACTTACTAGCTCTGAGACCGTAAGCAAAATACTCCTCTACATTTTAGTTTCCTTGTCTATAAAAGGGAGTAATAATCATATTTAGCTTACTGAATTGCTATGAAGATTAAATGAATGGCACATAATAAGCACTATAGGAGTATTTGCTAAATAAAAATTTAAAACCCTCAAGATTAAATGAATGGCACATAATAAGCACTATAAGAGTATCTGCTAAATAAAAATTTAAAACCCTCAAGGTTGTGGTCACCATACCCAGGTGGAAACTACTTCTAAGAATTCCAGAATGAGGACATGTAGCAAAAGATAAATACTTGGCTCGTGTGCCTTGGGCCTTCAATAATTCAGAGAGACAAGAAGACTATCTTAAGGGACTGCAGGTTAATCTCATGGAAGAGGAAGTAGACTTGGGATATGGAGCCCTAAAGGGCAAAACCAGGATGAGTAGGCGAAAGGTAAAGGAAGGCATAATACATTTTTTTTTTTTAACCAGGTACAGAGAGTTTGACTAATTGTATTCCTCAGTTCATGGCACATTACCATCAAGGGAGGACTGCATAACTTGCTTGTAGTCAGAGCTGTCCAGAGCTGCCCCACGAAGGGATGATCTGCCTCGGAGAGAGGGGGTTCCACGTCTCTTGGGATATTCAAGCAAAGCCCAAACACCACATGGCAGGTGCTATGGCAGGGACACCAGTGTTGGACAAGAAGTCAGAACTGAGGACTTTGAAGGCCCACGGGTTTCACTGGAGACCCAGCAATCCTCATTCTGTGACTCACAAGCAAGGACAGAAAGTTTGGGGGCTCTTGCGATAGCCCCCTTCAGACCACAAGCCTGACAAACTAATATCCAGCTCTGAAGAGAAACATCCATTGTCTCTTCTGCCCTGGCCACAAACTTCTTTCTCATCAAAGCGTATCTGCACCCGCAAACGCATCTATGCCACACAATAACCTTGAAAAGGTAGGTATTGTGATTCTTATTTTAATAATCAAGAACCAGAAAGGATTAGGACTTTACAAACATTACACAGTTAGCTCAGGCAAAGCCAGAACTAGTCACGCCTAAGCTATAAAAAAATCAATGACTCATCATCATGTATAAATAAGATCCAAATTCACAGGATATAAAAGCCTTTACAATTTGGCACACAACTACATTCCTAGCTTGAATTCCAACTACATTTCTCTCCCTTCCCTCACTCCAGCCCTTTACATGTCACACATCCAATCACATTAGCCTACACTTGGCTTGAGTTTTTCCTCTTAGATCAATGTGCCTCTATCCCTACCCTCTCATTCCCTACAAACAGCCACAGATCACAGTCCTATGCATTCTTCAAGGTTGTCTTCGCAGATCCTCCTAATCAGAACAATTGTCTCCCCTGGTTCCGTTTAAAATAGCATTTTGCTTGCAAGCTTTACACTGTTATCATGTCTGGCCTCCCAGGGGCAAGGACCATCTCTTTATTATTTCCATACAGTAATAAGTCTGCTTCTGGCTATGGCAAACTAGCTTGTACTGGACAAACCTCCCTGCCAAGAACAGCTAGAAAAAGTGGATAAAATACTAAAAACATGTATTCGAAGACACTGGAGAGCTACCGAGGCAGCAAGGACTCAAGAAGGCAAGAATCCAGAGAGATAAGTATGGCGAGGTGAGTCTGACATTTGTTACTGCCTTTCCCATTAGGGCACCTGCTAATGCCAAGGCAGTGGTCAAGAGGCTGAGAAGCTAAACCAAGCTCTAGGCAGCCTCCTGGGACCAAGGAGACAAAAATTTGAGTTCAAAGTCTGCCAAGGAGGAAGGGTCTTGTTCAACAGCCCCAGGCTTTCAGGTTGAATCTTTGAAGGGCTTCGCTCTAGAAGTTAGGGCAAAGAGTTATGTGCCACATGTTAGAAAGGGCTAATAGCCACATAATTAGAATACCAACAGTGAGAAAGAAAAGTATGAGTAGAAGAAGTATTTAAAGAGATAATGGATGAAATTTTTTGAAAATTAATGAAAGATGTTAAGTCCAGGCAATATTGTTTACAAAGGAAACTATACCTACGAACATGAAAAATCCAGCTACGGAAAATCCAAGACAAAGAGAAAAAATTTAAAAGCAGTGAGAATATAAAAGGCATATTACCTTCAAAAGAACAATAAGACTACCGCTGACCTCTCAATAGAAAAAAGGAAACAAGAAAATGGAATGACATATTCAAAGTACTAAAAAAAACTTCAAATTCTGTATTCACTGAAGAGAATAAAGGTGAAATAAAAACATTTTAAGACAAACCAAAGTGGAGAAAATTTGCCACCAGAAGATCCACAAGAAGGAAATACTAAAGGGAGTTCTTTAGGCCAAAGAGAAAATAATTTCAGACTGAAGTCTGGAGGTGTAAGAAGAAATGAGTTATGAAGGAGAAAGATAGGTAAATCTAAATGAATAGCAACTTTGTAAAACAATATCTGGTGGTGTTTAAAATACATGCATTATTAAAATATGTGGTAACAATACCACAAAAGAAATTAAACGAAGCTGAAGTGTTTTTAAGTTTCTTGCATTGACTAGGAAATGGCAATAGTACTATTTTCTAGTAGAATTTAATAAGTCTAAATAGATTTTTTTTTTTTAAATAGATGTGCGTCATAATTTTTATGGTAACCACTACTGACCAGTTGCCATTAAGTCGATTCTGACTCCTGGCGACTGTGTGTGTGTCAGGGTAGAACTCTGATCCATAGGGTTTTCAATGGCTGATTTTTCGGAAGTAGATTGCCAGGACTTTCTTCCAGGTAACCATTATAAGAATGATTAAAAAACAGTAAGAGGAGACTAAAAGGTAAATAAGGGGTGGAAATGATGGAATTATAAAAAAATTTGATTAATCCAAAATTAAAGCAATAAAGCAGATAAAAAGAAATACAGAATAAGTGTCACAATAGAAAAAATAGTAAGATGGTAGATTTAAACTCAAATACATCAATAATTATATTAGTTACATAAATATTCTAATTAAAATACAAATATTGTTAGACTGGATTAAAAAAAATCCAACTTCACATAGGTTAGGCTATAGCTATTCTTACATACATATTAGTATGTACAGCATGCATATTCATATATTTAAGAGCACAAAGAGGGCATAGTCACAGAAGCTGCCTAGACACATTCAAACACCCTGAGGGACTGAGTTACTGGGGCTGAGGGCTGGAGACCATAATGCTGGGGGACATCTTGGTCAATTGGTATAACATAGTTCATAAAAAGAGTGCTCTACATCCTACTTCGGTGAGTAGCATCTGGGGTCTTAAAAGCTTGCAAGTCGTCATCTGAAATACATCTATTGGCCCCATCCCATCTGGAGCAAAGGAGAATAAAGAAAACCAAAGACACAAGTAAAATACTAGCCCAAAAGACTACATGAACCACAACTTCCACCAGCCTGAGCCCAGAAGAACTAGATGGTGCCCAGCTACCACCACCGACTGCTCTGACAGGGAACACATAGAGGCTCCCAGACAGAGCAGGAGAAAAATGCAGAACAAAATTCAAATTCACAAAAAAGACCAGACTTACTGGTCTGACAGACAGTGAAGAAACCCCCGAGACTATGGCTCCCAGACACCCTTCTAACTCTAACACTCCCAAAACTCACCTTTCAGCCAAAGATTAGACAGGCTTATAAAGCAAACAGTGACATACATGAGGAAAGTGCTTCTTAGAGCAATCAAGTATATGAGGCCAAATGGGCAACACCTGGCCCAAAGCAAAGACAAGGCAGGAAGGGACAGGAAAACTGAATGAATGGAAATGGGGAACCTGGGGAGGAAAGGGTGGAGAGTGCTGACACATTGCAGGGATTGTAACCAATGTCACAAAATAATTTGTGTATAAATTTGTGAATGAGAAAATAATTTGTTCTGTAAACTTTCACCTAAACCACATTGAAAAAAAAAAATCAATAACAGCTTCAAAACAAAACAACAGCAACAAAAAACAATCCAACTTTGTATTTCTTACAAAAGACAGACATTAAATCTATAGATGGAAAAAGGTTTAAAGTAAAAGGATGGAAAAAGATCTACCATACACATATAAACCAAAGAAAGCTATGGTTTGCCTACAGAAAAATCAGTAAATGCTCATGGATTGAACTAACTGGGCCTAGGTGACCTGACTTTAATTCAGGGGGTTTTCACTCTTGTACACTATCTCTAAGGAGCCCTGGTGGCAAAAGAGTTAAGCACTCAGCTGCTAACCAAAAATAGCTACAGCCTAACCTATGTAAAATTGGATTTTTTAAATCTAGTTTAACAATATTTGTATTTTAATTAGAAAGACTGGCAACCTGCTCCTGTAAAGATTTTTAAAAATCCATTACCGTTGAGTCAATTCCGACTCAAAGTGACCCATACAGGACAGAGTAGAACTGCCGTTTAGGGTTTCCAAGGCTATAATCTTTCTCCCAGTGGAGCAGCTGGTGGATTCAAATAGTGTTGGAACCACCAACCTTTCGGTTAGCAGCTGAGCACTTAACCACTGCACCACCAGGGCTCCTTTTCCCGTAAAGATAACAGCCTAGAAAACCCTACAAGCCAGTTCTACCATGAGTTGAAATCAACTCAAATGCACCTAACGGCAACACTGTCTCTATATCCTCACTTTACAGACGTTAAAGAGGTCAATGATTTTCCAAAGGTCACACAGAATTACAGAGTTAGGACAAGTATGAAGCTATTTTACAAACAGTTAACATTATAAAGTGCCTCCTATGTTTAGGCACTGCTCTCAACACACTGCATGTATTAGTTCACTTAATGAGGTAGGCACCATTATTATCCCCAGAAGGAAGCTGAGGCACAGAGAGGTTGGGAAATTTGCCTAAGATGATGGTAAGTGACAAGCCGCGGTCTTAAGGCAGGTGACAGGCTGACTTGGGCTGTGTCCTTTATGAACATGCTTTACTACCCCACACGCCCCTTCATCTCAGCTGTGGAAGATTGCTTTGTCAGGAGGCTCGCCAGCCCACCCTACCCTGCCCTCCCCTCCCCTTCCAGAAGATTCGGAGGCCTCTCTAACTCCAGATTCTCTAATCCTGTCTCAGAAACAAACAAACAAACAAACAGAAAGTGCTCTTGCAATTTTTAAAAAGAGATCAATCTCTGGATTTGCATAACCATAAACTGCTCCACCCATCTTCTGGATTCCCCAGCCTGTGGGAATGCCCAGTGTTCAACTCCTAAATCTGTCCTAGAAAAGTGCTCCTGGTTTTGCTTCTTTTGTGGGGCCTTCCCCTTACTCCCTTCTCTGGGGAATTGTAACATATTAGACCCAGCTGCTTCCCTCTCCTTTTAGAAATAACCTTTTTTTTTTTTTTTCCTTATTGCAAAAGTTTTATAAGCTGGTTATAAAAAAATTGGAAACTACAAGGAGAAAATAATTTGCAATGTTTCTGTCAGAGGTAATCATTATTAACATTGTGGTGTATACCCACCCATATCCTGTACATATTTCCCTTTAACAATTTGAATCATTTACTGTTTCTCACAGTAACACATACTGTTGAGAAACATATGAGAAACATACTGTCAAACGTGAGAAAAATTGTTTCTCACGTTTAACAGTATATTGCAAACATTATGGCTCATTGACTATTCTTTTACGAGATTTTTGTTGCATGGTATTCAATCTTGTGAATACATTATTACCATTTTTTCTAAATTTTTACTGCTACAATCATTGTTGGAATGAGTATCCCTGTAGCTAAAGCTTTATGCAATCTTGGGATAAATTCCCAAAAATGAAAATGCTGGGTCTAAGGGTCTGTAAAAAGTCAACACTTTGGCAAAATTATGCTAAGTGTCCTCCAAAATGGCTGAGTCAGTTCACACTTCTGCCAACACTCTGTGGGTTCCTCCACAACCTCAGAAACTCTTGTCTGTAACCATGTTTTCAAACTTTTCTCAATTTGATAGGCAAAAAAAAAAAAAAAATGGTATTTTGTTTTAATTAGTTTTTTTTTTTTTTTTGGTTACTGGAGTCCCTGGGTGGTGCAGACAGTTACGGCACTTAGCTGCTAATCAAAAGTTTGGCGGTTCAAGGCTACCCAGAGGCGCCTTGGAAAGCAGGCCTGGTGATCAGCTTCGGAAAAATCAGCCACAGAAAACCCTACGAAGCACAGTTCTACTCTGACACACGAGGTCTTCACGAGTCAGAATCGACTGGACAGCAACTGGTATTTGTCTTCTGTTACTGGTGAGGTTGAGCATTTTTCCCCACGTTATTTGGCCACCTGTATTCTTTTTTTTAGGAAATTATCTTTTTAGATCTTAACCTCTTTTTGTATTGAGGTGCTCAACTTTTGCTTATTGTTTTAGAAGATTTATTTTCACTTTGGCATCCATCCAACCCTCAGAAGTGAAGAACTGCCAGGTAGAAGCCAATGTCCAAAGCAGGGTTTCCTCTCCTGCGCTGTCCCTCTCCACAGCCAGCACGCTCTTTCCGCCACCCCTTTAGCCCAGAGGCCTTGCCTGCTGCTCGCCAGCGCCAGTTTCAGTTCTATATTTCTACTCCACACCCTTGGCGGGAAATTCCAGCTGCTAGGAGCCAAGGGTGCCCTATAGGGAATCTGTTGACCTCCAGCATGGCCCCACTATTCATAGCGACCACTGTTGTTCACAAGGTCTGGGCAGTGTTACGGCCCTGAAGATCCCGTTTAGAACCGAAGACACACCTGGCGGGCAGCAGGTGAGGTTTACATCTCAGCAAAGCAAGGTGCAGGGGCCGTAGATCGCCCACCAGGAACTCCCCTCCCCTCCTTGGCCCGGCAGTGCTTTGCTGGAGACCGCAGTGCGGCCAGGCTGGGCCAGGGTTGCCAGAAGCAGGATGAGGCAACCCTTGGGCGACTCTTTCAAGCCAACAAAGGACTCCGATCCAGGAAATCCTTGGGCTTTTGTGCTGTTGGGGCACAGGTGCTGGTGTTCTTGGCATATGAGCGCCCGCCGGGGAAGACTGCGCAACCCAAGGGCCTTGAGGCGCCTGAAGCCCCGCTGCTCAGGAGGGGGATGTCTAGGTTTCCTGGGAGCAGATATTCCCATCTCTGCGCACTCTCCTCATGCAGAGAGGGATGCTGCTGTGAACAGAGGGACCTAGCCGGACCCAGAGACCTAACAGGTTCCAGGCCTTTCTTTTGCGTCACTGCGGGGTGGGTTCCAGCCACCAACCTTTAAGTTAGTAATCCAGTGCAAACCATTTGCACCATCCAGGCACCTGGTTTGAAAACAAGCTCTACCCAATGATCACAGATCAAAAGGCCCTTGAAGTGAAGCGGTTACAGGTTGCCTTTACTTCCTCGCCTTCCACTGTGTGGGCAACCCTTCATTCTGGTACCTAGTGGCACCATTTGGTTCTCTAGAGACATGGGTCTGACTTCTGCCTCAACCACTTCCATGCTGTATGATTTGGGGGGCAATTTACTCTTAGAGTTTCCATTCCCTCTTCTTAATGTAGAAATAACCTTCCTTACAAGTTTGGGTATGTGAATATGTATGGGTGAGTATGTATGTACGCGTGCGCCTGTGAAGATAAAGTGAGATGACACGTGAGAAACCTTAGGACACAGCGTAGAATCATTCATATTACTTTTTTTCTTTCCTTCTTGCCAGCCCAAAACATCTGATTGTGGGGCTTTGTGCCTTGTACTCAGTAGGTGTTTTAGTGGCTGTCTAGTTGGCTCTGACTCCTGGCGACCTTATGTGTAACAGAACGAAACGTTGCCCAGCCCTGTACCATCTTCATGATTATTGGTATGTCTGAGTCCATTGTTGCGGCTCTTGTGTCAACCTATCTTATTGAGGGTTTCCCTCATTTTCATTGGCCCTCTACTTTACCAACCATGATATCCTTTTCTAGTGATTGGTCTTTTCTGATGATGTGTCCAAAGTATGCAAGTCCAAGTCTTGCTTCTAAGGAACATTCTGGTTGTATTTCTTCTAAGATGGATTTGTTTGTTCTTAATGGCAGCCCACAGTATGTTCAATGTTCTTGGCCAACACCACGGTTCAAATGCATCAATTCTTCTTTTTCATTATCCAACCTTTGTATGCATATGTAGTGATGAGAAAGACCATGGCTTGGGGTAGATGCAGCTTAGTCATCAAAGTGACTCAGTAAGTACTCAGTAAATGTTTATCGAGTGAAAAATATAAATTCCAATTCGAATCTTTATACCCTATCAAAACTTGCCTTTTCCTCTGGCCTAGTTGTATTAGAAAGCAAGCTGATAATCACTCCTATGAATTTACTGCATTAAGGAATGTAAGGCATTAGGGGAAAAATTATTACTTTTCTAGGGACACTTTTATGTTTTAGCAATTAACTCCTAGATATGAATTTTAGAATTTTAACTGATTTTCTAAATTGTTGGTCTTTTATGCATTGTGCAGTGTTGAAAATAAGGGCAATAGGGTTTTTCATGAGTAGGGGGACCTTCCCCATGCCCTTCAAATCACCTGACATAGGTGCCTACTTACCCCTGAAATTCACTGTGGGTAGTAAAGGTGGTAGGCAGATGTTGGGGTAATTTGTGGGAAACGAAGACTCGCTAGGATCATAAAAACCTCACGCCAGCAGATAATCAACACTTGTGTCTAGAGAGGACTCATGGCTTGTAACGCTAGACCGAGGAGAGGCCAAGGGAGGCATGATTCCAGCCCAGCTGAGCTATTTCCTAGGAAATGTGCCAACTCAGCTGCCTGCCCTCAAGGAAATGAGTCCCTAGAACACGGACCCCTAGAAGGGCCTGTCAGGCCTGAGGCAGGGAGTCCTGCTGACACTTAGAGGTGAGAAGAGGGAGCCCACAGTTGTGTCTTCAGGGCCTGCTAGACAGACCCACAGGGCATGGTGATTCCTCAAGTCCCGTCTCCTCTGAGAAGCACACTCTGGCTACTTCTGCCCTCTCTGATTACCTCCTACACCTGTGAGCTGGGCTCAGGAGGATACAGGTGTGTGGGCATTATAGCCTACTTCAAGTGTACCAAGCACTCCAAGCATACTCCATTCCCTCTCTAAGGCCATATGCAAACAGATGACAGCCTCAGGAAAGCAGAAGGAAAGATCATGGGGTAATTTAAAATGATTCTATTTTTAGCATGAACAGTATGTTACAAGGTGCTGAATGGCAACATGCTTCGCCTTTTCTGTTAACTTTATCATGCAAGGATTTTGTTGTTAGCTGCTGTCGAGTCAATTCTGACTAATGCAACCCCATATGCAACAGGAAAGAACATTTCCCAGTCTTGTGCCACCTTCACAATCATTGGTATGCTCAAGTCCATTGTTGCAGCCACTGTGTATTTTGAGTGCCTTCCAACATAGGGGGCTCATCTTCTAGCACTGTATCAGAGAATATTCTGTTGTGATCCAATGAGTTTTTGTTGGCTAATTTTAAAAAGCAGATTGTCAGGCCTTTCTTCCTAGTTCATCTTAGTCTGGAAGCTCTGCTGGAACCTATTCACCATGGGTGATCCTACTGAAATACTGGTGGTATAGCGTGCAGCATCATAGCAACACTCTAGCCCCCACAGTACAACAAACTGACAGATGGGTAGGGCGCACAGGGATTAGGGCAAATAATTTCACAGTAGCTTTCTGCACCTATGGACATATAGACTTTCTTATTCTCTGCCTGTTTTATGTATTTGTTTATATTCCATCATCCTGTTCTAAAAGGGTGACCTCTACTTTTATATAGAAACCTGGACACCACGTGGGCTGGTTTTGTGGGCGGTGTTCAATACCATAATTCAAAGGCATTCTGTTAAACAGAAAGTTGAATTTTTTTAAAAATCTGTATTTATTGAGTATGTACTCTGTGAAAAGTGCCTTACAGGTATTAACTCGTTTAACCCTGTGGTCTAGGCCAGCATTGCAAATAGAAACATAATGTGAGCCACATATGTGACTTAAAATTTTCTAGTAGCCCCATTAAATAAGTAAAAAGAAACAAGTGAAAATATTTCAATAATATATTTTATTTAACCCAATATATCCAAAATATTATCATTTCAATATGTTGTTGTTAGGTGCCATTGAGTCGGTTCCGACTCATAGCAAACCTACATACAACAGAATGAAACACTGCCCGGTCCTGCACCATCCTCATGGTTGTAGCCACTTTGTCAATCCATCTCATTGAGGGTCTTCCTCTTTTTCACTGACCCTCTACTTTACCAAGCATTAGGTCCTTCTCCAGGGACTGGCCCCTCCTGATAACATGTCCAAAGTACATGAGACAAAGTTCCACCATCCTCACTTCTAAGGAGCGGATTTGTTCATTCTTCTGGCAGTCCACGCTATATTCAATATTCTTTGCCAACACCATAATTCAAAGGCATCAATTCTTCTTCAGTTGTCCTTATATCATCATCCAGCTTTCGTATGCATGTGAAGTGACTGAAAATATCATGGCTTGGGTTAGGTGCACCTTAGTCCTCAAAGTGACATCTTTGCTTTTTAACACTTTAAAGAGGTCTTTTGCAACAGATTCGCCCAATGCAATGCATTGTTTGATTTCTTGACTACTGCTTCCATGGATGTTGATTCTGGATTCAAATAAAATGAAATCCTTGACAACTTCAATATTTTCTCCATTTGTCATGGTGTTGCATATTGGTCCAGTTGTGAGGATTTTTGTTTTCTTTTATGTTGAGGTATAATCCATACTGAAGGCTATAGTCTTTGACCTTCATCAGTAAGTGCTTCAAGTCCTCTGCACTTTCAGCAAGCAAGGTTGTGTCATCTGTATAACACAGGTTGTTATACAGTCTTCCTCCAGTCCTGATGCTGGGATATAGTCCAGATTCTTGGATTGTTTGCTCAGCATAGAGGCCGAATAAATATAGTGAAAAAATACAACCCTGATGCACACCTTTCCTGATTTTAAACGATGCAGTTTTTTCCGTGTTCTGTTCTAACAACTGCCTCTTATCTATGTACAGGTTCCTCATGAGTACAATTAAGTGTTCTGGAATTCTTATTCTTCACAATGTTATCCATAATTTGTTATGACCCACACAGTCAAATGCCTTTGCAGAATCAATAAAACACAGGTAAACATCCTTCTGGTATTCTCTGTTTTCAGCCCAGATCCATCTGACATCAGCAATATATAATCAATATAAAAAGAATTAATGAGATATTTTACTTTTTTTTTTGTATCAACCGTTCAATATCCAGTGTGCATGTTTTTTTTTTATGGTACATCTACAGTCCATCTCAATTCAGACTAGTACATTTCAAGTGCTTAGTGGCTCCACATGGTGGCTACCATATTGGACAGTACAGCCCCAGATAACCTTCAGAACAAGGTACTATCAGCATCTCTAGTTCCCTGAAGACAAACTGAGGGACAGGAATGCTATGTGATTTTTCTAAGGTAATACCACTAAAAAGTGACCAAGCTGGGATTTATACATAGGCAGCCAGATACCAGAGCTGATAACCTTTATCCACTAATTGTTATGATCACCACTGCTCAAACAAGCACAATGTGGTATACCCAGCATTGCTCAGGAGCCAACTATGATGGTTAATGTTTATGTCAGCTTGGCTATGCTATGATTCTCAGTGGTTTGGCAGACACTGGACTGGTTACTCTTCCATAATGTAATATAATGTAATCACTTCCCATGATGTGATCTGATATGAGCTGCCAATCAGTTGAAAGAGGAGTTTCCTTGGAGGTGTAGCCAGCCTCCAGTATATAAATGAATTTCTGGCAAAGTTCTCCCTCTTTCAACCTTGTACTCTTCCTGTCACCCAGCCTCCGGTTACAGAGACATAAGCCTACAGAAGTCTCTGGACTGCCACCTGACCTGCAGATTTTGGATTCACCTGTCCCTGCATCCTCTTGAACCAGCAGAGGTCTCCAGCCTGCTGCCTGACCTATGGGTTTGGGACGTGCCAGTCCCCACAACTGCATGAGCCATTTCTTGGAGGTAAATCTCTATCTCACTTTCTGTCTGTCTGTCTACCTATGGGTCCTGGTGGCACAATGGTTAAGAGCTCAGCTGCTAACTAAAAGGTCAGCAGTTTGAATCTACCAGCTACTCCTTGGAAACCCTTTGGGGGCAGTTCTACTCTGTCCTGTAGGATTGCTATGAGTCAGAACGACTCAATAGCAATGGGCTTGGGATATGCATGTTGTTGTTAGGTGCTCTCGTTCCACATCCTCTTCTGAATCTGGCTTGAATTTCTGGCAGTTCCTTGTCAATGTACTGCTGCAACTGTTTTTGAATCATCTTCAGCAAAATTTTACTTGTGTGTAATATTAACGATATGGTTCGATAATTTCCACATTCTGTTGGATCACCGTTCTTTGAAATGGGCACAAATATGGATCTCTTCCAGTTGGTTGGCCAGGTAGCTCTCTTCCAAATTTCTTGTCATACATGACTAGGCACCTCCAGCATCCTTTTGTTGGAACATCCCAGTTGGTATTCTGGCAATTCCTGGAGACTTGTTTTTCGCCAGTGTCTTCAGTGCAGCTTGGACTTCTTCCTTCAATACCATCTTGATCATATACTGCTTCCTGAAATGGCTGAATGTTGACCAGTTCTTTTTGGTACAGTCACTCCATGTTTTCCTTCCATTTCTTTTGATGCTTCCTGCATTTTCCAATATTTTCCCATAGAAGTCTTCAAAACTGTAACTTGAGGCTTGAATTTTTTCTTCAGTTCTTTCAGCTAGAGAAATGCCAAGCTTGTTCTTCCCTTTTGGTTTTCTAACTCTAGGTCTTTGCACATTTCATTATAATTTTTACTTTGTCTTCTCAAGCTGCTCTCTGAAAATCTCCTGTTCAGCTCTTTACATAATTTCTTCCATTTACTTTAGCTACTCTATGTTCAAGAGCGAGTTTCAGAGTCTCTTCTGACATCCACTTTTCCTGTCTGTTTAATGACCTTTTACATTCTTCATGTATGATATCCTTGATGTCATCCCACAACTTATCTGGTCTTTGGTCATTAGTGTTCAATGTGTCAAATCAATTTTGAGATGGCCTCCAATTTCAGATGCGATACACTTAAGGTCGTATTTTGGCTCTTGCGGATTTGTTTTAATTTTCTTCAGCTTCAACTTGAACTTGCATATGAGCAAATGATGGTCTGTTCCACAGTTGGCCCCTAGCCTTGTTCTGACTGATAATATTGAGCTTTTCCATCGTCTCTTTCCACAGATGTAGTCAATTTGATTCCTGTGTATTCCATCTGGCAAGGTCCTTGTGTATAGTCACCATTTATGTTGTTGCAAAAAAAGTATTTGCAATGAAAAGTCATTAGTCTTGCAAAATTCTATCATGCAATCTCTGGCATTGTTTCTATCATCAAGGCCACATTTTCCAACTACCAAATTCTTCTTTGTTTCCAACTTTTGCATTTTAATCACCAGTAATTACCAATGCATCCTGATTGCATGTTTGATCAATTTCAGACTGCAGAAGTTGGTAAAAATTTTGTTTCCTCATCTTTGGCATTAATGGTTGGTGTGTAAATTCAAATAATAGTCATATTGTAGGCATATGGATATTATCCTATCACTGACAGCATTGTACTCAGGATAAATTTGAAATGTTCTTTTGACGATGAATGCAATACTACTCCTCTTCAATTCTTCATTCCCGGCATAGTGGAACATATGATCGTCTGATACAAAATGGCCAACACCAGTCCATTTCAGCTCACTAATGCCTAGGATATCGATGTTGATGCATTCCATTTCATTTTCAATGATTTCCAACTTTCCTAGATTCATACTTCATACATTCCATGTTTTGATTATTAATGAGTGTTTGCAGCTGTTTCTTCTCATTTTGAATTGTGCCATGTCAGCAAATGAAGATCCCAAAAGCTTTATTCCTTCTAAATCATTAGGGTCAACTCTACTTTGAGGGGGCAGCTCTTTACTAGTCATATTCTTAGTGCCTTCCAATCTGAGAGGCTTATGTTCTAGAACTGTATCAGACTATGTTCCACTGGTATTCATAATGTTTTCACTGGCCAGTTTTTTCAGAAGTAGACTGCCAGGTCCTTCTTCCTAGTCTGTCTTAGCCTGGAAGCCCCCCTGAAACCTGTCCACTATGGGTGACCCTGCTGGTATCTGAAATACTGGTGGCAAAGCTTCCAATATCATGGCAACACTCAAGCCACCAAAGTATGACAATATATATGTATTTTCTTTCTTTTTTTGCTAAGACACCAACCCAGTAGCCTATTTGCTTGAAAAGACTGCGTTGGATTAAAGCTTTGGATTGCTTTGCTAAGAAATTGACTAGGATCCAAAATGATTAAAAGCAAAAAAGGAATCTTGAATTTTAATTTGAATAAAACAAAAGAATACCAAACAGGGCCGTGCCACGTTTCTTACCTTTGCTGGTGCCTAAACACAAACAAATGTAAGTTCTCCCTGTTCCCTTCTGAACACTGGATGGCATTTAGATTGACTGAGGACGCATTTCTTCACACCTGCTCTATCAGTCCTCATTCAGAGATTTTTGTTTCACAAAACAAATCAAAAAGCCTGGTGAAAACATCTATCTAATACCATAGTTGTGAGAGTTTTTAGAGACAGAAAGATGTGTTCTCATCATTCGCCACTGAAGACGTCCAAGGGTGTCTTTGGACATTGACAGCCTGAGAAGAGGCCGTGCCAGCGAGGTTGCATCACTGCACATCATGGAAATTGCTGGAGCAGCTTCTATTCTAAAGGCAAGCAGAGCCTGCCAACTGGGTTAACAGAACACAGGAATGTGCACCGAGAGTTCCTGTGGCTCAGTTCAGACATACCAGACCAGGCTCAGGTTTCACCACCCTCTCCAGCCATCAGAAAGGAAGTTCCACACAGCCCACCTTGGAAAGCATTCTGTTAAAACCTCATCTGAGTGAAGTCTAGGAACTGGTGGAGCAGGTGGTCTTAATTACTCACACAGTTTAGCCCAGCAGTAGGTCGTAATCAGAGGGCTTAAGGCAAGATGGCCAAGGACTGCAGTGTGTGACTAACAGAAACCAATGAGGGCCAGAGCAAGCTTGGCTGTGACTGTGGCTTATCAGAGAGTGGTAAATTATGCCTCCCCCGCCCCCCCAATATTTCCTCACTGGGCTCTTGGCTCAGCTGTTGAGGACATTCTTACATTCAATTCAATCCCATCAAGGAGACAACATAGACACTAGTATACACTTTGCTGCAGAGGCACTGTGCTCTGAGGGGGTCCCTGAGAGAGATGGAGAAAGGATTCCTTCACAGCACACAAATGAGCATGAGGCACTCGCGACAAACACCAACCAGAGTTAACTCACCTCCTCCCACAACCTGGAGGCTGCTCAGGTGCCATGACCCCCTCAGCCAGCTGCCCAGTCTCTCTCCATGAAGAACCAGTTGGATGTGACGCCACCACTCTATTGCCAGTAAGCAGGTTGGGCTCGTGGTTTAGAGTCACAGAGGACTGAGTGCCAGTCCCATTTCTACCATTTATTAGCTCTGTGACTTCAGGCACCCTCAGAGTCTTTAAGTCTCAGTATTTCATATATAAAATATGAACATGTACTTAAAAACAGCTTCTTAATTTCAAACATGTATTTTAAATTATATATAATGAACCCCATTTCCTATAAATTCTGTACCTACAAGATTGTGCAGTGACAATGGGTGCCTGTAACGAGGATGCTCAGAGCAGGGGAAAAAATCATCAATAGTTAAATTATTTTCAGTATGGGTTTAGTACTATGTGTAAATTTCTGAACTTCTGGGAAACAATATAATGTTAACCAGAACTGCTCCCAATTATGAGGGTGCAAACTTAGGATTCTTTTCTTTTTTTTAAATTGTACTTTAAATGAAGGTTTACAGAGCAAATTAGTTCCTCATTAAACAACGTGTCTGTCAGTTTGCCGTACTGTGGGGGCTTACGTGTTGTGATGCTGGAAGCTATGCCACCGGTATTCAGATACCAGTAGGGTCACCCATGGAGGGCGGGTTTCAGCTGAGCTTCCAGACGAAGAAAGACTAGGAAGAAGGACCTGGCAGTCTGCTTCTGAAAAGCATTAGCCAGTGAAAACCTTATGAACAGCAGCGGAACACTGTCTGATATAGCACTGGAAGATGAGCCCCCCAGGTTGGAAGGCACTCAAAAGATGACTGGGAAAGAGCTGCCTCCTCAAAGTAGAGTTGACCTTAATGATTTAGAAGGAGTAAAGCTTTTGGGACCTTCATCTGCTGATGTGGCACAACTCAAAATGAGAAGAAACAGCTGCAAACATCCATTAATAATTGGAACCTGGAATGTATGAAGTATGAATCTAGGAAAATTGGAAATTGTCAAAAATGAAATGGAACACATAAACATCGATATCCTAGGCATTAGTGAGCTGAAATGGACTGGTATTGGCCATTTTGAATCAGACAATCATATAGTCTATGCTGGGAATGACAACTTCAAGAGGAATGGTGTTGCACTCATCATCAAAAAGAACATTTCAAGGTCTATGCTGAAGTACATTGCTGTCAGTGATAGGAAAATATCCATATGCCTACAAGGAAGACCAGTTAATACACCTATTATTCAAATTTACACACCAACCACTAAGGCCAAAGATGAAGAAATAGAAGGTTTTTATCAGCTGCTGCAGTCTGAAATTGATCGAATACGTAATCAGGATGCATTGATAATTACTGGTGATTGGAATGCGAAAGTTGGGAGCAAAGAAGAAGGATTGGTAGTTGGAAAATATGGCCTTGGTGATAGAAACAATGCCGGAGATCGAATGATAGAATTTTGCAAGACCAGCAACTTCTTCATTGCAAATACCTTCTTTCACCAACATTAACAGTGACTATACACATGGACCTTGCCAAATGGAACACACAGGAATCAAATCGACTACATCTGTGGAAAGAGATGATGGAAAAGCTCAACATCATCAGTCAGAACAAGGCCAGGGGCAATTGATGGACAGACCATCACTTGCTCATATGCAATTTCAAGCTGAAATTGAAGAAAGTCAAAGCAAGTCCACAAGAGCCAAAATATGACCTTGAGTATATCCCATCTGAATTTAGAGACCATCTCAAGAATAGATTTGATGCATTGAACACTAGTGACCAAAGACCAGACGAGTTGTGGAATGACATCAAGGACATCATACATGAAGAAAGCAAAAGGTCACTGGAAAGACAGGAAAGAAAGAAGAGACCAAGATGGATGTCAGAGGAGACTCTGAAACTTGCTCATGAACGTTGAGCAGCTAAAGCAAAAGGAAGAAATGATGAAGTAAAAGAACTGAACAGAAGCTTTTAAAGGGCGGCTTAAGAAGACGAAGTATTGTGATGACATGTGCAAAGAACTGGAGACGAAAAACCAAAAGGGAAGAACATGCTTGGCGTTTCTCAAGCTGAAAGAACTGAAGAAAAAATTCAAGCCTCGAGTTGCAATAATGAAGGATTCTATGGGGGAAAATATTAAACAACACAGGAAGCATCAAAAGAAAATGGAAGGAATACAGAGAGTCATTATACCAAAAAGAATTAGTCAATGTTCAACCATTTCAAGAAGTAGCATATGATCAGGAATGGATGCTACTGAAGGAAGAAGTCCAAGCTGCTCTGAAGGCATTGATGAAAAACAAGGCTCCAGGAACTGATGGAATATTAACTGACATGTTTCAACAAATGGATGCAGTGCTAGAGGTGCTCACTCGTCTATGCCAAGAAATATGGAAGACAGCTTACTGGCCAACTGACTGGAAGAGATCGATATTTATGCCTATTCCCAAGAAAGGTGATCCAGCCAAATGTGGAAATTATAGAACAATATCATTAATACCACACACAAGCAAAATTTTGCTGAAGATCACTCAAAAACAGCTGCAGCAGTATATCCACGGGGAACTGGCAGAAATTCAGACTGGTTTCACTAGAGGACGTGGAACCAGGGATATCACTGCTGATGTCAGATGGATCCTGGCCGAAAGCAGAGAATACCAGAAGGATGTTTACCTGTGTTTTATTGACTGTACAAAGGCATTTGACTGTGTGGACCATAACAAATTATGGAGAACACTGCGAAGGATGGGAATGCCAGAACACCCAATTGTGCTCATGTGGAACCTTTACATAGATCAAGAGGCAGTTCTTTGGGCAGAACAAGGGGATACTGAGTGCTTTAAAGTCAGGAAAGGTGTGAATCAAGGTTGTATCCTTTCACCATACCTATTCAATCTGTATGCTAAGCAAATAATCCGAGAAGCTGGACTATATGAAGAAGAACGGGGCATCAGGACTGGAGGAAGGTTCATCAACAACCTGCACTATGCAGATGACACAACCTTGCTTGCTGAAAGTGAAGAGGACTTGAAGCACATATTGGTGAAGATCAAAGACCACAGCCTTCAGTATGGATTGTACCTCAACATAAGAAAACAAAAATCCTCACAACTGGACCAATGAGCAGCATCATGATAAATGGAGAAAAGATTGAAGTTGTCAAGGATTTCATTTTACTTGGATCCACAACGAACAGCCATGGAAGCAGCAGTCAAGAAATCAAAAGACGCATTGCATTGGGCAAATCTGCTGCAAAGGACCTCTTTACTGTGAAGAGCAAAGACGTCACCTTGAAGACCAAGGTGCACCTGACCCAAGCCATGGCATTTTCAATCGCATCTTATGCATGTGAAAGCTGGACAATGAGTAAGGAAGATTGAAAAACTGATGCCTTTGAATTGTGGTGTTGGCAAAGAATATTGAATATACCATGGACTACTAAAAGAACGAACAAATCTGTCTTGGAAGAAGCACAAGCGGAATTCTCCTTAGAAGCAAGGATGGCGAGACTGCGTCTAATATACTTTGGACATGTTTTCAGGAGGAATCAGTCCCTGGAGGACATCATGCTTGGCAAAGTACACGGTCAGCAGAAAAGAAGACCCTCAACGAGGTGGATTGACACAGTGGCTGCAACAGTGAGCTCAAACATAACTATGATTGTAAGGATGGCTCAGGACTGGGCAGTGTTTCGTTCTGCTGTGCATAGGGTCACTATGAGTCGGAACCAACTTGACAGCACCTAACAACAACTACCAATTGTTTTGTGACATTGGTTGCCAATCCCACGACATGTTAACACTCTTCTTCTCGACCCCAGGTTACCCATTACCAGCTTTCCTGTACCCTCCTGCCTTCTCGTCCGTGCCCCTGAGTTGGTGTGCCCATTTAGTCTCATTTTGTTTTATGGGCCTGTCTAACCTTTGGCTGAAGGGTGAACTTCAGGAGTGACTTCAGTACTGAGTTTAAAGGGTGTCTGGGGGCCATACTCTCAGGGTTTCTCCAGTCTATGTCAGGCCACTAAGTCTAGTGTTTTTTCCTGAGTTAGAATTGTGTTCTACATTTTTTTCAAGCTCTATCCAGGACCCTCATTGTGATCCCTGTAAGAGAAGTCTGTGGGGGTAGCCGGACACCATGTAGTTGTGATGGATTCAATCTGGTACAGGCTATGGTAGTTGTGGTCCATTAGTCCATTGGACTAATCTTTCCCTTGAGTCTTTGGTTTTCTTCATTCTTCCTTGCTCCAGATGGAGTGGGACCAGTGGAGTATCTTAGATGGCCGCTCATAAGCTTTTAAAACCCCAGATGCTACTCACCGAAGTAGGATATAGAACATTTTCTTTATAAACTATGTTATGCCAGTTGAGCTAGATGTCCCCCAAGACCGTGGTCCCCAGCCCTCAGCCTAGTAATCTGGTCCCTCAGGGAGACTGGATGTGTCTATCTATGGAGCTTCCATGACCTTGCCTTGGTCAAGTTGTGCTGACTTCCCCAGTATCGTGTACTGTCTTACCCTTCACCAAAGATACCACTTATCTATTGTCTAGTCAGTGTTAAAAACAACCTTTTTTTAAGAGAAAGTAAGAAACAACTCAGGCCTCTTGTAAAAATCAGAGATCGTGTGTCTTAAGTTTCTGACCCATAGTTACCATTACCATTGCCGTCAAGTCGATTCTGACTCTTAGCGACCCTATAGGACAGAGTAGACCTGCCCCATAGGGTTTCCAAGGAGTGCCTGGTGGATTCGAACTGCCGACCTTTTGGTTAGCAGCCAAGCTCTTAACCAGTAAGCCACCAGGGCTCCAAGGAGGTGGTTAAAAAGTATCGGCCAATATATCTTGGCTCAAACAGGTCCTGTCTGCTAGATTTAGCTCAGGCTTTCAAGTACCAGGATTCTCTGATGATATAAACTGTTATCTCGCTCTGCTGCTAATGAGTCCACCCAGAGGCACCTCAGAAGAAAGGGCTGGTGATCTACTTCCAAAAAATCAGCCACTGAAAACCCTATGGAACGCAGTTCTGCTCTGACACACATGGGGTCACCATGAATCAGAATCATCTCAATGGCAACTGATTTGGTTTTTGGTTTTATTCAAGTACCAACTACAGTTTTGTTAATGCTAATTTTGTTAATTCACAATACAGTTCGTTGCATTTAATTCTGATCTTCTGATTTTCCTTGGTGTTATCTGGGGAACTAAGAGCTCCAAGGATAAGCCTAGATAGTTCCTTCTGGAGCCAGCTCTTGCAACAATTCACTTGAAAACTAGAAATGAAAATTTACTCCAAAGAATACACACTTTTGGGGGAGAGTTTAACAGTCTAGATAAGAAGGTGTCTTCAGATGTACTATATAAACTGGGTAGGTGCCCCCAAGTTGTGCTGCATCTAATAGGAGGGAGGGCTCCCAAGAGTTTGCAGTGTCTCTAAATAAGACTTTTAAGCCGGGCTTAAGTCAAGCCTACTGGTCTTGCTGAGAGTTGGAGATGAGGATGGGGTTAGAGGGGAAGAAAGAGGTTATAAACCTTGACCTTGCCTAAGTTTCTCACAAAAATCATTCATTGCTGGACATTTTCAGCCTTGAAACCAGGACTTTGAACCAGTTTGTTCTGGTTCAAACTCCTACTGAGAATTTGCATTTCCACCCCAGATATACTGAACCAGAATGTACATTTTAACAAGATCCCTAGGTGATTCTTAGGTATAATAAAATTTGAGAATCACTGTTCTACTTGTGGTTCTCAGAACTGGTCCCTAACCAGCAGCATTAGCATTGCCTGGTAACTCGTTGGGGAGCCCTGGTGCCACACTTGTTAAGAACTCAGCTGCTAACCAAAAGGTCAGCAGTTCGAATCCACCAGATACTTCTTGGAAACACTGTGGGGCAGTTCTATTCTGTCCTGTGGGGTCACTATGACGGAATGGTTTTGGATTTTTTTTTTTTTGATGGGGGGGAGGAGCAGGGGGCAGGGGTGGTGACTTGTTAGAAATGCAAATTCTCAGCAGGAGTTCAAACTGGGATGAACAGGTTCAAAGCCCTGCTTGAAACATCTACCTTCCCAGGAACTTTCCAACATATTCCGGAAACTCTGATGTCTGTGATTCCAAGAGTAGCATTGTACTGATAATGGATGAATACCTGAAAACTCTTTATGAAGCCAAACTTAATTTTGACCCAACTGGGCTCCAAGAGGAAAAGGAGAGAATGTTAAACTGGAATTTCCAGTATCCTTTTCTTAAGCTACTACCTTGATAGCTGAGTCACCCTGCCTAGGAAGGAATGTTAAAGACCTACTCAAAAAACCTTCTGAGTATCAAGATTTCCTTGGGGTCACTCAAATGTTTTCCTTCCCCACAAAGCAATCACTTTTGAATCATTTCACTGTCTACCTGAACAAGGCATTCTATGTTGTAGAAACTCATCTCCCTAATGATAACTTCTGAATAGCCAAGTGCAATGACTTCTGTGTCATTAGCTGCTGTCAAGCTGGCCCCCAACTCATGGTGACCCTGTACACGATGGGATCCAACGGTTGTGATCCATAGGGTTTTCACTGGCTGATTTTTTTTTTGGAAGCAGATCACCAGGCCTTTCTTCCTGGTCCATATTAGTCTGGCAACTCCACTGAAACCTGTTCGGCATCATAACAACACACAAGCCTCCATTGACAGACATGTGGTGCCTACACTTGAGGTGCACTGGCCAGGAATCAAACCAGGGTCTCCCTCATGGAAGGCAAGAATTCTATCACTGAACCACCCTAGTCCATTATTAAACAATATAACAAACCATGGCCTCTTCCCACTGACAACTCGCTCTGTGGTACCCAGTCTAAAACCACCAGATAACACCAACTGATTCCTCCTCGATAACAAAGACATGCATAGATAAGGGAATAAAGACACATTGTAAAAACTATGCATTGTATTTGCACATAGTGCTTTTAGTTTATCTAACCACATTACACAACCAAGACCTCTTCTGATCTCGTAACTGCCTCTCTACTGAATAACTGGGGCATGTTGTTGCGTACTATCGAGTAGATTCTAACTCATAGCGACCCTATAGGACAGAGTAGAACTGTCCCACAGGGCTACTTAGGCTGAAATCTTTACGGGAGCAGATTGCCAGGTCTTTTCTCCCATGGAGCCTCTGGTGAGTTCGAACCTCCACCCTTTCGGTTAGCAGGCAAGCGCTTAACATTGTGCCACCAGGGCTCCTTAACTTGGGTCATACTTGTTGCCACTGAATCGATTCTAAGCCATAGCGAACCCACAGGACAGAGTAGAACTGGCCTGTAGAGTTTCCAAGGCTATAATCTTTACGGAAGCAGACTGCCACAGAGCAGCCGGTGGGTTCAAACCACCTACCTTTCGATTAGCTGCTGAGCAGTTAACCTTTACACCACCGGGGCTCCTAACTGGGGCATGTTGTTGTTGTTATGTGCCAATGAGTCGGTTCCAACTCATAGTAACCTTATAGGACAGAGTAGAACTGGGGCATAGGACCCTCCTAAAGCAGGCCTCCTGGACTCCCTAGCTTCGTGTGACTGGCCTTGCTGCTTCCAAGGCCCCTGTTAGGTAGGGGCATGACTCAATCCTCCAGCAGTTACTCCACATCTTGTGTTCTGGAGCTTCCAGTAACGGTCCTGTCTGCCCCAAGCAGGAAGCATCACATACACACCATGTCACTACCCAACCAGGACCAGTGGCCCTCGCTGCACAAGGACACTTTTTCAGTGTTGTTCAACAGTGGAGGGTGGAGTTCAGCTGCATTCTTCACCCAGATGGAATGCTCCAATCAACTTCTATGCCAGATGTTGGCATGCAGATCTCAGGTTAGGGGATGGGGTGGAGGAACAGGGAGGCTGTCTCCTCCATCTGACCCTCCCACCTAAGATTCCTTCTGGGCCAAGTGGGGTGATGAATGGTCCTCATTCATGGCCCAGAGCACACTGCAGAGCAGCTGCCACAGCTGAGTGTCAGTTCTGGCCCCACGTGGAGCACGTCCCTCCATGGAAGAAGGCTGTCTTGGGTGAATGGCATGTGCTGGGAGAATGAGGGAATGACTGGGGGAAGAGAGCCCCTTCTGAACCACCTCAGACAAGAATGGAGACTTTAACACCAGGCTTGGCCAGGGCTGGTCCACTTGGCCCCTGGCCAAAGATTCCACCTCAGACCCGTCTATTTCTGGCCACAGAGCGGCAATGTTCAGGGCACAGTGAGATGGTGAGAGGGTAGGCATACAAAGCTGAATTTTTTTTTCAGCTTCTAGAAAGGGACCTTTGTTGGCATAATTTGTTGTGACCAATCAGGGCTCCCCACAGTCCACCTCCTGCTCTGGGTGGAATCTCGTTTTGACCAGGCTGTTTCCTGGGGAGGCTGAAGGTACAATTTCAAACACTTTTAAATGTGCCTCCTGGAGACTCTCAGATTGGATCAGAAAGCAGAAGCCAAATATATGGAGTCTGTAAGAGGCCACCCTATCTCTATCTGCATTATATTATTATGTGCTTACTAACCTGTTTATGATTTCTCTTTTCTACTGGAAAATAAGTTCCATGAAGGAAAGAAAATTGTGAGTTTTGTCACCATTAGTACCTCCTGAGCCCAGAAATGTGTCTGGCACATGGTTGGCATTCAGTCAACATTGGTTAGGTCAACTGATGAAAGGAACGAGTGATATCCTTAAACTATGTAAACAACTCCTAATTCAAGGTGGTAAGCTGAGACCAAGAATTTAACTTTCCTTTCATTCAAATTTCCATCAAAATCTCCAAAGGAATATAAAAATAAGGAAAAATATGTACTCTCACTGAAAACTAGAAAAGATACAATACACAGACTTTGAGAACATCGGGCAAGATAATGTTGGTAGAGGATATAACTCCTTCCTTTCATCAGTTGACCTAACCAATGTTGACTGAATGCCAACCATGTGCCAGGCACATTTCTGGGCACAGGAGGTACCAATGGTGACAAAATTCACAATTTTCTTTCCTTCATGGAACTTATTTTCCAGTAGAAAAGAGAAATCATAAACAGGTTAGTAAGCACATAATAATATAATGCAGATAGGATGGCCTCTTACAGAAGGAAGCGAGAGGTCTGGGCGTCCCTAGTACCACGGGTGAGGGAAAGTCTGCCTGGAGAGGAAAAAGGGAGGCACTACAGTAAGATCATCACTTGTCCCCAGAGCCTGGGGAGCTGGATAAGACGTAGGCTTTGGGTCAGCCAGTGGGCACTGGGTTCTGGAACCAGGTATGTCAGGCCAAGATTTTACTCTCACGAAGAGCAGAGGGAGGGGAGGGGACAGGCTGCCGGGGCTTCCTAATGAAAGCAGCCACGTCCACCAGATGGAGAAAGGGCATAATATCTGGTTAACTTGGAGCTTCCACAACCTGGAAAAGAACCCTTCGGCACAGCCGTGGAGCAGAACACTCATTAATGCCTAGGGCTGCACAAAGGCAGACCGTACCCTGTGTTAAGATGAGAAGATGTTAGTATCTGCCCAGTCAGAGGACAGCAGGCAGCACTTTTGCTTCCTTCTCCATATAGTGAAGAGTTTAACTTTGTTCATCTCCAGGGTTCTTTCCAACTTGAACTTACTTCAGCACTTTTTGATCTGAAAAGATACATGGACCTTTCAGAAGTCTCTGCTGAGATTCAGTGACCTAAAGTCACAGTCTCCTGAAGCTGGCAGCATGTAGTCCATAAAGAAGGGAAAATCCCAACCTGGTGCCGCTGCTTGCTGGCAAAACCATCATAGTGACAGGACACAGACGTGAGGCAAATATGCCCACAGGATTCAAATTATCCACCCTACCCCTCCACCCCTGCCTGCCCCACCCCCCCAAAAAACTGATACATGGTTTGATAGCAGGATAATACCCAATAATGGTAAGAGCATGGCACTGGCATCTGAGAGTGGTCCTGCGTTCAAATTTGGCTTCTGCAAATGGAGATAATACAATCTACCTCTTAAAGTCTCTGTGGGTTAATCAAGAAGTATGAAGTGCCCAGTGGTACCTACAGAAAACCAAACCAGTCGCAGTGAAGTCAACTCCAACTCATTGTGACCCCATGTGTGTCAGAGTAGAACTGTGCTCTGTAGGTTTTTCAGGGGCCGGTTTTTTGCAAGTAGATTTCCGGCCTTTCTTCTAGGGTGCCTCTGAGTAGACTCAAACCTCCAACCTTTCAGTTAGCAGCCGAGCGCATTAGCCATTTGTACCATAAGGAAATCCAGCATATATACAGAAACTGGCTAATGAGTGGTAACTATTATAATTATAAAATTGTCAGCAGCCTCGAAAAAATCCAGGAGGGGTATCACTATACCCCCATCAACCACTCTTAATTTTAATCATCTTCTTACCTCACACACACATTCTCAGACACACTATTTCCCAAAGCTAGCAATCAGCAGCCTGGGGGTTGGGGGTGGGGCAGAGGCTGGGCCCTGGGTGGTATGCAAACTTGGTAATCAATTCAGTCATTGTAAACAAGTCCAAGGTTTCCAGGGGAGGAAGGGCAGTGTAAATTCCTGAAGGGGAAGTATAGGAATTGTCCAAGACACTGACACTGAGGTAGGGAGGGGCTTGGACAGACGGGGGTAAGATAAGGGTATAGGGTGGAAAGTGGAAAGGGGGCTGGGCTGGAGAGGCTATACAAACTTCAGTTTTTCTGAAAGCTATAGTCCTCAAAAGGGGTCAGAGTTTCAGATCAGACCAAACTGATGGGCCTCCAGTAGATATGGAGGCCACCTCCTAGCTTAGTTCCTAAGTAACATCCTCACCAGACCTTCCTTGTTTAGCTTCCCCTGTGCCTCAGGTAGAGTTGGTCACAGCAGGACTCACCCTTGGCTTTGCACACCTCTTGTATCTCCAGAAACTGCCAGGCCAAGGAGCTCTCCAAGTGATACAACCCAGGCCAATAGTTGGTTCTTTAGGCCTGTACTCCTCAGATGAGACCCAAATTCAGAAGGCCCACAACTATGGCTACAAGGGGAAGCAGGGTAGGGAGTGCTATTCGGAAGTCCATTAAGAGCCTGTGATATGCGATGATGCTTTCCATAGCAGCTCTGGCTCCTTTCCAGAAGCCCAGTGAGCAAGAGCAGCAGGTACCAGTCGCCACATCACCAAAGCTGGCTTGGCCCGGCTGCACAATGCCAGCTATACTGAGTGACCAGTGATCATCCTCCAGGTCATGACATCCACAGGGTAGTGACATATACACAGCAGCCAAGAAGTTCTTGCTCTTACTGAGCGGCACAGAATTTTTAAGTTACGTCTGGAGCTGAACCAACATCGTTGGTGTTGATCACTAGCTTTTTCTGGGACTCCTTCTAATATTCTTACTGCATTTTCAGACATGACACGGCTCTACTGCTGGCTACAAGATGCCTACACTCTCTTTAGCATGACATACATTAGCTTCAACCTGCTACCCTGAGCTCTAGCAACACTGGCCTGTGTATGGTTCCCAGAAGACACCCATTTTCACACTTCCATATCTTTGTACTTGCTGTTCCCTACTCTAAATCTACCTAGTGAACACCTACTCTTTAAGAATCTACTCAAATGTGTAGAAATACAGAAAATCCTAAGGGATCCACTAAAAAATTATTAGAACTAATGAACAAGCTCAGCAAGGTTGCAGGATACAAGATCAATATACAAAAACCAACTGTATTTCTCTACACTTTCAATGAGCAACCCCAAAATGGAATTAAGGAAATAATTCCGTTTACATAGCATCAAACAGAATTAAACACTTAGGAATAAACTTAACAAAAGAAGTGCAAAATTTACACCTTGAAAACTACGAAGCATTGTTGAAAGAAATTAAAGGAGATCTAAATAAATGGAAAAACATCCTATGTTCATGGATTGAAAGATTTAATATTGTTAAGATGACACTTCCCAACAGATTCAACACAATTCTTCTCAGAATCTCAGATGACTTTTTTGTGGAAACTGATAAGCTGATTCTAAAATTCCTGTGGAATTGCATGGGACCAAGAGTAAGCAAAACAATCTTGAAAAAGAAGAGCAAAACAGAAGGGCTCATACTTCCTGATTTCAAAACTTACTACAAAGCCATGGTAATGAAGACAGTGTGGTAACTGGTATAAAGACAGACATATAGAACAATAAAACAGAATTGAGAATCTAGTCATAAACCAGTAATAATAGATCTATGGTCAAACTATAGACCTCAGGCCAAATCTTGCTAGACACCCAAAAAAAAAAAAAAAAAAAACCCACTGCCGTCGAGTTGATTGTGACTCATAGCAACTCTATATAAAGAGTAGAACTGCCCCATAGAGTTTCCAAGGAACGCCTGGTGGATTTGAACTGCCAACCTCTTGGTTAGCAGCCGTAGCACTTAACCACTATGCCACCAGGGTTTCCTGCTAGACACCAGCTTTTATAAATAAAGTTTTATTGGAACACAGCATTTACATTTACCCCCACTCATTTACATAGTATCTATGGCTGTTTTCATACGCAAATAGCTGAGGTGACCTGTTGCAAAAGAGACTCTATGGCTTGCAAAGTCTAAAATATTTGCTATCTGGCCTTAGAGTAAGTCTGTCAACTGCTGCTCTAGAAAGATCACTTTGTCTTTTGCATAAAGGATGGTTTTGCATGGGTTAAGACCAAGGTAAGAGAGGCCAGTTAGGAGTCTATTGTAACTCTCCAGGCAACAGATGATTGTGGCCTGAGTAAGGGGTAACAGTGGGGTGGAAAGGTAGGCATGGTTTAGAGAGTTAGAGGGAAGAAAAAAACACCTGGGAAATACCAGTTTAAAAAACAAACAAAACAAAACAGTGCCATTTAAGAGGACTACAGACCTCACAGGGCTCTGATGATGTCCAAAAGTTAGTTTTTTCTTTTAATCACGAAAATGTTCCCTAAACATGTTTAGTGGAGTGTTGCCAGACAGAGCACCCAATTCAAGGCTGTTTAAAAGTATTTTAAATAATTATTCTTAAGATTTGGTGATAGGCAAATGCAATGTCAGATCACCTGATGAATTTTCTTCCTCTCTTCATTTGTGTTGCAACAAGCCCAAACTCCACAAATTCTTTGCTTGCGTTCTAAGGCTGCTGTTGGTATTGGGAGAGCACCTTGGCAGTTGGCTGCCAAGCATCGGAATATTATATTTGACTGAAGATTTATTTTTGAGTACACATGTCAAATATTATGTCTTATTTATCTTTGTGTCTCCTACAGTGTCTGGCGGTGTCTGGCACATAGAAAGTCACTAATAAATCAATTTAGTTAAGAAGAGGGGGAGAACTATATTAGTTAAGAGAGGGAGAGAAGGAGGAAGGAAGGAAAGTAAGGCAGGAGGGCAGGACACAGCCACTGAGTTCTTCACTCAGTGCTTAAGATTCCCATTCCAGGGGAAGCTGGCACAGGAGCAGGAGGACCATGTGGATGCGAGTCCCCAGGCAGTGAGAGAGCCTGGAGGAAAGATACTTACTGCTGATACCCTAAGAGCTACAACTGAAAATCCCAGATATGTTGTACTACCTTCCCTAGATGTTCTGGGAAAGAGACTGCTTAAATCTCACAACTAATCTTTTGGCCTTCCAGATTAGAAACTGTGTTTTTCCAACATCTCTTCCTAACACCCCTAATGGCAGAGAAAATGAACATCCCATCTCAAGATCTTGAGGTGTAGCTGAAGTACCTGGATACCAGAATGAAACATATTTAAATTCCATGCTTTACATTTAAAAGTCATGCACTTTTGGTAATGTTCTATTCTTGATCTAGGTAGTAGTTATGAGTGTGTGTTTACTTTGTACCCTTGAGATTGGTGCCATTTTACATATGTATGCTACTCTTCCGTTTTAAAAGTTTACTGTAAAAATGTACTTCACTCAATTTTACATTTGTATTTGTTTTAGAAAAGTTCTAGAAAGGTATTTAGAAAAATCTCTCTCTTGCTGGATCTTTGAGTCATGCAGGCACTCTGGAATGATGTCCCAGAGCGTTTATACTAGTACACCAATGGTACCCTTTGACAAGTCTGGGGGTAGGAAAGTTCATGAATCCTAGTCAAGAAGGACAGAATAAAGAAACTGCCTGAGCAAATTAACCTTCACAAATCATCAACATAAGTTATTTTCTCATAAATGGTATACTTTATAGGCAAGCGGCATTATTTCTGCAGAAGACACTCAGCATTATATCGACAATGCTACAAGGAAGATGTATGGGAACTGTTGCCATAAGTCCATCCGTTGGGCCAGCTGGCTCTGCTTGTATGACATGGATTCTGACCATGAAAACACAAAAAAGAAAACTTATCGCTATTTACATATAAGATTATAATTAAATACAATATTAAAGGTATCCCAAGTGAAGGGATTCAAAAAGCCTTGGACAGGAAGAACTTATTAACTATGATCCTAATCGCATTCTGCTAAGGCGGTCCCTGCTCTACACCCTTATTTGATACCCACAACTTGCCTGATAATATTGTTTCCAGTAGGGAAGTATAAATGAATTTTTTAAATTCTGGACAGAAATCTAAATGTTACCATTATACCTGTACTATGTTGAATAGTGTTTCCCCCACCAAATGCATGTTCTCCTGGAACCTGTGAATGTGGCCTTATATTTGGATAGAGTGTCTTTGCAGATGTAATCAAGTTGAGATGAGGTCATACTAGATTAGGGTGGGCCTTATATCCAATACGACTAGTGTCCTTATAAGAGGGAAATGTGGACACAGAGACACAGACACAGAGAGGAGAACACCGTGTAACGACAGATTGGAGTGATGTATCCACAAGCCAAGGAATGCCAAGAAAGTAAGAGCCAAAGAAGGACTATCCATTAGAGCCTTTACAGAGACTATGACCCTGCCAACACCTTGATTTTGGACTTCTGGCCTCCAGAACTGTAAGAGATTTAAATCTGTGTTGTTTTAAGCCACACAGTTTGTGGTACTTTATTATGGCAACCCTAGAAAAGTAATATAATGCCTTATCATCCTCTAAGAAGTGGTTATGCTGACAGGATGGCGCTGGTACCTAAAGACTTCTCCCATGCAGATCTGGGAGGCCAGTCAACACCAGGCTATATTCCCTGCTGAGCATGCTCCACGCCCAACAGCAGGAGTAGATCTATTCAATTACTAGGATGACAGATCTCTGAGGATTTGCTTCAACCTAGATAAAGCTGAAGACTTAGAAGACCAGCAATGTATCACTGCTGATGAGTCTCTGTAGATATCCACTTGGCTCGTCCTTTCCTAGCCCACAATTTCTACCCTTGCTGGCTCCGTGGCCCTGAAGTTGGATGGGCTCCTGCCACTCCAACCGAGGCTTCATCCAGGATCTGGAGTGCATGAGGGTTGTGTGACACCGCCATGATGACTAGCTGCAAAGGCCTTTCTCCAGAGGTAAATGAACATGGTAATCACAAGTTTCTCTTCTAAAGCCAGGCAGCCATTTTCCCCCAGAAGTGGGGAACTCTACCTCCTAAAGTTCCCAACACTGTGAAATAAAGGAAGCAACAATGCTCTTGCAACTGCAACTGATGACGCAGAATCTTCTAGAAATTCTACCCCCACAGAGACAGCCTACTGCTATGGGAAAAGAGAATTTATGGCTGCCAAGATAGTGTGGTTTAAGGTTAATGTTTCACCCCTTTTGAATTCCTACAGTTGAATAATGGAATTGGATTGCCCAGTTTCTCTGCCCCTAATTGGCTGCTCTGTGGAAGGTCTGTTCATACCCTATTTCAGGGCAACAAACATAACAGCAGAAAATCTAGTTCTGCAACTAGAGATTCCTTTTTCCTACACAGCCCACCAAGGACGAATTCCAACTTGTGAGTCTCATTAATAAGGTATAAAAATTTCCTCTTTATCAACCCACTTCAAAAGCAAATAAACACAAGTAATAAAAATACTGAAAGTAAAAATTGCTGATGTTCTATAATCTCAACAAGCAAAGGCAGAATAAACAAAGTTGTCCATAACCGGGGACTTCAGTGGAAAGTCCAACATCTGCTCCTCTTTTCTCTTATAGGATTGATTTAGGAGCTTCAGCCTGAGGATGCCAGCTGCCAAAATACTCAGGCAAGGCTCAAAGAGGGGTGATTGTTCTCAATCAGATTTTTTTCTGGGGCCTTTCTAACTTCAAGGAATTCCAGTTGCAATCATCTCACTCATCCTACTTTCAGACCTGGGAACCAGAGAAACGCAGAATAATTTGATGACTAAGGTGTGCCTCATATGCATGCTAAAGCTGGACAATGAAAAAGGAAGACAGAAGAACTGACATATTCCAACTGTGGTGTTGGCAAAGAACATTGACTGCCAGAAGAACAATCAAATCCATCTTAGAAGAAATGCAACTAGAACGTTCCTTAGAAGCGAGGATGGTGAGACCTCGGCTCGCTTACTTTGGACATGTCATCAGGAAAGACCAATTGCTAAAAAAGGACATCATGTTTGGTAAAGTAGAAGGTCAGTGAAAATGAAGGAATCCCTCCATGGGATGGACTGACACCATAGCCACAGCAATGGACTCAAACATACCAACAATTATGAAGATGGCACAGGACCAGGCAAAGTTTATTTCTGTTATACATAAGGTTGCCATGAGTCAGAGCCAATTCAACAGGCAACTAACAACAATGTTCCCTAGTTCGGAGAGGGCAACCCTGAGTCCCAGGAAGGTAAGTTGCTTTCTTACAGTCTTACAAAAACCTGGGAAACAAACCCAGGCTTCCTGACTTTGATAGGTGATTTATCTGAAGCACCAAATGGCCAGTTACTATTTACACAGGGATTCCTGACAGCAGGTGTATAGGAAGTGATAAACCCAGGATAAAGCCAGAGCCAAGGTAAGAGGCAGACTGATACTCCGCCAGCAGCAAAGGAAAGCCCAGGAATGAGGAGGCTGGGTTAGGTCCTGGCTCCACCAATCGCAAGCTGTGCCATCTGGGCAGTTTCTGTTTGCCAGTTTCCTCAGCTATAAAACATATCCGATAATGCTCATCTCACTCTTCAGCAGGCCACTGTAAGAATCAAACAACATAGTGGATATAAAAGTGATCTGAAAAGGAATAACACACAGTATGAGTGTAATAAACTATAAAAATCAACATAACTCAGTTCAGCTGTAAAAAGTCATTATGGGAAAAATTGGGAAATTTTTTTTAACATGGACTGGGTATTAAGTAGGATCCCTGGGTGGCACAAACAGTTTGTGCTTGACTACTAACCTAACGGTTGACTTTCAAACCCACCCAGCGGCATTGCAGAAGAAAGCCCCCGTGATCTGGTTCTGCAAAGGTTACAGTCAACAAAACCCTATGGTTCTCAGCTCTCTCTAACACAGGAGTCACAATCAACTTGACGGCAGTGGGTTTGATTTTGGGTTTGGGTATTAGATAATACCAAAAACTTATTGTTAATTTTCTTTGTTTTAATAATGCATTGTGGCTATCTAATGTCTTTTAGAGATCACACTGAGATATGAAGAGATGCAATGAGATGTCTGAGATTCGCTTTCAAATACTTCAACAAAAAAAGGGGGGGGGAGAGATAGATGAAGCAAGTACAGCAAAATCTTGATAAGTGTTGAAGTTGCGGGAGAGGTATACGGGGTTCGTTATACCCTTCTCTCTACTTTTGTGCATACTTGAAATTTTGCAGAACAAAAAAGAAATTAAATAAACAGAACAGAATTTCCCCAGCCATTAGGAAGCTTTACTGACAGTCATCTCCAGACCACAGAAAATCTGTTTCCTTCACAAGGCCCTTCCACCCTAGTTAGCCAATGGTCAGAAGACAAGGACTTGGGAAGGAGCCCAGCTGGAAAGGAGATAAATGGAAGCATCGTCGTGGCATCTTCTATGTCTGGGATGCATCAAAATGTCAGCCAGTCTGTAACGTCAAGTGCTTTGTCTTCAGACCTGAGTTTCATATTCAGCTTTGCCACTTACTGGTAACCTTAGACCAAGTCACTTTTTAACACAAAGTCACAGAGAGACAAACAGCTGCGCATAAGCTCATATAGACGCACAGACATACAACACACACACCACTGAAACCTAGTCCCCTTGGAAGGGGAGCCCTCGAGAGACACCAGAGAACCAGGGGTGCATGCACTTTGTCATGGGTTTGATGGTCAGCTCAAGGACAGATTCTAGGAACTAGGAAGGGGAAACTACAAAGGGAAGAGATTAATAATTTTACCAAGACAGGGTCCAGTGAGTCAGTCACTCATCTGGGAACTGACCAGGAAAATGAACTCTCCCTCCTCAGCCCTAAGTCCCATCCCTGACCATTAAGTACACTATGCTTTCTCTGCTGCACCATAAATAACTAAATAATTCCACCCAGGATGACAAATGGGCTTTTGGGGTTCCAGGAGACACAAGCACCCCTCATGTAGGACAGGGGCCTGGAGTAAGGGACCTGGGTTCAAGTCCCCACACTGACTAACTCAGCCTTGAGCTTCAGTACTTGGTATCTTTTCCTCCCTCTGCATAAAAAGAAGCCATAGAACAGTTCAAGGATGTTAGGGGATGAAAATAATTTAGGGCATATTTCTGGCTTCCGTGCATATCTGTCCTTTCATAAGGACCTGAGGTTTCTTAGCCATATTGAGTTCTTTATTACCCCCCACAACTTTTTCCGCGCCTCCCCCTCAGGGTGTGGGTGGGTGGGTTTTGCCGGGTGTAGGGTGATGGAAAGGAAGAGATCTTGTTCGTTTCTTCCAATCGTGTCTCTTCTGGCGCTGTTTACAGAGATACTTCCGCCAGGCAACTACCCGCGGAGGGTTCCCAGATTTCTTTTTTTGGAGGTAGGGGTTGGAAGAGACGCGGGAGGAGTGGGCAGAACAAACGCGTAAAAGTTGCAGGCGGAAGGGACCGCGGGACTGACTGCACAAGACTAGGATTAGCTCTCCCCAAGGCGATCCTGTGTGAACGATTCTTGAGTTCACTGATGCCCTTCCTGTCCTATTCCAGAGTTAACAGAGAGGAGGGAAGCGGGAGAGGTTCCCAGGTCCGCGGACCAGCAAGGACGACTTGGGAGTGAATACCTGTCGTGTGGGCCGCGCCTCTACGGCCGCAGGACTCCTGGCCCTCCCGCGCTCAGTGGTGCCTGTGCCTCAGGCTGGAGGAGAACGCCCAATTCCAGGCAGTGGGCGCTAGAGCTCCCGGGCGCAGCCCGCGTACCTCTCCTACCACCTTCTCCCAGCTCCGCGCGCTCCACAACCCCAAAACCACGGCTCAGGGGACAGCCGCAGTGCGCCCTCCGTCCCTCGAGCGCTCCACACCTTCAAAAGCCAGAACTCTGGCATTGGCACGGTCCCCAGAGTCCCTGGCCCCACTCTGCACCCTCCAGGACACCGAGCTCACACCGAGGCTCGACTGACTCTGTCCTGCCTGGCCATAGGCGCTCCTGGGGAGCAAAGAACAGAGCACTTTGCTCCCGGGGCGCGCCCGCAGCACGGGTCCTCTTCCCGGTTCAGGGGAGGTGGCGCTGGGTGGGTCCGTCGAGTTGGGAAGAGGACCCGTTAGCCTGCACGTCCTCGCATCTCTCTCTGCAAGAAACCTTCGCTCTGAAGTGGCAGAGGGGGATCCCGGGACCCCAAGCTTGGCTGAGAAGGCCCCGCGGGGAGTGGAGCGTAGAGACCTCACAGGGACGCTCCCGCTTTCCCGCGAACCGCTGTGAGGGTGGAAGACACAGGGAGCGCTCTTACTTGGCAGCGTGGGTCCGCACTGGCTTGTCTGGGTCCAGGCTCTCCAGGGTGGCCCCGCTCTGCGTTCCTCGCCGCTGAGCCCCTTTCGCGAGCTGAGGAGGCGACGAGAGTTCTCTGGCTGTTTCGTAGAGCCAGCTCCAAGTTTAGGAAGCCGCGGGCTGGAGTCGCTCGTTTACTCTTTTCCCGGTACTTTTAACGGGAGTCGGGCAGCAAACCCCTCCCCCGGCCCAACCCCTTCCCTGAAGGCGGTGGCCGAGCAGGCCCAGCCTCCAGCCCCTTTTGTAGTAACTCGAGACCCGACACTCCAAGGGCCGGAGCGGGCTCTGCGGGGGAGGCTGCGCGCCAGCGGATCAGCCCTTCCAGGCTCTTCACGCCCAGGTTTCCGGAGCCTGAAAAGCAAGGGAGGGGGCTTTTCCTCTGGGAGACTTCTCAACCTCGCATCCCCGCATTGCTTCCAGAATTTAACCCTTTGGTGTCCTTATCCACCCGCATTAGAGCCCCTGCCTAATCCGTCTCCGTATCTCCAAAGCCCAGCACTGCCTCGCACATAATAGACGCTCAGTAAAAGTGGATAAATGAAAGTTCAGAAACTCGCATCCGTCCCGCCTGGGTTTCACCTCCTCTCTCCTCTAGGGAGAAGGTGGATCCTGAATATGAAAACATATAGCCCCGTCCAGCAAATCACATCCGTGACCTTGGCCAAGGGTCTCTCTCCTCTGAGGATCACTTTTCCATTTGTTAATTAAAACTCTGGGTTCAGTGACTTTTAAGACCTTGGTGGCATAGTGGTTAAGAGCTGCTAACCAAAAGGCTGGCAGTTTAAATCCACTGGGCGTCGACTCCAAGGCAATGGGTTTGGGTATTTTGGTTTTTTAAGGCCCCGCCAGGGCAGGGATTAACAAGGCCTGCGCTCAGAGGACAAGACGGCAGCCGGACACATACCAAAGTACGTGCTTTGTGCAGAAGGGCTGGTGGCTCTAGTGGATAGTCCATGCTCGCATGGGACATGGGGTGGAAGAAAAGTGAGGTAGAAAAGTCATGGGGTTTGGGGAGTAGCCTGTGCAGATTCCCAGGGCTCCTTAAGAAAGAGCAAGGCTTGGCCACACGGGTGGCAACACACACACACACACAATATCAGTTGCCTTCAAGTAGATTCGAACTCATGGCGACCCTATGTGTGTCAGAATAGAACTGTGCTCCACAGGTTTTTCCATGGCTGATTTTTGGGAAGAGATCCCCAGGCCTCTTCTTCTCAAGTGCCTCTGAGTGGACTTGAACTGCGATCCTGTCCATTAGCAGCCAAGAGCACTTAAGGGTGTCACCCAGGGACTCCTAAGTGGGAGGCAGCCAGCCCTAAAACAAGAGTCCTGAGGTCCAGGGATTTTTGAAGAGGAGTGTGGGCAAATGCCACCTCCCGGTGGCAATAGGGGGCAACTCCCAAATCTCAGCCTCCTGTTCAGACTTCTTTTCTTGCTCAAGACTTGTAAATCCATCCGCCTCTGGGACATTCTCACGGTCTACCACTAATACACACACAAAAAAAATATACAGCACCCATAAATTTGGCATCCCCAACTCAAAGTCCACCCTAGCCCCTGTGAGTTCTCCCAGCAGAAATGGGGTCTTCTTGGGCTCCTCCTCTTTACCATTCACAGTGATCAATCGCCTAGCCCAGTGGGCACTGGGCTTTCTTTTCTTTTCCTTTATTCCCCTTTCCTGTCTATTGTCCCTCTCCTTTCCCTCTCATTCCCTTTTTCCTTCCCTTTCTTCATTCCTTTCTTTCTGTCCCTGACCCTGTTTGCCCTCATTCATGTCCTCATTTCCACTCCCTTACTTCAGACCTCCTTAGTTCTCTCCTGGGGGCTATTCTAATGGCCTTGCAGCTGTTGTCTCCACCTTGAATCTTACCCCAATCCAACTCTCCCGCCACACATCAGCTGGAGTGACTTCCCATGGGTGCAGATTTCATCATGTTACTTCCCTGTTCAAAACCCTGCAGCAAAGAAGTGTGTGTGTGGTGGGGGCGGGGAGGGAGTAGGTGTGGTTACAGAAGAGCAACACAAGAGATCCTTCTGATGTTGAACTGTTCTTTATTTTGGCTGTGGTATTGGCTACACAACCGTATACATGTGATCAAGTTATATTGAACTAGAGACGCACAACACACATAAATGAGTACAAGTAAAACCAGGGAAGTCCCATGGATGGTATTAATGTCAATATCTTAGTTGCAGTAGTGTATTGGAAACCCTGGTGGCGTAGTAGTTAAGTGCTACAGCTGCTAACCAAAAAGTTGGTAGTTCAAATCCACCAATGAGTCCAAATCGACTGGACAGCAACGGGTTTGGTTTTGGTTTTTTGATAGTGTACTATAGTTTTGCAAAGTGTCACCATAGTGGGGGGAGACAGATAAAGTGTACAAGGAATCTCTCTGTATTATTTCTTTCAATTGCATGTGAAGCTACAATAAAAATTTCAACTGTAAAACAAACAAGCCCTGCAGTGGCTCCAGGCCCTCCAGGGTCATCTCCAGGTGGCTCATCTCCCAGCCACAGTCCCTCCTCTCCCCCACAGGCCCTACTGAATCACTCGCTATTCTGGAGCCCACTGTTTCACACCAAAGAACCACACCATCCCCTTGCTTTGTCTGCCCAGCAGACGCCTTGTTCTGTGAGCTCTCAATCAGGTGTCCCAGGACCTGTCAGCCTGTCCTAGGCATCACCCTGTGCAGTGCCTGCCCATAGCAGAGACTCAACAGGTGCCTCAATGCAGGTAGGACTGAACTCTCTTCTCTCTCCTCTCCCCTCACCCCATCCCTTCTCTTCTAGTCCTGCCCTTTCCTGCTAAGGCATTAATCAGTAAGGTATGAAAGAAAATGAAACCACCTTGTAAACAATGCTTTGTCTGGCTATGAAGAAAAGCAAACTCCTCGTGGACCATTCAGAAAATGTGCAAAAGTATAATGAAGAAACTAGCCACCATAGACAAACATTAACATTTCGGTCTTTCCGAAACCAAATTGTAAATACATTTTCTGTATCTTGCTTCTTTTTACAGTGTTATTCTGTATGCATTTTTCAATGTGATTTCTAATGGTTTTAGACTATTCTGGTGTCTAAAACTGCCATATTCTATGTAGCCACTTCCCCATTGCTAGACATTAAGTTGTTTACAACTTTTTACTGTTATAAATTACGCCATGACAGTTATCTTTGTGAATACATTATTTATGGCACAGCTAACATGTGGTTCCTGCTAGTTGTTATAGATGAGAAGCTGAAGCTCAGAGGGATTAGGTAATTTTCCCAGAGTCACAGAACTGAGAAGTGGTCACGCTAGAATAACTAAAGGGTACCTGACTCCTCCTGCGAGTACTAAGGGACCCCACACTGGAGACCTCAGTAAGTCAATTTTGACCTCAGCATGCCCACACTCCCGAGAGAAAGTGAGTATTTGAAGGTTGCAGAGACTAGTTTATTGATGCAGTTTGGTTGACTTGAACTTCAGACCTGGGAGACTACTTCAGAAAGGCAGCAGACCCCTGTTTTAGATGGGAAAAAAAAAATGAGCACATGCTTTATGTTGATAAGTCCATATGGACCACCCCTCACACCCCTCAGACATGCACTGCTGCAGCGACACTGCCCTGCAATGGATTTAGAGCATGGCCCCTGCAGTCAAATCCTAACTACCACTTACTGACTTAGACAAATGAGTCCCCTTCCCTCAGTTGCCTCATCTGTAAGAAGCACCTCACCAAAATGTTGCCGGAAGAGTAAATGAACTAAAAAAGCACACAAGGGGCTGAGAACAGTGCCTGGCGTGTGGTGCTCGCTCAAAGTTCCCGATCACAGCATCTGCCCAGGCAGTGCTGCAGGCTGCAGAGAGGAAGAGACCTGGGGAGGCCAGACACAGCACTGCTGCCGACTTACCATGTGACCTCGGCCCCTCCCTCTGAGCTGCAGACCCCACAACGGAGAGGGAAGACAGCACCCTGCTGCCCAGAGAAAAGGGGCCATTTGAATTACTTCCTTAGGATGTGATGACTGGGACAAAGACTGTGCACTATTCTCTCTCTCTTTTTTCTTGGCTCTTGAGCTATATTTCCAAATCAGTTCCCTCACATCTGGACCCATTAAATGGCAGCAAACACTGCATGTACCAGTAAGCACAACCTGAGACTCAGAAGAGGCCCTGGCTAAGGTTCTAGACAGTTTTTGCTCCCACAGAGTTTATATATCAGTGTAGGGGGGACTGTCAAAACAAAAATAGACAATAAAAGCAACGAAAATCAATTAAAAAATTAAATATGGGAGTCAGATGGTGACAAGTGCTATGGAGAGAACTAAAACTGAGTAAGGAAGGGTAGGTGGTAATGTAAGCGTGGGAGGGAGGCCAGGGAAGACCTCCCAGTGAGGCTGGGAAGGAGTGAAGGGGGCCTGGGAGGGAGTGAAGAGGGCCATGGGGACAGTTGATGTGGAGGGAAGGTCCCAGCCAAGGGAGCCACGTTCCACTGACTCCACAGCACTTAACCCCGGAGCTATTCATTGTTTTCTACTTTTATAACAGTTGTTTATATGTTTGTGTTCTCTCTCTTGTGCACAGAAACCATGAGTCTGTGTTGCATTAACCCCTGTAGCCATCCTGGGAGCCAGGAGGGTGTCTTATGCATATGGCAGCCATTGAATCACATGGAGCTGAAAGCACTGGGAAGCCTGTAACACATTATCAAAGCAGAAGTAATTTCAGTGGGTATTATTAGTGACGGAGCCCTGGTGGTCCAGTGCTTAAGAGCTTGCTACTAACCAAAAGGTGGGCAGTTTGAATCTACCAGCTGCTCCTTGGAAGCCCTGTGGGGCAGTTCTGCTCTGTCCTATAAGGTCACTATGAGTCGGAATCCACTCGACAGCAACAGGTTTGGTTTTTTGTTTGTTTGGTATTATTAATGATGACCCATACCAATGAGAAAAGAGAAACTAGTAGTTTAAATTTTGAGAGCTGAATGAAGAAGGGGCTCCACGTTGTATACTTGTTAAATTAAAAGGGAACAAAACAAATAAGCAAACCCAGCTTCAGGCTAGTAAGCTTGTGGTAACTGGAACACACAGAGCTTGTAGCAACAAATCCCTTGAGAAGGAGCCAGGGAAGAAAAAAAGAGGGTCCCTTTGACTCAAGAGTGGCATTCTCAGGAATGTGTTCTTAGCAAGTAATTCAAAAGATTAAAAGTGCATGTATAAGGTCTTACCAGCAATGAAAAAAATGGAAACACCGTACATACTAAACATCAAGGAATGAGTAAATTAAGATACATTCATACAATAAAATTATATACAACCATTAGAAGTATAATTATGAAGAGTGTATGGGAATATACAGACATATGAGCCATGATGCGAAGTGGAAGATCAGGATTCAAATGGCCAGGTTTGCTATAATTAATATTGTAAAAATCCATAGACATCTGAACAAAGCCAAAAGGTGCCTAGAAAGTAGAAATGATATAATGTGATATTATTATGTGAGTGCTTTAATGTTGTAATGCTATTTTTACAATTAAAAAAAGGAGAGAAAAAGCATATCTGTGCCCAGGATTTGTTGTTGGCCCCTGTGGAGACTGGGCTGGACTTCCTTTGGGTCGTCTGTCCATCAGTCCTCTGCCCTCCCCTGTACCTGACACCACTCTTTCCTCTGCGTTTGGCCACCTACCAGATCCCAGGCCTCCTAGTTCCTTGGCAAAGGCAGAAATATCTCCATTCAGAAGTGTTCTCAATTCTAGAGCCAGGCTCCCTCTGCCCTCATCCTAAGCATTGAGAGTCAGATATAGGAGTGGCCTCACGTGGCAGGGTTTTTTTTTTTTGGCGGGGGTGGGGAGAGGCTTTAAGTGAAAGTTTACAAATCAAGTCAGTCTCTCATACAAAAACTTATACACACCTTGCTATGTACTCCTAGCTGCTCTCCCCCTAATGAGACAGCACACTCCTCCTCTTCACCCTGTATTCCCCATGTCCTTTCAACCAGCTTCTGCCCCCCTCTGCCTTCTCATCTTGCTTCCAGACAGGAGCTGATCACACAGTCTCATGTGTCTACTTGAGCCAAGAAACTCACTCCTCACCAGTGTCATTTTCTGTCTTATAGTCCAGTCCAATCCCTGTCTGAAGAATTGGCTTCAGAAATGGTTCCAATCTTGGGCTAAGAGGTCTGGGGACCATGACCTCCAGGGTCCCTCTAGTCTCAGTCGGACCATTAAGTCTGGTCTTCTTACGAGAATTTGAGGTCTGCATCCCATTGTTCTCCTCCTCCATCAGGGGTTATCTGTTGTGTTCCCTGTCAGGGCAGTCATCGGTTGTAGCTGGACACCATCTAGCTCTTCTGGTCTCAGGCTGCTGTAGTCTCTGGTTTATGTGGCCCTTTCTGTCTCTTGGGCTCATATTTACCTTGTGTCTTTGGTATCCTTCATTCTCCTTTGCTCCGGGTGGGTTGAGACCAATTGATGCTTCTTAGATAGCTGCTTGCTAGCGTTTAAGACCCCAGACTAGTGGCAGGATTCTTAATAACTAGACTGAACCTTTAAAATGGGCATTGCCATCCCAGCCCAGCCACAGTTGAAACCCCCTCCCTCTGGGAAACCCTCCCTGACTCAGCTCCCTTGTCTTTGAATGCTCTAGCTTGTGTTATCTGTTGGGCACTTATCTACCTAAAAAAAACTAAGATGTGATATTTTATGTGGCAACACCTTGCCATCGAGTTAATTCTGACTCATGGCCATCCCATGTGTTTTAGAGTAGAACTGAGCTCTATAAGGCTTTCTTGGCTATAATCTTTATGGAAGCATATCACTAGGCCTTTCTTCCATGGTGCCACTGGGTGGGTTCAAACCGCCAACCTTTTGGTTAGCAGCCAAGCACAAACTGCATTTTATGTGGCAAAGCCAGAAACAGGTCCAACAAGCATAAGTACATTTGTGAGGACAATAGGAGAGAAGGTGAGGCTGTGTGGGGGGCTGAACCCATTGTGCCTTATATTGTCATTTGATGATCCATAAAAGCATGTCCTGTCTCCCGAAACAGATGGCAAAGCCCCTTGAAGACAGGATTTTTCTACTTCTTTATCTTTCTCACAGAGCCTAAAATCAGGTTTAATCTATTGTAGGTACCTTGTAAATGAAACGAATTTTGTTTCCTGAAGAAAGAAGTTTGACTGAACCTCTGGTGACCACACTTCCCTGAAGGACAGTGATTAAGATGGTGGTAAGAGAGTGCCCCGTGGATTTGCCCTGGGGAGCTCAACTCCCAGAAAACGTCCTGGTGGTTGCCACCAGAAATTAGCCTTTGTCCTTGAGCTGGGAGTACAAATTCCCGAGAGTGTAGCTTTGAAAAGTGAGGAAGAAAACAAAAGAAGGAAAGGCGGTGGAAAACAGCTGTGGAAGTTGAAGATTTTTCTAAACCTGATGCTATTTCATCAAATGTAATTGCAATAAACCAAGATAGCACAGATGAGAATCTTAATTTTCACAGTCTGTGCCAGGCAGTTTTCATCTATTCATAAAAAAAAAAAAAAAAAAAAAATTTTTCCATCTATTCATAGGGAAGAAAAAAAGAAAGAGAGAAATACAGACACTTGTTTATCAACAACCGACGGTTCGTTTTGGCATTTTCTGTTCCTTGTGTTCTTTTGGTAGCTTAGCTAAGGGCCACCATTTGATTCTTTTTCGTATAACCTGTGTTTGTCTGGATCTGGCCCTGAGTGAGGGGATCATGGTTAAAGGGGTGAGGTTGGCCATTGAGGCTCTGTGACCCCATCTACAAAGACAGCCATGCACCACAGAGTGTTTCCTGTTTTCGCTCCCATAAAGTCCACTCTTTGTTTCCTGGCCTCTCAGGAAAGAGAGGCTGAGCCCCCTCCTAGGCTCTGAAATTGGTGGCCCCACTTTTAAGAAACATACACTGCACATATTTCAGTGGTTCAGTGTTGGCCAGATAGCTATTGGACCTTGTTATCTGGCTTCAGTGTTTCTCTTCATCACAAATCTGCAGTGTTCTATCACAACCACTTTTAATGAGTGTGAACACTGGGAGAAAAGGTTGGTGAGAACAGGGGAAAACCCAGGCTTCCACCTAGGAGGCAGCGCCCCCTACTGGTCCATGTCTCACACAGCAATGAGCATTTACATTTTTCAAGGGCAAACTGTAAAACTAACAGGATTTTAGTCTCTAGGAAATTTAAGGAGTCCCTGCATAGTGCGAATGGTTAAGCACTGGACTACTAACCAAAAGGTTGTGGTTCAAACCCACCCAGAGATGCCTCGGAAGTAAGGCCTGGCGATCTGCTTCTGAAAGGTCACAGCCTCAAAACCCGCATGGACCAGCTCTACTCTGCACACATGGGGTCCCCATGAGTGGGAATCAAGGTGGCAGCAACTAACAACAACAAGGAAATTTGACATATGGTTCAAGCACCTCACTGACAGACATGGCACCAGAGACCCAGAGAGGTGTGTTGACCTGACCACAGTGGCTTAGTGGATCAGCAGCAGCGCTGAGGCCAGACCCCCAGGTCTCCTAACCCCCAGGAGAGTCCTGCATCTCTGTAAAGGGCACCATATGTGGACCTCAGGAGTGGTTAGAATTCCTTCAACTTCCTTTCAGGAAACACAGCATTTTTATATTGAAAAAGTGTTCTCTTTGTCACAAAGAGCCCCGGTGGTACAATGGTTACCCACTCCCATCTAGAGGCTCTATGGGAGAAAAAGACTTGGCAATCTGCTCCCATACAGATTACAGCCTGAGAAACCCTGTGGGACAGCTCTACTCTGTCACATGGGGTAGCTATGAGTCACAGTCGACTTAACGGCCTAACAACAACTCTGTCACACTCTGAACTGATCCTCCCCCATCTCTTTCCTCTTCTTTTTCTTACTTTAATCGTCTCCATAACAGCATGTTTGAGAATACGTAATTTTAACAGTTTGTTTAGGGAGCTCAAAGCTTTGCACAGCCTTCTCTAACAAAGAAAGCAAGGTAGAGTAATCCCTTACATTCTCCCAAGAAGCCCACTGTCTCGTGACTAGCCTGCCTTTTCTGTCTCGAGCTTGGAGTGGCAGCTACTCAGCCCTCTCGTTAAGTTCCAATGCCGGGAGCCCATTTCTCGTCCAGTTGTGCTGAGGTCACCCACAGCCTCCCCTGCCTTGAGACCCTGACCAGGGTCAGAGCAGGATGAGGCACCCAGGAAGGTTCTACATCTAAATAAAAGTGTGCTTTCCTCTCCTCTGCTGGGGTTACAGTGTCTGAAATCTTGCCATTAAAACTTAGCCCCTTTGAGTGAACTGCTAACACATGCAACAGTGTGGTTTAATCTTGAAAATACTACACAGAGCGAAAGGAGTCAGCCACAAAAGAGTAACAGACTGTACCATGCCATTCATATGAGGCTCTAGAAAAGTCAAAATTAAACTACATGACTGAAAGCAGATTAGTGGTTGCCTGAGGCTAGAGGTGGTGTGGGGGTTGACGGGGAAGGAGCATGAGGGAACTTCCTACGGTCATAGAAATGCTCTATTTCTTGATTGAGGTGGTAGTTACATTAGTATATATATGTTTGTCCAAAATTCCTCAAACGGAACGCTTAAAATGGGTTTTAGTTATTCCATAAGACAATTGATTTAAAAACTAGCCTTTTGGTGCCTATATTAGTTTCCTGCGGCGGCTGTAATAAATTAGCATAAATTACATGGCTTAAAACAACGAAGATTTATTCTCTCATAGTGCTGGAGGCCAGAAGTCCAAAATCAAGATGTCAGCAGAGTCATACTCCTGCTGGAGGCTCTAGGGGAGAATACATTTGTGATGGTTAAGGTTGTGTGTCAACTTGGCTGGGCCAGGAGTCTCAGTGGTTTGGCAGTTATGTAATGATGTAGTTATCCTCCATGATGGAACCTGATGTAACCACTCAATCAGTTGTAAGGGGAGTTTCCCTGCGGGTGTGGTCTGCATCCAATATATATATATGGATGTTCTGGCAAAGCTCGCTTACTTGCTCTGGATCCTGCATCCTGCCTGGCATCACCTGACCTCTGGTTCTTGGGGCTTGAGCAAAAGGTCTGTTGTATTGCCTGCCTATCTTGGGTTCATCAGCTCCTGTGGCTACGTGAGTAAGGAGAAGGCTCTAGCCTGACGTCTGACCAAGGACTTGGGACTTGCCACAGAAAATCCAGGATGATCTCCTCATCTCCAGATTACATTTGCAAAGACCCTTTTTTATAAACAGGTTCCAGGGGGTTCGATGTGGATATCTTTGGCGGGGGGGCATTTTTTAGCCTACCACAGTCTCTCTCTCTTATGTCTTCTTTTAAAATGAAAGCATTTGGAGAAGGCACAGTATAATGTGGAATTAAGAGCACAGTAGCCAGAGCCACAGTGCCTGGGTTTGCATCTCAGATCTACCACTTACTAGCTATGTGAACTGAGGCAAGTCATTTAATCTCACTGGGCCTCAGTTTCCTCACTTGTAAAATAGGAAGATACTTCACAGACTTCTTATAAGGCTGAAATGAGTTAATGTATGTGAAGTGCTTAGAACAGTGCCTGGCTACTGCCAGCTAGTTTTAAACCAATTTACATAGAGGTGTCATGTTAGATACAGACTCATTTCACTGAGCACCTAGAGTGCCATAATACTTACCTGTGTGTGTGTGCGTAGGAAACCCTGGTGGCGTAGTGGTTAAGCGCTATGGCTGCTAACCAAAGGGTCGGCAGTTCGAATCCACCAGGCGCTCCTTGGAAACTCTGTGGGGCAGTTCTACTCTGTCCTATAGGGTCGCTATGAGTCAGAATTGACTGGACAGCACTGGGTATGGTTTTATTTTCGGTTTTGGTGTGTGTGTGAGTGTGTTTGGAATAAACAGGATTTGGAAGGTGAGGGAGGGGTACTAGGAATGAATAAAATTTGATTCAGTCCCCAAGGAGCAAACCCATTGCTGTCGAGTTGACTGCGACTCATGGTGCCCCCCTGTGTATCAGGATAGAACTGAGCTCCACAGGTGTTTCAACAGCTGGTTTTTTGGAAGTAGATCTTCAGGTCTTTCTTCTGAGGTGTCTGTGGGTGGAGTCAAACCTCCAAGCTTTTGATTAGCAGCTTAGCATCTTAACTGATCGCACCACCAAGGGACTGAAGATCCTATAGACATCAAAAAATAAAACGAAGTAGTCAGAGATTCATTGCAAAATGCCTGGCACACTGCAGCATGCTGAGATGGGGGAGCAGGGAGAGTCCCTGGAGGGCAGCATGGAGTCTGTGAGGATGTGAGCATGAGGGCGGGGGGAGGCTGAGAACTGGGTAGAGTCTAGACAGGTAGGGAGGAAGGGACAGTGCACTTCAGGCCAGGAGATAGAGTGAACCTGGAAATTTGGGAAAGGCCCAGAACGTGAGGTGAGGGCTTCTGAAGACAAGCTTGGCCAACATGACAATTTTGCTGCCCCCTCCACTTCACACTTGCCCCCTCCACCTAGAAAGCGTCCTGCTGGGAAAAGAGGGAGACTTTCAGCTAGCACAGCTAGAGGAAAAAAAGAAAGTAAAAAACAAAACCAAACCAAAAAAACTGGTTCAAATCTCTTTCCCAAATACCTGGATTTGCCAACTCTGACCACCTTTGTCTCAAATATGCAGCTAAAAGAGGGAAGGAGGAGTGTCCGACAAAAATGGAAGCTTTTCTGCAGAGAGACGTGCTGGCATCTGGCAGGTCCTTGCTCCAGGCCGCAGCCCAGCAGGCCTCGCCCGTCTCCCAGAAAGAATCCGTGCTGCTGCCCAGGTAGTGCAGGGTTGGCTAAGGACACGGCCTGACTCCGCGCCAGCCCAGCCGCTGGTATTCATGAGGGTTCCTGCATGCCCAGACCAGTTCAGCACCAGAGGGGCTGGAAGGCAAGGGCAAATCCCACTCCTACGGGGAAGGCCCAGCAACAGGGAGCAGGGAGCGGTTGCTTGATTTTTTATTTTTTTTAAATAATTTTTATTGTGCTTTAAATGAAAGTGTACAAATCAAGTCAATCTCTCACACAAACCCATACACACCTTGCTGCACACTCCCAATTACTCTCCCCTTAATGAGACAGCCTGCTCTCTTCCTCCACTCTCTCTTTTCGTGTTCATTTCACCAGCTTCTAACCCCCTCCACCCTCTCATCTCCCCTCCAGGCAGGAGATGCCAACATAGTTTCAAGAGTCCACCTGATCCGAGAAGCTCACTCCTCACCAGCATCCCTCTCCAACCCACCGTCCAGTCCAATCCATGTCTGAAGAGTTGGCTTTGGGAATGGTTCCCGTCCTGGGCCAACAGAAGGTCTAGGGGCCATGACCACCGGGGTCCTTCCAGTCTCAGTCAGACCATTAAGTCTGGTCTTATGAGAATTTGGGGTCTGCATCCCACTGCTCTCCTGCTCCCTCAGGGGTTCTCTGTTGTGTTCCCTGTCAGGGCAGTCATCAGTTGTAGCTGGGCACCATCTAGTTCTTCTGGTCTCAGGATGTTGTAGTCTCTGGTTCATGTGCCCCTTTCTGTCTCTTGGGCTCGTAATCACCTTGTGTCCTTGGTGTTCTTCATTCTCCTTTGATCCAGGTGGGTTAAGACCAATTGATGCCTCTTAGATGGCTGCTTGCTAGCGTTTAAGACCCCAGACTACACTCTTCAAAGTGGGATGCAGAATGTTTTCTTAATAGATTTTATTATGCGAATTGACTTAGATGTCCCTTGAAACCATGGTCCCCAGACCCCTGCCCCTGCTACACTGGCCTTTGAAGCATTCAGTTTATTCAGGAAACTTCTTTGCTTTTGGTTTAGTCCAATTGTGCTGACCTCCCCTGTCTTTCCTTTCACCTAAAGCAGTTCTTATCTACTAACTAATTAGTGAATGCCCCTCTCCCACCCTCCCTCCCTCCCCCCTCTCGTAACCACAAAAGAATGTTTTCTTCTCAGTTTAAACTATTTCTCAAGTTCTTATAGTTAGTGGTCTTATACAATATTCATCCTTTTGCAACTGACTAATTTCACGCAGCATAATGCCTTCCAGGCTCCTCCATGTTATGAAATGTTTCACAGATTCCTCACTGTTCTTTATCGGTGCGTAGTATTCCATTGTGTGAATATACCACAATTTATTTATCCATTCATCCATTGATGGGCACCTTGGTTGCTTCCATGTTTTTGCTATTGTAAACAGTGCTGCAATAAACATGGGTGTGGATATATCTGTTTGTGTAAAGGCTCTTATTTCTCTAGGATATATTCCAAGGAGTGGGATTTCTGGGTCGTATGGTAGTTTTATTTCTAGCTTTTTAAGGAAGTGCCAAATCGATTTCCAAAGTGGCTGTACCATTTGACATTTCCACCAGCAGCGCAGAAATGTTCCAATCTCTCCACAGCCTCTCCAACATTTATTCTTTTGTGTTTTTTGGATTAATGCCAGCCTTGTTGGAGTGAGATGAAATCTCATTGTAGTTTTGATCTGCATTTCTCTAATGGCTAATGATCATGAACATTTCCTCATATATCTGTCAGCTACCCGAATGTCTTCTTTAGTGAAGTGTCTATTCATATCTTTTGCCCATTTTTTAATAGGGGTATTTGTCTTTTTGCAGTTGAGTTTTTGCAGTATCGTGTAGATTTTAGAGATCAGGTGCTGATCAGAAATGTCACAGCTAAAAACTTTTTCCCAGTGTGTAGGTAGTCTTTTTACTCTTTTGTTGAAGTCTTTGGATGAGCATAAAACCAAAAACAAACACAGTGCCATTGAGTCGATTCCGACTCATAGCAACCCTACAGCACAGAGTAGAACTGCCCCATAGAGTTTCCAAGGAGCGCCTGACGGACTTGAACTGCCGACCCTTTGGTTAGCAGCTGTAGCACTTAACCACTACGCCACCAGGGTTTCCTGGATGAGCATAGGTGTTTGATTTTTAAGGGCTCCCAGTTATCTAGTTTTTTCTTCTACATTCGTTATAATGTTTTGTATACTGTTTATGCCATGTATTAGGGCTCCTAACATTGTCCCTATTTTGTCTTCCATGAACTTTATCATTTCAGATTTATATTTAGGTCTTTGATCCATTTCGAGTTAGTTTTTGTGCATGGTGTGAGGTACGGGTCTTGTTTCATTTGTTTGCAGATGGATATCCAGTTATGCCAGCACCATTTGTTTAAAAGACTGTCTTTTCCCCATTTAACTGTTTTGGGGCCTTTGTCAAATATCAGCTGCTCATAAAAAATATGTGCATGGATTTATGTCTGGATTCTCAATTCTGTTCCATTGGTCCATGTATCTGTTGTTGTACCAGTACCAGGCTGTTTTGACTACTGTGGCAGTATAATAGGTTCTAAAATCAGGTAAAGTAAGGCCTCCCACTTTGTTCTTCTTTTTCAGTAATGCCTTATTTATCCGGGGCCTCGTTCCCTTCCATATGAAATTGGTGATTTGTTTCTCCATCTCATTAAAGAATGTCCTTGGGATTTGGATTGGAATTGCATTAAATGTATAGATCACTTTTGGTAGAATAGACATTTTTATAATGTTAAGTCTTCCCGTCCACGAGCAAGGTATGTTCTTCCACTTATGTGAGTCTCTTTTGGTTTCTTCCAGAAGTGCGCTGTAGTTTTCTTTGTATAAGTCTTTTACACCTCTAGTAAGGTTTATTTCTAACTATTTTATCTTCTTGGGGGCTACTGTAAATGGCATTGATTTGGTGATTTCCTCACCGATGTTCTTCTTGTTGGTGTAGAGGAATCCAACTGATTTTTGTATGTTTATCTTGTATCCCAATACTCTGCTGAACTCTTCTATTAGTTTCAGTAGTTTTCTGGAGGATTCCTTAGGGTTTTCTGTGTATAAGATCATGTCATCTGCAAAAGAAGATACTTGTACTTCTTCCTTCCCAATCTGATGCCCTTTATTTCTTTATCTAGCCTAATTGCTCTGGCTAGGACTTCCAACACAATGTTGAATAAGAGTGGTGATAAAGGGCATCCTTGTCTGGTTCCCAATCTCAGTGGGAATGTTTTCAGGCTCTTTCCATTTAGGGTGATGTTGGCTGTTGGCTTTGTATAAATGCCCTTTATTATGTTGAGAAATTTTCCTCCTATTCCTATTTTGCTGAAAGTTTTTATCATGAATGAGTGTTGAACTTTGTCAAATGCCTTTTCTGCATCAATTGATAAAATCATGTGATTCTTGTCTTTTGTTTTATTTATGTGGTGGATTACATTAATTGTTTTTCTAATGATGAACCATCCCTGCATACCTGGTATGAACCCCACTTGGTCATGGTGAATTATTTTATTTTGTTGAGGATTTTTGCATCTACATTTATGAGGGATGTAGGTCTATAATTTTCTTTTCTTATGGTGTCTTTACCTGGTTTCGGTATCAGGGATATGGTGGCTTCATAGAATGAGTTTGGTAGTATTCCGTCCTTTTCTATGCTCTGAAATACCTTTAGTAGTAGTGGTGTTAACTCTTCTCTGAAAGTTTGGTAGAACTCTGCAGTGAAGCTGTCCAGACCAGGGCTTTTTTTTTGTTGGGAGTTTTTTGATTACCTTTTCAATCTCTTCTTTTGTTATGGGTCTATTTAGTTGTTCTACCTCTGTTTGTGTTGGTTTAGGTAGGTAGTGTGTTTCTCGGAATTCGTCCATTTCTTCTAGGTTTTCAAATTTGTTTGAGTATAGTTTTTCATAGTAATCTGATATGATTCTTTTAATTTCAGTTGGGTCTGTTTTAATATTGCCCATCTCATTTCTTATTTGAGTTATTTGCTTCCTCTCCTGTTTTTCTTTTGTCAGTTTGGCCAGTGGTTTATCAATTTTGTTGATTTTTTCAAAAAACTAGCTTTTGGTCTTGTTAATTCTCTCAATTGTTTTTCTGTTTTCTATTTCATTTAGTTCAGCTCTAATTTTTATTATTGTCTTCCGGTGCCTTTGGGTTTCTTTTGTTGCTCTCTTTCTATTTGTTCAAGTTGTAGGGACAATTCTTGGATTTTGGTCCTTTCTTCTTTTTGGATGTGTGCATTTATTGACATAAATTGGCCTCTGAGCACCGCTTTTGCTGTGTCCCAAAGGTTCTGATAGGAAGTGTTTTCATTCTCATTGGATTATCTGAATTTCTTTATTCCATCCTTAATGTCTTCTATAATCCAGTCTTTTTTGAGCAGGGTATTCAGTTTCCAAGTTTTTGATTTCTTTTCCCTGCTTTTCCTGTTATTGATTTCCACTTTTATGACCTTATGGTCAGAGAAGACGCTTTGTAATATTTCAATGTTTTGGATTCTGCTAAGGCTTGCTGTATGACCTAATATGTGGTCTATTCTAGAGAATGTTCCATGTGCACTAGAAAAGAAAGTATAGTTGGTTGCTGTTGGGTGGAGTGTTCTGTATATGTCTACGATGTCAAGTTGGTTGATTGTGGCATTTAGATCTTCCTTGTCTTCATTGAGCTTCTTTCTGGGTGTCCTGTCCTTCACTGAAAGTGGTGTGATGAAGTCTCCTACCATTATTGTGGAGCTGTCTATCTCACTTTTCAATGCTGATAGAGTTTGTTTTATGTATCTTGCAGCCCTGTCATTGGGTGCATAAATATTTAATATGGTTATATCTTCTTGGTGTATTGTTCCTTTAATCATTATATAGTGTCCTTCCTTATCCTTTCTAATGGATTTAACTTTAAAGTCTATTTTGTCAGAAATTAATATTGCCACTCCTGCTCTTTTTTGATTGTTGTTTGCTTGACACATTTTTTTCCATCCTTTGAGTTTTAGTTTGTGTCTCTAAGTCTAAGGTGTGTCTCTTGTAGGCAGCATATAGATGGATCTTGTTTTTTAATCCATTCTGCCACTCTCTGCTCTTTATTGGTGGGTGCATTTAGTCCATTTACATTCAGGGTAATTACGGATAGGTATGAATTTAGTGCTATCATTTTGATGTCTTTTTTTGTGTGTTGACAGTTTCTTTTTCCCACTTGATTTTATGTGCTGAGTAGATTTTCTTTATATATTGTCCTTTCCTCATATTTGTTGTTGTTGATTTTATTTCTGCTGAGTCTGTATTTTTCCCTTGTATTTTGATGAGTAGGATAGTTTGTCTCCTTTGTGGTTACCTTATTATTTACCCCTATTTTTCTAAATTTAAAAATTTATTTCTTTGTATTGCCATATCTTCCTCTCCATATGGAAGATGTATGATTACATTTCTTAGTCCCTCTTTATTATTTTAATATTGTCTTCTTTTATATTATAACATCGCTGTTACCCTGTGTTGGGCTTTTTTTTTTTTTTTTTTTAATCTTGCTTTGTTTTTTCGGATTTCCCTGTCTGGGTTGACTTCTGTTTGCTCTGCCCAGTGTTCTAGTCTTGGGTTTATACCTGATATTATTGATTTTCTAACCAAAGAACTCCCTTTAGTATCTCTTGTAGTTTTGGTTTGGTTTTTACAAATTCCCTCATTTTGTGTTTATCTGCAAATGTCTTAATTTCACCTTCATATTTAAGAGACAGTTTTGATGGATATATGATTCTTGGCAGGCAATTTTTTTCCTTCAATTTTTAAAATATGTCATCCCATTGCCTTCTTGCCTGCATGGTTTCTGCCAAGTAGTCTGAGCTTATTCTTATTGGCTCTCCTTTGTAAGTGACTTATCTTTTATCCCTTCCTGCTCTTATAATTGTCTCTTTATCTTTGGTTTTGGCAAGCTTATGTCTTGGTGACTTTCTTTTAACATCTACCTTATTTGGAGTTCGATGAGCATCTTGGATAGATATCTTCTCATCTTTCACAGTATCAGGGAAGTTTTCTGCCAACAAATCTTCAACAATTTTCTCTGTATTTTCTGTTATCCCTCCTTGTTCTGGTACTCCAGTCACTCGTAGGTTATTTCTCTTGATAGAGTCCCACATGATTCTTAAGGTTTCTTCATTTTTTTAAATTTTTTATCTGATTTTTCTTCAAATATAGTAGTGCCAAGTGATTTATCTTTGAGTTCAGAAATTCTAGCTTCTACTTGCTCAATTCTGCTCCTCTGACTTTCTGTTGAGTTATCTAATTCTGTAATTTTATTGTTAATCTTCTGAATTTCTGATTGCTATCTGTGTATGGATTTTTGCAGCTTATTAAACTTTTCATTATGTTCTTGAATAATCTTTCTAATTTCTTCAGTTGCTTTATCTGTGTGTTCCTTGGCTTGTTCTGCGTATTGCCTCATTTCCTTCCTGATGTCTTGAAGGATTCTGTATATTAATCATTTGTATTCTGCATCTGGTAATTCCAGGAATGCACTTTCATCTAGAAGATCCCTGGATTCTTTTTTTTTTTTTTGAGAACCTGTTGAGGTGATCATGGTCTGATTCTTTATGTGACTTGATATTGACTGTTGTCTCCAAGCCATCTATAAGTTATTGTATTAGTTTATGCTTGCTTACTGTGTCGTAGCTGCTTGCTTTGTTTTGTTTTGGTATACCCCTATGGGTTGCTTGAGTGAGCTAGCTTGATTATTTTTGCCTTTGGAGCTCTGGTGTCCTGTCCCCAGCTGGCTAGAGCTGTTATCGGGTATATCAGTCTAGGAGTCCATTCAGTTTTCTTGTATGAATGCAGCTCAGGTTTCCAGGTAGCTGATATCAAGTGTGTGGTACAGGCTCTGTCCTACAGTCTCAGAGGGGCAGGGGTGATTGGCCTATATACCGGTATCTGATTGCAGCAGGGGGCCATGCTCTGAACAAGGCAGGGGGCTGAGAACTGACCCCTGAGTGTCTCTGAGGAAAACACATCTCTGTTCCCTAGAGCATGCTGGTGGGTGGGTTCTGCAGAGGGACCACGGGCACCCAGAGTTTTTGGTTGTAAGGACTGGGAGGTACCAGTTATCTTTGGACCCCTGTCGTGGGTGGCTCGGTGACCTGAGTGGAGCCACCAGTCCTTAGGTCCCTGATGTGGGCAGGTGAGGACCTTGTTTAATAGGCAAAGCAATGTCAAACGTCAAACACCCACCTCTCCACTGCACAGCTGAAATGGTTGGAATTTCCCAACAAGGGCCTATTCTCCCGAAATAGGCCCACACAGGTCCATGCAGAAGGGAAAGGTGCTCAAGGTCCACAGACAGTTTATGCCTGCTCAGGAGCTGCTTCTGTCCTGAGCTCCCCCAGTTAATGGAGCTAGCAAATTATTTTTTCCCCCCAATTGCAAATTTTTCCCTTCCCCAAGGCTGGGAGGACGGCTCCAGGTGCTCACCAGGGTCTATATCAGGCCTAGGGACTCAGCCGCTGAAGCTGGCTTGGAGGTGGTGGGGGGGACAGTAAAATATACACAAGTACTTAGCTTTTGCCGAGAGCACCATTCTCCTCAGGTTCCGGAGGTGTGAGTGGGCTGTGAGGCTGGCTGCTTCTCCGTGAGGAAACTGCGGCCAAATGATAGGACCAGCCCGCCGCAGCGGCTGCCGCCACCACCAGTCTGGGAATAGTGCCTGAGGGCTCCCTGAGATTCAGGTCCGGTAACTCCTCTCCACTTCTGAACGGCCTCTTCCTCTCCCTGCCCCTCAGTTAGTTGTCTAAGCTTGCCTTTAATGCTCAGGGCTCCTAGCTTGTCACAAATATACTTGTTTCACTTGTTCTTTCGTGTCTTTGTTGTAAAGAGGGCTCCACGGAAGCGTCTGTCTATTCCACCATCTTGGCTCCGCCTCCCCTTGATTTTTTTTTATTGTACTTTAGATGAAGGTTTATAGAACAAACCCGTTTTGCATTAAACAGTACACACATTGTTTTATGGGATTGGTTAACAACCCAATGACATGTCAACACTCTCGTTTCTCAACTTTGGGTTCTCTATTGCCAGCTTTCCTGTTCCCTCCTGCCTTCTAGTCCTTGTCCCAGAGCTGGTATGCCCGTTTAGTCTCGTTTTGTTTTATGGGCCTGTCCAATCTTTGGCTGAAGGGTGAACCTCAGAAGTAACTTCATTACTGAGCTGAAAGGGTGTCTGGGGGCTGTACTCTCAAAGTTTCTCCAGTCTCTGACAGGCCAGCAAGCCTGGTCTTTCTTTTTGAGTTAGAATTTTGTTCTACATTTTTCTCCAGCTCTGTCCGGGAACCTCTATTGTGATTCCTATCAGAGCAGTCAGTGGTGGTAGCCAGGCACCATCTAGTTGTACTGGACTCAGTCTGGTGGAGGCCACGGTAGTCATGGTCTATTAGTCCTTTGGACTAATCTTTCCCTTATATCTTTAGTTTTCGTCATTCTTCCTTGCTCCCGAAGGGGTGAAACCAATGGAGTATCCTAGATGGCTGCTCACAGGCTTTAAAGACCCCAGACACTACTCACCAAAGCAGAGTGTAGAACATTTTCTTTATAAACTATGTTATGCGAATTGAGCTAGATGTTCCCCAAGACTGTGGTCCCCACAAGTTGCTTGATTTTTAATAGCCAGCTGGCCAGCCAGCAGCTGGAGAGGACGGGAGGTTTAGAGATGCTATCAGTCAGAAGGAAGCCCCCCAGGCCCCACAGGTTTGGTCACCAAAATGGCAAGAACACACAAGTGGGGCTTCCTTGTCAGGACATGGCTGCCATGACCAACACTGTGACCTTAGGGGGATTGCTTCTCTGTCTGTCAGGGCCCTGCCCATTCCCTTACACAGATACATGCCCCCCCTCATACATAGGTTCACTCACTGTGCTCCTAGGGACTCAATGTTTGATCCCCCACTGCCTTTCGCACCGGTGAAACCTGCCTCTCAAATTAGGGAGCCCTAAAAGCTGTGGTGAACAATGCAATTGTCTCCCTGTTATGGGTTGAATTGTGTCCCCCCAAAAGATATGATGAAGTCCTAGCTCCTCGTACCTGTGACTGTGACCTTGGTTAGAAATAGGGTCTCAGGAGATGTCATTAGTTAGGTTAACACGAGGTCATACCAGAGTAGACCAGTTAACCAGCTGCTGTTGAGTCCACTCTGACTCATGGTGACCCCATATGTGTCAGAGTAAAAATGTGCTCCATAGGGTTTCCAAGGGCTGATTTTTTGGAAGTAGTTTGTCAGGTCTTTCTTCCAAGGTGCCTCTGGGTGGACTGGAAATTCCAACCTTTTAGTTAGCAGCTGAACGCAGTAAAATCCCTTCTGAGTGGTGTCTTATAAAAGGAAGGAACACACGTGGAGATAGGGTCACACAGGAGGAGATGTTACATGAAGGTGTATCTAAATGCCACAAAGCACCAAGAAATGCCTGGGCCTACCAGGAGCTAGAGGAGATAAGGAAGGATCTTTCCCTAGAGCGTTCAGGGAGAGGAGGGCCCTGCTCATGCCCTGAATTTGGACTTCTAGTCTCCAGAACTATAAGACAATAAATTTCTGTTCTGAAGCCACCCACTCTGTGGTATTTCATTACAGCAGCACTAGGAAAATAAGACCCTCCCCAACACATGCCCCTTCCCTCGGCCCCTGCCTTAATTTTCCTCTAGGTGGTCACAACCCCACGTAGCCCAAATGCTCTAGACTAACCTTCTAATTGTTCTGTGAGTGATCTGAGGATCACTGCCAGTTACCAAGGCTTTTGGGGGTCCACAGGGTCAAACCATTTTCATAATAAAACTGTAATTTGCCTTTCTGTCTTCATCTTCTGGAGCTGCTGGTCTGGCGGGAGAAGCCAGAGCTACTTCCTCCAGACTGACCTAATGGTGTCTCGGAGAGTTACGTGACCATCGGGCAACTTGGATTCTAGTCCCAGGCTTTCTCTTCACTGTACAAGGAGCTGCATCGGAGAGCACAGGCCCCTCCTAGCTATAAAAATGGCATTGTTCTAAGAACTCCAAATTCTCATAGAATCCACATGACTTGGAGCCATTGAGGCTGGATGAACCCCTGAAACTATTGCCCTGAGATAATCTTTAAGCTTTAAACCAAAAATAATCCCCTGAACTCTTCTTAAAACCAAACAATAGTTTAGCTTAACTAGTAAAGAATGGAAACCCTGGTGGAGTAGTGGTTAAGAGCTACAGCTGCTAACCAAAAGGTTGACAGTTCGAATCCACCAGGTGCTCCCTGGAAACCCTATGGGGCAGTTCTACTCTGTCTTATAGGGTCACTATGAGTTGCAATCGACTCGACGGCAATGGGTTTTAGTAAAGAATATCTGCCTTGAGCATTGTACTCTTTTAAGAACTGTCTATATGGAATCAAATTGACAACAGCAACTCAGAAGATTAAATAGGAACTTTATGGAGCAGTGAGTTTATATTAATGGGGGAGGAACAACTCAGAAAAGTGGTGTGAGAATGGTTGCACAACTTGCAGAATGTAATCAGTGTCACTGAATTGTACATGTAGAAATGGTTGAATTGATATATGTTCTGCTGCGTATATTCTCAACAATATAAAATAAATTATTTTAAAAATGGGGTTTTTCTATTTTCTCTGAATCTTGGTTTTCTTTTTTTATAGATGCAGAAGTAATTATACCTTCCCCACCTCTCTCACAGACCTGTTGAGAAGACCAAAGAAATTAAATGAGAAAACAGTCTAAAGAGGGAAATTGTTCCATAGTTACCAGGTATGGCTAGTAACAGAGGAGTAACCCAAGGAATATCAACACCTGGAACTGAGTTTAGCCAAAGAGGCCCATTTCCAGCTATAAGCCTCCCTTTGTTGCTCCACCATCCAGGAATCCTCAACCTAGTGCCGGGTTGGTCTTTGATCCTGGGTCCTCTCTCTGCTACATGCCTTCAGTGTTGAGAATTGGGATGATTTTTCTGGTAATACACATCCTAGTGGGAGTAAACTGGTATCTCATTTTGGTTTTAATTAACATTTCCTTAAAGATGTTGAACATCTTTTCTTGTGCTTATTGGCCAGTTGTATTCAATAAATGAAGCTGGAAAATTTAGTTATCAATACCAAAAAAAACAAAGTTGGATCTCTAGTTATCACCGTTCATAAAAATCAATTCCAGAGATACTAATTACAAAGTGTCAAAGTCAAAAATTTAAAAAGTACAGAAGACAATATAGGTGATTACCCTTCTGACCTTGGAGTGAGAAAGAATTCCTTAAACTGAACACTGGAAGCCTTAACTAAATAATAATAATAAAATTTACTGAATTAAAATTAGAACTACTGTCTATCAAAATACAATTTAAAGAAAGTGAAAACACAAGCTACAAACTGGGAGAAGATATTTGCAACAAATATACCCAAAAAGGTTTAATATTAATAACTTTATTTTTTGATCTATTAAACAAATATATGAAAACATATGGATCATATAAAGATTTTAAAAGTTTAATAATACACTAGCTACCCTGCAACTTGCTCATTTTACTTAGAAATAAATCGGGGACATCTTTCCAAGGCAATTACATTTAACTGTCATAGATTGAATTGTGTCCCCCGCAAAACATCTGTCAACTTGGCTATGCCATGATTCCCGGTATCGTGTGAGTGTCCACCATTTCCTCATCTGATGGGATTTTCCTATGTGTTGTAAATCCTATCACTATGGTATTAATGAGATGGATTAATGGCAGTTATGTTGATAAGATCTATAAGATTAAGTTGTGTCTTAAGCCAATCTCTCTTTTTGTTTTTATTAACTTTTATTGAGCTTCAAGTGAACATTTACAAATCAAGTCAGACTGTCACATATAAGTTTATATACATCTTACTCCGTACACCCACTTGCTCTCCCCCTAAAGAGTCAGCCCTTCCAGTCTCTCCTTTCGTGACATTTTTGCCAGCTTCCAACTCTCTCTATCCTCCCATCCCCCCTCCAGACAGGAGATGCCAACACAGTCTCAAGTGTCCGCCTGATATAATTAGCTCGCTCTTCATCAGCATCTCTCTCCTACCCACTATCCAGTCCCTTTCATGTCTGATGAGTTGTCTTCGGGGATGGTTCCTGTCCTGTGCCAACAGAAGGTTTGGGATTCCTCTAGTCTCAGTCAGACCATTAAGTATGGTCTTTTTATGAGAATTTGAGGTCTGCATCCCACTGATCTCCTGCTCCCTCGGGGGTTCTCTGTTGTGCTCCCTGTCAGGGCAGTCATCGGTTGTGGCTGGGCACCAACTAGTTTTTCTGGTCTCAGGATGATGTAGGTCTCTGGTTCATGTGGCCTTTTCTGTCTCTTGGGCTCTTAGTTGTCGTGTGACCTTGGTGTTCTTCATTCTCCTTTGCTCCAGGTGGGTTGAGACCAATTGATGCATCTTAGATGGCTGCTTGTTAGCATTTCAGACCCCAGACGCCACATTTCAAAGTGGGATGCAGAATGTTTTCATAATAGAATTATTTTGCCAATTGACTTAGAAGTCCCCTTAAAGCATGGTCCCCAAACCCCCGTCCTTGCTCCGCTAACCTTTGAAGCATTTATTTTATCCTGGAAACTTCTTTGCTTTCGGTCCAGTCCAATTGAGCTGACCTTCCTTGTATTGAGTGTTGTCCTTCCCTTCACCTAAAGCAGTTCTTATCTACTAATTCATCAGTAAAAAACCCTCTCCCTCCCTCCCTCCCTCCCCCTCGTAACCACAAAAGTATGTGTTCTTCTCAATTTATACTATTTCTCAAGATCTTATAATAGTGGTCTTATACAATATTTGTCCTTTTGCCTCTGACTAATTTCGCTCAGCATAATGCCTTCCAGGTTCCTCCATGTTATGAAATGTTTCAGAGATTCGTCACTGTTCTTTATCGATGCGTAGTATTCCATTGTGTGAATATACCACAATTTATTTAACCATTCATCCGTTGATGGACACCTTGGTTGCTTCCAGCTTTTTGCTATTGTAAACAGAGCTGCAATAAACACGGGTGTGCATATATCTGTTTGTGTGAAGGCTCTTGTTTCTCTAGGGTGTATTCCGAGGAGTGGGATTTCTGGGTTGTATGGTAGTTCTATTTCTAACTGTTTAAGATAACGCCAGATAGACTTCCAAAGTGGTTGTACCATTTTACATTCCCACCAGCAGTGTATAAGAGTTCCAATCTCTCCGCAGCCTCTCCAACATTTATTATTTTGTGTTTTTTGGATTAATGCCAGCCTTGTTGGAGTGAGATGGAATCTCATCGTGGTTTTAATTTGCATTTCTCTAATGGCTAATGATCGAGAGCATTTTCTCATGTATCTGTTAGCTGCCTGAATATCTTCTTTAGTGAAGTGTGTGTTCATATCCTTTGCCCACTTCTTGATTGGGTTGTTTGTCTTTTTGTGGTTGAGTTTTGACAGAATCATACAGATTTTAGAGATCAGGCGCTGGTCGGAGATGTCATAGCTGAAAATTCTTTCCCAGTCTGTAGGTGGTCTTTTCACTCTTTTGGTGAAGTCTTTAGATGAGCATAGGTGTTTGATTTTTAGGAGCTCCCAGTTATCTAGTTTCTCTTTGTCATTTTTGGTAATGTTTTGTATTCTGTTTATGCCTTGTATTAGGGATCCTAAGGTTGTCCCTATTTTTTCTTCCATGATCTTTATCGTTTTAGTCTTTATGTTTAGGTCTTTGATCCCCTTGGAGTTAGTTTTTGTGCTTGGTGTGAGGTATGGGTCCTGTTTCATTTTTTTGCAAATGGATATCCAGTTATGCCAGCACCATTTGTTAAAAAGACTATCTTTTCCCCAATTAACTACACTGGGCCTTTGTCAAATATCAGCTGCTCATATATGGGTGGATTTATACCTGGGTTCTCAATTCTGTTCCACTGGTCTATGTGCCTGTTGTTGTACCAATACCAGGCTGTTTTGACTACTGTAGCTGTATAATAGGTTCTGAAATCAGGTAGAGTGAGGCCTCCCACTTTCTTCTTCTTTTTCAGTAATGCTTTGCTTATCCGTGGCTTCTTTAAGCCAATCTCTTTTGAGATATAAAAGAAAGAAGAGAGCAGACAGACATGGGGACCTCATACCACCAAGAAAGCAGTGCCAGGAGCAGAGCGTGTCCTTTGGATCCGAAATTCCTGTGCAGAGAAACTTCTTGTCTAGGGGAAGATTGATGACAATGACCTTCTTCCAGAGCCAACAGAGAAAACGTTCCCCTGGAGCTGATGCCTGAATCTGGACTTCTAGCCTACTTTACTCTTTGTTAAGGCCATCCACTTGTGGTATTTCTGTTATAGCAGCTCTGGATAACTAAGACATTCACTTTTAAAAATAATTACGGAATATTTCTTATGATGGATGTTTTATAATTTATTCAACCATTCCACTCAGAGCATTTAGGTTATTCTCATTTTCTGCAGTCACTAGCAATTCTGTGTAATGAAGTGTTTGAGTGTTTGCCATGGAGACAGATTGCCTGGGTTTGAACCCCAGCTTCACCACTAACTAGCTATGTGCTTTACCAAGTTGCTTGACCTAAATTTCAATTCCTTATCTGATGTCTGAATAGTAATAATTCTTGCTTCGTGGAGTTGTTGTAGGGATTAAATGAGATCGTACATATGAAAAAGAGTTTAGAAGCATGCCTTTAGCACATTGCAAAAGCTCATAAGTGTCGGGTATAATAAACACATTTGTGTTTTTATTTCTATAGAATAGATTTCTAAGAGTGGGATTATCTAGCCAAAGGGTGTGATACTTAATAGATACTTTTTTTTTTATTAGATTGTTTGTCCCAAAGATTGTAACAGTTCATATTCCCACAAGCAAATGGTAAATATGAGAGTACCTACCTCTTTGCCACATCCTCACCAGAATAATATGGTACTAGTTTTTAATTTATGCTAATCTGATAAGTAATCAATAACTAATTAATTAATTAATTAATTAATACATTTATCTTAAATTTCGTGTCCTGTTAAGTGTATTTTCATTTTGGCATTTTGACCAGCTGCATACCAGATTAAATTATCATCATAGAACAATATTGAACCAAAACTCATCCTCACTCTGACTGCCGAATGACTACACCTATGGTGAAAAGTGAGCAAAAATGAACCTTTGGTGAAACACCAGTATCAATGTCTCACTATCTGGATTATGACAACAATATATATCATTATAATAAATAATAAATTCTATACATCATAATAAATAAGATCCCTGGGTATTGCAAATGGTTTGCCCTTGACCACTAACCTACCCAGCAAAGCCACAGAAGAAAGGCCCGGAGATCTGCTTCCGTAAGGATTACAGCCAAGAAGACCCCACAGAGCAGTTCTACCCTGCACACATGTGGTTGCCATGCGTCAGAAATGGCTCAACAGCAACATGTTTTTGATTTTTCATAATAAATGGTCCTATCTTCTTTTTTCTCCGCCATTTGCGCCGCCATATAAATTTTAGAACACCGTGGACCTGGGGATGCCCCTCCGAAGTCAGAAAGAAGCCGAGAAAATGCATGCTTTGGTATTGTACATTTTGGGTGGAATGCCTTGTGAGCTTATGACAGAGAATAAGCCTAAGAAACTTTCTCATAAAATAAGCAAGCAGTAATTTGGTTAACTTAAAAGCCAACTGCTGTCAAGTTGACTGTTACTCAAGGAGACCTGACTTGTGTCGGAGTAGAACTGTGCTCCACGGGGTTTTTGATGGCTGATTTTTCAGAAGAAGGTTGCCAGGACTTTTTCCCAAGGCACCTCTTCTGGATTTGAACCCTCAGACTTTCAGTTAGCAGTTGAGCGTGTTAGCTTTTTGCACTACCCAGGGACTCCTGATTATCTTAGCCTCTACGTAATCATGATTTCTGGAGAGATTGGAGATGTTTTTCTGGAATGGGGAAAGAAGACTATGGTAGGCTTACTCAGGTGTTTCACCAGCTGAAACAGGTGTGCTGGGAGTGAACAGTTACTGGTGGGGGTGGGGTGACCCAAGCAGCCCTGAGGCTTGACGCTACCAGAAGCTGGCTATGTCTTAATTGGAGAACAAGAGGAGACAGGGTAGCACCTGTCACTGAGGTGTTACAATGTGGCAGGCCTTGGAAGTGCAGAAGAGATGGTTTTTGATAGAAAACTGTCAAGTTCCAGGATTAAGGAGCCTCAGAGCTGCAAATGTCTGTTCAGCCATTCAATTATCACATACTGAGTAATGTGGATATTTGTTAAAACTTATATACCAAGTGTAACATAGAAGTGTCAGAAGCCACCTGACTTCAGGAGGGGGGATGAGAAGAACCATCAGCCCAAAGCTGATTCCTATGAGGTGGAGATCAGACAAACCTCCACTCTCCAACCTTTTCACTAATTCTGACACCAGCCATCCCCCGACGGCCCACTGCTTTTCTGCTGGGTTCAATAAATCATTGCAGTGGCCACACAAAACTCATAGACCATACTCATGATTATGTGGTCTTTTAGGGAAGTAACAGGTTACAACTCAAGATCAGGATCAACTTGAAAGTAACAGGAAAATCTCAGCAGACAGGATACAGTTTGTCGACCAGTATAGTTTCCAACCATGACAGCTCTCAGCTTTCTCTCGGTTGTGCCCACAGGCAGGCTTCACTTCTCAGCCTGACTTCTGCCACCAGCCCCCACTCAAGCAAGTGTACAGCTCTATTGCATCAGCCATTAAATGCCAGAGGTACCCCACTCCACCAGCAAGACTTCTGCCCAAAGGTGCTCGGCTCTATCTCTCCATGGGTTTGCGAGACCACTGGAGCCATCTGCTGTCTCTTGCCACTGCTGTCTCATGCTCTCTCTTGCCATCTCCAGTGTTAACAGCTCGCTCTCCTGGGTCTAGGAGGTTCTCAGTGCAGGGTTCCCAAATCCAAAGGACACGTTCTGTTCCAGGTTCTTCTTGATGGTAGTAAGATCGCCCTCAAAGTCTCCGAGGTCAGTCCTTTCATAATCCTATTCCTCCCATCAAGACCAAGAACTGACCAATCCCTTCAATAGGCCACAGGCACTTTTTTGCATAGTAAATTGTCTAGTCCTTGCAAGGGTTTTGTGGCTTATTTGCACAGTGACCTGTCCAATCCCTTTGCAAGATTGTGGCCTAGTAAATCATCCTGGCAGAACTACAAACCTAGGGCCAGAAACCAAGTTTCTGCTTCATACCTACATGAAGAGAAAATGGTTCTATATATGTATAAGGATAAGAGAGATTAATGCAGCAAACCATGAAACCATGTGCTGTACAAGGAAGTTTGTAAAAAAAAAAAAAAAAAAAATCACAATAAGCCATTATGCAGGAAGCTAAGGGCTTCAATCTTTTCCTGTGGGTAAAACCTAATTTTGGAGGAGGAAGGGCATTCTTCCTACTTTCTTATGCTTTGTCAGTTATAATGTGTGACAAATAACTTCTCCTGGTCATTTCTTGCTTTTAACTTTCTTCCTGGTTTCTTTTAGCAGAGAGATGGTCTTGATTTTCATTTAGTTGAATTTATCCATCTTTTCCTTTATGGCTTACTTTTCTTGTGTATTACTTAAAAAAAAATTGCCATACTTTAAGATCAGTAAAGATAGTTTCCAATATACTTGAAGAATTTGCATTTCACATGTAAGTGTTTGATTCATCTGGAATCAGTATTTTGGAGACTGAGGAAGGGGTTCAAATTTAGTATTTTCCCCATATGGATAATGACTTGTCCGAGCACCATATACTAATAGTCTACCTTTTCTCCACTCATCTGCGATTCCACCTCTGTTATCTATCAAGTTCATATATACAAACAAACAAACAAACCCATTGCTGTCGAGTTGATTCTGACTCATACCCAACCCTATAAGACAGAGTAGAACTCACCCGTAGTTTCCAAGGAGTGCCCGGTGGATTCAAACTGCTGACCTTTTGGTTAGCAGCCATAGCACTTAACCATTATGCCAGCAGTGTTTCCAGTTCATATATACATGGATCCATTTCTAGACTCCCTCTTATGTTCCATTAGTCTGTAATTTGTCTATCTCTTCACCAATACCACACTGTCTTAATTATTAGAACATTATAATAAGTAGTCCTTCCTTGTTTATTTTTTCAAGAGTGTTTTGGCTCTTCTTGACCATTTGCTCTTCCATGTAAATTTTAGAGCCAGCTTGTATGTTAAAAGCTCTTTCAGAATTCTGATCGAAATTGCATTGAATCTATAGATCATTTTGGGAGAATTGACATTTTATAATATTAAGCATTTCTACCTATAAATATGATGTATTTTTTCATTTTTTGATGTTACTTAATGTTTCTCAATAAAGCTTTATGATTTTCTCCATAAAGTTCTTTTGCTAGACTTATTTGTAGACACTTTATTTTTTGCTATTATAAATGATACTTCTAAAACTATATTTTTAACTCTTTTGCTTATGTATGGGAATGCAGTTGCCCTTTGGATGTTAAAATATCCAGCAACTTCACTAAACTCTCTTCTTGATTCTAATAAATTAAGAGACTCACAGGTTTTCTATGTAGACCAGCACACCATCTGTGAAAAACGAGGGTTTTATTTCTTCCTTTTCTATTCTTACAATTCTGTTTGTTTTCCTTTGCCTTGTGCACTGACCAGGTCATTTGGTAGCAGTGATCATAGTGGGGACCCATGATTTTACAGAGAAAGACTAACAGTCCACCTTGAAATCAGTAGGTTTATGGTAGATAACCTTTATCAGGGTAAGAAAGTTCCCTTCTATTCCTTGTTTGTTAATAGATGGTTATTACAGAGATATGTTGAATTTTACAAGCTGGGGGTGTTCCTTCTATTTTATGTTATCTTTAAAAGTTTACATAAAATTGGAATTATCTTTTCTTTAAATATTTGGTGGAGCTTGTACATAAAACTGCGTAGGCCTTTAATTCTTTTATCGGTGTAGAACTATTTGAGTTCTTTATTTCTTCCTGAATCAGTTTTGATTAGTTATGATTGTATAGGATTTTGTTCATTTAATCTAAGTTTTCAAAATTAGATTAAACATAGCATTAATATATTCATAATTTCCTCATCTTTTCAATAAATGCTGTATCTGTAGTTATATCTCTCTTTTTAGTCCTCAGATAGCTTATTTGCATCTTCTTTCTCTTTCTCGAACACTCTTGCCAAAGGTTTTTCTTTTCAAAGAACTAACTTTTGACTTTGTAGATCCTCTATTTCTGCGCTTCTTATTTCCTTCTTTCTACTTTGTGTGTGTATATCTTTACTCCTCTATTCTTTTCCTGCTTGGCTTAACATTTATCTTTTATGCTTTTTCTGCTATATACGTTTTATGGCTATAAGTATTCTAAGCACAATTTCATTCAGCAAGTTTTGTACCGAATGAATGAAATGTAGTATTTCATTAATACTACATTAATATTCTTTTTTTAAAAAGCTATCTTTTTGTTATTGATTTCTAACCTAATGATATTGTGGTCAGAAAATATGAAATGAATGACACATAGTACTTCATTAATGTTCAGTTCTAATTATTTTCTGATTTTCAGTGTGGTTTCTTTGATACATGAGTTACTTAGACGTGTTTTAGCATTTCCAAATAGCTGATATTTTTTAAGAAGTTATCTTTTTTTGTTATTGATTTCTAACCTAATGATACTGTGGTCAGAAAATACGAAACTAATTGCTCGAAATTTGTCAACCTCAAATTTTGCAGATGTTCTACATGTGTTTAAGTTAAAAAGCTGTGTTCTATTAATGTTCATTGTATTGAGCTTGCTTATTATGTTATTCAGGTATAATTGAGAAACTGGTTTTTGCTGCTTGATCTATCAGTCACTAGAGGAAGTGGGCTAAAATCTCCTGCTATGATAATGAATTTATCAGTTTCTCACATGGGTTTTCCTACATTCATCATGAGAACCATTTCTTTCTAGAAGAACACCTGGTATTCCAGTGTGTGCATGGGAAGTGAATCTCTCTCCGGCCTGCCCTAGCACCTCATGGCTATGGATCAGGGCCATTTGTGTGAGAGTGAGGGACAGGTCTGTCATGCCAAACGACCCTGGAACCTCGTGCCGTCTCCCCCTCCTCACTTCTCCAGGTCTTAAGCCAGGCTGCGCCCTGTTGAGCACGAAGCAAGAACAATACGCAGGGTAGGGGCCTTGAGAGGCAGACACAGAGGTGTTATCCAGGGGAACTAACTGGCTACATTATCACATCTCTTTAACTTCCTACTCACAGTTTGGCGAGAGGGCAGAGGAAAGCCTCACATTTGCTATCTCTATGATTTTGTACATTTCACCTAATGTCTCTGGACTTCCACCAATAAAATGACTACTTTTCACTTGCAGATTATGTCCCAAATGATATGCTGCCTCTTCAGAAGTTCAGTTTTTCAGACAGTAAGTGAGCAGGCCACTAGGTGGCAACATCCACTTCTGTAGCTGGACAGCAGGCTGACCTCCGCCCTGGGTCAGGGAATGCACCGGGGCCCTTGGGCTGGGCTCTGAGGGGAAACTATGCAGACAGCATGACTAGGGCTGGGCCCTGGACGTTATATCCAAGAAAAAATGGACTGAAACAACGGAGGTAAAGTTTTGGGTTGGAAAAGAATAAACATAACAACTCTCTATACTCATACAGTCCACAAAGGGCCCGTGTGAGATGTTTGGATTTGTCCTGTCACCACAGGAAGGACTTAAGCCAAATGCCATTTAGAAAGCTCACTCTGGTGGCAGATTGTTGTTGTGTGCTGTCCAGTTGATCCTGGCTCATAGCGACCCTATAGAACAGAGTAAGACTGCCCCATAGGCTTTCCAAGGCAGTAATCGTTATGGAAGCAGACTGCCACATCTTTCGTGGAGTGGATGGTAGGTTCGGACCGCTGACTTTTTGGTTAGCAACCGAGCACTTAACTACTGTGCTGCCAGGGCTCCTGTGGTGGTAGATTAGAAGGGGCTGAAACGGAGTGGCTGAAAGGCCAGCACAGGTGAAAATTAAAAAGGATGTTAGAGCAGAAGGGATAGACTTAAGAAATATTTAAATACTCGGTTGGTGACTGATTAGCTGGAGAATGAAGAGTGATAAAAGGGAAGTAATCTGGAACGACTTTCTGGTTTACCAGGTGGTATGTAGAGGGAGGAGGTGTGGGGGATGAGTTGTTCAAATTTGGACATGAGTTTCAGGGTCTTCTGGGACATCTGAGTGACATCTGATAAGAAACAGAAGTAAGGGCCTAGAACTCTGAAGAGGGGTCTGGAAGAAAACAAAAGGCAGAGGATGGTATTTTGGAAGCGGGATGTCCCTCCCTAACATTTGGCACAAATGGTCAAGCACTCGGCTACTGACAGAAAGATTGGTGATTCAAATCCACCCGGAGGCATCTCCAAAGGAAGCCTGGCAATCTACTGCTGAAAGGTCACAGCCATCGAAAACCCTATAGAGGGCTCTTCTACTCTGAAACACATTGGGTCACCATGAGCCAGAATCGACTGGATGGCAATTGGTTAGTATAGTGATCTAGAGGACCCAAAACCCACATCTAGAGTAGGGGTTGTTAAACTACTGCCTGTGGGCCAAATCTGACCTACCATCTGTTTCTCGTTTAAAAAAAAAAAAGGCATTTTATTGAAATGCAGCCATCCCCATTCATCTACCTTTGTCTATGGTTCATTCCTTGCTACAGCTGCAGAATTTGGTAGCTGTGGACAGAAACCATACGGCCTACAAAGCCTAACATATTTACTATCTGGCCTTTTAGAGAAAACACTTCCTGACTCCTGGTCTAGAGCAGAACTTCTCAGAATTTTATGGGCATTAACGGATGACCTGAAGGTCTTGTAAGATGAAGAATCTGATTCAGGACGTCTGGGTGGGCCCGGGGATTCTGCGCCTCTAACAAGCTTCTGTGATGATGATGCTCTGGTGCAAGGACCACATGTTGAGGAACAAGGCCCTAGAGCAGTGCTGTCCAATAGAATCGTAATGTGAGCCACACAGGTACCGTAGAATGTTCTGCTGTTCACCCCCAAAAAGTAAAAAGAAGCAGGCAACACTAATTTAATAATATATTTTATTTAACTCAGTATATCCACAATAGTATCAAGTTAACATACAATCAATATTTTAAAAAATGAGGTATCTTACATTATTGTATATTTGTTTTGTGTTAAGTCTTTGAAATCTGGTGTATATTTTACGCTTATAGCACATCTCAATTTGGACTGGTCACACTGTGAGTGCTAATAGTCACATATGGCCAGTGACCACCATACGGGGCAGTGCAGCTCTGAGTACAGACTCTGAAGCCAGGTTGCCCGATTCTACATCCCAGCCCCACCACTTGCTGGCTGTGTTGCCTTGGGCAAGTTCATAACCTTTCTGCGTCTGTTTCTTCCCTGTAAAATGGGGATGATAAAAATACCTTCTTGAGGATTGAATGAATTAATAAAGTGCTTAGAACAGTGCCCTGCACATAGAAAGCTATTAGTATGCCATTATTATTATTCTTCACAGCGAGCACATTCTTTTCCTCCAATAAAGCAAGGACTTTGAGTCATGTTTCCTGTCCCCACTCCCCAGGAACACATTACTAGGGTTATGCATACTCCTTGGTTCTGAGCACGTTGCCATTACTCCCCTCTGCAAGACTCCTCTCTTGGTCAGTCATTCCACAAGTGTTTATTAAGCATTTACTGTGTATCAGAGCCTGTGCCAGGCACTGGGGACACAACACTGCAACAAATGCACAAAAACCCCTGCTCCCAAGAGAGCCTGACAAGGAACATAATAGATACAGAGTATGCTAGAAGTTGGTGAGTGCTCAGGGGGGCTATCGAAGCCAGATGAGGGGCATGGAAAGTGTTGGTGTCAGTTTTAAATAGGTGGCCAGGGTAGGTCTCCATGGGAGAGCAAGTCATTAAGGAGGTGAAGGCCCTGAGGCCAGTGTGGCTGAAGCAGAGCAAACCCTTGAGGAGAAATTAGGAAATGTGACCAGAGAATCTTGGAGTGGGGGAAGGTATATTTCGCAGGACTTTATAGACCATTTTAAGGACTTTGGCTCTTCCTTTGACTGGAAATAGGGAGCCAACTGGAAGGTTTTTGCCAAACAAGTGTCATGATCTGAATTAGGTTTTCAAGGTTGCCATGTTGAAAATAGACTTGGAGTGGGAGAGCCGATGAAACATCTTGGCTGGGCTGGGGCTGAGGGGTGTACCAGGATGTGAGACCTTCAGTACTAAAACCAGAAAGACCCAGGCAAAAGAGTATGGTTGGTCATCCTAAAGGAAGGACATCTTTTGTCCTCCTTTCATAATCAATCTGTGTTCTTCCCATAACATCTCATTTAATGTCTTTGATAGACAAAATATGCATATCCTCATAAGACATACAACACTGTGTGCCTTATAGCTCTCTCATACTTGCTTTATTAAGCATTCAAGACCCACACATTTTGCTATATGCATCTCTAGTTGTTTCTTATGGCTGTTTTCTGTAGTACGCATCTGTCACCTTTTACTCATCCAAGGCCTTGCTTGCCTCCAACAACAGAGGAATTCAGATAACACTGCAGAGGGTCCTTCAATAAGTCCCATTATGGACATGTGAAGGAATTTCTCAGGGAAACACAGGCATGAGCGGGATCTCTGGGTCATATAACATATGCATACCTAACTTCAAAGAGCTGCCAGAGGAATGCTAAATGGTTTAGACATTACAGAAAACAGTGTGGTGGTTCCTCAAAAAAACTAAAAATAGAACCACTTGACCCAGCAATTCCACTGCTAGGAATATACCCCAGGGACTTGAAAGCAACAACACGAACAGACATATGTACACTGATGTTCATTGCAGCATTATTCACGATAGCCAAAAGGTAGAAACAACCGGAACGCCCATTGATGGATGAATGCATAAACAAAATCTAGCATATATGTACAATGAAATACTATTCAGCCAGAAAGAGAAATGATGCCTTGGTACATGCGACAGCATGGATGGAGCTTGGAGACATTATGTTGAATGAAATGAGTCCATCACAGAAGGACAAATATTGTATGACTTGTGTAAAAATACAAGAACAGGCCAACGTATAGAGATCAAAGTTTATTAGTGGTTACCAGGGGTGGGAGGTAGGGGGAAAAAGGAGAGCTATTGTTTATGGAGCACTGAGTTACAGTCATGGTGATGGTAAAATTGCATTGATTAAGTACAAGTGTTGTACAGCCAATTCATGTAATTGATGTCAATACGTTGTGTACCTATAAAAAGTTGAATTGGCAAATGTGTGGCATTTAGGACAAAAACAGCAACAAAAGAGCAGCTGCTGAGCCTGCTTATGCACAACCAAACACCTCATGGAATTTGGTTTCTTGGTTGGGGGGTTTAGGATCATGGTTTCATGGGACATCCCAGTTACTTGGCCTAATATCATTTTTTAGTGCTTCTGTTTTACCGCCTAGTTCATTGCATAGCTCCTAGGGTCTTATAAGCTTGCAAATGACAGATCCAAGGTATAACAATTGGTCTCTATTCCCCTGGAGCAACGGAAGAAGGAGAGTTAGGAATGGGAGGAGGAAGTGGAATGTGTGGCTAATTGCATCCATGCACAATGGCCTTCTTTGTCACGAGATCAGGAGAGCTAGATGATCCCTGGCTACCATTACTAAATGTTTTGATCAAAGATTCTATAGGAGAATCCAGATCAAAAAGGGGAAAATGCAGAGCCAACTTTCAAATTCTTATGGAATCCAGAATTTCTGGAGCTGTTGAGGCTGGATGAATCCCTGAAACTATTGCCCTGACATGATCTTTAAACCTTAAACCAAAAATATCTTCAAATCAAACAGTAGTTTAGCTTAATTTGTAAAGACTGTCTGCCTGGCGCATTGTGCTCTTTTAAGAACTATCTATATGGGATCAAACTAACAACAGCAACTTGAAAGATTAGATAGGAAACTTAGGGAACAGTGAGTTTAAGCTAATGGCAGAGGAACAATTTGGAAAACGAGGGTGACAATGTTTGTACAACTTGAAGAATTAATCGGTGTCACAGAATTTTACGTGTAGAAATTGTTGAATTGGTGTATGTTCTGCTGTGTATCTTCTCAACGACAACAAAAAATAAAATAATTTTTTTTAAAAAAGAGCCGCCAGATTGCTTTCCAGAGTACCTGTAGTATTTACACCACCAGCAATACATAAATTACTGTTCCCCTGCCACTGCCAACACTTTAAGATTTGGAACTCTGAGGGGCCAATTTGGAGCTCTGCTTAGAATAAGCTGAAAAAACAGAGGTTATTTTTTTTAAAGCTGAGCTTCGAAAAACATCAGTCTTACTTATCCTCTACTTATCACGGCCTAATTTGGGGGTTTCTTTTTCCATTTTTTTCCAAGCCTGAACAAATGAAGAAAAAAGGAAACCACTTGAGATAAACTTGGTTTGCCTAAGCTTTCCTAAATAAAGTTTTAAAATGCAGCATCGCCTTAACAAGCTTTATGGTGTAAGAGGAAAAGTGAACAGGAAACTAAGAGTGAGAAGCCTGGAATTCCATTTCACTCTTCATCTGACATTGCACATGACTTCAGTCAGATTTTTTAAAAATTGCACAAAACTCTACAATCTGGAAAGAACAAAGAAGATAGAGAATAAGAGATTTTTTAAAGATTTTTTTCACAGATCCTAGAAACCTGAAGAGATGATTTGACGAAGAAACCAGATTTGCACTAGATTTTGATTAAACTACAAATATTCACAGGACATTTGCTATGCGCTGCTAGGTGTCTTCCTTCTTGGGTTATAAATATACAGAAAGTCAACACAGGACCCATCATGGTCCATGCTGAAGGAGATTCAGTGATGGAGCAGACATACTGATGGATAACAGGGTATGAAAGGTTGAAGGAAATTAAAAATATATAATTTAAATATGATGGAGAATGGCCAGAAACTTCCAGAAAATGCCCTTGTGCTGCTATGTCCTGAATAAAGGACTTTACAAGGCTCAAGAGACTCTCTTTAGTGTTTCTGTGTCTCAGTCTTTTTGAATCTAAAATCCAGGTAACAGATAAAGTGTGTGCCAGGTGGAGAGGATGAAATCTCAAAAGGACAAAGTGCTGAGTCTGGTTCCTGGAATCCTGTGTAATCACAGGCGAGAAAAGATGATTAATCTTTCCATAACTATCCACTTCAAACTCATGAAGGAAAAAAAAGGGTAAAAGGTGGTATTAAACCTACCAGTTATAAACCTGAGAGGAACAGCAAATATAGCCAGCATGGGTTCTGTCTAGAAATAAACACAATGAGAGAGCAAGTCCTACACTCAGAATTGGAAAGGTGTTCTGTTATTTTTTGATGGCCTTTCCATAAGAAGACCAACTTTTCCCCTTGCTGTCAAGCAGGTGCCTCCCTGAAATCTTAGCCCCCAACAAAACAAGATGCCCAAGGGGTTTATTTCATGACGGGTTGAACAGGAGAAAAAAAAAATTTGCCTTTTCCTTCCATTTAGTTGAGTTTATGTATTTAAACAAGGAGCCTGTCTTTTGTGTCCAGGATCATTTTGTTCTGTAGGTATTTTTCTCAGGGCAGAAATCCCTCTTAAGACCTGGTTTTCTTGTTTGGGTGTCTCACACACAACAGACTTAGGCTGTTGACAGAAATGTTTAAGTGGCTGTGAAGTCTGGAGCCCAGATGTAATTCACCTGCCAAACCAGATCCAGGGTGAAGAGCAAAGAAGGAAAGCCAAAACTCCTCCTTCCCTGAGGTGGGCCTCAGTCAACCTTAATGGATATATTAATAGAAAGAGGCAGTGTTGTGTGAGGGAGAGGGGACGAACCTTGTTAAAAACACATCAACAGATAAACTGGCCTTTTGTCAAGAGACGGTGGGATCACAGGCTGAGGCCATCAGGCTCCCCTGACCTGGAGGAGCTGGGCAAGACACTTAAAGGTATTGCATTTCATTGTGACACTGATGCTCCAGGCAAACGGGCAGAATTTGCCAAGCGGTGCTATGAGATTAGAAGGACTCGCCTTTGTCTTCTGATGACCTTGCCATGAGAAGACAGTGTGACACTGATAGAAATGACATTCACATCTCCCTCCCGTACCTGTGTGACCGCCACAGACCCCTCTGTGCAAACTATTAGCATTTTAGAATGTTAAAAAAAGGATCCACATTGTGCATTCCAAATTCACAGGATAAACTGAAACATCTAAAAAAAAAAAACCAAAAAACAAAAAGAGCAGAACCACCACATTCAAGGTCTGTTAACATGATTAAAAAAAAAAAAAAAAAGCTAGTAAAAATAGGCACTTATGGACACAGTGACATCTTATAGACATCTCACATGTTTTAATGTATTTATTCTTAGTTACAAAGATCTATATTTATTGCACTGTCTCAAAAATTATTTAAGCAATTTCTGTTTTAGCATTATTATTCTATTCTTCTTGCTGCCAGTGGCTTGAACACTGCACCTTTGTGCTAACCTCTCTCTCTCTGCACTCCCATTTTGTTTTGCCTTTCCCTCAGCCTTTTTCATACTTATTGCTTAGGACTTAATTTTGCTGTTAGAACTGCTGAGCCCCTTCCCTTTCCACCTGTCTCTCTCATCTATTTTCAGGTTATAGCTCAGGCTTGCCTTCCTCCTCCGAGAAAACCTCTGTTTACATATTCTCAAATGTTTGAAAACAAATCTACATTCTAATTTTTTCTAAATTTTATTAATTTTGTTGTTGAGAATATACACAGCAAAACATACACCAATTGAACATCTTCTACATGTACAGTTTAGTGCCATTGATTATATTCTTTGAGTTGTGCAACCATTCTCACCCTCTTTTTCTGAGTTGCTCCTTCCCCATTAAGATAAACTCACTGCCTCCTAAGGTTCCTATCTAATCTTTCAATTCGTTATTGTCAATTTGATCCCAAAGAGATAGTTCTTAAAAGAGCATAACGCTTAATGCAGACTTTTTTTTTTTTTTACTAGTTAAGCTAAATTATTGTTTGGTTTTAAGAAGACTTCAAGGGATATTTTTGGTTTAAGGTTTAAAGATGATCTAAGAGAAATTTTTTTTTTTTTTAAGAGAAATAGTTTCAGGGGTTCGTCCACCCTCCGTGGCTCCAGAAAGTCTGGAGTCCATGAGAATTTGAAATCCTGTTCTGCATTTTCCCCCTTTTGATCAGGATTCTTCCATAGTTTCTTTGATCAAAATGTTCAGTAATGGTAGCGGGGCATTGTCCAGTTCTTCTGGCCTCATGGCAAAGGAGGCAGTTGTTCATGGAGGCAATTAACCACACATTCCATAGCCTCTTTCTATTCCTGACTCTCCTTCCTCTGTTGCTCCAGGTGAATAGAAACCAGTTGTTGTGCCTTGGATGGCCACTTGCAAGCTTTTAAGACCCAGGTACTACAGAACAAACTAGGAGTTAGAACAGAAGCTCTAAACACATTATTAGACCAATAACATGAAACCATGACCGTTAACCTCCAAACGAAGAAAGCAAATCCCATGAGGTGTTTGGTTGTACATAAGCCTCAGGAGCTACTGCTTTTTTTTTTTTGTCGTTTTGTTGTACTTATATCTATCATCCAACTTTTGTCAATTCAACTTTTTACAGGTGTACAACTTATTGACAGCAATTATAATAATCAGCTGTGCAACCCTACCCTTAACCAATGTGATTTTTCCATCGTGGTTAACCACCTTTTTCTCCTCTCTCCTGCCCCTGGTAACCACTAAAATACTTTGGTCTCCGTACATTTGCCTTTTCTTATATAAGTGAAGTCATACAATAATTGTCCTTTTGTGATAGGCTTATTTCACTCAGCATGTCTTCGAGCTCCACCCATACTGTAGCCTGTATCAAGACTCCATTTCTCCAACTAGCTGAGTAGTATTCCATTGTATGTATGTACTATATTTTGTTTATCCATTCATCTATTGATGGGCATTTAGGTTGTTTCCACCTTTTAATTATTGTGAATAGTGCTGCAATGAACAATACCAGTCTCTGAGTCTCTGCTTTCAAGTCTTTTGGGTCTACACCTGGGAGTAGAATTTCTGGGTCACATGGTAGCTCTGGAGCCCTGGTGGTGCAGTGGTTAAGAGCTCGGCTGCTAACCGAAAGGCCAGAAATCCTATGGGGCAGTTCTCCTCTGTCCTTTAGAGTCACTATGAGTCAGAATCGACTCAATGGCAACAGGGTTTGGTTTCTATGCTAGTTCTATTTTTAGTTTTTTGAGGAACTGCCATGGCTGTACCATTTTGCATTCCCACCAGCAATGGATAAGTGTTCCAATTTCCTCACATCCTCACCAACATTTGTTATTTTGTTTTGTAATCTTAACCATTCTAGTGGGAGTGAAATAGTATCTCATTGTGGTTTTGATTTGCATCTTTCTGATGGCTAATGACATTGAGCATCTTTTCACATGTTTGGTGGCCATTTCAATGTCCTCTTTGATCAAATGTCTATTCAAGTCCTTTGCCCATTTTATGATTCGGTTGCCTTTTTGTTGTGGAAGTTTTACATATATTTTGGTTATTACATTCTTATCGAATATATTGCTTCCAAAGATATTCTCCTGGTTGGTAGCTTGTCTTTTCACTTTTGCTGAAATCTTTTGGTGAACACAAGTTTTGGATTTTTATGAGGTCCCATTTATTTGTCTTTTGCTGTTTGCATTTTGGTCATAACATTAGATAATCCATTGTTAAAAGTTAGGCCTGACAGTGTTGACCCTGCATTTTGTTCTAAGAATTTTATGGTTTTAGTTTGCACATTTAGATCTTTAAACCATTTTGAATCTGTCTTTGTGTATGATGTGAGGCATGGCTCCTGTTTCATTTTTCTACATGTGGAAATCCAATTTTCCCAGCACCATTTATTGAAGAGATTCTTCTTTCCCCATGGAATGGACTTAGCACCCTTGTCAAAATGCATTGACCATAGGTGTGTGGGTTTATTTCTGTACTCTCAATTCTATTCCATTGGACTATGTGTCTATTGTTACGCTAGTACTGGGCTGTTTTGATTACTGTAGCTGTATAAACCAAATCAAACCCACTGCCATCAAGTCGATTTCAACCCACAATGACCCCATAGGGTTTCCAAGGCTGTAAATCTCTACGGAAGCAGACTGCCACATCTTTCTCCCGTGGTGAGCTGTCATTGCTTTAATCATTGTGCCTCCAGGGTTCCTTGTAGCTGTATAGTATGCTGTAAAATCAGAAAATGTGAGTTCTCCTAATTTGTTCTTCTTTTTCAACATTGCTTTAGCTATTGGAGGCCTCTTGCCATTCCATATAAAGTTGAGGATTGGTTTTTCTATTTCTGTAAAGAAGGCTATTGAAATTTTGATTGGGATTGCATTAAATCTACAGATTGATTTGGGTAGTGCTGACATCTTAACAATATTAAGTCTTCCAATCCATGAACATGAAACATCTTTTCATTTATTTAAGCCTTCTTTAATCTCTTTCAGCAGTGTTTTCTAGTTTTCATTGTGTAAGTCATTCACTTCTCTGGTTAGATTCATCCCTAGGTATTTTATTCTCTTAGATGCTATTGTAAATGAAATCGTTTCCCTAATTTCCCTTTCATACTTCTCATTGTTAGTGTATAAGAACCCAACCGATTTTTGTGTGTTGACCTTGTACCCTGCAACTTTACTAAATTCCTCTATTAGCTCTAGAAGTTTTCCTGTGGACTCTTTGGGTCTACATTCTAATCTGAGCTGCTCTTTATTAGTGACATCAACAATGAGGTTCACCATTCTCTGGAAACAAACCAAAAGCTTTAAGCTGAGATCTACTTGCAAAACGTAGTATTAAGTCAGCGTTCGCTTTTACTATCTACGAGAGTAAATACATAACAGCTGGTTAGTTTTATTTCTTTTTCTTGTCTGTGATCCCCAAACCAAACCCACTGCCGTAAAGTTGATTTCCACTCATAGTGACCCTATAGGACAGGGTATAACTGCTTCATAGGGTTTCCAAGGTTATAAATCTTTACAAAAGAAGACTGCCACATCTCTCTCCCATGGAGTGGCTGGTGGTTTCAAACTGCTGACCTCTTGGTTAGCAGCCAAGTGCTTAACGACTGCGCCAACATACATAGAGTTAATGTCAGTTGCCGTTAAGTCAATACTGACTCATGGTGACCCAATAGGTACTTTAAAATGTTAACCTTAAAAACAGTTGTCTTATTATGGCATTTATTATTGGTGACTAGCTTAGCATTGTTGTTGTTAGGTGCCACTGAGTCAGTTCCGACTCACAGTGACCCTATAGGACAGAGGAGAACTGCTCCACAGGGTTTCTAAGGAACAGCTGGTGGATTTGAACTGCCAACCTTTTGGTTAGCAGTTGAGCTCTTAATCACTACACCACTAGGGCTCCAGCTTAGTATTATTACACCTTGGTAAATATTTCTCCTTGTGGAATATCTGGTGACTGTGCTGCAGGGGGAGCCCTGGTGGCACAGCAGTTAAGAGTTTGGCTGCTAAGTAAAAGGTCAGCAGTTCAAATCCACCAGCTGCTCCTTGGAAGCCCCATGGGATAGGTCTACTCTGTTCTATAGGGTCACTATGAATTGGAATTGACTCGCCAGCAAAAATTTTTTTTTTTGGTGCTGCAGGAAGCACAGGCTCCTCCCTCCACCACCCATATAGCGTGCATCGTTATACGCAGGTCAAATATAACAAATGCAAACAGAGCATGGAGTCAGACTCCGACAATTTATTTTACTGAATTTAGATTCAAGTTCAACTAACCACTGTAACAGGTAATAAGATTCAAACATCTGAGAAAAATGCATTTAAATCACAAGACAGCAAGCTCACATAGAGTTTCTGGGTGATCGGATAAACTTTCTCTTTACTGATTCTCAACACCCATCATGTGCAAGCGTGGCAACATGAGGTTGCCAAAATACAGAAAGTTATGTGACACCATGACAATCCTCCAATATGTCCATCCTTACTTTGACTGAAAAACATTGCTTTAAAAAAAAAAAAAAAAACACAGTTAAATATGTCCCTTAGTTTTTATAATTGCTAATGGTAAAATGTAATTTTAGTAACAGACCAACAAAGATCTCTCCTGGGTTGGTCACATCATTCATTATTGAAAGGGAAAGTCAGTATCAGAAAAAAAAAACACTGAAATAAATAATATAGGTAATTTTGCTGCATTGCACATTACTGCATACAATTCTAAAGCTGGTTTTTTTTTTTTTTTTAAAAAGCTTGGAAAACACATTTGCCTTTTTTAGTTTCTTGTTAAGTGATGCATGCTTCTTGTAACAAAAACTATTCTATGTAGGCCTGAGTTTAAAACGTAAATAGTCCTTAAGCCAAAGCTTGTCAACCCTCGTGCACAGGTGTGGCCAATGGGTGGAGAATGGTGATCGCTGAAGCCCTTGGGATGGCCCCACAGAACCCCCACGTTCCCAGCCTCCAGCTGTGGGCAGCCACTCCAGATTGCACTTAGGTTGGGAAGCACTGCCTAAAACCAGCAGTTTAGAGGTGAAAATGTGCAAAAATCACTGATACAAGTCCAAGTGTTTGTACTTTTACTGTCTGATGTCCCTAAATGGGTTGTAAAATCTTTGAGAATGTGCTCTGAAGGTTTAAAAAAGACAAACACACAAGATGGCTAAGAAACACGTAAGCATTTACTACAGGAGGGTTTCTAGCAAGATTTCACTTATAATACTCTTACTGTTACGGTTTTTAGCAAGTTCCAGGTCCGATTTCTTTTGCTTTCTACTACAAGTATACAGAGTTTACTGCCTTCCTGGCCAGTCCTGAATTACTATTCATCCTTTTCCTGAATTAAGCTCCTCCCATGCTTGCCCTCTGATCCTATTCTTGTAACATTTGGAGAACTAGCCTGTTCTCCCTTCTTTGGTAAAGGATAGAGAGTAACTGCGTGAGACCATCTCTGGAGCACAATCTATTGTGGCTACAGACACTTCCAACACAACATAATGATCCCTCCTAAATAACACTTTTTTTTGGACTATGTTTCCTGGCTTGTTAGAAAACTGATCTTGGAAATTAGAAGAAAAGATAGAAAGTGAAATTCTGGTGTATAAACAAATATTTAAGATTGAAGTTTGGTCACTTCTCCTGCCTATCTTTTAGTATCCACAGATGGTAGTTGCCTATACATACAGATATACTGCCTATATCCTTTCTTGAACTGTTTGTTCTCACAGGGGTCAGCAAACTTTCTGTAAAGCGCCAGACAGTAAATATTTTATGCTTTATAGGCTGGGGTATGGGTGGGAGGCCACGTACAATTTCTGTTGTATATTTTTTTTTCTTACAAACCTTTAAAAATGATTCTTAATTCATGGGTCTCACAAAAAGTCCAGAGGCCAGAACTGGCCTGTAGGAGATAGTTTGCCAGTTTGCCCTGATCCAAGGAATTCTTTGTCAGGGGAACATGGGTGCCTAACAATACCAAGTATAGGGTTGTCTGGGCCTTAGGCTCCTAGCTTGCGGATCTGTTTTGATGGACAGTTTCCTGCAGCAAGGCTCCTCAGGTCAGGCTTAAAGTAGAACTCCTGTATGTTTGTTGCTGCTCTGTCCCCTGAAAGCTAAAGAGTTGGGCCAAAATTTGCATCCTTTATTTAGAAACCGGCTAGGAAGCTTTAATTAAGGCCTATTTAAATCTGTGACTATGCTGGCTTATCCTTGCCTAGATTTTAAAAGCAAAATAACACACCCTGGATATTTAACATTTTTCATTTTACAGATTAGGGACTTGTTAGTACATAGTGGTTGATGGTAGAAAAACTAAAGTGTAAACATACTTCCTCTTCATCACTAATGCCTCCCAGCCTACGGGGACAAACCCTATCTAAGAATTCCAGGAGAAGCACGCCAGTTCACTCCATTTCTGAGGTATCTATGGCACAGCTTATTTGTTAACTGGATCTTGATAAGGGGGAGTGTTTACTAAGGACCAAGGATTTCAACAGCTGGAGACCAGCATTTCAGAGGCTGCTCTCTAAATTCACGGAGACATGTATCCCCCCCATGTCTCTGGAACAAGACACTCTATACATTAAGTGCTGTAACACCGTACAGCTCCTCCAACCTTCTAGACATCTGAGATGCAAACATTCTACAAATGTTTTTTTCACTGCTACAATATTCATTTTGAAGAACAGAGTAAGAGAATTTGCATTTCTTTCATAAATTTGCACTCTTTTACATTAAGATAAACTCCAACTTTTTTTTTTTTCTGAGTTAAATAAGGGTTTCAGGATTTGAATTCTTTAATCAGCGATTTTTTAAGAAGCAGCTGATGGTTCTCAACATACACATATACTAACAACTATACGAATTTAACTATTCTGGAATTAAAACATGGTGCGCATACACACACACACACATATGTACACACACACACACAAAAAGAACCAAACCCGTTGCCATCAATTCAATTTCAACTCACAGTGACAGAGCAGAACTACTCCATACAGTTTCCAAGGAGCGCCCAGTGGATTCGAACTGCCGACCTTACATTTAGCAGCCATAGCACTTAACCACTATGCCACCAGGGTTTCCGATGTACAAAAAGAAAACCTAAAAACTATGTATGAGAATTCCCAAAGCTTCTAAACTAAACAAACAGGCAGAAAACAACCGTTACCACAGACGCCGATCCAGTTGTCCTTAGGTTTTTGTTTAAAATGCCATATTTGTTTTCTTCAAAACAAGAGTTTATTTCATATTAAACTCAGACCCTTAGTTTGGATTTACAGTGGCACTGCCAACACCTCAGCCACAGCAGTAACAGAGTTTTAGGGGATCTACGAAGTAAATCAGCTGGGACTACTTTTAATTAAGGGAGAAAATATCAACTTGAAGTTGGAAGAAACTGAGCACAATTAAACAAGGAACTATGTACCACTAAGAAATACTGGAGTACCTCTAAGTGGGCCCAAGATCTAGGTTTAGGAACATCGAAACCAGTGAAACTTTATGAATTTTCCGAGTCTTTCAAAAATAAAGAGTTCTCATGCCACTAGGGTCGCTATGAGTCGGAGTCGACTCAACGGCAGTGGGTTTGGTTTGGTTTGGTTTGGTTTTAATGCCACTAAAAGACGGGATACAGAAAGGAATTACCTGTGGTCACAAAAACATAACGGTAATGGTGATTCTTCTAAATAAAATGAAAACAGTCAATTGAGAAGGGCCTGTTTTCAAAAGAAAGAGTGCTGCCTGACCTCAATTTTTCACGTGCACACACAAAGCTCTCGTAAGTATTTCACAATGGACAGACCTCTTCATTACTCATTTTAAAAATGGTTCTCTCCTGGTACCTGGATTTCTCTATTTTTACTATAAAAGGTTTTGTATTTTTACAACTGCAAGGACGACATACAGCAACAGACGTGAACAACAAACAAAATTAAATATTACCCTCTTTAGGTCAGAGCTTTCAAAATAGAGAGAGAAGAAAAAAAGGATTATAATCGCAGTCCTTATGTTTTTGGTTCTGTGAAAATATCACTATTCAGTTCTATCTTCACTGACAGATGCTGTCTTTTCCATTTCTCTCGCAACATAAAAGTGCATTTGATTAAAAGTTAACATACCTTAGAGAAAAACCAAAAATCTTGGTAAATATTGGCAGATGTCCTCTGTAGCAAAAATCAAGTGAATTCCCTTTTCCCTACTTAACTTAAAGCTGTATCCAAAATGGCTAAATGCAGTATTTCTAGGAAGCAGGGCTTGAAAACAATGGATTTTGTTTTAAGGAACCAAAAGGGAAAGGAAAAACAAAACTGAATGAGAATAAAGAGGAGAAACCCTGAGGCAAAAATGGCTTTTCCTTTAGAGTCTTCCTGGAGCTCTCTAACTCCCAGGCTCATAGGGTCCCAGCAATCTTCTGAGAAGGAAGGCCTTCCTCCATCCAGAGGGTGGCAGCCGAACCATTCCGCAGTGTCCACCGGTGAATGCGCCGAAGGCGCAGCAGGTACAGGAGGATGGACAGCAGGACCACCAAGAAGCAGCCAGAGAACAGGTAGTGATTGTAGACAAAGGAGAAGCCCCGCCAGTGAGCGTGACTGGCCCGGAAAATCTCCTGCTGGATATCTCTGTCCACGTGGAAACAAAAATCAACAAAAACAAACAAAACAGGTGAGAGATAACAGAACTACCAGACAGGAAATACGAGATAAGAAGTAGCACACAGGATATGAGTGAGAGGACCTGGCTTAGGACCCAGCTCTGTAGACAAGAACTGTAACCTCGGTCTCTGAGACTCGGTTTCCTTAGCTCTAAAATGTAGGACAATATGGCTTAATGTGGGGTAGTTATAAGTACTACACAAGATAACGTGGAAGTGTATTCAAAAGTCTGTACAGTTATTGCCATTATAATTTGGGTAATAAATATCTGAGAAATTTTAGGAGAACCGTGTTTTCAGTAATACATGGAAGCCAGTATGGAACCAAACCACGTGACTTAGATCTGTAATACCCACTACTGACAATTTTTGCAGTTAACCCAGTCAAAGTATTCCTGGGAGATGCTCAATTAAATGAAAAAAGAAAAAGAAACTAATACCTCATTTATCAGTTAACCAAGGGTTCCTAACGTGGGTCAATGGATGGCCAGTGCGTGAACTTTAAAGGGGAAGATGTTACGCCTCTTTATTTTCAGCAATCTCTTACTGAAACTTAGTATTTCCTTCAAGCATGAACGTGGACAACGAAGTGCTGTGGTATTAGCAGGACCTGTGGTTTTGTCACTAGTGAAAATCGCGAATACTTTATATCACATTACAGTGCTCTACATGTCTGAATATCACCGACACTCACTGCTACACTGAAATGATAGAAATTACCAGTTCTACTGTGGGATCTTGATACTTACTGTGTTAATAAAAAAGCACATGTATTACTACATCAGAAACTTTTTTTTGTTATATTTTGATACATATCTTCTAATACAGTGGTTTCCTCTGTAATCTATGTATTTATACCAAGCATTTATAAGTACTTTGAGAAAGGGTCCAAGGGCATAAAGGTTAAGAACCCCTGAATTAGCCCTTCTCCAGGGGCGAGGGAACAGATAGTTGAGAATAATCCAACAGAGGGCAGCAGCACTGTCTACTATAGGAGGGGCAGAAAGGAAGGAAACACTGGAGGGGAGGTGGGAAACACCAAAGTCAAACTTCACAGGATTTACAGTCTTACCCATGGGCAGATCTAACAACACTACCCCAAATATCCACAGACTACAGGAGGCTCACCCCTGTCTAATACCGCGGCCATGATGCATCCTAACTGCTGAAAACCATCTATTTTGGATTTACATTGCCCAATTCACAGCCATACCTTAGGGGTAAAAAGCGAGTCCTATAAAGGATTGCTCCTAGGGTCCATTGAACCTCCTTGTCATAAACTTGCAAGGCGGTCTTTAGATTTTTATAATTGACAGGAAACGAAAAGCCCCTATGAAACACCTCAAACATCCAGGCAGATTTGAAGCACTGATACCTACAAATACAAAACACAACATAAATCAGACTGGTTACTTGTCAAAATGATACTATACACAAAGACATCTTTCACTCTGCAACCAGCAATGAGGTAAAGCTTTATTAGGCAGCTCTCAGATGAGAAAAACCAACTGGATGTGTTTCAAGTTGATTTAATTGGTTTATGTCTCTTGTCCTACAACATGAAACAGTTTACCTGTCAAATCAATTAGTTCATAACTGGTCTCTGTATTATTTAACACAATGCCACGACAGTTCCCCCACCTCAGGCATTCCATCATTTATTCACTGAATAAATATTGAGCAAGTGCCAATCTCTCTGGACCTCAGTTTTCTTATTTATAAAATGAGAACATACGAATTGATTATCTGTAAGGCTCCTTTCAACTCTAATAGTCTATGATTCTACATATTTATTAGAGGCTCACTTTTTGCAAAGTACTATGCAAAGCAAGTAATTAGATATAATAAATAATATGATATAATCACTGTTCTTAAGGGACTTACAATGAAAGGGGATTTTTAAAAATCAACAAATAATAAAACATTCCTAACAATGCAGAAGAGAAACTAGATAACTGGAAGCTCCTAAAAACCAAACACTCATGCTCATTCAAAGACTTCACAAAAGAGTAAAAAGATTCCCTGCAGACTGGGAAAAAGTTTTTACCTATGACATTTCTGATTAGTGTCTGATCTCTAAAATCTACATGATACTGCAAAAACTCAACTACAAAAAGCCAAATAATCCAATTAAAAAATGGGCCAAGGATATGAACAGGCACTTCACTAAAGAAGACATTCAGGTAGCTAACAGATACATGAGGAAATGCTCATGATCATTAGCCATTAGAGAAATGCAAATCAAAACTACAGTGAGATTCCATCTCACCCCAAAAAGGCTGGTATTAATCCAAAAACACAAAATAATAAATGTTAGAGAGGTTGTGGAGATACTGGAACGGTTATACACTGCTGGTGGGAAATGTTAAGATAGTACAACCACTTTGGAAATCGATTTGGCGCTTCCTTAAAAAGCTAGAAATAGAACTACCATAAAACCAAAAAAAACCAAACCAGTGTCATCGAGTTGAATCCGACTCATAGCGACCCTACAGAACAGAGTAGAACTGCCCCATAGAGTTTCCAAGGAGCACCTGGCGGATTCAAACTGCCATACAATCCTGCAATCCCACTCTTTGGCATATATCCTAGAGAAATAAGAGCCTTTATACATACAGATATATGCACACTCATGTTCACTTCAGCACTGTTTACAATAGCAAAAAGATAGAAGCAACCAAGGTGCCCATCAGCAGATGAGTAGACAAATAAATTACCATATATTCACACAATGGAATACTACGCATGAATAAAGAACAACGATGAATCCGTGCAACATTTCGTAACATGGAGGAATCTGGAAGGCATTCTGCTGAGTGAAATTAGTCAGCTGCAAAAGGACAAATATTGCATGGGACCACTATTATAAGAACTGGAAAAATAGTTTAAACAGAGAAGAACATATTCTTTGATGGTTACGAGTGCGGGGAGGGAGTGAGAAGGGTTTTCACTAATTAGATAGTAGATAAGAACTATTTTAGGTGAATGGAAAGACAATACACAGAAGAGGTCAGCACAACTGGACTAAACCAAAAGAAAAGAAGTTTCCTGAATAAACTGAGTGCTTCAAAGGCCAGTGTAGCAGGGTGGGGGTTTGGGGGCCATGGCTTCAGGGGACATCTAAGTCAATTGGCATAATAAAATCTATTAAGAAAATATTCTGCATCCCACTTTGGAGAGTGGCGTCCGGGGTCTTAAACGCTAGGAAGCGGCCACCTAAGATGCATCAATTGGTCTCAACCCACCTGGAGCAGAGAAGAATGAAGAGCACCAAAGACACAAGGTAATTACGAGCCCAAGAGACAGAAATGGCCACCTAAACTAGAGACTATATCAGCCTGAAACCGGAAGAACTAGATGGTGCCAGGCTACAACTGATGGCTGCCCTGACAGAGAGCACAACGGAGAGCCCCTGGGGGAGCAGGAAAGCAGTGCGATGCAGACCCCAAATTCCTGTAAAAAGACTAGACTTAAAGGTCCGTTTGAGATTAGAAGGACCCCAGAAGTCATGGTCCCCAGACCTTCTGTTCGCCCAAGACAGGAACCATTCCCAAAGCCAACTCTTCAGACAGGGATTGGACTGAACTATGGGACAGAAAATGATACTAGTGAAGAGTGAACTCCTTGGATCAAGTAGACACATGAGACTCTGTGGGCAGCTCCTGTCTGGAGAAGAGATGAGGGGGTCAGAAGCTGGCCAAACGGACATGAAAATAGAGAGTGGAGGGAAGGAGTGTGCTGTCTCATAAGAGGCAGAGCAACTAGGAGTATATAACCCATTGCCGTGGAGTCAACTCCAACTCGTAGCGACCCTATAGGACAGAGTAGAACTCCCCCATAGAGTTTCCAAGGAGTGCCTGGCAGATCTGAACTGCGGACGTTTAGGTTAGCAGTCGTAGCACTTAACCACTATGCCACCAGGGTTTCCTGGAGTATACAGCAAGGTGTATATAAATTTTTATAGGAGAGACTGACTTGGTTTATAAATTTTCACTTCACAATAAAAAATTAAAAAATCAACAAATAACTATAAAACAAAGCAAAATATGATAAATGCCACTAGAGAGGCATAATTAGTGCTGGGGAGACTCCAAGAGAAAGGACGGAGTCTGGTTGGGTGGACAGAGGAAAACTTGAAAGTGACAGTGAAGTCTGTGGAGGACTATAACAAGCAAGGATATGAATAAGGGAATTTCAGGTGGAAGAAACAGCAAAGTCAAGCAAGAAAATACAGAATATGTTTGGGGACAAGTATTTGCCCAGTAAGAAAGGAGACAAGGGGAGATGAAAAGGAAGAGAGACTGATGAAGATAAAAAGGTTGATTGGGCCAAGGTGTGGCAAGCTAATGGGTCAATACTGAAGTAAAGGCTTCTGAGAAACACTCTGACTTAACTACCCACTACTTACTTTAGCCTATGGAGGTCAGCATGAGAGGCATAGAGTCCCCGGTCAAAGCGTTCCCGCAAGATGGACCACTTTGTCGCGCAATAATCCTGAAATTTTATACAAGATAAAATATTAGTAAAGGTGTATTAAAACTTTTTTTTCATTTTAAAAAAGGTTTGCAAAATTCCTATTGGTAATAAGCATATCCTTCCAATTAGGAAACACATACAAGCTTAACTTACATATGTGTACAATGAATGCAAGTCATATAAACACTCAGTATTTACTGATTAGCAAATACAATGTTTGTTCTTTGTCTTAAAATTCTGCCAAACCTATAGTTAAAAAGAATTTCACTGCCAACAACCAACATCTTCAAAGCTGTTTAGTTTCTCTCTGAATGACTGCATGTTACAGGCATATGATTTTGGAAAAATGAAACAATATTTTAACTAGTTCAAACTGAGTACCTATGTCTGTGCCAGACACAGTATGAGGTACTGGGAATACAAAGATGATTACTAAGGCCTTTGTCTTGAAGTGAAAGAGGTACCACCTTTTCCTGAAGTTATTTATTTGTAATATTAACAGCTAACATTTACTGAGCACTATGCGTCTGAATCTGTGTTAAATGCTTTTTCTGCATTTAACATTTAAAGCAAGGGAGGACCAGGTTACTATTATAACCTTTATTTAATGGAGGAAGGAATGGAAGCTCAGAAAGATGAGCGAGCTTGTCTGGGGTATGCAATAGGGACACAAGGGGACAGCACTTAGCTTGCGGTGAGAGGGTAAGAACAGGCATTTCAGGCAGAGGAAGCATCATGAACAAAGAACAGATGAGAGAACACATAGAAAACGAGGGAAACTAATAGCTGTTTGATATGGTTAGGGTATAAAGCACTAGGTGGGGAGCTGAGGCTACAGAGGTAGGTATGACATGAGAAGGCATTTGGAATTGACCCTAGAAGCAACAGAAGATGCGAAAGATTTTAAACAGGAGAGCAAGGTAATTGTACCTGTGTTTCAGACTGAACACACTGGGAGCAGTGTGGAGGATGAATAATAAGACAGCAGCCAGATTTAAGAAGACCAGTTAGGAGGCTCCTGTAATAGTGCACGTGGGGAGCAGAAGGGCTGGACTAGGACAGTGATAGCAGGATAGTAAGTAGGGATGGGTTGGAGAAATATTTATGAGACAAACTATCATGCTTGATAACTGTTTAAATGGGGGGCATATGGAGGAATGAATGTGTGAAAGGGAGAAATCCGTTAACTCCTAGGTTTTGGAGAGGAGGACTGGATGGTTGGTGATGCCATTAACTGAGAGAGTATGACAGAAACAGAATGGGGGAGAAAACAGTGCATTTGATTTGAGTCATGAAATCTAGCAGGCAACTGGGCAGAGGTCAAGGTTGGAGTCTCTTCTTGAGAGGCAGCAGCAAACCGTAAGCATAGATGAGGCCGTCCAGGAACCTGAAGGCCAAAAGGCCAACGGTGGAAGTCTGGGATCACCAAGTTTAAAGGACATGAAGAGAGGACACCCTCAAAAGAAACTGAGAAAAAACTGTCAGAAAGGCAGAGGGGAACAGGAGAATAGGGGTATCCTGGCAGCTAAGGGAGTAGGAAGGCTGAAGGAGTATTTTCAGATACAGCAGAAAAGAATAGTAAAAGTGCAGCTGGAGGTCACTGATAACCAAGGTAGTTAATGGAGTGGTGGGCAGAAATCAGCTTACAGTGGATTTCTGACTTCTGCTCTATTTCCCTCCCCCAACTAAGGGAACAGGATTCCCAACATGTACTATAACCTTCCAACTCCATCTTTCCCTTCTCTTGACACAGGTTTCCAAACGTGACAGGAGGATCTAACCTGTCAGTGTCTACGCCAGTTTCCCAAAAGCATGCAAGAGAAAGAAGATGGGTTTCTTTGAAGGTTACCTTGGCAGCTTTAGTAAATTTAGCAGCACTGTAGTCTCCCCCCATGCGTAACACATCCTCGGTGCAATAGTAGAATTCAGAAAAGCCATAGAATTCACTGTTCTGGAAGTGAATTGGGGGCTGGTAGATCCCATTGAGGGAAGTCTGTGTCTCATTTGTTTTATTCATGAAAGGCTGGATAGTCTCTCGACACAGGTCGAAGTCTCCTGTTCCCCGTAGGTACATGGTCTGTCCGCTTTGTTGGATTTCATCCTTAATGTCTAGGGGTAAGCAGGGATCCAGGTATGGGGTATCAGGAGTCAGACCAGTCTGTTTACCCAGGAGCCTACAGGACAAAGAGAAACTTTATCATGAGACCTACAGAAAACTCTATTTTGGAGAGGTGATTGTAGGTTAGTGTTTCTCAAAATATGTTCTGGAGAACACCAGTCCTGTGAGATGTTACTGGGATCAATTAGGAAATTACATACTCAATCCTCTCTTGGAGATACAAGACACATATTAGCATATAGCAGACACTTTGGCAGAGTCTAGTGAAACAGCTTGTCAGACTAGCCGATGCTTTCCACTCCCCCTATAGTATATACTGATGCTCAAGGCCTGCTGAGGTTCACGGCTAGGAAGCTCTTCTCCAGCCACGTTCGCTGACTTTGAATGCCTACCAACTATGTTGTTCCCAAGCCCATTTTTGCCACTAGTGCTTGTTATTTTTAATTATACATAAATGAATGAAATATGACTGTGAAAAGAAGGTAATTGGTCCCATGAAAACTAGGTTGGATGCTTTAGAAAGATATGAAAAAGGCAAGTCGCTAGAAAACTGTTGTTAAATTAGGTGTAGGCAAGACAAAAAAAACATTTTTAGAAAAAAATTGGTATTAAATTACTTCATATATCTCAGTATTCTTTAAATTCTTAAAAGAAACTCAAACTGATGAGTTGGTGCAGTGCATGCAAGAGAAATGACAGAAAAGTCAGTGGATGTGTTCTAAGAAAAAAACCTTAGCTCACTGCAAAAGATCAGAAGGAGAATACTTAAGATTTAAGTCTATTTTTATGATTCTGTTCTTAATCAATCAACTATTGATCCCAATTGCAGCAGATAACAAGAGTTTCTATTGAACAACAGGCTCTGAGAAGTCCTGTAGAAAAGAAATCTTAACTTTAACTGAGCCATCCCCAAGTGGAATCGACTAGGCTTACGACTTCTCTACTAAATTTCTGGGAATTAACATCTGTGGTCCTACTATGTGTTCTCCCATTTATACAATGGAAACAGACAACAGCTTACAAGAACTAAAGTTACGCTAGTGTTTGATACCACGAAATAACATGGGGCCAGTAGGCGTCATTAGGAGAGTGCCTGAATTCAACTTCAGTCACAGACAGTGGATCCAATTTTTACTTTCCATTTAATTGACAAGCTGTGTATTCTTAAGATGAAGTAAACTCAAAGTGCAGTTGAATATAACAAATTAAGGTTTTGGGCATTAAAAATTTTAATTAAAAAAAAAATCAATCACTACTACTCATGGCAAAGAGATAAGCTTGAATTTCAAGGCTTAATTCATCACACATGAAAAAAGTGATGAGTAACATAATTATTATAAAAGTCTAAGTCTAGTCAAATGTATACTTCATGCTACTATTTTTAGTACCCCTGCACCTAAATTAAGAAACACCACTGAACTGTCCATTATGCAAAACTTCTTGATATTAAAACCATTAGTAAAAATCAGAATTCCACAAGGAGTCCCAATAATTCTGTAAAAATCTGATACAAGCGTCATTTATAAAATATTTCTATTTTAAGGCTATCATAAAAAATAATTACACCCAAAATGTGCTATATACCACATATAAACTTTTGGAACAGACATAGGAAAAGGTTTTTATTGCTTTTCCTATGCACACATGGGAATTTCTGGTCAATGTGGTACTGAATAGCTGTGACTTGGTTTAAAGCGCGGGCCTTCACAGGTTTAAGATAAAATTGATCAAGAAAGTATGCTATCACTTATTTCTATAAATTAGGATGTTTTCTTCCTCAAAATTGTTGCATCAAAACAAAATACAGAAACTACAGGGTTTACTTTAACTTTACCCAAAGTAATTTGGTCTTTGTCCTCGGGTCCTGAGAGATAACTCTAAATCCTTGGAATTTCCTGAGTAACTGAGATGGCTTTCTTATCTATAGGCCTCCAGACCATACCTTAGAGTTTATGCTAATGAGGTGACTCAGGTGGGTGCTGGCCAGGCCAGAAAGACCACTGTGTGGTATCAGTGTAATGAGGCCACAGCAAAGGGCTCTGGACACCAAAGCTCCATGGGCTTCTTGGCTGGTGAAAGACATGCACGTGGGAGGGTAGTGTGTGCCTTTCTGGGACACGGAAGCTTGCTGGAAACTCTCCCAGACTGCTTCCTTTTTATCCCTTTATTTGTATTCTTTTTGATGTAAAGAAAACTATAATCATAAATACAGTACTTTCCATTGAGTTCTGTGAGTTGTTCTAGGGAATAACTGAACCCAAGAATAGAGGAAACTAATAAGTCAGAAGTGAGGGAGGCTGGGAATCCCTCAGCTTCTGGCTGGTATCCTGAGAGGGTAGAGGGAACGCTGAACTTTTAGCCAGCAGGTCAGAAGTGAGGGTGCTGTGGGATCTCCTAAGCTTCTGGCTGGCATCTTGGGCTGACTTAGCTGTCTGGAGGACTGTGCCTTTTAACATGTGAGGTCCAACGTAGCGCCTGGTAGTTAGGGTCAGCGGAAGAAGCGCTGCATGTGGAGAAGTGGCAGAGAAGCGAAAAGTGGGGGTTTGATAACATAGAAACTAATAGGATATCTTACCTAACCCCAGATTTCAGACTTTTGTATTCACTCAACAGCCCTTCTGTTCTATGGACTCATTTCAAATAAATAATTGCTATGTACTTAAACTTACGAAATAAATTTAAACTGATAAAGTGTTGCTTTTATTTGTCTTAGACATTTTCTACACCATGACTTTACACAAACTCATTTTAAAAAGCCACGCTGCTAAAAATGAGTAAAAACCACTAGCTTTGACTTCTAAGATTATTTCCTTCTCCTGAATAACTTTCTCTTCTTCTTAGTAAATAACTGCATAGGCTAATTTTCCATAAAGTATCGAGAACACTATGTATTTCAGTTACATCACCAACCAGAGCACACATTTACCTCATGCCTACAGGACATCTGCCAGTGTCTGAGGTGCTGAGTTTCCCAAAGACCTGGCAATCATGAATAGTATTACCCAAACTCAAAACTATTTAATATTCTGATAGTGAAATTTCGAATTCATTGGGTGCACTGAGAGCTAAGAGGTCAGAGAGAGAGACAGCCGCCTCTGGAAACAATCCTGGGTTGAAGGCAGGATCCTCGTGTCCCTTAACTCTTCCTCCCAGCTCAGCTTGTAGAGTGTAGTCGAAAGCTAACAGTGTTAACATACTTCTGTTGATTGGGTTCTCTGGATGTTTTTCACGAGGAGAGACCTAGGTTTGAAAGTAACTGCTGAGTAGTGGAAGGTCTTTACCTATTCTTTTGAGCTGTGTTGGCAAATATTCTGTCTTCATATCTCTGTCGAGCAGCATTGCCACCAAATCCAAGAAATGTGGCCACATAGACCCTGTATACATGCTCAGTTTGGTGAACATCACAACCCAAGTTAAATTCAGCTAGTAAGTTTTTAGCTATTTCCTCCTGCAGGCATAAGAACAACAAACTTTAGTATTTGAAGCAATACAAAAACAATCCCTCCTGATGAATATGCCCCTTTAAAAAGAAGGATCTAAAAAGACTCTCATTTGAGAGAGGCAGAAATTTCTGCCTCTGTATTTGCCAAAATCTTTTCAAGTATCCTTCACAATTCCACAAGACAATCCTGACTTGAGAAATCTCAGATGTGCTGCACATTAGTAATATTGTTATGAGTCTTCAAAAAAGCTCATACCCTCTGACCTACTAAATCTATGTATGAAATCTTATTCTTTGGAAATGATCCTAAACGTAGAATAGTCTCTGTACACAAAATGTCGATTGCAATTCTGTAACAGAAAAAAACTGGATGACATCTGGATACACATCAAGATAGGGTTTAGTTAATTAGGATATATCAATAGTTTGTCATGTAAGAAAGCTAGATTATAATGGAATATGCTTATGCACTGTTAAATAAAGAACACAAAATTGTGTAAACAGTATGATTATAACAACCATATTTAAGAAACTGTAAGTAGGGGGAAAAAAGAGTGAAAAGAAATATATTAAGATGCTAACAATGGTTGTACTTGGATCATGAGTTCACGGAAAATCGTTACTCTTGATTTTTCGGTATTTTCCCAAACTTTATATGTATGTTTCACTTTATAATGAGAAAAAGATAAACACGGTTTTAAAAAAAGAGTGCAATAGTTTCTAGAGGCATGTTTGAATGGAAAGTAGGAGAGACAACTTGTAACACTTGAATTTACAAAGCTTTTTTCCAAGGGGCTCAAAACATTTACAGACCACCCTAATAGTATAATATTAACTGACATTTATTGACCATATACTAGGTGTCTGGCAGTGCACTGTATACAATATGTACATTATCTCATTTAATCTTTATAATACCCTATTACACTGTAGGTACTCTTATTCACTTTACAGATCAGGAAACCAGCTCAGAGAAGTTGCATAAAGGAATGGGATGGTGATGTAACTCAGGCTTGTACAGCTCCGTGGCCTCACTTTTAACCACCATGATAGCTGCATCCCTAGCTTCTAGGGGAGAATTTAGGAACCCAGGCTTTGGTATTAATTTATAGCTGAATAATGATGACATGTGGTAATTCAGTAATAGATCTGAAAACCCAAATCCAGGTTTTTATTCTAGTGTTCTCTATACAAGGCCATCCAGAATACTGAGAAACTTAAAGGCAGTGACCAAGAGCACTGAAAGGAATGGAGAAAAGATAGCATAAAACATTAAGTTCAGAAGTGTGGGAGTATTGGGCATAAACCTCAATCTTCCCGGAAAAGTTAAAAGCTGACTGAACCATTAAAAAAAAAAAAGTATTTTCCCAATTATACCTAAGAAATCTAATGTTATTAAGTTTTACAATAACTGTTGAGAAAAGAAGTGACTGAAGAGAAGATAAAAAAAAAAGTTCAAGCATATGACTGACACAGATACCAAAGAAAAACTGGAAGCTCAGAAAACCAACCAGCTGATTTCACTGAACAAACACAAATTGCTTAGCTGAGGTTTGCCTTGGTTTCCTCCTGTCTCCTGTCTCCGGGCTTGAGAAGGTGGCACCTCAGCAAGCACAGTAAAGATGTTGTCAGACTCAGAAAACAAAAAAAATGGATGCAGACATGTTAAATGAAAACCAAAGCAAAACAGAAGAAAATCTGTACAGATAATAACCTGCTGTGAGGAGGCAAAGCTTACAGTTTTGGGGACTTCGTACGCTATCTGAGTGGACACGCCTCCCATGTCGAGGATGCCCGCAGTTCTTTTGCGGATAATGGCTTCGCTGCTTTCACTACCAGGGATGTTAACTTCCACAACTGCCTCATCATCTGGAGAAAACAAGAAACATTCACTGCAACAGAACAAATTCAGAGAACTGGGGCCTTCTGAAGAGTCATCTTGTTTCATGGTAGAGTTCAGGAATATTTAGGCAAACTCGGCCTACTCCTCTCAGCTAAAATCCTGTTTAATTGCATTCAATAACAGTTCTCTTGCTCTACTTCTACCCACTTAGCAGTGTCGCAAAATTTACCTCCTATTTCACCCTCTGGATTAAACAGGAAAACTATGATTTCCAGTTAAACACATTAGTTGGAAACATACTTACCATCTTCAATATGCTCAAATCGTCCAAGGACAAAATTAATGCCAATCCAAGCATACACACCTATAGACATTTCACAGGGTGAAAATAAGAAAATTAACAATTAAAATATCTTCTATAGCTCTTATGAATGCAGTCTGTGTACACATCATGTTTATTTTACTACCTGACATCATCTGAAATAACACATTTTCATGGATATATTTAAGGAGCCCTGGTGACACAGTCGCCGAGTCGGAATCAACTCGACGGCAGTGGGTTTGGGTTTGGTTTGGTGACACAGTGGTTAAGCGCTTAGCTGCTAACCAAAAGGTTGGCAGTTCAAAGCCACCAGCCACTCCATGGGAGAAAGATGTGGCAATCTGCTTCCTTAGCCTTGGAAAGACTACGGGGCAGTTTTACTCCCTCCTATAGGGTCGCTGGGAAACCCTGGTGGTCTAGTGGTTAAGTGCTATGGCTGCTAATCAAAGGGTCTGCAGTTTGAATCCACCAGGCGCTCCTTGGAAACTCTGTGGGGCAGTTCTACTCTGTCCTACAGGGTCACTAGGAGTCGGAATCGACTCGACAGCACTGGGGTTCCATAGGGTCACTGTGAGCAGAAAATCAACTCAATGGCAATAGGTTTGGTTTTTTGGCTTGGTGGTACAGTGGTTAAAGCCTTTGGCTGCTAACTAAAAGGTTGCTGGTTTGAACCCACCAGTCACTCAGTGAGAAAAAGATGTGGCAGTCTGTGCTTCTGTAGAGATTACAGCCTTGGAAACCTTAGGGGGCAGTTCTACCCTGTCCTATGGGGTCGCTATGAGTCAGAATCAACTTGACGGCAACAAGTTTGGGTTTGGCCTTGATGTATTTATTTTTTCCTAATGGTTTTCCAAAAACTTTCAACTTTAATATTTATAGTTTTATATCCATTTACGTTTGTTGAAAATACAATTCCCCAGGAGCTGGTTTTCCTTTGAAGTTTATGGGTTGTTTCAAACCAGAGCTTTAGCTTTTTGTGAAATTAAACCTACCAACTGCAAAGTTCTAAAAACTCAAATCCTCTTTGACTCTTTCCTCTCTTTTATTCCTACATCCACTCAGTTGCCAAGTCTGACTGATTTTACTTTTACAACATTTCCTAAACCACAATCTCTACCCATTTTCATTGCCATTTTGATTTAAGCAGTTAGAGAGAGAGAGGCAGTAACAGTCCATCTAATCAATCTCCCTGTTCCTACTCTTCCACTCCAACCCATTCAATACTTTGCTATCGAACTGATGGATAGAGCCAAGTTCTAACTCCTTAGCTTACTGTTTACAGACAAGTGAGGTACACAGCTGCTATGTGAGGTACTGAGTCTTAGGTGCCATAAGGAAGATATGGAAAAAGTATCATGGCAGCTCAAAAGAGGAGGAAGTTTTTTTTTCCAGCTAGGGACACTGTGGAGAAAGCAGCATGCTGAATCAAAGTCAGGAAGAATTCCCCCCCTTAGCAGTAAATCAGCAGAAGGGTCCAATATATCAATAATTATCTTAACTCCAGAAAGCTGTATAACTTAGCAAAGAACACATATCTTTTCCATCAAAATGAGTCCAAAATATGCACCCTATATTTAATGAAGACAATTTTTTAAATAAATTGTGGTAAAAATATACACAACAAAACATACATCAATCCAGTTTCTACATATGTGATTCAGTGACACTGATCATATTCTTCAAGTTGTGCAACCATTCTTGCTATCTTTTTTCAAATTATTCCACCACCATTAACAGAAATTCAGTGAGCCCTGAGCAAAAACTCCTGCTTTCCCCACAGATTATTTTTTAAATGGCTCAATGTTAGGTTAACAAAGACCACTTGTAAGAAACTAATTTAGACATTTAAAAATGATAATATTTCAAGACTATGGTTTCCCAAATTTTAAGATATTAAGAGTAATGTAATAGAGTTGTACACTGGGGAAAATAGGAAGAGCTTAAATTTCTAATTTTAAGTTGATGTTGAAGTTGAAGACCAATGTACCAACCTTCTTGCTTCCCTGAAATTACTTCTGCATGGGAGTCAGAAAACAGAAAGTCAAAGTGCACAGGGATATCAGTCAGAAGGTCTTCCAGAATGGCCTTCTGTTGACTGTAAAGCAATCCAGAAATTTACTATCAAAACATTACATCCTGAATTTTTGTTTTTTTAAAAAAAAAGGGAAAACAATAACTATAGCTCTGGTATATCCTATGCGAAATAGTTAATTTTAAAACCAAAGCAATTCATTGAAAAAACTGTGCATTTGGGGAAAGAATTTTCAAAATGAACAAATTGTATGAATATATGACTCCTGGTATGGAGTCCCTAGGTAGCACAAGCGATTACACGCTCAACTACTAGCTGAAATGTTGATAGTTCAAACCCACCCAGAAGCACCTCAGAAGACAGGCCTGGCAATCTGCTTCTGAGGGGTCACAGCCTTGAAAGCCCTATGGATCAGTTCCATTCTGCACACATGGGGTCGCCATGAGTCAGAACCAACTTGACAGCAACTGGTTAGGATGTGAAACTCCAAGTATTCTTTTAATGAAAGCTTTTAAAATAATTTTTAAAACTTTTTTTTTTTTAAGGAGAACTTTATAGTTTACTATTTGTAATCATAAATAAATACACTGAAAGATATTTGGTGGGTTCTGGCAAAAGGAAATATTTCTGGCACTAATCCTGATTTGAATTGCTGATGTTTTCTTTCTCAAACAAGAAGAAGATGAGCATGGGCCCACCCTCAGGTGGGGGATCACCTCTCAGGAAGGATTCTCATCCCAGCCGTGCAGAGAATGTAGAGTGGGGTCTCTTTGTGTTTTGCCCGTGGCACGTGCTCTGCAGCAAAGTTCAGGAGTGGAGAAATGTAATCGCTGACTTTCTCTGGAAAGGTAGCAAATTCTGAAATGCCTAGAGAAACAGGACACTTTGGTTAACAAGTAGGTAGTTTAGCCGACAAGTTATATTTCTTCAGTGTGGCTCATTTGAGAGAAATACGAACTCTGCATCATGCTCCCTTAGTTCTTCCCTATCCCTCTGGCAACTCTTTCCAAAGCTTCTCTACCTTAAGTGTTGATAGTGTTAAGTGTTCAGTCCTATGCTCTCTTCTCAATCATCAAAAAACGACTGAGCACCTAACATGTGCCAGGCACTTGGGATCAACTGCAAATAAGATCATTCTTGTCCTCACGAAACATGTCCCCAGTGACCTTAGGCTGCCACTCTCATGGCTGCCATCACCATCTACGTTGCTGACCTCCAAATCACCAGCAATCCACGTCTCTTCCCTAACCTCTGTCCACTTGACATCTCCATGCAGTTGTTCTCACAGGCACCTGAAACTTAACACATTCAAATCTGATCTCAACTTCCACTATAAACCTGCTCTTACTGTTGTTACCTACCTCAATGACCACCGTTACTGGCCACCCAGTGCTCCAAGCCAGTACCCTAGATAAAATCCCTCTCCCTCACTCCAACACACATTCTGAGCTTCACAGATTGCCTCTCCTTGCTTTCTTACACTTTGTTTTACTTCTCCTCACCTCTTCCAGACACCACCACTCTGCCAGCCTGCTACCTTCCTACCCTCCAGCCTTGGCCATGCCCCCACAGCTCCCTACCTAAATTGTATCTTTTCCTAGTTTAAAATCCTTTTGTGGCTCCTCAGTGTCCTCCAAATAAAGCTCAATTCTTCAGAATAGCATACCCACCCCACCTTATATCTTCCTAGGCTTCTTCCATCCAGCTTTCTGCTATACTGAACTAACATTTCTATAATGCATCATACTCTGGCCCTAGGGCCTTTGCACCTCCTCTGGGAATGGTCTGTTCTTTGTCTACCTCCCCACTTCCCACTGCTCTTCACCTGGCTAACTCTTACTCATCCTCTGGGCTACTGCCTCCACGGAAGTCTTCCCTAACAAAAACCTGAAGATTAGTCAAGTACTTCTCCTAAGCACTCCTGTTACATTCCATCCTTACCTCTAATTCTAGGTGTAGCACTCATTTCACCATATCTAAACTGCCTACTTACTTGCCTGTCTCATTACAACTGGAAGTTTCATGAGGGCACAACCTGTGTCTTGTTCAAATTTATATCCCCAGCACCTAGCATAGTATATGGCAAATAGCAGGTGCTCAATAAATATTTGTTAGAATGAGTATATAAGTGAATGAATATTTCCAGAAGTTAAAAATTTTCTTATTTCATAGATTAATAAATTACAACCCAGAAGGATTATTTGAATCGGCAGAAAATGGACACATCCTAATTCAATGGATATCAAGCCCAACGCTAGACTGACCCTAGTCAATAAGGAAATTACTGAAACCTTGCTATAATGCTATGCATGGGAGTTCACGCTTCAGGACAGGGAGCGCTATAAAAAGGTATTTGAATTTCCATTTCCAACATTCCGGAGTATCACACTATGTTCAGCTTAATTTTAGTAAGAATCTGCTATCCACACTGCAATGATGTTGTAGCGGTCCTTTTGGGTTAAACGGACATTTCCAAGGGATGAAAGTTTTCATCTTATTCCGTGAGGGCAGTTTAACCACTGATGGAGCCTGGTATGTGCAGCGAGATGAAATGCAAGGGTTCAGCATTTTCTGAGTGCTTTCTAGTTCTACTTTTTAGTTTTTTGGTGAATTTTCTTATTTGACTAATATTACTTTAATCTTAAAAATGTTTCCAGATTAAAAATGCATAAAAATCTAAGGGGGTAGGAAATAGAAAACTGGTTTTCTAATGCTCAGTAAAAATTAAAAATATTTATTCACTAAGACTTAGAAGAAAACCCTGGTGGCGTAGTGGCTAAGTGCTACGGCTGCTAAACAAAGGGTCAGCAGTTCGAATTTGCCAGGCGCTCCTTGGAAACTCTATGGGGCAATTCTACTCTGTCTATAGGGTTGCTAGGAGTCGGAATCGACTTGACAGCAACAGGTTTGGTTTTGTTTAAGACTGAGAAAGAAAAACTGACCATAATTCATGGAAGTGTACTCTGATGTTAGAATAACACTTGTATATAGACTCAGATTAGGTTCTCTCTTTTTAACCTGAAGAATGAGCTCAAGATTTTAAATTTCCTGAGTAATATGCTGGTGCCACAGCTGCCTAAACACCCAAAAAAAAAAATTAAGTTGTTGAGGGTTATCTGAAGAAGGAAGTGGGGTCTGAATTATTCAATGAAAAATGGACAGAACTCAAGTGGTGGCATTGATTAGGAATCTTTTTATGAGGATGGGTATTTTAATGTGTTAAAACTGAATATTCTTTTTACTTACATTTTGGAAATGGGGAATAATAAGCTATGATTATTATTGATCAATATCCTCTAGTATTTTAGAAAATAAATACCTTGAATTTTTTGGAATATATATATATATATATGTCACAGAGATTAAAAGGACAGATCCCAGTAACCAATCAGATATTTATCATTCACATACCAGGTTTTATTTTCATAACCACTGGCTTTCGGCTTTTATCCCTCATTTGTCTAATATCCAGCAGATCATGAGGATTGCCATTATGCCTTGGCCAGCAATAGACAAATATTCGAGACCCACTGCTGCCGCAGTCCACCACGATACCGTAGTTCACGTTGGGGTTATTGGTATCTGTAGCTTCGATGTCAGTAACTCGTGCCAAGTACCTTGTTTAGAAAAACAAACACATTTATTTAGACACAGAATATCATCCTACACCTAATACAGACGATACAATAAACAAACGCCACCCCAGTGGTTCTAAGCTGTGTGACAACAGCACCACTGTAACATTTTTACAATTGCCAAATGATTGAAGAATTAAAAGAAAATAAGTGATGGTGATAAAGACCATTTAAATCAGATATACACTCAATATTCTTTTAAAGAAGTTCAAACAAGTTCTGAGACACAAAACTTCATATTTCCAAACTATCAACATTAACTCTAAAATCAGCTTAAAAGATACTACAGGAGAAATTCCTTTTTAAATAATTATTGGAGGGCCTTTTATGATGTGGATTTGACAGTTAGCAGCTAACAAGTTTCAAGCAGTTTATTTTTCATGCCATTCTGTACTTAGTACTGAACTTAGTTCCTATAGTCACATGCTCCTCAAATTCCAACCTGACCCAAAAGGCTTGAAGCCACGAAATGAAGGGATGTAGAAAACAAATTTTTTTTTTTACCTCTTACCTTTGAAACTTCTTGTCTCTGGATAGCCGCCCATACTTATTTCGGATTATGACAACAGAAAAGTATAAAACTGAAACAGTAGCAGCCAGGATGCTGATGACAATAATCTGGCGTAAATTGGTATTCAGGATTCGAAGACACCCCATTGGAGAGATACTAAAATGCCAGGAAGCAGGTAAAAGGCAGGAGATGCCGAACCTGAAATTAGAAACACAGAATTTAAAGGTATCTGCTCCAAAGAGGCCGCTTACCTGAAATGACTCTATAGTAAGGTATTCGGCTTCAACTATCCCGACTTCCCTGCCTGCAGACATCTGTATACCAGTATCTTCCATATTGCTATTTTGCTACAGAGCCCATTAATATAAAATTATATGAACATTAAGCCCTTATGGTTTACAGCACTTGGGTGTCTTCCTCTTTTTGGAGAATATTATGTAGATTTTTATTTGTACCCTGTTTTGTTTAAAAAGGGTCAGAGAAAGCTTACAAGGATAAGTTCAATAAGGTAACTATATACACCAATAACAAAACCAGGTTTAAGGATGTTGAAACCAAAGGGAAACTTATTACAGAAATGCATACTGTGAGGCAGGCCTGCAAATCTGCCTGAGCAGCCTAGTGGCTAAAACATTAAATTAAAAGCTTATCAATAGCTCAGGAGGAACAAGATTTTCTTAACACTGAATTCCAAGACAAATTTCTCCCAGATAACCGAGAAATGGGAAAAAATACTATCTTTAACAACATTCCCACAACGAAGTCAATAAATAAGCTCTGTATGCCTAGTGTTTTTAGGAATATTCCTATTAGGCATTTTTGCAAATAAACGGGAACTTTTCAGTTTATATGAGGGATGAAAGGCTCTTTCTGAAACTTATCAATAGGCTTTAAAAAAACCTCAATGCCTTTGGGATGTATTTTATTGTATTACAGTTCATTTCTACACTCTTCCCCTTAAAGAGGGCTATGTGGACCAAAATATCTCACTGAAGGGGAAGGTATCCTGCTAACCCAATGAAATTTGCCACTTGCAGCTTCTACTCTCCATTTGTGTTCTTGAGTCAATCCATAGCATTCATCATCCCCCTCCCCACACCGCAGAGGCTTACAGACAGTTATCATGTGCTTAATACAACCACCTCTCAGATTCCAGCATCCACGCCCCTTACTGCAAACTACATTAATCCCAGAATAATTCACCTTGCACCATCACTTTCTTTCTATGACAGGTACCCCACCGGGCCTTGCAAGAATAAAGGTGTCAAACAGAAGTGTAGCGCAACTTCTAAAACTGTTCACTTGGGGCTCAGATTTTTTTTTTCCTCTCAAGATCTGTTTCTGTGACTGTTCACCTGAGACTTAGATTCTTCCCTCCTCAAGACCTGTTCCTGTGGCGCCAGAATCTGAGGTTTCACACAGTGCCAGTGATTAGGTACCACCACTCACCTCCCCATACTGACAGATCAGAATCAGGCTGTGTTCTCGGAGTCAGTCCTTCTCGCACACAGTTACAGAAGCAACGGAGTCCTCGCAGAGTTAGAGCCGTCCTGTTCCAGAAGTGAGAAAAATCACAAAGATGACACAATTGAAGAAAACTGTTCTTTATCAGCCGCTTGCTGAAATCCAATGACACATAATCTAGTATCTAATTCTCGCACTGAAACTGTTGCTGCTAGAGATACAGGCCTAAATCAAGAGCTCTTAGCCACTGGGCTGCCAGGGCTCAGACAGTACTGTCTACCTGAAAGGTCATCAAATAGATCTTAAGCACTTTATGGTACTGAATGTTATGGAAGATTTGTGTGGGGGCAGGAGACAGGGAGACAGATGAACTGAAGGAGAATTTGAAATACCCATTTACTTGATAAATAATATCTACTAGATCTCCCTTTTACGTACAAGGAACCATGTAAGATACTATGTTCCCACTTCAGTTTCTGAACCATGCAAGATACTATGTTCCCACTTAGATCTCCTTGCTTTGATCATTATCAGCACTCCTCTAGCACCCAGACCTCAAATCACAGAGAAGATAGCCAGATCCAAAGGACTTTTTTTTAGTCTTTATCATTCTTGATCTGTTGGCACTACTGTATCCATTCTTGGCCTCTCAAGATACTGTCTTGTCTACTCTGTTTCTTAGCTCTTAAACAACTCTCAGGATCCTTCAAGTTTCTTCCTTCTCTGCCCATCCCAGCTACACTTCCATTCCTAAAGGTTCCGTCCGCTGTAACTCTATTCTCTTCTAACTTACTCTTTCTGTTCAATCATATTATATTGTTTCAAATGCCAAATAACTCAATTTTTTTTCTCTACCCCAGGCTTCTTTTCTGAGCTATAGATATATTACCTTCAACTGCCCACTAGATCTTTTTATCTGAATGTCATACCAAAAAAAACAAAACAAAACCGATTGCTGTCAAGTCACTTTTGACTCACAGCAACCCTTTAGGACAGAGCAGAACTTCCCCATAGGGTTTCCAAGGAGCGGCTGGTGGATTCCAACAGCTGACCTTTTGGTTAGCAGCCGAGCTCTCAACCACTGAGCCACTAGGGCTCCTACACCCAGTCAGGACCTTGAAAAAAAATTCTAAATGTGAACTCTTCAGCTGTAATCTTCACTCCCTTTTCTCTCAACCTGCTCCTCCTCCTATAGTCCCAATCTCAATTCCACCAAGCTGCTCAAACCAGAAACCAAGGAATCAGTGCCTGAGTCCCACCTTTCTTTCCACCTTCCAGATTCAATTTCTTACCAATTCCTTTAATTTCTTTGTCCACAGTTTATCTAAAATCTGCCTCCTCTTTACTGCCTCTGCTTGGGGTCAGGGTCTTACATCCTATCTCTTGCCTAGTTTCACAGAATAGCAGCCTAACTAGTATCCTACCTGCAGTCTCAACCCAGTGACTCGGCACAGATTCTTCCCTGAAGTTGATACACTCGCCACCCCCCGAACCCCCCAGGTCCATGATAACGTCGCTCTTGTACTAAAAACCCTCCGATGGCTCCCAGCTCACTTAAGATAAAGCCAAAGTCTTTACTAAGACCTACAAAGTCCTACAGGATCTGGCCACCTGTTAACCACTCTAAAGTCATCTTTCATTACACTTCCCCTATTCCTCCACTCCAGCCACACTGGCTTTCTCACTGTCTTCAAACATGCCAGGTGTTCTCCGAACCTGCTTGGAAATCAACTGTACAGTGTACTGTCTCACTTCCTTCGGGCCTTTTACTCATGTTACTTTCTTAGTGAGGCCTTCCCTGGCCACCCGATCTATAACTGCAAGCTCTCCTTTCCCTCATCTCTCATCCTTGCTTTATTTTTTTTCTCCTTAGCATTTACTTATTTATTACATACTTACATGATGTGACAGGCCCTGTTCCAAATATTTATTCCTCATAACAGCCTAGAGGGTGGGTGCCATTATCATAACATTTTGCAGATGAGGCAGAGAAGTTAAATAACTTACCAAGGTCAAATAGCTAATAAATGACAGAGCTGGGATTAAAAATTTCTATTGTGATTCCCTTCTCTTCTAACTTTCCCCACTCTTCCTGGTCAATCCCATTCAAGTTTCAGAGTTCTGGGACCCAAAAAGGTAAAGAACCTCTACACTAGAGTGATCCTTCCAAAACAAACAGGAATCATGACATCCCCATTCCCTAACTTCTCTCTCTCATTTAGGAAAAGTCCTAGCTCCTTAGGATGGTACAGGAGACCCTTCATGATCTAGTCCTGCACTGTTCAATATGATGGCCACTTGCCATTTGTGGCCATTTAAACTAATTAAAGTTATTTATTAAAACTAAATAAAATAAAAAAATCTGTTCCTCAGTTGCACTAGCCACATTTCCAGTGTTCATCAGCCACATACAGCCTCTGTATTAGCACAAATATAGACGACTGACATTGCTCCAGAAAGTTCTGTAGTCTCATCCCCTGACAGATTGCTATATGTGCTCTGTGTTTCAACCACACTAAAAACAAGATGCAGATCACTGAAACGCCCTGCAGTGCTCTGCATCTGTGGGATGAACCTCTCCCTTGAGTCCATGTGTTGGCACGCCTGCATATTCTCAGGACACCAGTCAATCAAGCTTTCTCTGCGAGGGCAAAGTGAAATAGGTCCTTTGGTGGAAAACACAGGATGCGATAAAAGAAACATTTGCAAACTGTCCAATCACAAACAAAACCACAGACAAATAAACCAATGAGACTCTGGACAAGCTAGATCTCTGAATAAGAAAAGAAAGGTCTCTTTATGAGAGAAAGAGTCCAAAGTGAAGGACGCTGGGTGACACTAACACTCAGTTGTGGGAAAAAGTTACAGGAAAACATACTTGATTCATTCTGTTTTAAGATGAATGCATTTATGATCTACATTTTCTTCAATATTTATTTAAATTTTTAAAATTTCATTTGTCAAGATCAAGTCCTAATCAAACTGCTTCCCACCTCTCACTATTCATTTACAATACTCTGGTCCTCATTTTAAGTGGTCTTTTTCTGATCACACTTTTCCTACACTACCTCTGCAATTTCCCTCAAGTTCTAATCCCATATCCTGTGCTTCCTGGAGCCCTGCCACTGCAAACTCAATTAAGTGTGCAGTTACATTTTTTTTTCTAACTTTTACTATGGGGAAATATATATAACAAAACATTTGCCATTTCAACATGTACAATTCAGTGACATTAATTACATTCACCATGTTGTACAACCATCACCCTCATCCGTTTCCAATTTTTTTCATCACTCTTCACAGAAACTCAGTATCCTTTTAAGCAATACCTCCCCATTTCCCCCTCCCATCTACCCCTGTAACCACTAATAAACTTTGGTCTCTGCACTTGCCTATTTTAAATATTTCATATAAGCAGCATCATACAATATTTGTCCTTCTGTGTCTGACTTGCTTCACTCAGCATAATGTTTTCAAGGCTCATTTGTGTTGTACCATGTATCAGAACTTCATTTCTCCTTATGGCTGAATATCTCATTGTATGTATTTACCACATTTTGTTTATCCATTCATCTGTGATGAACATTTGGGATTACAATCTTTTGTCACAAACTAATACCGCTTTCCAAATTTTCCACTTATGAGAATGTTATCATCATTAACTGCGTTCACCGTATCCTCAACTTTGATTCCCACTTCTCCTTGTGTCAACTCATCATTTGCCAAATCCTGTTCATTTTTCCTCAAATATTCTGCATATCTAAAGTGACTGCAGCAGACATCACTACCTTCTGCCTTCAATGTGAACTGATTCCTCTTTGTAAAACACTGCTTTCAAAATATAACCAGTTCAAGAATCTTCTGGAAGCCTATGGATGAACACCAACTTCCCTGCATGGCACCTAAATCCTCCCATCAACTGGTCCCACTTTATTTCACCAACATGTTCTCCACCGTCAGATAACATCCACTCTGCTCCGGTGAGGCGTGCCTTTTTCTTCTTCCCCACACAACACAAGCTGTTCCTATTCTTGCTTCTGGTCTTTACTAATGCCACTTCCTCCTAACTGGCACGTCCTGCTCTCAGTATTACACTTCTTTCAAGGCACAGGTCTTCGTCACACTCCGAATTTGCTTTGTTAGCAGTCTATTCTAAATAAACATAGTACATAAATACGGAGAGAATATAAATTTTTAGATCAACTTTTATTTTTGCTTCTTCTTTCCAGACTATACACTGAAGGACTAAGTATTCCCTATTAGGGCTAGAAGATTTTAAGCCATAAATTCAACATGCAACATAAGCGGTGGTAAATCAATGTTAGGTAAACACAGAAATGATACCTTTATAAAAATTAGTATTCCATTTTATAATTCTGCTAATGTGTCAAACAGAATTAGCAAACCTAATACAAAGACAATATCAAACATAAGATAACCCAAAGAATATTATTCTTTCAGGTCTCCCTAAGGCTAGGCAATTTGGTGTTTTCATTACACAAAGCAGAACACGATAAAGACTGCAATGTGAAATTAAAGTGGGGATCTGAGTCTCTGGTTAAGAATCCTTTAATAATTTCTAGTTTACCTTCTAGCATGGAAGTTCCTGGACTGTAAAGCGTTTCTTTTCCTTCTTAGTGATAAATGTCATTCTCTACAAATGTTCTGTCCCAGTGTTCATTCAACTGGGTCCCCAGTAGGTTCTGGAACATATTCTTGAGAATGCGAGAAGTGTCCCTTTAAAAGGTGCCCATACATTAGTCAAGTTTGAGGAACACTAACTGCTCTGCACCATCACTTTATCGCGCAATTAGCTCTATTTTCCCAAGGAGAAATCTAAGGTACGAAATTCAGCAAACGCAGAGCAAAGCAAAAATGACGCTGGACGTGTACATGTTGCAAGAAGCCCAACTGGATCCTCGGTGAAACACGCCCTGTCCCTTGCAGGTCCCTCCCCAGCGTGTGCCGGGTCCGCCTGCTGCGCGCGAGGCGTAAGGGCGGCGTGGTCACAGAGGGGGCGCCACAGCCCGACTGCCGAGGCTTCCCTGCCAGGCGCGGGGAGAGCACCTGCCACGCAGGGTCGCCGTCGCCGGCCGCGGGGCACCCGGATGTGTCCGCGCCGCAGGGGCAGCTGCTGCCGGCCGTCGGGGGACGGTCCGCAGGGCCGGGCTGGCAGCGGCCGGGAACCGCCGCGGGGAAAGCCGCCGGCAGCCGCGGGGAGGGCTCTGGGCGAGCTCTCGGGCGCCGGGGCACAGGGACTCGTCCCGCGGCCCGCTCGCCGCCCTCTGGGTCCCCTCGCTCCGACTTCCCCACCAGGCCGGCCGCTCCGGCATCCCGCCCTCCCTTCAGCCGCGTCGGGGAGGCCGATCTCACCTGCTCGGCTGCGCCCGACACGGCGGCCGGGGCTCCGGGGAGCGGGGGACGGCGAGCGGGGAGCATCACGGCTGCTGCGGCGAAGCGGCGGCGGCGGCAACGCTGACCGGCTCTCTAGAGGCTCCTCCCTACCCCGGAGCCGCAGCCCCGCCCGGCCCCCGGCTGTCGCGTCACCGTCGGCGCCCGGAACGCGCACGCAGCCGGCGGGAGGGCGCACGCCGAGGGGCGGGGCCGGGCCGGGGGCGGGGCCAGGGCCAGGATGATTGGCCTCCCAAGAGTCAGGCTCTTCCGTCCAATCAGAGCCCTGGTGGCTTCGTGGTTAAGAGCTGGGCTGCTAACTCAAACATCGGCAGTTCGAATCCGCCAGCCTCTCCTTGGAAACCCCTAGGGGCAATTCTACTGTGTCCTGTGGGGCCGCTATGAGTCAGAATGGACTGGACGGCAATGGATTTGGATGCGGACGTAACTCTAGGCTGGGAATGTGAAAGTGGTGTCACGAAAGGGCATCGTCCTGTGGCGCAGTTACCCCCGTTATAGCCCATCTAGCTGTAGGCCAGCCTTGGTAACTGCACGCAATCTGCTTACGACATCCCAGTTTATCTTTTTGTGTCTGTGTGTGCTTCTAACAATTACAGGAAACAACCCTTGAAAACTTAGCAAGAACTGGGCATTTTTGCTCAGCTCTTGAAATGTTTACACCTTTGCCAGTAGCTATCTCTATTTTGGAGCCCTGGTGACGCGGTTAAGAGCTACTAAAGGTCTGCAGTTGGAATCCACCAGCCTCCCCTTGGGGATGCCCCCGGATGAGGCAGTTCCATCCTGTCCTATAGGTTGCTATGAGCGTGAGTCAACCAGAGGGGCAACCAGTTTGGTTTTTTTTTTTGGTTTTATCCCTGTTTTACAGATGGGGCAACTAAGGCTCAAACTCATTCAGTGACTTTCCTAAAGTCCACATAATTAGTCAGATGTAGCCAGGATTTCTTCCTTGCCAAAATTTGCATACATTAGAGCCTTTTATAAGGAGCCCTGGTAGCGCAGTGGTTAAAGTGCTCGACTGCTAACCCAAAGGTCGGATTGGAACCCACCAGTGGCTCCACGGGAGACAGATGTGGCAATCTGCTTCCTTAAAGATTACATCCTTGGAAACCCTATGGTGCAGTTCTGCTCTGTCCTATAGGGTCGCTAGGAGTCTGAATGGACTGGATGGCAGTGGGTTTGGTTTCTAGAGCCTATTCTCAGGAAGGCCCTTACCCCCAAGACACACAGTGAGTGTGAGAATAAATAGTAAGTTGAAGGGCACAGTTCCTAAGATTAATCCCGATGACCTGTACTTAGCTCAAGGCCCCTCCCCCTAGTAGTAAACTGCCTTGAAGTCACAGAGCCTTAGCATGTTAGAGCTGGAAGAGACCTTGGGAATCATGGATTCCTTCCTTTTTTCCCTCTTTCATACAGATAAATATACTCAACCCAGAGATATGAAGTCGTCAGCCAGCTAGCCACTTCAAAACCTTTTTAAAAATGAGAGTCCGGGAACCTCCTACTCCATCCCTTTCTTACGTAAAACAAGTTTGGACAGAACTACTAGTTATAAATTTTAAGGCAGAATCCTTCTTGGTCAAGCACTAGCTTGGGTTACCTCCTTCTCATGGTAATGTTTCATCCCTGGATTCAGATAGTGTTCATGGAAGAAGGCTAGCCATGACCAGGGAGACTTGTGTTTTAGAAGTAGATACTGACATTTTAATGTTGCCTACCTTAGAATCATAAAGCCACAGAATGTTAAAGCCAAAAAGGCTGTAGAAATTATCTAGTCTTAGCCACCTCCTTTTACGTTAAGGAATGCGGAACACAGAAAAATCAAGTGGCTTGCCCAAGATCCCCTGGAGATAAGGGGGAAAGGGGAAGTAGAAGGAATCTTTTTGACTCATACTTCAGTGCTCTGTTTTGGCAATCTGTTGCTATAAAATGTTACCAGTTTGTATAATTTACACATTAGAAAACCCTGTGACATATACTGTGGCCACCCTTGGAGGTATTGAAATAGGTGGCCACAAACATGCTATGATTTTAGGGCCAGGTTCCCTCAAAATTACCTGAGGTTACAAATCCTTCCATTTGAGATACTGGCTTGGATTATGACAGTCTCTCTTCAGGACGCCTATACTAAAATGCCAGATTAGCACATATTATACCATCACTATTTCCTGGTAATTCATATATAACAATTATCTGATAAGAGCTAGGAAAGAAAAATGTAGGAAGGTATGAAAACAGGTAGCATGGAACTGACTTCATCTGGGGAGTCGGGAGGTTTCTTCGAGGAAGTGATGCTTGAGGTCATACCTGCAGGGTGAATAGGAATTAAGTAGGAGAAGGATGAAGTCTGGGCCTATAGGAAGGAGTAGCATTTCAGGCAGCGGAAACAGCAAATGTAGAGTCTCAGAAAAGGAAGGAGCACAGCTGTCAGAATGCTCTATCAGCCTACTGTCACTCATAACAAGATGTTATGGATTAAATTGTATCCCGCCAAAATATGTGTTGGAATCTTAACCTCTACACCTATGGATGTAATCCTGTTTAGACATGGAGTTTTCTTAGTTATGTTAACTAGATCATACCCAAGTAGGGTAGGTTCTAAATCTAATCACTCCTGAATTATAAAAAGAACAGATAGATACAAAGATACACGCATGCGCGCACACACACACGCATGCATGCACACATATGAGGGGGCTTATGTTCCTTAAGCCAAGGAACCAAAGAACCAAAAAACTCCTAGAACTACCTGTAAGGAAGAAATTGACACAGCTAAGGCCCTGACTTGGACTCTTAACTTCCAGAACTGTAAGAAAACGAATTTGTTTTTTAATGACACTCATCTGTAGTATTTCTAATATAGCAGCACTAGGAAACTAAGACTCAAGGGAAACAAAAAATCAAGTTATCAAGAGGTATCACTGAGCACTTACTTTATGCCAAACTCAGGCCTAAGAGCATTACAAAACATTTTAAACAGAATGATAATGAAAATTCAGCACCTCAAAACATTCCTTATGAACAGGAATGTAAAAATCCTTAACAAAATACTGACACATCAAATACAGCAATACCTAAAAAGAATCAGATAGCATGACCAAATGAGACAAATCCTAACAATACTGATCAGGAAAAAAGAAAGAAAATACAAATAATTAAGAATTTGTATCAAGAATACAAAGACAAGTATAAAGAGTATAAGAGAGACATCCTTATAGATCCTACAGACATTAAAAGAACAATAAAAAATTATGAACATCTTTATGCTGATAATTTTAATAATCTAGATGAAATGAAAAAATTATTTGAAAAACACAACTTCCAAAAAGGACACAGGGAAAAATGCAACATGTAAATAGCCTTATGTCTTTTAAGGTCCCCAAAGAAAATTCCAGGCCCAGATAGTTTTACCAGTACATCTTAACAACCATTTAAGAAAGAAATAATACCAATCTTACACAAACTCTTTCAGACAAATAGAAAAGGGGGGGGAAGCACTTCCTAACTCATTCAATCCAAACCTGTTGCCATTGCCATCGAGCCGATTCCGACTCATAGTGACCCTATAGGACAGAGTAGAACTGCCCCATAGAGTTTCCAAAGAGCTCCAGGTAGATTCAAACTGCTGACCCTTTGGTTAGCAGCTGTAGCACTTAACAACTACACCACCATGGTTTCCATAAGACCAGCATAATCCTAATACCAAGACATTACAAGGAAAGAAAATTGCAAACCAATATTCCTTATGAACATAGATGTAAAAATCCTTAACACAGTATTAGCATATTAAATACAGCAATATCTGAGATAACATGACCAAATGAGATTTTTTGGAGGACCCAAGCTTAGTCTAACATTTGAAATTAATCAATGTCATTCACTACATAAACAGTAAAAAGGAGAAAATTCATATGATATCTCAAAAGATGTAGAAAAAGTATTTGACAAAATTCAACACCCACTCATTCATGATTAAAAAACAAAACAAAACCACTCGTCAACTCTAAAAAAAAGGATGTTCCTCAGTTTGATAGAACAACTACAAAAGAATTACAGCTAACAGCATAATAAATTATGATGTATGGAATGTTTCCCTCCTAATATTGGGAAAAGTCAGGGATGTCTCCTCCCATTGCTTGTATTCCACATGATAATGGAGGCCCTAGCTAGTGCCATAGGACAAGGAAAAAAAAAAAAAATACAAGGCATAAATATTGGAGAGGAAGAAGTAAAACTTTTTATTTGAGACAACTTGATTTTTTTACATGGAAAATACTAAGGAACCTACAAAAATATCTATTAGAGTTAATAAGTGTATTTAGCAAGGTTGCAAAACCGAAGCACCTCATCACATGGCTGGTATTAAAAAGTTTGAAATGGAATATTGACAAGGATGGGACACCTGGGGTCGTAGAAGCCATCTTACCACCATGAGGCAACAACCATATGGACAAAAAGCCAACAATAATATGGTGAAATGAAAGGATAGAGTTGCTCATGTCCTTCATGTCATCATTAAACCATTGAACTACTGGCAATCTCTGTGTCTACCTCCTGAATTCTTGCTATGAGAGAAAAATGAGCCCTTTATTTGTTTGAATTGCTTTTGGCTAGGTATGCCATTACCTCCTGTTAGATCTTAAAAATATTTGCTGCTTGGTTGATTGATTCTAGAATGGAAGGGACTTCAAGAGGTCATATTTCCCAGCCAACTTTGTTTTGTTGGTTTAGATTTCATTCCCATTTTACAGATGAGACAGCTGAGGTTTTAGAGGCAAAGTTGCTTGCTCAAGGTCATAATGCATGTAAAAACTGGACAATACATAAGACCGAAGAAGAATTGATGCCTTTAAATTATGGTGTTGGTGAGGAATATTGAATATACTATGGACTGCCAGAAGAACAAACAAAGCTGTCTTGGAAGAAGTACAGCCAGAATGCTCCTTAGAAGCTAGGATGGTGAGACTTTGTCTCATGTACTTTGGATGTGTTATCAGGAGGGACTAGTCCCTGGAGAAGGACATCTTGCTTGGTAAAATGGGGGCTCAAAGAAAGAGAAGACCCTCAATGAAATGGATTGACACAGTGTCTACAAAATGGGCTCAAACATAGCAAAAATTGTGAGGATGGTGTAGGACTGGGCAATGTTTCATTCTGTTGTACATAGAGTCACTGTGAGTCAGAAATAACTGGACAGCACCTAACAACAACAAGGTCGTAAAACTGGAAGGGAGAGAGGATAATAATGTGAACAGTACAAAACTGGGAGGCAGGAAACCTGAATTCTGATCTCTGATATGCTATCAACTGACTGCGTAAACTTAGAAAATGTAGTTAACCATTTGGGGCCTTGTCACCCACATATAGTAAAATAAAATAAAATAAATGGGGGGGGGGAGTGTAACTAGATTAACCTCTAAGGTCCTTTCCAGGTCTACAATCCATTTCTGCCTGCCCGCCCGCCCGCCTGCCTGCCTGCCTCCTTCCTTCCTTTCTCTTTCTCTCTCTTTGTTTCTTAAATTGTGCTTTAGGCGAAAGTTTACAGGGAAAACTAGTTTCTTATTAAACAATTAATATGTATTTTGTTTTGTGACATTGGTTGCCAATTACACAATGTGTCAACACTCTCCCCTTCTCAACTTCAGACTCCCCATTTCCATTGATCCAGCTTTCCTATCCCTTCCTGCCTTCTTATTTTTGCTTTTGGGGTGGTGTGCCCATTTGGCCTCATATACATGATTAAACTACATGTGTTCATACGTGTTTGTTTTATAACCCAAACCCAGTAACCCAATGCTCTTGAGGTTTGTTTTATAGACTGTCTAATCTTTGGCTGAAGGGTGAACTTCAGGAGTGACTTCAGTGCTGAATTCAAAGGGTGGACGGGGGCATACTCTCAGGGTTTCTTCAGTCTCTGTCAGACCAGTAAGTCTCGTCTTTTTTTTTGTGAGTTAGAATTTTGTTCTACCCTTTTCTCTCGCTCTGTCCAGGGCCCTTTATTGTGATCCCTGTCAGAACAGTCCGTGGTGGTAGCCGGATACCATTTAGTTATGCTGGACTCAGTCTGGTGGAGGCTGTCATAGTTGTGGTCCATTAGTCCTTTGGACTGATCTTTCCCTTGTGTCTTTGGTTTTCTTCATTCTCGCTTGCTCCAGACGGGGTGGGACCAGTAGATGTACCTTAGATGGCCGCTTATCAGCTTTTAAGACCCCAGATGCTACTCAGCAAAGTAGGATGTAGAACATTTTCTTTATAAACTATGTTATGTCAATTGAGCTAGATGTCCCCTGAGACCATTAAAATCCATCATTTCTAAGAGTCAAAGGAGAGGACTAGAAACAAGTTTTTCTCCTTCCATCGCCTCCTCTCACCCTCCTCCTCCTCCCCTCCTTTTCTTGGCATGAAATTGAGCATAAAATAATATTGAACTCCAGATTCCTTTAGAATTGTGCATGTGGGAATATTGATGGATGGATGAGGGAGAGTTAAAAATCATCAATATTTAAAACCTAAACAGGATTCCTTTTTAATTATCTTTTTGAAAAACCCTGTAATTCTGCGAGCTTTGCTCTCCAAGTGTTTTAACCCACCATCCTACGGAGCACAGGTTGGCTAGAAGTGATGTCTGCACCATCAAACTGTCCCTACTAGCCGTGTGTGTGTGCATGAGTGTGTGTGTGTGTGCGTGTGTGGTGGGGGGCGGGCTAGGGGGGTTGGGAGGTGCTAGATGTCATGGAAGCAAAGGAATCGTGAGGTCCTTGAAAATGATAAGTCCTATTGCTCTTCCTTAGTCCTGTTTGCCTTCCAGTGCATTCGTGTATAGACATGTTTTTGAGTGGCTTGGCTAATAATCCTATATATTTAATACAACTTTTTTTTTAAGGAGATCATAGCCTTAACAGACATGACCTCATTTATAAGCCCAGCATTCCTAAGGCAGGTAATAGGCCAAGAGGATTCTTATTTTATGGTGCTTTGTGGTGAAGAGAAAGCCAGGGATGATACATGTTGAACTCTATTTTTACATTTTCTAGTCATCTTCATTGGAATTGGGGAGAGGAAGTCGAATGTGGATTTTCAATCCAACCTCTTTCTGTGTGATGGTTTTCTGAACTGCATTTAAAATTGCAACCTGTCCTCTTTCACCTCCAAACTCTCTATGCCCATTCCCTGCTTTATTCTTTCTCTAGAGCACGTATCATCATTTGGCACACAAAATATTTTACTTTTTTATTTAGTTTATTGTTTGTCTCTTTATATTAGTCAGGAGACAGGAAGCATACAGGTTATTAGAACAAGGAAAATTTAATACCAAGAATTGTTAACTAGTAGAAGGTAGTTAGAGCTCTGGTGGCTCTTGTTCCAAAATTATTAAGCACTCGGCTGCTAACTGAAAGGTTGGCAGTTCGAACCTGCCAGCCACTCCATGTCAGAAGAAACTTGGTTATCTGCTCCTATAAAGATTATAGCCTAGGAAACCCTTTGGGGCTGTTCTACTCTGTCCTATGTCACTGTGAGTTGGAATTGATGCAACAGCAATGGCTTTGGTGCTTTGGTCTAGAAGGTAGTTAACTACAAAAAGAGGTAAGAGAGGGCTGTAAGGGTTCCAGAGGAGTGGTTGTCCAAACTGTAAAATGCTCGGCCACTAGCCCAAAATTGGAGATTGGAGTCCACCCAGAGGCTCCTCAAAAGAAAGGCCTGGCAATCTACTTCCAAAAATATCGGCCATTAAAGACCCTATGGAGCACAGATCTACTCCGACATTCATGGGGTCACCTTGAGCCTCAGTTGACTCAAAGGCAACTGATTTTAAGGGGTCCAGAAGAAGCAGGTACGGAGAAGCAGCTACTACCTCTAGGCTAAGGGAGAGGGGACAGTGCAGGAAGCGAGAAGCAAGAAAGTATCCTTTCCAGTCTCCATACCCACACCCCGACCTCCAGGCTGAGATTCAGAACTCTTAGAAGAGGGCATGGCTGCCTAGGACCGCTACATAATTTGCTGGCCCATTGTAAAATGAAAATGGGGGGCTCCTTGTTCAAAAATTATTAAGAGCCTAAAGATGATGACAGCAAAGCGTTAAACCAAGTGTGAGGCTGTTATAAGCACCAGGCCCTGTGCAACTGCACGTGTTCGGTGCCCATGAAGCTGGCTCTGTGAGTGCTCCAGAATGCACAGCCTGCTGGTGGAGCAAAGATCGCCACGCGGGGCAGTCTGGAACCGGCCTGCAGATGCTATCTGCCCTTGCCCGTGGCTGTGGGCAGGCCTAAGGGCTTTGTAGAAATGGCTGGTGAGAGAGCGGGATCTGAGGCCACAGCCAGGACCTTGATATTTTTACTGACTTCCTGTTCTGTGGAAACCAACTTCACAGATTGATTTACTAGTTTGTTATCTGGATTTATAACCTTCCTAAAACTCCTTAAACATGCATATACCCTTACTCCAGGCCCTACCAATGTTTGAGGCAATCTCAGCGGGGAGAAAACAAAAGGAATAAGGCACCTGGAGGAGGTGGAATGAGATGGAATCAAAGACACTGAGAGGAGGAAAGACTCTTGAGATTGGAGGGAAGGAAGAGAGGGTGGTGAAGAAGCAGAGACGTTTTAACGTGAATAAGAAGGAAGCTGAGGTGGGTCACAGCTGATCTCCGTTTTGTTGGCTATTTTGGTGGCAATGTCATTAGCCCAGGATGGAGTGTATGAAGCAGGTGGGAGCTAAGGGATATTGGCAGAGGTTGAAAGAAGGAGTCAACAGGAATGTGAGTGAGTCAACCAGGAAGACTATGAAGAGAACTGAATAGTCATGAAGGTCCAACAGAAGTCAGCAGATTTGAATACATAACGGATCCCAGTTTTGTCACTCTCTAGCAGCCTTGAAACAGGGAAGGAGTAAATAGACTGTGGGGTTACCCTGGATTGGGGCCTGGAGAACCCCCTCTTGTTTATGGTGAGGAGGGCTAAGGTGTGGCCATGCTTGCAATGGGTGGCTGGTGTGGAAATGGTTATTAGAGTTGAAGAAATCAAGAAATTGTTAGACAAGGATGTTAGAAACATCGATGGGACTATTTCTCCTCACCTTGCAGTTGGGGATCAAGGAGAAGAAATCCCTGGATACAGTGCCTTCCAGGAAAGCCAGGTTTCCTTATTTGTAAGACATTGGGAAGAGTTTAAGGAAAATGTTAGCATCAGACAGAAATACGGTAGAGCAGAGGTTTCCCAGAGCTGTGATTCTCAAAATGTGGCACTAGGACCTGCAACATTAGCATTACCTGAAAGCTTGCTAGAAAAAAAATTATCTGCCCCACCCCGACCTAAGGACCCCTGGTGATGCAGTGGTTAAAGCACTCAGCTGCTGGAGAAAGATGTGCAATCTGCTTCCATAAAGAGTATGGCTTTGATAACAGTATGAGTTCACTCTAAGTCAGAATCAACTTGATGGCAACAGGTTTTTGGTTTGGTACCCCAGACCTACTGAATCAGAAACTCTGGGTGGGGTCCAGCAATCCATGTTTTAACAAGTCCCATCCCTGGGCTATGCAAACAGTTGTGAATAGGCTGCTAACCTAAGGGTTTGTTGTTCAAACCCACCCAGCAATCTGCTTTTGCGAAGATTATAGCCAGAAAAACCCTAGGGAGCGGTTCTACTCTGTAACGCAGGGAGTCACCATGAGTCAGAATTGACTCAACAGGCATGGGCATGGTTTGGTTTCCTAGGTGATGCTGATTCACATTGAAGCTCGAAAACCACTCCCCTATGCTACAAGGTAAAGGGCTACTAAAGGGTTGGACTGGGCAAAGTGAAAGTGTGGAGGACTGGAACAGAGGTGTATTAGAAATGAGAGGCTGAGAGGAAGAAACAAGAGTTAGGAACATTACTTGGACAGCAATTGCTGATCACAGAGACACAAAACACAGGAGATTGGGAGATTGATTGGAGGCTGTTGGCTGCCATCAGAGGTGGGGCAGCAGAGAGGGCAGAGGAGCCTGTATTATTTGCTGATTTTGGAGGAAATAGTATATTTAATTAGATACAAAGTTTCAATTGCAATGATAATGTATGGGTGCAATATCCTCAACCTGAACTTCTAAGTACTCGAACTGAACCTGTTACCGTTGACTCAATTTTGACCCGTAGTGACCCTATAGGACAGAGTAGAACTGCCTCATAGGGTTTCTGAGGCTGTAATCTTTAGAAAAGCTGGCTGCCGTATTTTCCTCCTGCAGAGCAGCTGGTGGGTTCGAATGGCCAACCTTTTGGTTAGTAGCTGAGCGCTTAACCACTGAGCCACCACAGCTTCTTGAACTTCTAAGTGCTGGACCATTTATTAGTTATGAGGCCTTTGGCACATTATTAACTTTTCTTAAGTTTCCATTTTCTCAAAGGTAAAAATGGAGATAATATTGTACACCTATTTGGGTTGCTGAGAGGATTAAATGAAATAATCCAGGTGAAATGCTAAGCACAGTGTCTGGCATGTAGTAATGCATTGATAAATTTCAGCTATTAATTATTATTAAAAACTACCTTCTGGTTTGGCAGTGGAAGGTAAGTCAAGGGAGAAGAACAGATCTCTGTAAATACCTTTCTTAATCACACTCTACTCCGCATATACTGGTTGAAATTAGTGTTCATTGCTAACGAGTCTCTCACTTTTGTCATTTGTCCAATAGTTGTACGGTTATCTAAATGGTCTTCATGTCTGCACCCTCATAAAAGTGTCCTCAGATTATAAACTAGTGGTTAGGGGCTTTGCCTACTTTGTATTCGTTGTACTTGGCCTAGAGCCCAGCACATTTCCCCATAGCTTCAGTCTTTAGAAGTCACTTGAGAAATTGTTGTTGTTGTTATTAGTTGCCGTCAGGTCACCTCCTACTCATGACAACCTTATGTACAACAGACCAAAAAGTTGCCCAGTCCTGTGCCATCTTCATGATAGTTGGTATGTCTGAGTCCATTGCTGTGACTCTTGTGTCAATCTATCTCACTGAGGGTTTTTCTCATTCCTGCTGACCCTCTACCAAACATCATCTCTTTTTTTAGCTATTGGTCCTTCCGAATGACATGTCTAAAGTAGGCGAGAAGAAGTCTCTCCATCCTTGCTTTTAGAGAACCTCTGGCTGAGACTGGTTTGTTCTTCCTTCTGGCAGTCCACAGTATATCCGATATTCTTTGCCAACACCACAGCTTGAAGCATCAGTTATTCTGTCTTCCTTTTTCCCTGTCCAACTTTCACATGCATATGAGGTGATTGAAAAGACTTTGGAGATTAGTAAGTCCCAATTTTCCTCGTTCACACAGAGAAACTGAGGCCCAGAGTATGTGGCTTGCCCCACACAGACAGCAGCATAAAAATGAGTAATGCAATGCACACGCTTTCATAGATAACCTCTCAGCAGTTGGGGAGACAGGTAGAGACAGGTGTTACCATCCCTCCAAGCCATGCTTGGTCCAGCGAAAGTTTTCCAAATACCCGGAAGTGTCAGTTCAGGCTCAAATTTGGCCTCCCAAGGCTGACCCCACCTGCGAAGGACCTGTGTGTTCAGCTGGATTCTATTCCCCTGCTGGGGAGGATCCTGACCTCCAGACCTACCAGGTTGTTTTTTGTTGTTTTTCTAAACAGTACATTCAGGCCTTCCTTCCTCAACAAGGAGTCTGCTATCACTTCTGCTCTGCATCTTGACTTAGGGCAAGGTGTTTAAGTTTCTTCCTGCCAGTCGGTTTCTTCCTGCACTATCTGTTAATATAATTTTTATATCTGAAAAGGTAATATTAGAGGATTAAATAGAATATACACCAGGCCCTGAAAAACATTTTTTTTACTTCAATTTTTTGTATATTACTTTCCACATGTATACATCATTTTACATTTTTTTAATCATGCATACCTCAGTCCCAAAGGGCAGTGGGTATATCTATTTTGGCTCCCCTTAATTACTTGGTATTTGGTACAATGGAAACCCTAGTGGCGTAGTGGTTAAGTGCTACGGGTGCTAACCAAAGGGTCGGCAGTTCGAATCCACCGGGTGCTCCTTGGAAACTCTATGGGGCAGTTCTACTCTGTCCTACAGGGTCGCTATGAGTCGAAATCGACTCGACGGCACTGGGCTTGGTTTGGTTTTGGTTTGGTACAATATCTGATGCAAAGCATGTGGTCAATAGATGATTATTAAATGAATACTATTTTATAATATGGTGTTTTCATTTAGTATAATAAGGATGTTTTTATATGGTTTTATATTATTAATAACTGCAATTTTAATGATTCCATAATGGCACTGAATCATAATACATTAAAGGTCAGTGGCATATCCTCAACCTCAACTGCCAAGTACTGCCAAGTTATAAGACCCTTGGCAAATTATTCACTTCCAAAGTCCCGTTTTCTCAAAGGTAAAATGGAAATAATGTTACCCACCTACTTGAGTTGCTGAATTATATTGACACTGTGATGGTTTCCTTTGCTATTGTTGTTGCTTTTACCATTTTAGATCACGTAATAAGCATTTTCAGGAACATTTCATTCAGCTTTATTTTTTTTTAAGTCAACCTCTTTTTTTTAAATTGTGCTTTGAGTGAAAGTTTACAATTCAATTCAGTTTCTCATATAAAAACTTACACACACATTGTTATGTGACCCTAGCTGCTCTCCCTACAACATCACAGCACATTCTTCTTCTCCACCCTGTATTTCCTGTGTCCATTCAGCCAGCTTCTGTCCCCTCTGCCTTCTCATCTCACCTCCGAACAGAGCTGCCCACTTAGTCTCATGTAGCTACTTGAGCCAAGAAGCCCACTCTTCACCAGTATCATTTTATGTCTTACAGGCCAGGCTAATCTTTACCTGAATAGTCAGCATCAGGAATGGTTTTAGTTCTGGGCTAACAGAGAGTCTGGAGGCCAAGTCTTCTGAGGTCCCTCCAGTCTCATTCAGACTATCAAGTCTGGTCTTTTTACTAGAATTTGAGTTCTGCACCCCACTTTTCTCCCTCTCCATCAGGGACTCTCTGTTGTGTTCCCCATCAGGGTGGTCATTGGTGGTAGCCAGGCACCATCTAGTTCTGGTCTCAGGCTGATGGAGTCTGTAGTTTATGTAGTTCTTTCTGTCTCTTGGGCTCATATTTTCCTTGTGTCTTTGATGTTCTTCATTCTCCTTTGCTCCAGGTGGGTTGGAACTAATTGATGTGTCTTAGGTGGCCATTTTCTAGCTTTTAAGACCCCAGACGCCACTCACCAAAGGGGGATGCAGAAAATTTTCTTAACAAACCTCGTTATGCCAATTGACCTGTCTCTCCCCTGAAACCATGGTCGGCGGATCCCCGTCCCTGCTCTTCTGTTCCTTGAAGTTTTTGGTTATATTCAGGGAGCTTAAAAAAAAAAAAAAAAACATTTTTTTTTCTTAGCTTTTGAATTAGTCCAGTTGTGCTGACTTCTCCCGTATTGTGTGTTGTCCTTTCCTTCACCTAAAATAATTCTTGTCTACTATCTAGCTAGTGGATACCCCTCTCCCACCCTCCCTACTCTCGTAATCATCAAAGAATGTTTTCTTCTGTGTTTAAAACTTTTCTTGAGTTCTTATAGTAGTGGTCTCATATTATTTGTCCTTTTGCAACTGACTAATTTCACTCAGTATAATGCCTTCCAGATTTATCCATGTTGTGTTTCTCGGATTCATCGTTGTTCTTTATCCTTGAATAGTATTCCATTGTGTGAATATACCGTAATTTGTTTATCCATTCAACTGTTTGTGGGCATTTAGGTTGTTTTCATCTTTTTGCTATTGTCAACAGTGCTGCAATGAACATGGATGTGCACATATCTACTATTTCTCTAGGATATATTCCAAGGAGTGGGATTCCTGGGTCATAATCTAGCTTTTTAAGCTTTTTAAGGAAGTGCCAAATCGATTTCCAAAGTGGTTGTACCATTTTACATTCCCACCAGCAGTGTATTAGAGTTTTGGTCTCTCAACAACATCTCCAACATTTATTATTTTGTGTGTTTTGGATTAATGCTAGCCTTCTTGGGGTGAGATGGTGTATCATTGCAGTTTTGATTTGCATTTTCTAATGGCTAATGATCATATTTCCTCATGTATCTGTTAGCCACCTGAATGTCTTCTTTGGTGAAGTGCCTGTTCAGCCATTTTTTAATTGAGATATTTGTCTTTTTGTTGTTGAGGTTTTGCAGTATCATGTAGATTTTAGGGATTAGATGCTGATCGGATTTGTCAGAGCCAAATTTTTTTTCCCGGTTTGTAGGTTGTCTTTTTACTCTTTTGGTGAAGTCTTTGGATGAGCGTAAGTGTTTGATTTTTAGGAGCTCGCAGTTACCTAGTTTCTCTTCTGGTGTTTGTACCTTGTTAGTAATGTTTTGTATTCTGTTTATGCCATGTATTAGGGCTGCTGGCATTGTCCCTGTTTTTTCTTCCATGATCTTTATCCTTTTAAGATTTTACATTTAGGTCTTTGATCTATTTTGAGTTAATTTTTTTTGTGTATGATGTGAGGTATGGGTCTTGTTTCATTTTTTTTAACAAATGGATATCCAGCTATGCTAGCATCGTTTGTTAAAAAGACTCTTTTCCCCATTTAAGTGACTTTGGGCCTTTGTCAAATGTCAGCTGCTCATAGGTGGATGATTTTATGTCTGGATTCTCAATTCTGTTCCATTGGTCTATGTATCTGTTGCTGTACTAGTTTAGTACCAGGCTGTTTTGACTTCCGTGGTGGTCTAATAAGTTCTAAAATGAGGTAATGTGAGGCCTCCTACTTTGTCCTTCTTCTTCAGTAATGCTTTACTTATTTGGAGTGTCTTCCCTTTCCAGAAGAAGTTAGTGATTTGTTTCTCCCTCTCATTAAAAAATGTCATTGGAATTTGGATCAAGATTGCATTGTATCTATGGATTGCTTTGGGTAGGACAGACATTTTCTAAATGTTGCGTCTTCCTATCCATGAGCAATGTATGTTTTTCCACTTACGTGGTTTCTTGCAATAGTGTCTAGTAGTTTTCTTTGTCTGGGTCTTTTACATCTCTGGTTAGATTTATTCTTAAATATTTTATCTTCTTGGGGGCTGTTCTAAGTGGTATTGATTTGGTGATTTCCTCTTTAACATTCCCTTCATTGGTGTAGAGGAATCCAAATACTTTTTGTATGTTTATCTTGTATCCTGATCTTTGCTGAACTCTTCTATCAGTTCCAGTAGTTTTCTTGTGGATTCTTTAGGTTTTTCTGTGTATAAGGTCATATCATCTGCAAATAGAAATACTTTTACTTCTTCTTTACCAATTTGGATGCCATTTATTTCTTTTCTACCCTGATTGCTCTGGCTAAGAACTCCAGCACAATGTTGAATAGGAGTGGTGATAAAGGACATCCTTGTGTGGTTCCCGTTCTCAAGGGGAATGCTTTCAGTCTCTTTATTTAGGATGATGTTGGCTGTTGGCTTTGTATAAATGCCTTTTATTATGTTGAGGAATTGCCCTTCTATTTCTATTTTTCTGAGAGTTTTTATCATGAATGGGTGTTGAATTTCGTCAAATGCCTTTTCTGCATCAATTCATAAGATCATGTGGTTCTTGTCTTTTGTCTTATTTATGTGATTGACTACATTGGTTGTTTCTCTAATGTTGAACCACCCCTGCATACCTGGTATGAATTCCACTTGATCATGGTGAATTATTTTTTTAATATGTTGTTGAATTCTGTTGGCTAGAATTTTGTTGAGGATTTTGCATCTAAGTTCATGAGGGTTGTTGATCTGTAATTTTCTTTTTTTTTGTGGTGATTTACCTGGTTTTGGTATCAGGGTTATACTGGCTTCACAGAATGAGTTTGGGAGTATTCTGTCCTTTTCTATGCTCTGAAATACATTCAGTAGTAGTGGTGTTAACTTGTCTCTGAAAGTTTGGTAGAATTTTCCAGTGAAGCCATCAGATCAGGGCCAGGGCTTTTTCTTGTTGGAAGCTTTTTAATTACCTTTTCAATCTCTTGTTATAAGTTTATTTACTTGTCCTATTTCTATTTGTGTTACTCTAGGTAGGTAGCATATTTTTAGAAATTTGTCCATGTCCTCCAGGTTTTCAAACTGTTAGAGTACAACTTTTTGTAGTATTCTGTTATGATCCTTTTAATTTCAATTGAGTCTGTTGTGATATCACCCATTTCATTTCTTATTCAGGTTATTTTCTTACTCTCCTATTTTTCTTTTGTCCGTTTGGCCAATGGTTTATTGATTTTGTTGGCCTTTTCAAAGAAACAGGTTTCGGTCTTGTTAACTCAATTGTTTTCTATTCCTTATTTCACTTAATTCTGCTCTAATTTTTATTATTTGCTTTCTTCTGGTGCCCAAGGGCTCCTTTTGCTGCTCTTTCTATTTGTTTGAGTTGTAGGATTAATGTTCTGATGTTGGGCCTTTCTTCTTTTTGGACATGTGCATATATTGCTATAAACTGACCCCTGAGCACTGCTTTTGCTGTGTCCCAAAGGTTCTAGTAGGATGTGTTTTCATTCTTTTTGGATTTTGTGAAATTCTGTATTCTGTGCTTAATTTCTTCTATAACCCAGTAGTTTTTGAGCAAGGTGTTGTTCAGTTTCCATGTGTTTGACTTCTTTTCCTTGCTTTTTCTGTTACTGATTTTTACTTTTATGGCTTTACGGTCAGAAAAGATGCTTTGTGATATCTCGATGCTTAGGATTCTGTTAAAGCTTGCTTTATGGCCTAATATGCGATCTATTCTGGAGAATGTTCCATGTGTGTTGGAAAAGAAATTATACTTGGCTGCTGTTTGGTGGAGTGTTCTGTATATGCCTACGAGGTCAAGTTGTTTGATTGTAGCCTTTAGATCTTCCATGTCTTACTTGAACTTCTTTCTGGATGTCCTGTCCTTCACCAAAAGTGGTGTGTTGAAGTATCCTACTATTATTGTGGAGCTGTCTATCTCTCTTTTCAATGCTGTTAGAGTTTGTTTTATGTATTTTGGAGCCCTGTCGTTGGATGCAGAAATATTTATTATGGTTATATCTCCTGGCATATTGACCCTTTAATCGTTATATAATGTCCTTCCCTATTCTTTGTGGTGGATTTAACTTTAAAGTCTATTTTGTCAGAAATTAATATTGCCGCTCTTCTTTTTTGGTTGTTGTTTGCTTGATATATTTTTTCCATCTTTTGAGTTTTAGTTTGTGTCTTTACATCTAAAGCGTGTCTCTTGTAGGCAACATATAGATGGATCGTGTTTTTTTCATCCATTCTGCCACTCTCTGTCTCTGTATTGGTGCATTTAGTCCATTTACGTTCAGCGTAATTATTGATAGGTATGAGTTTAATGCTGTCATTTTGGTGCGTTTTTTGGTGTGTTGTCAACAGTTTCTTTGTTCCATGTAATTTTCTGTGCTGAGTCATTTTTCTTTACGTATTTTCTTTTCATCTTTTTCATTGCTGTTGATTTTGTATTTGAGTTTTTCTCATTTTTTATTTTGATGTGGGACTGTTAGTTTCCTTTGTGTTTCCCTTAATATTTACCTCTATTTTCCTAAGTTTAAACCAATCTTTTATTTCTTGATATCACCTTGACTTTATCTCCATATGGAAGATCTATGACTACATTATTTAGTCCCTCTTTTTTGTTTTAATGTTGTCATATTTTACATATTGACTTCTCTGTTTCTCTATTTTCAGTGTTATAGCTTTGATTTATTTGTGACTTCCCTAGCTGGGTTGATATGTAGTTGTTCTGTCCTGTGCTCTAGTCTTGAGTTGTTATCTGATGTTGTTGATTTTTTAACTGGAGGACTCCCTTTAGAATTTCTTGTAATTTTGGTTTGGTTTTTACAAATTCCCTAAATATCTGTTTATCTAGAAATGCCCTAATTTCACCATAATATTTGAGAGACAGTTTTGCTAGATATATGATTCTCGACTGGATTTTCTTTTTTTTTTCTTCCTTCAAGGCTTTATATATGTCATTCCACTGCCTTCTTGCCTGCATGGTTTCTGCTAAGTAGCTCGAGCTTAGTCTTATAGACCCTCCTTTGTAGGTGACTTTTTTATTTATCCCTAAAAAAAACCCTAGCCAGTCTTAAAATTCCCTCTTTATCTTTGATTTTGGCAAGTTTGATTATAATATGTCTTGGTGACTTTCTTTTGGGATCTACCTTGCATGGGGTTTGATGAGCTTCTTGGATAGATATCTTCTCATCTTTCACAATATCATGGAAGTTTTCTGCCAACAAATCTTCAACAATTGTCTCTGTATTTTCTGTTCTCCACCCCATTCTGGTACTCCAATTACTCATAGGTTATTCCTCTTGATAGAGTCCCACGTAATTCTTAGGGTTTCTTCATTTTTAAAAATTCTCTTTTTCTGATTTTTCCTCAAATATGTTGGTGTCAAGTGTTTTATTTTCAATCTCAGTAATTCTGACTTCCATTGCCCCAATTCTGCTCCTATGACTTTCTATTGAGTTGTCTAATTCTGAAATTTTATAGTTAATCTTCTGGATTTCTGTTTGCTGTCTCTCTATGGATCCTTGCAGTCTATTAAATTTGTCATTATGCCCTTCTCTAATCTTAAGTTTCTCTATTGCTTTGGTTGTGTGCTGCTTGGCCTTCTTTGTTTTGCCTGATCTCCTTCCTGATTTCTGAAGAGTTTTGTCTATTAATCTTTTGTATTCTACCTTTGGTAATTCCAGGAAATTATCTTCATCTGGAAGATTTCTCAATTCTTTGTTTTGGGAGCCGGCTGAAGCCATCATGGTCTGCCTCTTTATGTGATTTGATATTGACTGTTGTCTCCAAGCCATCAATAAGTTGTTATATTTATTTTATGTTTGCTTATTTTGTCCTAGCTTCTTGTTCTGTTTTGATATGCCCAAATAGGCTGCTCAAGTAAAGTAGTTTGATTATTGGTGTCTTTGAAGCTCTAGCATTCTGTCAGGAGGATGTGAGCCCAGGAGTCTGTTTACTTTTCTTGTATGGGTTCAGCTCAGGTGTCCAGCGAGTTGGTGACCAAGTGCGTGGTGCAGACTCTCACCTATAGTCTTAGATAAAAAAAAAAAAATAGTCTTAGATAGGCAGGGGTTATTGGTGTAGGTATAGGTATCTGGCTGCAGTAGGGGGTCATGCCCTGAGCAAGGCAGGGGGCTGACAGCCACCCCTGAGTGTCTGTCAGGAAAGCATCTCCCTGTTCTCCGTAGCATGTAGGTGGGTGGGTTTTGCAGCCAGACTGTGGGCACCCAATGCTGTTGGCTGTAAAGACTGCGAGGCACCACTTATTCTTGGACCCCTGTCATGGGTGGCTAGGTGGCGTGGGTGGAGCCAACAGTCCTCATGGCACTGATGTGGGTAGGTAGGACCCTGTTTAATAGGCAGAGTGGTGTCAAATGTCATGAACGTGCTTCTCCACCATATAGCTGATAAAGTTGAGGTTAAACTTTAGGTATGTTCCCTGTTGTACTGTGCTAATGAGGGCCTACACTATTGTAATTGGCCCGCACAGGTCTATGCAGGAGTGAAAGGTATTCAAAGTCCATGGACTCCTTATGCCTGTGCCTAGGCAAAGGAACCGTTTCTGCCCTGAGTTCCCAGCTTAGAAGAGCTGGCAGATTATTTTTTCCATGTTTGTTCATTTGTTCCATGTCCAAAGCCAAGAAAATGGCTCAGGGTATGTGACAGGTCCTACTTCTGGCCCAGGGGGTACAACAGTCTCTGAAGCCAGCTCAGACTCAGTGCAGAGCAGGAAGGGGGCAGATAAATGGGAGAGGGATTTTTCTCAAAGGGGTGTTTTTTGATCCACGTGGTAGTTAGACACATGTACTTATCTATTGCCAATTGAGTGCCGCTTTTCACTGATTTTGGAGGCGTGAGTGGACTCTTTGCCACTTGGTCTCTCCCGATGTGGAAACTACATCCCAAACACCACTGCTTAGTTCACTACATCATGCCAATGGATCTAGCTTGTGGTGTGCCAGTTCCCACCGGGTCAGGTCTGGCAACTCCTTGCTGCTTCTAAACTGTCTTTCCTTCCCCTTACCACTGAGTCCAATTCCTCAAATTTGTCATTGATGTTCAGGGTTCCTAGATCGTCATAGATAATTGATTTACTTGTTTTTTGGGGTCTTTGCTGTTTAAGAGGGACTACCAAAAGCATCTGATGACTCCACCACCTTGGCCCCACCTCCTAAGCTTTAGTTTTGAATTAGTTCTTTAGGGTAAATTCCCAAGAATAAAATTGCTAGGTTAAGGAGGTAAGGACAACTTGAAGATTCAATGTGCATTTCTTTAAGAGTCAATATTTCTTGGAAGAGACAATGTGATTTTTGCCCTCTCTCTAATACATATTAGTACATCTCTCTCCAGAGTGTGTCCAAGTTAATGAGGAGGGGCACAGAAAGCATCTCCAAGAGCCCCCAATCCAGAACTTTTTGAAGAGCCTGAAGATATTTATTGGAGGCTAGGAGCACGAGTGACCAACCTCATTAGGTGGAACAGAATAGACCTTTTTACTTTCTGAGTGAATGTTATCTGAGTATTAATATAGATAATTAACAGCAATGATACCTTTTCTCCCAGATCCTAATAGAAAATCCCAAAACGTGGCCCTATCAGAACACAAAGTCTCTGAGAGGCAGCCTATCTCCAGACAGTTCTTGCTTTGATGCTGAGTGAGACCTTGAGATCTCAAAGCCTAAAGGAGACCCTTTGCTTTCCTAACAAATTACCACAAACTTAGCTTAAGACAACATAAATTTGTTGTCTTACAGTTCTGTTGAAGTCTGACATGGGTCTCACTGGGCTGACATAAGATGTTGGCAGTTCTGCATTCTCTTCTGGAGACTCGAGGGAAGAATCAGTTTCCTTGCCTTTTCCAGCTTCTACAGGCTGCCCAAATTCCTTGACTCCTACATGGTCAGGAGTCATGGTTAAGTGCTTGGCTGCTACCCAAAAGGTCTAGATTAGCAAGACTAGAGTAACTGAGGTTCCCCCCCACCCCACATTCACAACTAAAATGAATAGAAATACAAAGGAGACTAAGGAGGGTTGTTCAAATTTCTCTCTAGAAAGCCTTAAAAGTGAAGTGTGGACTGAGAGAGGCCACTGAGTTCAAGGGTATGGATTCGACAGTAATGCTGGCAGCAAACAAAGTTCTTTTGTGGGGTTATGTTGGATTTCTTTTTTAGTGCTATGCATGTCTGAGATTCAGGACCCATTACAGCCAACTCTGAATCAGCTTTTCACAGATGGTAAAAGCCTGTCGGTGCCAGGTCGTTTTTTAAAGTCCTGCAATGCAGGTTTCAGACATACCACTAGATGGCAGCCGAGCCTTTGGGCCCTCCGCAGCACAGCAGGGTGGGACAAAAACTTGTCCATCAGAGATGGTCTAAGGCGTCTCTGAGGAGCTGTTCCTATCACACATCTGCAGAGGGGCATTCAGAGCTCTACCTGATAAGATACATCTACTCCTGCCCCAGGCGTTGCTTAATTCCGTTTTGGTTTCCACCATGAGCTATCCTAGGCAGTTTTTCTCTCTTCCTGGGAACTGTTGAAAAGTATGTCTTCTCCGGTGAAAGCTAATTTGTTCTGCAATTGTATTTTGTTTATAGGCAGCATGGAGACCACCTGGGTGTGAATTTTGATCCTTATTTTCTGGGGCAAAGTCCTCTCTGGGCCTCAGTTTTCTTATTTATAAAATGAAGCTAATAACCCCTGCCGTATCGAGTCGTCTAAGAGCAAGATGAGATCATCACATGAGGTGTGTGGCACAGTGCCTGGCCCTTAGTAGCCACTTTCTGTCTCACTTCTCCACCAGATGGAGCAGGGGTTCTGTCTTCTCACCTCTGTCTCTCAGCTATCACAGTGTCTGGTACCTAGACAGTCTTCCAAGCATATTTTGTGTCTTTTCAGATTTTTTCCTTTTTTGATGTTGTTTCCCTTTCAGGGATGTTTTGAACAAATGAACAAACTAGTTAACGGATGGAACTTGCTCATATTGGTTTTAATCAACTAATCTATTGCCCTGAAAACTCTGGTGGTGTAGTGGTTAAGTGCTACGGCTGCTAACCAAGAGGTCAGCAGTTTGAATCCACCAGGTGCTCCTTGGAAACTCTATGGGGCAGTTCTACTCTGTCTTATAGGGTCACTATGAGTCGGAATCTACTTGACAGCAGTGGGTTTGGGGTTAATCTATTGCCGAAATACTAAATTTTGTGGAGGATTCAAAATATTGTATTATACAACTCTTGCCACAGGTTATAACTATCTGAAGGGGAAAAGATTAATTAAAACACATTTAAGAATGAACACGGAAGATAAAAAGTGAAAAGTGACTTAAAATATATGGTAGGGACTAAGTTTATAGCTCCTCAAACAGGGCTCAGTGGGCTAGTTCTCAAATTCTGAAATTCATAGTGTTGGTTTATATCTATATTGTTTGTTGACAGTAGGCGTTTATCAGATCCTGGAAATTTTGATGGGGCAGAAGGGGGGTAATTCTGCAGCAGTAGCATTGTGACTAGAAGGCAGATCTCAGGGGGAGTCCAGTAGGCATTCTGACAGCATCAGCTCCATGGAGGAATGGGATGGAGGTGCCTGGAGATACAAAAACAAAGTCAAGAAAGGGAAGTGAGAGGACACTGACAACGTTTAGCTACTGCACCATTTTGCTGATGATTTCTTTCTCATTCCACATATAAATAAAGTTAGGGAATCTATTGGAAACTACCTTAAAAGTGTTCTGACTTGATCTTAAATCCAATTAAAAAAAAAAAAACAAAACCCCCAAATCAGTGGCTTTTGAGTCGATTCTACACACGGCAACCCCAGGAGTTCAGAGTAGAACTGGGCTCCGTAGGGTTTTCTTGGCTGTAACCTTTACAGAAGAAGATCACCAGGCCTTTCTTCTGCGGCACTGCTGGGTGGGTTCGACTGCTGAGTTTTAGGTTAATAGTCGAGTGCAAACCGTTTGCTCTACCCAGGAACCTAACACCCAGTATAGGAGCCTTTAGATAGTATCCGACTAGCCTGTTGCTGTTGAGTCAATTCCGACTCAGAGTGGAACCGCCCCACAGGGTTTCCAAGGAGCTGCTGGTGGGTTTGAATCGCTGACCTTTTGGTTAGCAGCCACTGCACTTAACCACTATGCCACTAGGGCTCCAGCATCTGATTAAACCCATTGCCTTCGAGTCGATTCCGACTCATAGCGACCCTATAGGACAGAGTAGAACTGCCCCATAGAGTTTCCAAGGAGCGCCTGGCGGATTTGAAGCGCTGACCTCTCGGTTAACAGCTGTAGCACTTAACCACTATGCTGCCAGGGTTTCCCCAGCATCTGACTCCCACCACTAGAGGCATCCAAAACCCTGCTTAAGCACTTTTAAGAGCAGGGTACTCACTATTTCGGAAGGAACCCATTTCTTCAATAGACAGTTCTAATTATAATAATTAATTCAAAACTTCCCTCTAACTTGCATTCATTGGTGCTGGTTCTGCTCTCTGGAGCCACGTCCGTTAAGTTTCATCCCTCTTCCAGAGGCCATCTCTTCAGGTTGCCAAGAGCTGCTATCGCATCTTTCTTAACTTTTTCTCTCGAAATATCCCCATTAACTTTAAACATTTTTTCAAATGATTCTTTGCTAGACCACCAGACTATCTGGAGCCAAAGAAATGAGCAATCACCCAGAGGCCATCTTGAGCCTTGGCTCCCCTCGGCTATGACACAAGGGTAGATGGCGCTGTGGCCAAGCTCCATACTACAGTGGTCTGTTCCGATCACTCCAAGTTGGTTCTGACATGAGTTGACTACCTCATTTTTTCCCCTGTCTTCTTTATTATTGCCTTTTATTATCAGTATCTTTAGAAATCTGATCTCTGTTTGTCTTTGAGGTTGGCATGGGAATGATAACATCAGCAAATTATGGACCGCAACATTGTGTGTAGTACATATTACTCATGATAAGATGTACCAAAAAAAAAAAAAAAACCCAACTGCTTGTAAGTGCGGTTGGTAGTAGCTCAAATATATCATAAGTCGGGGACTACCTGAACACAACTTGAAGATTGCCGACTTCCCCTAAGAAGTTAATCAGTACCAACCCCATCATGCTTCATATTCCATACCCCTGTTTTCTTTAGTGACCACCAGAAGTCCAAATCCAAAACTCTGCGATGATTCAACAGCACCCTGACCTCATCCCCACCCTGCTCTGTGTATACCCGATACGGATGTCTGATGTTTTGTCTGTCCAGGGTCCTACCTCCTTTCTCTTTCCAGTTTTCCTCTGAGGAACATCTTCTGTACTCATCAATATGTGGTCCTGGTAGAGTTGGACCTACTGGGCCCGGGGCGGAGGCGGGGGGCAGTGGAACCAGGCATGGCCACTCAGAGATGTATCCACACTAAACACAATGAGTGATTCAGGGTTGGGATTTCACTGGTGCTGAGGCTCGTGCTCCCTTGGAGCTGGTGGGGAGCCATTTGCTGCTGTGTGGGGAGAGGCTGCCTGAGGATGTAGCCAACACAGAAGAAAGCAGAGTGGAGAGACTGAAGGAGACCATCTTGAGGATGTGGTTTGTGTCCTTGGATTCAACTAGGACTGAAGCTGGTGACCCCACTGAATTTCCAGTTATATGAGCAAATACATTCTCTTTTCTTTTGTTTAATCTGCTTTGAGTTGGCTTTATGACATTTGAAACTCACATGTCCTAAAATAATTCCTAATTTGACTCAACCTCTCACTCCTGCCCTCTGGGGGAGATTTCATTGTGCCGTTTTGGAACACTTGTTGAGTGATCAGCACAGTCCCTGTATTCTCGCCCTCTTCCTTGAATACACCTTCTACCTCTTTTCATTGTGTGAAACCTGGCTGTCTCTTCAGGACCTCTTTCCAGGTAGCTCTCTCAGCAGGTAGTTTTTTTGTCTGTTTTGTCTTCTTTGTTTCTCACCCTCACGTACCTCAAGGCCATGAGGTGAATAGGAGCCCTTTTTGCTCTCTATTGCCATTTTTAAAAACACTTCTCTTCCTTCTATTTCAAAATCTTCAGTTTCTTTCAAACTCAGTCTCCACCTGTCCTTACTGCTGTTCTCTAACAATCTACTGGTTTGGTGACTGCCACACACTTGAAGACCTTAACTCTAGGCAAATTGATTTCTCTCTATCCCTGTTCTAACCAATATCCTCAGGAACTTTAACATCCACATGAATGATTCTTCCAACACCCTGGTCTCCATCACTTCAGCTACTGTAGACCTTGTTTTCACCAACAGCCATATCACATCCAAAATCTCAAATCCAAGCATCCCACTTTGTGATCATCATCTTTTATCCTTACAGCTCACTTACTCTAGCATGTCCAATGCAAAAATTAGTTGAACATGAGACTGCCAATTCCTGTAACTACACATTCTGGATTCCTTGATTCATCATTACAATCACTCCCCTGAAAATATTCTAACCTTTCTTGTCTATTTTTTCTTCCACTTCGCCATAACTTTCTATTGTTAACATATTTACACTGGAAACTATGTTTCCCAGAATCCCTTTCTCTGTTTGGTTTGAAGTTAGAGTTGGCCTAAAGTAAAATTGTGTAAGATTTGGGTTGTGGTTGGTTACAGGCAATGAGAAGCAGACACAGAAGTGCCAGAGTTTCCAGTCTGTACTCACTCATCCCATCTCTGGGTTCAGCTCTTCTTCCCTACTGCTGACCCTGTTAACCGTGAGCAGCCCTGGGCCTACCTCCAGGCACTCTGGTGCAAACTCATAGAGACAATAGCTCTAGATAACCAATAATCTTTCACAAACTTCTACACCAGCCCCATCACGGTCCTACTACAGAGGCTGGATATATATTTACCAGTAGCTAATTCCTGGCAAGTGAATTCTGACTCATGGCAACTCCATGTGTGTCAGAGCAGAACTGTGCTCCATAGTATTTTCAATGGCTGATTTTTTGGATATACATTGTCAGGTCTTTCTTCTGAGGTGCCTCTGGGAGGACTCAAATTTCTAATCTTTCAGTTAGCGGCCAATTGCATAACCATTTGCACCACCCAGGGACTCCCAGATGTGACTAGCTTCCAGATATCCCCGCAAATGCCTAATGCTGGTTAGTGGCTTTTTTCTGATCCTTTTATTTCCCCAGCTTCTCCTACAATTGTGTAAGCTCTAATTACTATATTCAGTTCCTTATTCCACAATACTCTCCTAGCTCAATCACAACCACTCACTTTCTTTGAGTCTGCCCTAGAGAGGCTGAATATTGCTGGAGAAAAACACACAACCCAACTGACTGATTACACTTCAATTCATGACTACATAATCGTCATCTGTTTTAGTCTGTCCAGAATCCTTTCCATTTTCGTTGGGTAATAGCATCACAATTTTCCTTGATGAGGTATTCATTTCCCACGGAATACAGTCTTAGTGAGACTTTGAATCAATTCATTGCTCTCCTTTGACTCAGTCTGGGCCAATTAAGTGTTCTCTCCTTGGAATCTGAACGTGGAGGGCTGAAGCCCATTCTACCATAAGTCCCTGTTATTGAGATCCTCAGTGCTAAGCTAGTCTCTGGAACTCTGGTTCTTCAGCTTTTCCTATGACAATGTGAACTACTCTCCATTTTTCCAATAGTTTCCTTTCTTGTTTAACTTAACCATAGTTAATGTCCAAGGCTTGCAATCAAAGAAGGAATCAGCCATAAACTTCAAATCGGCACTCAAATCTTACCAGCAACCCTGCGATGTTTCCCCTGTAAATATGGATTCTCCATTCTCAGGGCAGTTATTTCATATCTTTCCTCTCTTCTCAAATGTGCTTCCTGCTCCACCCAACTTCAGTCTCATGCTTCCTTAAGAAAATGGAAGCATTCTGATACCTTCCTATCACCAAGTCTACAAACCTACTGGCAGCTGAACTCGTATTTTCTGTTTTCTTTGTAGTTATAGCAGAAGAAGCTTCCCTGTTTCTATCAAAGGCCAAGCCCTCCACCTGTGCCCTGAATCCAAGTGGAGACTGGCCATTTCAAAGACTGTGTGCCTGTGGTTATTCATCCTCCCTCTCTGCTGAATAGTTGCTGTTGTGAATTGAATTATGTCCCCCCTCATCCCTGGTAGCACAGTGGTTAAGAGGTCGGCTGCTAACCAAAAAGGTCAGTAGTTCGAATCCACATGGAAACTCTATTGGGCAGAAATCGACTCGCTGACAATAAATGTATAATTGTGGATGTAATCACATTTGGAAATAGGGATTTCTTTGTTATGTTAATAAGGCCATGTCTGTGTCGGGTGTGTCAAAAACTAATTACCTTTGATATATAAAATGAGCAGAATAGGCACAGAGAAGCAAACGGAGATGGGGGAAGAGAGATGCCACCCCACATGAAGATCTCCAAGGAACTGAGGAACAGAAGCTAAAAAGAGTCAAGGACCTTCCCTCAGACCCAACAGAGAGAGAAGGCCTTTCCCTAGAACCAGTGCCGTGAATTTGGACTTGTAGCACACTAAATAGATGTTCACCTGTGTTTTATTAACTATACAAAGGCATTCGACTGTGTGGAATTCTCACTGCAAAGAATGAGAATTTCAGAACACTTAATTGTGTTTATGAGGAACTCCTACATAGATCAAGAGGCAGTCGTTTGAACAGAACAAGGGGATACTGCATGGTTTAAAGCCAGAAAAATATGCATCAATGTTATATCCTTTCACCGTATTTATTCAGTCTGTATGCTGAGCAAATAATCTGAGGAGCTGGACTATATGAAGAAGAACAGGGCATCAGGATCAGAGGAAGACTCATTAACAACCTGAGTTATGCAGATGATACGACCTTGCTTGCTGAAAGTGAAGAGGACTTGAAGCACTTGCTGATGAAGATCAAAGGTCATAGCCTTCAGTATGGATTACGTCTTAACATAAAGAAAACAAAAAATCCTCACAACTGGACTAATAAGCAACAGCATGATAAACGGAGAAAAGATTGAAGTTGTTAAGGATTTCATTTTGCTTGGATCCACAGTCAATGTCCATGGGAGCAGCGGTCAAGAAATCAAATGACATGTTGCATTGGGCAGACCTGCTGCAAGAGACCTCTTTAAAAAGCAAAGATGTTCCTTTAAAGACTAAGGTGCACCTGACCCAAGCCATGGTGTTTTCAATTGCCTCGTACGCATGTGAAAGCTGGCCGTTGAATAAGGAAGACCGAAGAAGAATTGACACCTTTGAATTATGGCGTTGGTGAAGAATATTGAATATACCATGGAGTGTCAAAAGAATGAACAAATCCATCTTAGAAGAAGTACACCCAGAGTGCTATTTAAAGACAGGATGGCGATACTTCATCTCACATATTTTGGACATTATCAAGAGGGATCAGTCCCTGGAGAAGGACATCATGCTTGATAGAGGGTCATCGAAAGAGAGGAAGACCCACAGTGAAGTGGATCGACACAGTGGTTGCACAATGGGCTTAAGCAGAACCACGATCGTGAGGACGGTGCAGGACTGGGCAGAATTTGGTTCTGTTGTACATAGGGTTGCTATGAGTTGGAACAGACTCAAAGGCACCGAACAACAAAGCATACTTAACTGTGAGAAAATAAATTTGTTTGTTAAAGCCATCCACTTGTGGTATTTCTGCTATAGCAGCACTAGATAAGTAAGACAGTTACTTGCTCTTCCTCTACTGGATCCTTTCCATCCGCACACAATGCATCCTCATACTGTCCATCTTTTAAGATATATCCTTCCTTAACTCTATATCCTCCACTAGCTAGCATCCCATTCGCAGCTCTTTACTCACAGCAAACTTCTGGAAAGTATTGTTTCTACTTTCTTACCTTCCCTTCTCTCTTCGACCCACTCCAAATAGTCTTCTATTTTCAGTCATTGTTGTTTTGGGGTGGTGGGATTATTAACAATTTTTTCATTCTTTTTACTTGTGTCTATCTTTAATATTTTTACAATGAGTATGTAGTATATGTACAGTAAGAAAAAACTGAAAATCATTTTAAGATGTCTCGGATTTATTAAAAGTCTTATAAATGTTCATGTCCTTTAATAATATGAATTCCATTTTGGAGACTTAGTCTAAGGAAAGAATTCAAGTTACAGAATATGGTTTAATATAAGAATGTTAACACAATGTTATTTATAATAGCATGAAGTTGGAAAGAATCTAACAATGCAGGAATAATTACATAAAAATGTATCTCCTAGTTAAAATCGGAGGTAAATACCCACTGCTGTTGAGTTGATTCCGACTCATAGCAACCCTACAAGACAGAGTACACCTGCCCCCATACACGGTTTCCAAGGAGCACCTGGTGGATTCCAACTGCCGAACTTTTGGTTAGCAGCCGTAACCCTTAACCACTACGCCACCAGGGCTTCCAAATCAGAGATACCCAGTGCCATCAAGTTGATTCGGACTCCTAGCAACCCTGTCAGACAGAGCAGACTGCCTCATAGAGTTTCCAAGGAGTGCCTGGCGGATTTGAACTGCTGACCCTTTGGTCAGCAGCCATAGCACTTAACTACTACGCCACCAGGGTTTCCAGATCAGAGATAGACCTTTAAAATTGTGTTTTATAAAGTCTGTAAGAAGAATGAAAAATGCTTATGAAATAATATTAAGAAAAGTAGAATAAAATGATATTCTGATTACAACTATGTTATTTTTAAAAAGCAAAAATTGGTGCATTAAAAATAATCTTGTATGTAGAAGTGTGATTGTTCTGGGTGATTAGACTTAGGGTCATGGTAAAATGTTATTTTGACTTTTCTAACACTTTCCAAATATAAGCACTTACTAGAAAAAAATGTACGATTTTTTTGGTTTTTTTAGAAGAGAAGTACCTGCTATATGGGAGGGAGACTAATGAGTTGAGCTTATCTTTTTCTGGAGAGCCTCCTAGGGCTGGGTGGACACAGGATGGATAAACTGCTGTCATTATCAAGGGCCCTAGCCCCAGAGTGGGGGCCCCAGCCTCCAGTTCCTCATTGTCAGATGGACACACTCCCTTCCAGGCCAGGATGTGGGTTTCTCCTAGGGTTGCTTGAGATCTCCAGAGAGATGGGGAGAGCTCCTTCTATCAACTCATTCTTTCCCAGCCTGCCCCAATCAGAAAAATCCCTTTGTTAGATTCATGGCCACCTTCCCCTCCTTCTCCATGGGTGCTTTGTCAGTAGCCCTTTTGATAACGATGATGATGGATGGCAATAGCTTACTGAGCTCCTGAGACATGCCAGTCATATTACACACTATTTCAGTTCATCTTCACAATGTGAAGTATATATGTACGCACTTCATGAGATATGTACTGTTGCCCTTACTTTACAGATGAGGAAGCTGAGATTTAGAGAGGTTGAGTAATTTCATCAAGATCACACAGCTAGTAAATGACAGATCCAAGACCTGAACCGATTATCAACCTGTCTTGATGCACCTAGTACATTGCCTAACACGTAGGATGTTCTCTATAAAGGTCATTTGACTAAAGTGAATTTTTCTAAACTCCTAGTTGTTGTTGCTGTTATGTGCTGTCTAGTGAGTTTCAACTCATAGCAACCCTACGTAAAACGAAATGAAACAACGCCCAGTCCGTCACCATCCTCACAATCGTTGCTGTGTTTGAGCCCATTGTTGCAGCCACTGTGTCAATCCATCTCATCGAAGGTCTTCCTTTTATCCGCTGACCCTCTACTTTACCAAGCATGGTGTCCTTCTCCAGGGACTGATCCCTCCTGATAACATGTCCAAAGTAGAGGTCCAAGAATGGGAGAAACATTGCCTAGAGCATGCCTTGCATATTTCTTAGACAAGAACATTCTGCTGTTGTTATTGAAATGGTTCGTCCGCTGTCTTATTGCAGAATCCCACACGCTTGAGTCCACAGGAAACAGGTTCCCTACTAATTGTCTAGAAGCATTCATTGCCTGGGGGTAGTCCCAGGCCAGCTGGTCAGGGAGCCACAGAGGAAAGCAGCAGGCCTCTCCACTCCCCCAGGCCTCTGAGTTGGGCTTCATGATGCTATAAAACGCGGTTTAAATTCAGAATCAGCTTTCTTCAGGGACTGATATCTGGCAATTGCTCTGGCCTTCCACTAATATATATGGAGCACCTACTGTGATGGCTAATTTTATGTGTCAGCTTAGCCAGGCTATGGTGCTCAGTTGTTTAGTGAAACACTCCACAATATGGGAGGGCCTGATCCAGTCATTTAAGGACCATAAAAGCAAAAACTAAAGTCTCCTGAACGAGAAAGATTTTGCCTCAAGACTGTAAATAGACACCCTGCTGGAATTTCCAGCCCGCTGCCTGGCCTACAGATTTTGGACACAAGACTGCTAGAGCTTCCAGCCTGTCCTTTGACCTATGGATTTTGGACTTGCCAGCCCACACAATTACATGAGCCAGTTCTTTAAAATAAATCTCTCTCTCTCACACACACACACGACAACGGCAATACTTGTTGTAAGGTGGGGACACTGATAATCATGAAGATGGCACAGGACTGGGCAACATTTCTTTCTGTTGTACATAGGGTTACCATGTATATACCTGTTGAAACCAATTGCTTACCAGTCGATTCCAACTCATGGCAACTCCATATATGTCAGAGTAGAACTGTACTCAAGTTTTAGAAGTAGATCACCAGGCTTTTCTTCCCAGGTGCCTCTGGATGGACTCGAACCTCCAATCTTTCAGTTAGCAGGAAGAGGACCCCACTTCAGGAGTTGGAAGAACCACAAGTCGAACCTCACTTGCCAGCCTGTGCCATGCTGACGAAAACCATTCTGTGGGCTAACCTAGATTGGTGACCCCTGAGATGAAATTTCCTGAAAGGGGACTTCCAACAAATCTATCTCTCTGCCATTATTTTCTTCTAGAGGTCAGAGGGAAATTTTGCCCCCATAGCTTTGTCACCATTCCTTCAGCTTGGTGGCCCACCCAGCCTCCACCCAACAGAGTAACCTGCACAGCTGTAGACATGTCCTTTATCTCCATGGTTCAGTCTTGCTAGAGCTGATAGTGAGTCACAGGCTGGCCATGCTGGAGGAGACAGCCGCCAGTTTCTAAGAGGGGTGTGTGGCTAGGGCAAGTCACATGAGTGCTGCCCCTGCCCTGGATTCGCCCCTCCGTATGCAGGCGAGGCCAAGTCAGAATGAACACTGAGTACTGCCTCAAAGGAGTCTAAGAGGGTAACTGACCTCCTGAGGGTTTGTAGGGAAGCAAGGAGGGGCAGCCACACCCATTTTACCTTGGTGAAGTGGTAGGGTTTAGAGGCTAATTACAGGTCTTTTGAGCTCCAGGAATTGGAGTTGCTTCATTTTTTTCTCAATCCACTTCACCTCCTCCATCAGAATCACTGGAACTTACTGTAGTTCTGTAAGGCCCCCAAATCTCAGTGGCCCTATGCTTTCCTCTACCTAATTATAGTAATAACAACTCTAACAAAAATAAGCTAGTTTCAGGTATGGGGTATATTAAATCCTCAAACAACCATGTACAGTAGGTATTGTCATCCCCAATTTTATAGTTGAAGAAACTGAGGCTCAGAGAAGTTAAGAAACTTGTCCAAAGTCACCCAGCTGGTAAGAGGCTACCCAGAACCCCCACCCACACTTGGCCATGTGAGTAGTGTTCAAACTCTGGATCAATCTTGACATCTTCTCTCCAGTCAAAATTCACACTTCCTGTGTTCCATCAATAACCCCTCCATTCTCAAGTCAACAGTGTCTGCAGAACCCCAGGAAGTGCCTGGGTACCTCGAGGAACATATAAAAAGGCCAAGCCATAGCCCCTGCCCCTGAATAGCTGACAAGCTAGTTGAGAAGGCAAGGTGAACACACATAGAATAATGAATGAAGAACACCAGACTCTGCTGAGATGATATAATTTGTATTTACTGGCTAGACACTGGGAGTCAGAGACCCAGGTTCAGATCCCAGCAGAGCCCTTGTGTGAGTTCTGCTGTCACTCCTTTTCTCCTGGCTTCAGTTTCTTTATCTGCAAAATGGGATGGTTGTACTCGAAGACTGCGAGTACAAAATCCTATTTGTCTGTGACCAACTGAACACCCCCTACTTAATACAAAGGTGGGGAAACTGAGGCCCAAGGATTAGGACTGTCCCAGAACAGAAAAGAAAACCACAAGATTTGACTCCAAGAAGAAAATTGTTTTGTTTCTAAGAATAGAAGTACACAACCAAGAATGGGCCCAGTGAGGCCTGTGAGAGGGAAGGAGAGCTCATCTACTTCTCGACCTTTTGTTGTGTCTGACAAAACGCTAAGAGCCTTCCACCCTGCTGTGGATTACCCTTAGTTCTTGGGTGCTCAAGGAAAAGTAAGCCTGATTGCTTGTGATCCTTTCACCCCCAGGGTGCTGCAGCCTGTGCTCTGAGAGCAGTAAGGCTCCTGATGAGCCTTTTCAGAGGCATTTTCCTTAGAAACAAGACAGGGTGTGTGAGTATGAAGGAATGACTGGAAGGAGACACCAAGAGTTTGGGGGTTGGAGGACTGAGTTGGTCTGGCACGCCACCTTTCCTTTAAGGAATCTGGGTACAAATGTATACAGCTCTCATGTGTCCTAAAGAAGGAAGTGTTTGTATTGGTTATTTAGGAAAGAAAGAGGCTTAGAGGAGATCTAGAGTTGCTTGTTTACATTATTTTGTTTCAAAGCGCTTTCCTTAGCTGTGCTAGCTGTTTTTTTCCATGCTGATATACTCCTGCTGATATAGAAGGCAAGTTTTAAAGGTGAGTGAACATTATTGCCTCTTTTGATCATGTCTCATTATCACAATTTTTATGAGACCACCTTAGATTTGTAGAGTATATACCATTTACAGGACACTTCAAAAGCATTATCTCAAATTGTATGTAATTACACCTACTCCTCACTTATCGACTATCTCGTTATTCAATATTTCACAGTTATGAGAGTAAAAAACCTATTATCGAAACATTTTGTGCGTTAATGATGTACATCTAGCAGTAGTGAACGCTGAGGTGTGAGGCGAGAGTAACACTGGCTGTGATGGTTAAGGTTATGTGTCAACTTGGCTGAGTCATGATTCTCAGTGGTTTGGCAGTTATGTAATGATATAGTCATCCTCCTTTTTGTGATCTGATGTGGTCATCCTCCATTTTCGCATAACACCAAATTCGCATCATGACCTGGTCTTTGGAACCTACCCATGTTGATAAGTGAGGAGTGGGTATATAGTATTATAGTATATAGTATTATCAGTTTGTCCTGTGTACTGTGGTGGCTTGCTTATTGCTATGATCCTGGAACCTATGCCGACGGGTTTCAGCAGAGCTTCCAGGTTCAGACTAGGAAGACTCAGACTGTTGATCTACTTCAGAAAATTACCCAATGGAAACCCTATGGATCACAACAGAATATTATCTGATACGGTGCTGGAAGATGAGCCCCCTAGGTTGGAAAAAAAAAAATATATATATATATTTTTTTTTTTTCCTAGGTTGGAAGGCACTACATAATGGCTGTAACAACAGACTCAGGCATACCGACAATCATGAAGGTGGCACAGGACCATGCAACGTTTCATTCTGCTGTGCATGGGGTTGCCATGAATGGGAACCGACTCAACAGCAACTAACAACAACAACAATAACAAGACATACATAGCATACACTTCATAATGTCCACTTTATATACGGGAACACCGAAATTCCAATGTGAGGACAGGAATAAGAGAATGGAGTGATGGGAGGAGGAAGTCATGAGCCAAGGAATGCAGATGGCCTCCAGAAGCTGGAAGAGGCCAGCTAGATTCTCCCTTAGAGCTTCCAGAAGGAACCAGCCCTGCCAACATCTTGGCTGCAGCCCAATGAACGGAATTTTGGATTTCTGGCCTTCAGAGCTATAAAAGAATACATTTGTATTGTTTTAAGTCACTAAATTTGTAGTAATTTGCTACAGGTAGGAAACTAATTCACAGGTTATTTACCTACTTAAAAGAACAAATAATTTAAAGAATTTAAAATACATCCATTTATATGGAAATAAGCCATAGTTTTTTTTTAATTCACTGTAAGCAGGGGCCATGATTGCTTAGGTAGACTGTTAGATATTTCAATTAAAAATCATTTTTAAGTTACTTGTTATAGTCAAAATTATACTAGGCCAGACTCAATCAGCCTAATATTACATTGGATATACAGTACTTTTGTTTATGTACTTGAAAGGAATTTTTTTTTTTTACCTCCTCTCAATTATCTACAAAGGAAGTACAGGTAGTCCTCCACCTACAACATATTTGAGTTACCACGAGCTGCACTTACGACCCTCTTTTCATTTGTGTTTGTATCTTATCGTCAGTAATATGTACTACATACAATGTTGCAGCATGTAATTTGCTGATGTCACCATATCTGTAAGTTTATATGTACTGTTTCCAGCCACCAAAGACAAATAAAGCTCAGACTTATAAAGATACTGACAATGAAAGGCAAGAGTAATGAAAACAAAACAAACAAAAAAGGTATTCAGCTTACTTCAGAGCTGATTTGTGACAAAGTCATTGGAATGGGAACCCATCGTAAGCTGAGGACTACCTGTATAATTAGTACATACAACACAGAGACTAATATTCCTAGCAAGGAGTAAATAATTAAGAAAGTAATTGCTATTTACCTTTGTGTTCACCTCTATCCTGATGATGAATTTGTTCAGTCATGTATTTTTGTTTCGATTGGGGGTGTCTTCATAGAAATATATATATATTGCCCCACAATGTAAGTTCTAAATCTCATAATAAGTCAAATATATTAGGCTTTTGGACCAGATGTGTAAACAGAAAGAATATTCATGTCTTACTTATCGTTCTTCTCTTAGGTAGAGCTGGCACACGGATTTAAGCCTTGAAATATTTCTTGGATGTGTTTGCACTTTTTGGTAATTGTTATTCACAAATATTATATCTACCACACATATGGTTGTTGTTAGGTGCCATTGAGTTGGTTCCGATTCATAGCAACCCTGTGTACAACAGAACGAAGCACATATTATTTGGTTGGAATTAACGCCAACTGGTGGCCTAGTGGTTAAGTGCTATGGCTGCTAACCAAGAGGTCAGCAGTTTGAATCCGCCAGGCGCTCCTTGGAAACTCTGTGGGGCAGTTCTACTCTGCCCTATAGGGTGGCTATGAGTTGTAATTGACTCAACGGCAGTGGGTTTATACAGATTATTATTTGAAATAATGACGATTTTGATTGTAATCCTTTTGCAGATGAACACGAGTTTGAACAATATGATACAAAAGTCTAATTGGCTTTTTATCAAAAGCTGCAAGTTATGGCTATCATTAGGTGTTCTGCTTTCCAAAGCAGCTACCTGAATATTCACTGGAAGTATTCAGCTATGTAGAGGTTCATTTGTATTAAGTGATAGAGCACAGACCATTACTAGATGCTTAGAGTGGTGTTTATCATTATTTTCCTGGTGATAGGCTTGCTGGACTTTGTGCGGTCACCCTGGTGGGGCTCAGAGAAGTATTGGCTGCTGCAGCCTCTGGAAGACAACATATACAGAATAAGTCAGTGTTATTAGATATGAAGCATAGACTATAAATCATTAACTAGTTTTAGTTTAATAATACTGATGTGCAGCTGGAAAAACAGTAGGAGATATCAGTGAGAGTTGGAGAAGACGCGAGGCTTGACTAGGCCTGTAAAAAGAGGAAAAGAAACATAAAGCAAATGAAGAAAATACACCCAGCAAAGGAGAAGTGGATCTGCTGTGGAACTAAATTGGGGGTCCCAGTAAATATCTTCTCTTCTTTGTTGACTTCTGGGTTTTGTTGTTGTTGTTGTTGTTAATTGCCATCTAGCCAATTTCAACTGATGGCAGCCCCATGTGTGCAGAGTAGAACTGTGCTCCATAGGGTTTTCAAGGCAGTGACCTTTCAGGAGCAGATTGCCAGGCCTGTCTTCTGAGATGTCTCTGGGTATATTTGAACTTCCAATCTTTCAGCTAGTAGTTGAGCGCTGAACTGTTTACACAACCCAAGGACTCCATCTTCTGGGTAAGACATATATAAACGCTGACAGATACATTTAAAAAAGACCTAGGTGCTGTTGCTTGTAGGTCATCATTAATGTGACCCAGAATGCCCTTGGCATGGTACCGAGTGGTCTCCCTCTAGCTCCTGCATTCTGAGCAGAGGACTATCCCTGCAGCACATTTATTAACAGCCCAGGCTGATGTGAACATACAAGGGGTCCATTTGAGGATTCAATTTATCTGTTTGTTTGGGGATGGTGTCAATTTGGAATGAGCAGACTCATGGACGGTATCACGTGATTTAGGTCGGAACCTGACTGTTGCCTGACCTGTTCCGGTCAGTGTTAGCCCGCAGCGTGACTTCTGTCACCCGTGCTGGATTGGAGGACATTAAGATCAAGTCTTATTCTTCTTTTGTATCCTCCTCCACATCGTGCCCAGTGCTAGGCCTAGAAGAGTGAACCTTAAACCTGAACCAATCCTTGAAGCCAGATTTGGAGGCCAATGGAAGCGTTCAGTGGGATTTTAAGAGCAAACCCCCGAAGGAAAACTTAGGAAGATAGGGAGTCAGGGAGAATTTTTCTTTCCTACAATCCGAATTCTCAGCATTGCTCTACTTTCATATTTTTGCCTTCAAATCTGACTGAAATCACTGCTAGAGACTCCATTTGTGCAAAGACAGGTATGTAACTGCCTTTCAACATACTGAAAAGAAGTTCCTAGAGCTTCCAGGGCAGTGTGCAAAATTTTGGTAGAAGTAGGTCACTAATACTTTTTGCTTTCGTTCTACCTGAAGGAAAAAAAAAAAATTCCCAGCAAACTGGTTTACCCTAGGGCCAATGGATAAGTACATGAACCACCTCGTGGGCTGTGAGAGCCTGCTGGAGGGCCGGCCATGAACTATCAGAGCCACTCAGAGCTGAGTGCATTGACAGGCAGGCCGGGCATGGCTCTGCACCCACACAGGGCCATTATAGGGGGCTGGGGGCTATTTCCTCACCTGCAGGTCTAGAAGCAGCAAGTTTAACAGTGATGATGATCTGCCCTGACAGGAGGGTCCAAACAGACAAAAACAGAAAGGCTTAACCAACCACTCACTCCTTCCTGTGGTTATCCAGGGCGGATGTGCCCTGGTAGCTCACCTTCCAGGACCAAGGAGTTATTCTTACTCTTGAGGTCACACTTGCTTCTTGCAGAAGGGGCACTGCCCTAGAAAGGGGACTTGCCCTGGATAATAGAGTCATAGGCAGTGGGTGAAACAACAGAGATTGGCCTATGACTGCTGAGCCCATAGCCTTGCTCATTGGACCATACCACCCTCCGTGATACCTGTCTCCTAGGGTGCCCAGAGAATCCAACTGCCGTTCCAAGTAGACGCTTTATCTACAAGATACTTTTCTCTCATTCTCTCACTTCCTTTTGTTTCCTCACCTCTATTTGTTTTTGGTTTTGTTTTATTTTGTTCTAGACATGCTTGTTAGGAAAGTAGATTAGGGAGATCCAAAATATTTGGACTGGGTGGGCTCCTATCACTTACTGACACGTGTGCCTCCAGGCCTCCCTCCTCCCTAACAGCTGGCATCTGGAGTGGGAAGATGGTTGCAGCTCCAGAATCTGGGGAAGCACAGCTGTCTGTGTGGCACAGCTGATGGACTGGCTTCCCGCCCCTACAGATAGCAAGGGGTGGTACCTTTGACAGGCTGAGCACCCCCGCCCTCAACCCCAACACACACAGGGCCCTGCGGCCCATTTCTTCTCTCCTCATGTAGCTTATCAGCGCTCTTTAGCCAAGAATAAGAGAAGGGGCTCGGAGACTGCATCCCTGTTATTATGTGACAGTCACAGCCTAGAGCTTTAAGTCATGGGTCAGGGATGAAAGGAAACATTGGGCATCTCTGGGGAGGTTTGACCACACCTGTTCTGGTTCTTTTAAGGTAGGGCAAGCAGAGGTGAGTGTGTGCAGCCAGAGAACTTTGCTGCCCACTTACTGTGCCTCCATTTCTTATCTGAACTATCTTCGTAGAAACAACTTATTGCCCCCAGAATATGCTGAAAAGATGAAGAAAAAAATCACCTACAATACTGCCATTACTGTTTTGTTATTTTCACTAATCTTTTTCATAACTGCACTGTATATACAATTCTGTCCTGCTTTTAGACAATTACCTTTTCCTTATTGTAAAAGTAATACATATTCATTATGCAACGTTTAGAAAATTCAAGCACAGAAAAGAAAAACGACTACTTGTTGCTTCATTGAGAAATAGCCAATATTAATATTTTGGTGTATATGTTTCTGGTCTTTTTACCAAGCATAATATACCAAAAAATGCATGATGGATTAATATTTTACATACTGTTTTGTAACTTTCTTTTTTCAAGTAACTCAACGTAAACAATTTTTATATTAGATGTTCTCCTGCCTCATTTATAATGGTGACGCCGTACGGAGATGCTCTATTTAACCCATCTCTTATTGTTAGACATCTGGTTTGTTCGAATTTCTTCCTGTCGTAACCAAGCATGTGTGATTCCAGGCGTGTCAGCGTAAACCTGTGTTTCCTAGTGTTTCCAATGGCTGATTTTTCAGAATTAGATCACCAGGTTTCTCTTCTGATACATCATAAACAAACAAACAAACACCATTGCCCTCGAAAGGGTTCCGACTCATAGAGACCCTCCAGAAGAGAGCAGAACTGTCCTACAGGGTTTCCAAGGCTGTAATCGTTACGGAAGCAGACTGCCACACCATTCTCCCTGTGGAGCACCTAGTAAGTTCAAACTGCTGACCTTTCAGTCAGCGGCCTAATGCTTAACCACTGTGCCACCAGAGCTCCCGTGTCTGACTCATATAAATAGGCTAATTGTAACTAAATCTTTGCATTTCTCCTGCTCTACTTTAACACGTCTGAATCCCTCTGGGCCTCACACCCTCATGGATTAGTGCATGATTGAACTCCACAATGTACACTCAGGTGCTTTGAGAAATACATATATTCCTGTGCACATATGAGGGGCTATCGTTGTCAGTATTCAGGGAGTAGGTGGTGTTGGTAGAAACGGTATATATACCAAACAAAGAATAACAACAGCACCACTTACATGGTACTTCCTGTGTGCCAGGCACTGTTCCAATTGCTTCATATTATTTTAACACATTTAATCCCTAACTGAGGGAAACCCCACGAGGTAAGTGTATTATCTTAACTTTCAGATGAGGAAACTGAGGCACAGAAATGTTAATTGTCTTGCTCGTGGTCACAGAATAGGGACTAGAAAGAGGTAAGAAGTGGTGGAGCTGGGATTCTAAGCCTGTGTGGCTTCAGAATGTACCCATTTAAGCCTGTCTTAGAAGCCAGCTCCCCTAAGAGCGGGCCACTGGGAAATGCGTGGGGGGGGCGGGGGGGTGGGGGGGGCGGTGAAGCAGGATTTCCAGAACCCATGGTGTCCTGTGTGACAGTAACAGGGGGCTGGCAGAAGCACATCTTGAGGGAACTCAGCAGCCTTCAGACTCTTCCTCAAAGATCAGAGCACTATGAGGGTAACTTTTTTTTCTTTTTAAGAGTCATTATCTTTTAGAGAAACACATTGAATATTTAGGGATAAAATGACGTGATGTATTTTGTTTGCTTCAAAATAATCCTTGAGGAAAGGGGATGATAATGAATGGAGGAATTGTAAAGCCAAAAAAAAAAAAAACTAAACAGTTGCCATCGTGTCATTTCTGATTCATGGTGAATCCATGCGTGTCAGAGTATAACAGCGTTCCACGGTGCTTTCAGTGTCTTTTACTTTTTGGAAGTAGATTGCCAGGCCTTTCTTCTGAGGCACTTCTGGTTGAACCAATAGCCTTTCAGTTAGCAGCTGAGCACATTAACCATTTGCACTGCTGAGGGATTCCTGGATGAAATACAAGTGAAACAAAAACTCAGTCATAAACCGATAGTTGTTGGAGCTGGGATAGGTATTACGGGAGTTTGCTCCCCTCTTGTATCTGTTTGAACTTTTTCATGGTAAAATGTTAAAAAAGTAATAATAATGGGGACATCTCAAATCAATGGATAGCTCATAAATGTTCTTTGTGGGAACATTTTAACTCTGAGTCTAAAGGTTCAGAATATAACTTAAAGACAAACCATACTCTTCATTGCAGCTTTCTGAAGAGCTTTACCAGTTTTAATTAGTCTGCAGAAACATCCCTAAAGGGACCAGTTTCTCCTATTGAACCTGTGGAGTTAGCATTATAGATTTGTTCATTCATTTGAAAACTCATTTTTTTCATCTTGAGCTTGGGATGAGCTGTAAGGGATACAACAAAGTTAAAAACCAAAACCAAAACCAAACCACACCTGCAGCCGTCGAGTCGATTCCGAGTCATAGCATCCTATAAGACAGACTAGAACTGCCCCATAGGGTTTCCAAGGAGCACCTGGTGGATTCGAAGTGCTGACCTTTTGGTTAGCAGCCAGCCTCTTAACCACTACGCCACAAGGATTCCCACTGCTGAGTTTAGGGGAATAAAATACACAAATGAAGACTTAAATAGCACAAGGTAACAGTTCAGCCCATGAACTGTTGTAGGAGCCGAAAGGGGGAGAGACGGGAACATGGATTGGGCCTAGTTCACCACCATGTTCCCTCCCCAGTGTTCAGCAGAGTTCCACAAGAAAGGAGGGAGGAAGAGAAGGAAGGTGGAAGGAGGAAGGAAGGGCTAGAAAGGTCCTGGAAGCATTGTGGAGCTGGTGTCTTCTCCCGTCATCATCTTTTGCACTTGGTGGCTCCACTAAGCCTAAGTCGGAGACAAGATGCTGCACCATTTTTTTCTTTTTTGCCATCTATATTTATTACCACTGTCTCCTGGGCTTGGCTGTACACTTTGCAAAGAAAGATCTACTTTCCAGTTGGCTGAATCTACGGTAGAGAAAACACCTCTTCTTCAACACTTTCTCTCTGCCCTATTTGGTGGCAAAAGTTTGAACAAACCAGGCTGTTTTGTACTTCTTCAGTGACTGAATTTGCCTGGAAGAATAGCAGTGTAAGGGGATATCTGTAATCTACTCCAAAAGGGTTTTTACATTTTAAGAAGCAGATTAATAGAAAACAAAGCCCAAAAATGTGAGGTGGGCTGAGCCCAGTGAAAATGAACTAGTTGAAGAAACTTGTGTTGCCACGGCAGAGCCCAGTAACTCTTTAGGCTCACGTGTTCCTCTCCTACCAATAGAAGCGAATTGGGCTTCCCCTCCTCCCTCCTTCTAAAGCCTGCGTTCAGTTCCTAACTTAACTCCCTGTGATCTACGCTAGGATTTAGGGTAACAGGGAAAACTGAGATAAGTAGTAATTAGGCCTCCTTCTGGATTTCAAGCGGGGCCGACTTGTTCACACGCCTGATCTTTCCGGTTTGGAGGCAGCAGGACAGGGCCCATCAGACGCGGCTAGAGAGGCCGCCCGGTGGTTCTTCTGCCTGGCTGCTAGGTCCACCCTGGGCGGCAGGGCCAGAGCTCTCATGGCGGGCTCCCTGGGACTTCCGCACACGGGCACTGCGCGACCAGGAGGTGCAGCCCGTATTTGCACGGTCGGGGAGGGAACTGTGAGCGGGAGGAGGGCGTCGCAGGAGCTAAACTCTGTGATGGAACAGAGAGGCTGCCAACGAACCAGACTGAAACTTTCCAGGACCCCAGGGTACTAAGCACAGTGTAATCCGGGCCCTGAGAATTAATTTCCATTTTCATGGTCGGACACACGTATTGGCATAAAAAAAATTTTTTTTATAGACGAGAGAAATGTAAGAAATTTAAGTTCTCCCTGCTCCCAACCAGTCCTTGGAAACTGCAAGCGAGACTAAAAAGTGGCTAAAGCACAATTATCAAATGCTCTACGCTTTTGCAGAGACCTTACTTTTACCTGGAACAGGAACCCTGGTGGTGCAGTGGTTAAGAGCTCGGCTGCTAACCAAAAGGTCAGCATTTCAGATCTACCAGCTGCTCTTTGGAAACCCTACGGGGCAGGTCTACTCTGCCCTAGAGGATCACTATGAGTCAGAATCCACTCAACCGCAACGGCTTTTACCTGGCACAAGACACACTAAAGTGAGGCATCCAGGGATTTCTTTGCTGAGGGGCCCACCTGCCCTGAGCGTGGAAAATGTCACAGTACCCATTATTCCACAACCCTGGTAGTTAGAAAGGCCCTTCCTTACCTTATTCTTGGCTTTAAAGGCTTCTCTCAGTGGTTTCTTCACCAAAGCAAATTATGAGTGCATTTTCACCTGTCAAATGTGTTTTCTAGTTTATGTGGAAAGGGTCTAAGCTGTTTTGTTAATGACAAAGCCAAATAGTAGCTAAAGCCTGAGTCTGCTGTCTCAAAAACTAATATAACCTTGTTGTTGTTGTCACAGGAGCCCTGGTGGTGCAGTGGTAAAGGGCTTGGCTGCTAACCAAAAGGTCAGCAGTTGGAATCCACCAGCCACTCCTTGGAAACCCCATGGGGCAGTTCTACTCTGTCCTGTAGAGTCGCTATGAGCCCAAATTGACTTGATGGCGATGGGGTTGTTGTCATTAGCTGCCATCAGGTCAGTCTGACTCATGGTGACAGAGTAGACTGTTCCATAGGGTTTTCATTGTGGCGCAGTGGTTAAAGTGACAGACTGTGAACTACTCAAGCCACCAGTGGCTCTGCAGGAGAAAGATGTGGCAGTCTGCTTCCGCGGAGATTACAGCCTTGTAACTATGAGTTACTATGAGTGGGGATGGGCTCGATGGCGGTGGGTTTGGTTTTGTTGATATTGTTGTTTTTTAATCTTTACAGAAGCAGATCGCCAGGCTTTTCTTCCCTGGAGGTGCTGGGTTGGTCCAAAGTGCTATCCCTTAGGTTAGTAATCTATGGCAGACTGCTCAAAATCCATACACAGGCTCAGTTTAGAATATAATTAAAGTACCATTTAATATCAGTAACAAAAAGATAGTTTATTCACGAAATGATTAACTCTTTGGAAAAAAAAAAGTTAGATTCCCACTGCAGCCATTATACTAGAATAAAAATACTAGAATAGATTTTAAAAATCAAACCATGGAAGTGTTGGGGGAAAAGCATAGGTGAATATTTATATAACCTTTGGGGGAAAGACTTTCTTAAAAAGCACCAAAGACAAACTCTGAAGTGAAATACATTAATATATCTAACTTAAAAAAATGTTTGACTGTGAAAAGCACAATAAATAAAATGTAAAGGCAAATGGCAAAACAAAAAGGAAAAATATTAACAACGTACATGAAAAAGAATTAATATAATATATAAGAAGTTCTCATTAATCAATAATAAAAAGAGGAATACCTCAATAAAAGACAGAACAAAGCACATGACTAATAAATCAACGAAGAAGAAACATAAATGTCCAATGACCATATGACAATTTAGCCTTATGATTGATGGCAAATTAAAGCTATGAGATGCCATATTTTTGTCTATCAAATGGACTTTTTTTTTCCTTTCATGTGAACATTTAGTGTTGGCTTCAGTTTGGGAAAACAGGTATTCTCATATACTGTTATATAGACAGTAAATTGATTCTACTTTTTGGAGTTATATTTGGCAATCTATCTCAAAAGCCTTCAATTGACTGTTCAGACTCTTTGATAAAGAAATTGTTTTCTAAAGAAATAAGCACTGCTGTATTTAGCAATAAGAATGTTTGTTACACCATTTTTTTTTATTGTGCTCTAGTTGAAGGTTTACAGAACAAACTAGTTTCTGATTAAACACTTAGTACACATATTGTTTTATGACATTGTTTAACAACCCCACAGCATGCCAACACTCTCCCTTCTCAATCTTGGGTTCCTTATTAACAGCGTTCCTGTTCCTTCCTGCCTTCTAGTCCTTGCCCCTGGACTGGTATGCCCCTTTAGTCTCATTTTGTTTTATGGGCCTGTCCAATCTTTAGCTGAAGGGTGAACCTCAGGAGTAACTTCATTACTGAGCTGAAAGGGTGTCCAGGGGCCATATTCTCAGGGTTTCTCCCATTTCTGTCAGGCCAGCAAGGCTGGTCTTTCTTTTTGACTTAGAATTTTGTTCTACATTTTTTCCAGCTCTGTCCAGGACTCTCTATTGTGATCCCTGTCAGAGTAGTCAGTGGTAGCTGCGCATCATCTAGTTGTACTGGACTCACTCTGGTGGAGACTGTGGTAGATGTGGTCCATTAGTACTTTGGACTAATCTGTACCTTCAATCTTTAGTTTTCTTCGTTCTTCCTTGCTCCCGAAGGGGTGAGACCAGTGAAGTACCCTAGATGGCCACTCATAGGCTTTTAAGACCCCAGACACTACTCACCAAAGTAGAATGTAGAACATTTTCTTTATAAATTATGTTATGCCAATTGAGCTAGATGTTCCCCAAGACCATGGTCCCCACAGCCCTCAGCCCAGCAATTTGGCCCCTCAGGGAGTTTGGTGTGTCTGTGGAGCTCCATGACCTTGCCTTTTCCAAGTTGCACTGGCTTCCCCAATATTGTATACTGTCTTACCCTTCACCAAAGTTACCACTTATCTATTGTCTATTTAGTTGTTACACCATTTTTTTTTTTATCATAAGCAAAAACTGGAACCCATCTAAACAATAGTTATTGGTTAAATAAATTTTGACATGGCCATAGAACTTAGTGCTATGCAGCCAAAAAAATACTGTAGAAGAATATTTAATCACATGGAAAAATGTTCACAGAATATATTTCTGTCAGTTTTTTATTTTTTATTCATTTGTTTATTTTGCTGTAGTTGGTTTGCTAAAACAAAGTGGTACAAACTTTGAGCAAAAGGAATGAGAATGTGAGCCTAGAAGGTTAAAGAACTGTGGCTCTAGGGTGCCTTGATGTCTCAGCCATGGTCCTAGACACATGCCTGCACACTTGGCATCTTGCATGAAGACCTTCTCTTGGACCACTCTGTATTTTGAGAACTCAAAGGGGGAAGTGGTGGTTCAATGGTAGAATTCTTGCCTTCCATGCAGTTTAGATTCTCCTCATGAGCAGCTGCCACTTATCTGTCAGCGGAGGCATGTATGTTGCTATGATGCTGGATAGGTTTCAGTGGAGCTTCCAGACGAAGCTAGACTAGCCAGAAGAATTGACTGAGGCAAGCTATTTAGCAGCTAGAAGCAGTCTTGGGAACTCTTTTCTCCCTTCAGGAGTGGAGTACCTCACTGTCAGCTAGCTTTTGCTAAATCTCCTCTAGGTCTGGGAGTATACAAGGCACTGGACCACTGAACTAAAAATCAAGTCAGATACAATTGCTGTCCTGCCCTTTAGTTTACAGCAAACAGACCTTTAGGCCCTAGTGCCTAAGAACTGGCCAGTGATGCCATTGCAGGCACTGACAAGCCAGCAGTCTTTTAGGATAGACTGTTTTCTTTCTTTTTCTTCTCCTTTCCTTTTCTCTTCTCTCTTTCCTGCACCCCTCACCCAGCAACCCCTCCTCCCTGAAGGCCTGAAGATAATATAATTTGAGAGAATAATAGAAAAAAAATATGAAATAAAATTTTAAATGCAGGACCTTGAAAGGGGTCCATGTAAGTGGACCTTCATAAGCTTCATGGTAAATCCATCTTCGATCCTGTTGGTTTTAATCATTCTCATGAATTTCCTTTTACTTTTTTACTACATATATATTCTTAAACTAATATTGCTTTACATGTTTATACAAATGGTGTTCTCCATGAAATTTTTATGCAACTTGCTTTTTTTTTGTTTTTAACGCAACATTAAGTTTGGGAAATTTATCCATGTGGACACACATTGCTTTAATTTCTTTATAGTGTTTCATCGTGTGGCTACCAGAATCTACCCATTCTCCTATTGCAGTTTTCTGTGAAAAAAGTAGGTTGTAAAACACACACACACACACACACACACACTGCAGAGCAATTATATCAGTCTCATTTCATTGTAAAACTAGAGCTAGGTCAATGGAACTTATTTTTTTTTTTTAAGCTAAGAAACAGTACTAGGAATTTAGTATGTAATACAGGTGACATTTCAAATCAGTGGGGGAAAGAATGAACTATCTAACACATGGTATTGAGAAAATTGGCTATGTAGACAAAACAGATAAAGCCAAGCCTCTATCTTTCATGATACCCAAAATTAAACTCTAGATGAATGAAAAACCTAAACCCTCAAAATAAAAATTTTAAACTACTAGAAAAAAAGTGTAGAAAACTATCATTATATTACTTGGAAAAAGGAGACTCTAAATAAGTCATGGAAAGCAAAAATTGTACTGTAAAAGACTGAAATTTTTTAATTAAATTCATAATTAGATTGAATCTGTATTGTAAAAAGAATTATGTAACAAAATATGCCCCAAGCAATGTTAAAAGACAAGATGAAGACTGGGAGAACATTTTGCAACACCTGTAACAAAGTATTAGTATAAAGGATATATAAGAAAAAAACACACCACTTTAGAAAAATGAGCAAAGGCTATGAATAGGCAGTTCACAGAAGAGGAAATAGAAATGCCCATAAATGTATAAGAAGATGCTCAAACACATCCTTGTCATGGAAATACCAAATAAAACAATGAACAGATAACATTTTACATCTATGACTCTGGTCATGGAAATGTTTGGTAGGTGAAGGGTTGTTGAGATTGCTGGGAAACAGGAAGTTTCATCCTCTGCTTTCATTTTCTAAAATGACACAGCCACTTTAGCAGGCAGGCAGTAGGTGCATAGCCTTTGACCCCACAAGTTTCTCTTATAGGAATTTAGAACAGAGAGACACAGAAAAACTCAGGTAAGATATCTACTGCAGCATTGTTTGTAGCAGTGAAAAATTGTTAACAATCTTAGCTGTCCACTAATAGTGGAAAGGGCAAATAAAATATGGCATATTCATACAATGGAATACTATTCAGCAGTTAAAAGAAACTTGGTCTGTATATTAACACATTTAGATTACAAAAACATCATATAGTATGATGCCTCTTATGTAAACATAACACTTGAAATACATTATATATAGTTATGGGGCTGTTCTACTGTGTTCTATAGGACTGTCTGAGTTGGAATCGACTCAATGGCACACAACAACAACAACATGTATACAATTATATATATATATATATATACACATATATATGTGTGTGTGTGTGAATGTGTGTATAAATTCTAGAAGGAAACACACCAAACTCCCAAGAGTGGCTGGTTGCCTGGATAGGGGGAAGGGCTGGGATTATGGGGAGTAATTTAGATTCATATATGATATTCTAATTTTGTTTATAAGGTACATGTGTTCAATTAAAACTAAAAGATGTGAAGAATGTATGTTCACAATTCTATCTCTTGGAAATGAAATTATAAGTGATTTTTACTTTATTCTTTTTTTGTCTGAGTTTTCTAAAAGTTCCACAATGTTCATCCATCACATTTGTAATAAAAAAGTTATTTTTAGAGCACTGGCTGAAAGTCTCAAAAATTCTTTAAAAATTAGTTTTTAAGATCACTTTAAACATACCTTTCCTGTGTCACCGCCCCCCCCCCCCCGCCCCATCCATGCCACACACTTAGATATACACCACTGTGTTGGGGAAGGGTGGCTGGCTTCACTGCAAAATTAGGTAACTTCTCAAAGTTTGGAAGTATAGAAAATGGTCCCAATATTCACTTAGCCAAAGCTAGTCAGGGATTTCTAGGTAAATGGCTCTTCCGCTAACCGATGCTCTATAAACCAGCACACTAAAAGGATTTGACTTAGCAACTTAATGCTGTCCAGTTGATTCCGACTCATAGTGGCCCTATACAACAGAGTAGAACTGTCCCAGAGGGTTTCCAAGGCTGTAATCTTTACGGAAGTAGATCGCCACATCTTTCTCCTGTGGAGCAGCTGGTGAGTTCAAACCACGGAACTTTCAGTTAGCAGCCAAGCGCTTAACCAATGAGCCACTAGGGCTCCTTGACTTAGCAACTTACTGAGGATAAATATTTAACTACAGTGAAACACTGCTACTTTCTGGGAGTGAGTTTTCTCAGATAGCTGAGGATGTATTTTGTTTAATCTCTTGAACATTTTTACGTTGTAACGATTCGGAGTAGAAAGGGTTCCAGAATATTTCCTCTACTTTTCTGCTTTCTTAAACTGAACACAGAGTATCTAGTTATAACATTCTCAGCCTTGCAGCTTCTAAAGGCTGCCACGTGTTACACTGTCAATATCTGTCTATAGCATCCTCTTTCCTTCTAGCCTGCTATTTTTAATGCACCATGGGTTTAGAAGTTAACTTTTTGGAGTTGTTTGTAAAATAATGTATGAGGGCTCAGTGTGAGAATCTTAGAGGGTCCTTAAGAGTAAAGAACACAAACTGTATGGTGTCTATTTTGGCTGTTTCAAACCTTAAAAAAAAATTAGTAAACCTTTCTCTGGTTTTCAGGGGTGTTCTCAAATGCTGACTTCAAGCGTAGAAGGTAGTAGAAGGTAGAGAAGAAAGAGTGACTTATTTCTTTTACTTCTTTCATTTTTAACCTCTGTAAGGTCAATGGATTTGCGACTGGCACAGGGCTCTTGCTGCGGAAATGAATTGCCAGTAGATAAAATGTAGGGATAACCCTAAATTGAGACAGAAACAGGAGTCACACAGTATTTGCTATAGGATTTTGTGGTTTTACACAAGAGTTTCTCTGGAAGTCTCTGTAAGTAACAACTTATAGAATTGACGAAATGAGGACCCAGATGGGTTTGTACCTATCTGGGACTGTAATTTTGGGCTTACTCTGCAAAACCAGAAGGGGGAAGAGAAGGGAAAGTGTAAAAGGGAGCAGCAAAGCTCAGGTATGACAAATACCAACTTTCTTATTTGTATGGCACTGTTTTTCACCCTTCTTCATTTTTTTTCATACTGCAATAGCCAGGTAGTAGTAACGCAACGAGGTGATGATTCACAACTAAATTCCAAGCCTCTGAGAGCAGGAAGTTATGGCTCCTTAGTTGTTATCAGTTAGCTAAGGTTGTGGTGACCAGACTTAGTAAAAGCACATAGAATAAAATTTCCAAACTCCTTTTAGAAGCAGGGCTCTCACTTTACAGAGTGCAGGGCCCGGGCAAATTGTTCCTATGATGTGTATATGCAGCAAAAACTCAGAGCAAAATATCAAGGAAAAGATGGTTGGAGACCCCAGGACAAAGCACAAGAGTCAGGGAAAGGTGGGGGCTGTCCACGCCTCTTAGCTTCCCATCTCTCTGTGTCTCAGTCTCCCTTCCGTCAACACAGAGGTTATTTCTTTGTTCTGCCTGAAGTCTAGCCTTACAGAAGGCTAAAACAAATTATGCCTGTGGAAGTACTTAAAGTTATCTACGGAGAAAGGGATTGTGTTAGATCAAAGTATAGTATTATGTCTTCTGAAAGGCCTAGTCCTGAATGTGGGAATTGGGAGAAAGCTCTGTGTTTCAACTGATCCTCTTTAGGGGAAAACTCAATCTGAGGGTCAATTATAGCAGATTTGCGACACCCGTGGTCTTGGGAGAGCACTGTGAATGTGCCTAAACTCCTAGAATATTGCTCCTTATTTTATAAACACAGAAATGGAGGCCCAGAGAGGTGAAGGGACTTGTCCAAGTACACATAGCTATTCCCAAATCCAGGCCTTTTCACTCCCAGCCCAGTTCCCTTTCCATAGAGTTTCTCAGTGTGGCCTCTGATATCTCACATCGGAATCACTCAGTATACTGAGAGGCATGCCATGGGGTTTGGCGGTATGGGGGTAGTGAAGAGGAGATTGTTGGAATGCAGATTTCTAGATCCTAACCCAAACCTACCCAATTAGAATCTCTGGGAGTGGTGCCTGGGAATCTGTATTTTAGCATGAAGTGACTCTTATGCAGCCCTGCGTTGTTGCAACAACACCTTGATATTTTTGTTCCTAAATAATCTACATACAGGAGCTACCATTTATAAAATGTCTCTTACAGAACATAAAAAGAACTTATACTACTCCTACTAGTTGCCATTGGACAATGCCATGGCTCAACTAGCTACAGTGTATTACAATAGTTTAATGTCCTTTAAGCCAAAATCATACAGTTGAACGTTTTGAACTATCAGAGCATGCTCGGGAGACAAACATGCCTCATGTTGCCCCTTTAAGAGCCTTTCCTCCTTCTGGGTTTGGGCATGGGTGTGCTTGCCTTGACAGGTCCCTCCCAGCTTATCTCATGGTACCCACTACCTCTCCAAGACATCTTGCTTGATGCATGTGTCTCTGGCCTGAGAGAAGATGATTTCTGACCCAGGGCTGAACCCACCCTCCCCCTAATCAACCAACAAAGGCCTTGCAAGCCTGTGGAAGATAAATGTCACTGAGACTCTTCTGGAAGAGCCTCCTGTGAGGTTAAATATGGTAGGTGAACAAGGGCCCTTTTCACAACTTCATCAACTGTGCTGGACACTTTAAAACATAATGAAACTGAAAGAACATCTGAACCCGGCTGGATCCCTGGTAACTCCGTAATGGCTTCCTTGTTGTGGTGGATTTGTCTCTTGGGTGCCCATGCACCTGAGTGCTCCCCATCTGCCTCTCAGCGGGGTCCTCACCTGACTCCTGACAGCCTGGCTACAGTCAGAGTCTCTGCAGCTCTCACTTGCTGACATGTACAGGTAGCGCATAGCAAAGACAGAAGCAGGATTTTAAGAAGGCCTTGCCAATGGAAACCACTAATTAAAAGAAAGCCTTCATGTCAGCAAAATCTCAGGGAGTGGCAGGACAGGCCTGCAGGAGTTTCCTTCAGTCTGTATTTATTTTATAATGATTTTTTTTTAAAGTAGTCTTTTGGTTTGAGAAGAGGTAGGAAAGGGCTGTTATTTTAATTTCTGTAGAAGTTGCTCTAGAAAACAAAACCAAGGACTCTGAGGGAGCAGGAGCACGTATTTCCCATGTGCCTAGCTCAGTGTGTAGCACTTAAAAGGTGCTCAAAAATGATGTGTCAGGCGACCAAGCAACTCTCTGGGTGTGGCCATCAGGGGGTATGGCCTCGTCCTGCTCATTACACCTTGGCAACTTGACCACAGTCCGCCAACTTCCAGACTCACAAACCTGCTTTTGCCAGTGCCCTGAGAGTACTTTGATTTCTCAGGGACTGGTTCGTATTTATCAAACACACATGATTAATGTGTGAAACTAGACTGCCAAGTTATCCATTAATCTACAGGGAGAAATAAAAAGCCGAAGTCCATATCCTCAGCACATTCCCTCTGCATAGGCCAACCCTCATAGAAAGCCAGAGAATGACCCAGTCAGTTACCTGGGAGAGTACAGAGCCAGAAACGGGAATGAAATGAGTCAAATGCTTCGTGGCGTCAAGAGAAGTACCAGTACTTTATACAATCAAAGGCACCTAAATGCTGGCATGCCATTCACGCTCTGATCCCTCCACATCTCTCAGCATTGGGGAGGCTTGTCAAATGGGTGGGAATGCTCAAAGCCTTGCTGAGGCTGCCTCCTTCTTCATCTCTGGGTGGACAGGTGCTGCTAAGGTTTCTATCTGTCACTCTCCTTTTACTAGACTTCAAGCCTTCATGACTAACCCATTCTTTTTTTGTTTTTTTAATTTCAGTATTGCTACTTTCAATCTATTATGCAGATTTTATGGACCCAGGCATCATCATCTCTCAGGTGCCTGCACAGCTCTACTCACAGGTCTACTGTGAGTAGATGTTAGGCTTTGACACTCAGAGGAAAGCTAAATTTCCCTCATCGCCGAAGCTGTGAGGGGTCACCATACTGCATGCAGCCCCTTAAGTACTCACAGACAGCAATTATAAATCAGGCTACCAGGTAAGAAGATCAGTTTAGGAATTTTTAAAAAATTGTAATAAATATATATGTAACAAATTGTTTGCATTTTTGACATTCTTCCCATGTACAATTCGGTCATATATGTTTATCATGCTGTTCAACCATCATCATCATCTACTTTCAAAGGTTTCCATCAGTTTAGTGATCTTTTTTTAAAGCAGGTCCTGGGGTATGCACTATAATGAGTTTAGATGGTTGTTGGTCAGAACCTCTGACGGAAGCTTGGAGGCCATGGAGACTGAGGAAATTCCTCCCAGTGGGAGGCTGAGTGGACAAGCATAGTTCGAGCAGCTTTGGCCTATCCTACTGGTGATCTTTCCCTCTCTTCCCCTTCTCCACCACTAGCAGGGACTATCTGGCCTGTCTGAGGACACTCAGGTTTTATTTGGGAACAGAACACTTCCACTTATGAGATCCAGCACATGGCAACAGAGAAAGCACTACTGAAAAGCCACAGGGAGCATAAAACTTTAGCTGCAGGAGAAATCAGCAATAATACAGCACCTAAAAAAATGTTTAGTGCTCATTAGGTGCTCAATATTTATTGAATGAATGAATGCACAAATGGATACATGAATAGTCTCACTGCCTCATTTTACAAAGGAAGTAACAGAAACCATTAAATGGGCAGTTGATTTGCTCTAAGTCACACAGTCTGCCAATGGCACCTGGGACTGACATGCAGGCGACTTGAGTCCCAGCCCTGTGCTTGTGATATCACAAGGATGGCTACTGAACAAATCAAGGAGGTCAGGAGTGTAGAGAAGGAAGTAAGGGTGAAAACTGGGAAGCATAAAAACAGCAAAATGATTTTAAGTAATTACAGAACACAAGCAGCACCTGCCTCTAAGCTTGCCCTTGTTGAGGCCCTAGTTTGGACATGTAGCCTCCAGAACAAAACACTGCCTGGTCCTGGGCCATCTTCATAATCATTGTTAAGCTTGAGCCCATCATTGAAGCCACTGTGCCAGTCTATTTTGTTGAGGGTCTTCCTCTTTGGGCACTGACCCTCTACCAAGCATGATGTCTCCAGGGACTGGTTTCTCCTGATACCATGTCCAAAGCTTGTGAGATGAAGTCTTGGCATCCTTGTTTCCAAGGAGTATTCTGGCTGTACATCTTTCAAGACAGATTTGTTTATTCTTTTGGCAGTCCATGGTATGGTATATTCAATATTCTTTGCCAACACCATAATTCAAAGGCGTCAATTCTTCTTTGGGCTCCCTTATTCATTGTCTAGCTTTCACATGCATGATTGAAAACACCATGGCTTGGGTCAGGTGCACCTTAGTCTTCAAAGTGATATGTTTGCTTTTTAACTCTTTAAAGAGGACATTTGCAGCAGATTTGCTCAACGCAATGTGTCTTTTGATTTCTTGACTGCTGCTTCTGTGGGTGTTGATTGTGGATCCAAGTAAAATGAAATCCTTGACAACTTCGATCTTTTCTCCATTTATCACTATGTGGCTTATTGGTCCAGTTGTGAGGATTTTTGTTTTCTTTATGTTGAGGTGTAATCCATACTGAAGGCTGTGGTCTTTGATCTCATCAGTAAGTGCTTCAAGTCCTCTTTACTTTCAGCAAGCAAGGTTGCGTCATCTGCATAACACAGGTTGTTAATGTGGCTTCCTCCAATCCTGACACCCTGTTATTCTTCATATAGTCCAGCTGCTGGATTATTTACTCAGCATACAGATTGAATAGGTATGGCGAAAGGATACCACCCTGACACACACCTTTCCTGATTTTAAACCATGCAGTATCCCCTTGTTCTGCTCATACAACTGCCTCTTGATCTGTGTACAGGTTTTGAGCACAATGAAGTGTTCTGGAATTCCTATTCTCCAAAATGTTATCTGTAATTTGTTATGACCCACAAAGTCGAGTGCCTTTGTGTAGTCAATAAAATACAGGTATTCTTTTTGGTATTCTCTGCTTTCAACCCGGATCCATCTGACATCAGCAATGATGTCCCTTGTTCCACATCCTTTACTGAATCTGGCCTAAATTTCTGATAGTTCCCTGTTGATATACTGCTGCAGCCACTTTTGAATGACCTTCAGCAAAATTTTACTTGTGTGTGATATTAATGATATTGTTTGATAATTTTCTCATTTGGTTGGATCACCTTTTTCAGGAATAGGAATAAATATGGATCTCTTCCAGTTGGTTGGCCAGGTAGCTGTCTTCCAAATTTCTTGGCATAGACAAGTGAGCCCTTCCAGCACTGCATCTGTTTGTTGAAACATCTCAATTGATATTCCATCAACTCCTTGGAGTCTTGTTTTTCACCAATGCCTTCAGTGCAGCTTGGACTTCTTCCTTCAGTACTATCAGTTCCTGATTGTATGCTACCTCTTGAAAGGCTGAATGTTAACCAGCTCTGTGTATTCTTTCCATCCTCTTTTGATGCTTCCTGCATCATTTAATATTTTCCCCACAGAATCCTTCAGTATTGTAGCTCAAGGCTTGGGTTTTTTCTTCAGTTCTTTCAGCTTGAGAAATGCCGAGCATATTCTCCCCTTTTGGTTTTCTATCTCCAGCTCTTTGCACATGTCATTATAATACTTTACTTTGCCTTCTTGAGCTGCCCTTTGAAATCTGTTCAGTACTTTTACTTCATCATTTCTTCCTTTTCCTTTAGGTACTTGACATTCGAGAGCAAGGTTCGGAGTCTCTTCTAACATCCATTTTGGCCTTTTCTTTCTTTCCTGTCTTTTTAATGACCTCTTGTTTTCTTCATGTATGATGTCCTTGATGTCATTCCACAACTTGTCTGGTCTTTGGTTATTAGAGTTCAATGTGTCAAATCTATTCTTGAGGTGGTCTCTAAATTCAGGTGGGATGTACTCAAAGTTGTACTTTGGCTCTTGTGGACTTGCTCTAATTTTCTTCAGTTTCAACTTGAACTTGCATACGAGCAATTGATGGTCTGACCTGCAGTCGGCCCTGGCCTTGTTCTGACTGATGATATCAAGCTTTTCCATCATCTCTTTCCACAGATGTAGTCGATTTGATTCCTGTCTATTCCATCTGGCAAGGTCCACGTGTATAGTTGCCATTTTTGTTGGTGAAAAAAGTTATTTGCCATGAAGAAGTTGTTGGTCTTGCAAAATTCTATCATTTGATCTCTGGCATCCTTTCTATCACCGAGGCCATATTTTCCAGCTACCAATCCTTCTTCTTTGTTTCTAACTTTCTCATTTCAATCATCAATAATTATCAATGCATCCTGATTGCATGTTTAATCAATTTCAGACTGCAGAAGCTGGTAAAACTCTCCAATTTCTCCATCTGTGGCCTTAGTGGTTAGTGTGTAAATTTGGATAATAGTTGTATTAACTGGTCTTCCTTGTAGGTGTATGGATATTATGCTATTATGGACACAGCTGTACTTCAGAATAGATCTTAAAATGTTCTTTTTGATGTTGAATGCAACGCCATTTCTCTTCAAGTTTTTATTCCCTGCATAGTAGACCATATGATTGTCTGGTTCAAAATGGCCAATACCAGTCCATTTCAGCTCATTAATGCCTAGGATATCGATGTTTATGAGTTCCATTTATTTTTGACGATTTCCAATTTTCCTAGAGTCATACTTCATACATTTCACATTCTGATTATTAATGGATGTTTGCAGCTATTTCTTATCATTTTGAGTCGTGCCACATCAGCAAATGAAGGTCCGGAAAGCTTGACTCCATCCGTGTCATCAAGATCGACTCTACTTTGAGGAGGCAGCTCTTCCCCAGTCATTTTTTGAATGCCTTCCAACCTGGGAGGCTCATCTTCCAGCACTATATGGGACAATGTCCCACTGCTATTCATGAGGTTTCACTGGCCAATTCTTTTCAGAAGTAGACTGCCAGATCCTTCTTCCTAGTCTGTCAGCTGAAGCCTGTCCGCCATGGGTGGCTCTGCTGGTATTTGAATACTGGTGGCATAGCTTCCAGTATCAGAGCATCACACAGGCCTCCACAGTACGACAAGCTGACAGACACGTGGGGGTGACCTCTAGTAGTGAATAGTTAATAAAATAATCCATGTTCAATACAGTTACTGACATAATAAGTGCTTAATACATGCTTAAAACAAAGAAGTAAATAAAAACCTAAAAATCAAAAAGGGCCTTAAGGGCCATCCAGTCCAGCTCCCACCCAAATTTAAGAATGCCCCTATATTTACCCTGATACTTAGGCTTTGGCTGTTCACTCTCAATGGTGGGGGACTCACTGCCTCAGAAGGCAGACTCTCATCTTTGAATTTTTCGATTAATTCTTTCACACAGTGAGCTGACATCGGCTGTCCTGTGACTTACAACCAGTTGCCCAGCTCTGCCCTCAGGGCTCTATGGCATCAGTCTAGTCCCTTTCCAACAGGAATCCTTGGATGTGAAGAAAAATCGTGGATTACCACCGTCCACTCTTCAAAAAATCCTAAGCAGTTTCACTATTTCATAGTTTCCAGGGCCTTTGCTAGTGCGGTTTTAGTTCTTCAGACACACTTCAATTTACTGATCTCTTTTGGAAAAGGGTTTATCCTAAACTGAGCTGACCTGTACTGTGTCCTGGGACTATAATCTCTATTATCTAGATACTTTCATTAACGTAGGTTAAGAATGCATTCCTTTTTTGGCAGCCACATTTCATTTATTCATTCATGCATTCAACAGTTTTTATTGGCTCTTACTCATAAACGTGAGGCAATTCAGTGTAGTAGTTTAGAGCTTGGATTCTGGAGCCAGACTTCCTAGGTCAGGATCCGAGATTCACCTCTTACCATGGACTTTTCAGTAGGTTTCTGAACTTCTCAGGGCCTTAGTTTCCTTATCTATAAAATGGAGATAATAACAGCACCTGCCTGACTGGGTTCTTGCAAGGATTAAATGCATGTAGGACATTAGAAGAGTGCCTGCACTCTAGGAAGATGTCATTCCTCTGTGTGGGGCACTGTGCCAGGAGCAGAGCTGCAGCCCTCAGCGAGGCAGACAAGCTCTGGACTCCTTGTGGTTTGCAGTCTAGTGAGATGGTCAGACAAGTAAACCATTACATGACAACTGGAATTTATTCATGGGCAAACATGTAATTAAAAAATATGTTTTCAAGTAGAAATAAACCCCAGTCAATTACACTTCAGTGCATCAAGTCTTACCATGAGAGAATTACAGGATAATACAAGAGCACAGAAGTGGGGTGCCTAGCTCACATTGTCATTTATTCACTCATTCATTCATTAAAAAGTGCACCATTGTAGATTCTGAGAAGGTGCCAGTGAGCAAAACAAAGACTTCCCCTCTGAGAAGCTTACATTCTATTGGTTGGGGGAAGACAGATAATAAACAATAAACATAAATAAATAGACATTATAAAAAAGTATAGACAATAAATAAAATTATATTATATATTAATAAATAAAAAACTATATTGTGTACTAATTGATAATAAGCCATGTTGTTTATTAACAAATAATAAATAAAACTATATTGTGAATTAATGAATAATAAATAAAACAGATATTGTATATTAGAGGGTGATGAGTGCTATTAAAAAAACCCAATATAGAATAGGGAAAGAAAGATAAGGAAAGTCAGGGAGTGAGGGGCAGACCACTGCATTCAATAGGGTAATTAGGCTATTCTGCATTGAAAGGGAGGGATGTGAACAAAGACTACAGGGGATTGACCAAGAGGCTATTGGAGGGAAGAGGATTCTAACAGAGGGAACAGCTAGAGCTACACCATCCAATCCACCACATGTGGCTATTTGAGTAAAATGAAATAAAACTTAAAATTGGTTCCTTAGTTGCACTGGCCAGATTCCAAGTGCTCAATACCCACATGTGACTAAAACCAAAAAAACCAAACCCATTGCTGTCGAGTCCATTCCAGCTACCATAATGGACACTGCCAAATGGAGCATTTCCATCACTGCAGAAAGTTCCACTGGACAGCACTAAGCAGAGGAAAGGCGCTTAGGTAGGCCTGGAACTTGCTAGGAATAACGAGGAGGCTAGAATGGCTCTGCTGTAGTGAGGGCGAGGGAGAGTAACAGGAGATATGGTCAAAGAAGAACTGAGGAGCCACACAGCACGGAGTCTTGGAGACATCCTAAGGATGTGATACTGGCTTTTGCTCTAGTGAGATGGAAAAGCACTGGAGGGGTGACAGGACCACTCTGGCTGCTGTGTTGAGAATAGACCAGGGGGGCACAGAGCAGAGCCTGGCAGCAGAGAAGGGGTATTGCAGAAATCCACGTGTGAGATGATGGTGCAGGTGGTGAAAAATGGTCACATTCTGGATATATTTTGAAGGTAGAGCCAGCATGATTATTTAGTATGACTTGATCAAATGCTTTGTGTGAAAGATAATAAGGAGCTAAAGATAACTCTAGGGTTTTTTACTTGAGCAACTGGAAGCAAATCTGTGAGGTTGGGACAGCATTCCAGAGGAGGTGACATCTAAAAGGGGACAAGAAGGACAAGTAGCAGCTATCCAGGTGAGGTGAACCAGGAAACATGTTCTAGGAGCTGGAGCTTGTACGAGCGTATAGGCAACTATAGTGTCATGTGAAGCCTTTTTTAGTTCAGGAGTGTTCTAACTTGTCTAGTGTTTCTGTTATTTTTAAGATTTGACGGTAAAACTTCACATTTTAAAATATTTTTAAAACAACCTTGACTTTTGGCATTGCAAGAAGCTACTCCTCCTGGCATTGTGTCTTCTAAGAGGTTGGTAAGTCTGTATTCCATGATTTTTTTTTTTCCAGTAGTTGATAAAACATAATTGCATTGAACCTGGTCAAAGGACAGAGTTCTGTGTCATACCTCCCTTTCTGCTGATGTTGGCACCATTAATCAATCCTCCTGGGATACAGCTACAAATTGACCCAACCACAACATATTACATGGCCTATATTTCTCCTTATTCCACAACCATAGCCCTAGGGATCAAATGAGATAAGATAAATAAAAGTGCTGGAAAGTTATCAAGTGCTATAAAAGTTGCCATTATTTAGTACGACTTGGTCACCAACTTTTGGGAATAGAGAGACATAGGGCCTAGGTAAGCACGCTGTTGTCATGGACCAGATGACTAAAGAACAGAGGGAAAATTAAACAAAACCGTTTAAGCCACTGAAAACCCTACTGAGTACAGTTCTGCTATAACACACATAAGGTCACCTTGAGTCAGAGTTGATGTGAGGGCAACCAGTTGCCTTTTTTTAACTAGATGCTCTACCTGACTATTCTGTCTGAATCTACAGATCAGTGAGGTAGCGGGTCAAGAGGTTCATACTTGGGGAGGGAGATCAGGAGGCCTCCCTGACTGTGACTGGGGACGTTAGGAAAGTAATCTCTTGCTCCAGTTTCTTTATCTGAAGGCCCCCCGTCCCTTCAACTCTAACTTTCTGGTTTAAAACTAAATTTTTTATTATCTTTCCTTCCAATCAGTGACTTCTTCTAATGTCATTTTTTCCCCTGCATTTTACCTGCCAAGCACCTAGCAAGCTTAGAATTTGTCCTGACTCCTCTCTATTTTTCTACCTCTCTGATTGTATTAGCAGTGTATAGGGTCTGCCTCTGAGATAGCATCGCTTATAGCTATACCAAAAAAAAAAAGGCATTGCTATCGAGGTGATTCCAACTCACAGAGACCTTTTAAGACAGAGTCAAAGTGCCCCATAGGGTTTCCAAGGCTTTAAATCTTTATGGAAGCAGGCTGTCACATCTTTCTCCCACAGAGCGGCTGGTAGGTTTGAACCGCCGACCTTTCAGTTAGCAGCTGAGTGCTTAACCACTGCTCCACCAGGGCACTGTAGTGACCATATAATTTATCATTCAAACTGGAACACTTTTTTTTTTTATTGTGCTTTTGATGAGAGTTTACAGAGCAAATTAGTTAGTCATTAAACAATTAATACACATACTGTTTTGTGACATTGGTTGCCAAACCTGTGACGTGTCAACACTTTTCCCTTCTAGACCTTGGATTCCCCATTTCCATTCGTTCAGCTTTTCTGTCCCTTCCTGCCTTCTTGTCCTTGACCCTGGGGTGGTGTGCCCACTTTGTCTCATATGCATGGTTGAGCTACGTGTATTATTGTCTGTTTTATGTACCTGTCTAATCTTTGGCTGAAAGGTGAACCTCAGGAGTGACTTTAGTACTGAGTTAAAAGGGTGTCCGGGAGCCATTCTCTTGGGGTTTCTCCAGTAAGTCTTGTCTTTTTTTGTGACCGAGAACTTTGTTCTACATTCTTCTCCAGCTCTGTGCCAGACCCTCTATTGTGATCCCTTTCAGAGCAGTCAGTAGGGATAGCCGGGCACCATCTAGATGTGCTTGGACCCAGTCTGGTGGAGGGTGTGGTAGTTGTGGTTCATTAGTCTTTTGGACTAATCTTTCCCTGTGTCTTTGGTTTTCTTCATTCTCCCTTGTTCCAAATGAGGTGGGACCAGTGGAGTATCTTAGAAGGCTGCTCACAAGCTTTTAAGACCCCAGACGCTACTCACTAAAGTAGGATGGAGAACATTTTCTTTATAAACTATGTTATACCAGTTGAGCTAGATGTTCCCTGAGACCATGGTTCCCAGTCTGGCTAGGACTTCTAATGTAATATTTAATGGAAGTGGTGAGAGCAGGCAACCTTGTCTTGTTACTAATATCAAGGGAAAAGCTCTTGGTCTTCATTAAGTATAATGTTGGCTGTTGGCTTTTCATGTATGCCTGAATCATACTGAGGGATTTCCATTCTATTCCAATCTTCTTTGGGGTTTTCATGAAGAAAGGGTGTTGGATTTTTTCAAATGCTTTTTCTGCATCCATAGAGTTGATCATGTGGCTCTTTTCCTTTGTTCTATTGATATGGTGTATTACGTTGATTGGTTTTTCTATTATTGAAAAATCCCTGCATTCCTTGAATAAATTCCATTTGGTCATGGTATTTGATTCTTTTAATATGATGTTGGATTCTATTTGCTAGTATTTTGTTGAGGATTTTTGCATCTATATTCATAAGAGATATTGGCTTATAGTTTTTTGTGTGTGTGTGATGTCTTTGTCTGGTTTGGGTGTCAAGGTTATGCTTGCTTCATGGAGTGAATTAGGAAGTACTCCTTGCTTCTCTATCTTTTGGAAGAGTTTAAACAATATTAGTATCCATTCTTCTCTAAATGTTTGGTAAAATTCCCCAGTGAAGCCAGCTCATCCCAGAATTTTTGTTGTTGTTGTTATTGGGAGGTTTTCGATCACCGATTCTACCTCTTCACTGGTTATGGGTCTGTTGAGACTTTCTATTTTCTCCTGGGTCAGTTTGGGTAGGCTGTAGGCTTCTAAGAATTTGTTCATTTCATCTAGGTTATCCAGTTTGTTGCTATAGAGTTATTTCTAACAGCCTATCATAATTCTCTTTATTTCTGTTGGGTCAGTTGTCATGTTGCCTCTTTCATTTTTTATTTTTTGTATCTTTTCTTAGTCTAGTCTAGCTAAAGGATTGTCAATTTTACTGATCTTTTCAAAGAACCAACTTCTAGTTTTATTGGTTCTATTGTTTTTCTGTTGTATTTTATTTATTTCTTCTCTGATCATTGTCATGTCCTTTCTTTGGGTAGGTTTAGGCTTAGGCTGCCCTTCTCTTTCTAGTTCCTGGCATTGTCGTGTTACACTGTTAATTTAAGATCTTCTTTTTTTGTATAGGCGTTTATGGCTATAAAGTTTCCTCTGAGTACTGCCTTTGCTGTATCTCATAAGTTGTGCTTTCATTTGACTCTAAGAAATTTGTGATTTCTTCCTTAAACCATTGATAGTTTGTTGTTTAATTTCCATATGTTTGTGTATTTTCCAGGTTTTTTCTGTTATTGATGTCTAGCTTCACTCTGTCGTGGTCAGAGAAAATACTTTGTATGATTTTAATCTTTTTAAATTTATCAAGACTTACTTTGTGACATAAAATGTGGTCTATCCTGGAGAATGATCCATGTGCACTGGAGTAGAATGTATATTGTGCTGTTTTGGGGTGAGAGCTCCTTCTTTCTCCCTGGTTTAATTGGGATTTCAAAGTTCCAGATCTCATTTTTCAACTTTCAATCTCTCCCAAACAGACCAGAGAACATGCTGTGGTCAGTTTTTCCACCAGCAGGTACTGCCAATTAGGTGAGATATCATGAACTAATCACTTTGTCCACCAACGGTGCAGTCATCTCTCTCTCTGATCACTACTTCCTTTCCTTCTCTGTTTTCTGCAATCACGTTTACAGTTAGAAAACCCATACCCAGCAAGCCCCCTTTGGGGCGGAGTGTTGCCTTCCAGTTTTGCCTGAGGTTTCCTTCCCTGCTCTGTGGGGGTTGCTTATCTCTGAGCTGATATTCAGTGGATGGACAGGTGGACTTTTCTCCATTTCAGGCACTCCCCAGAAGGACCTCCAGATGATTTGTCTTGATTTCAGAGCCCCAGTTGCCCTGTGTTGGCTGGGGGAGCAGTCTCAACTTAGGCGACTCACCTCCTGACTGCACTATGGGGATCCTTCTATAGGAGTTCGTATCAGTCCAGCAGCCAACAGTTAGCAGTTGGGGGAGGTGTAGTTACATTTTAAGAAGAAAAGGCCCCCAGTGAAGCCTGCCTGGTTGTTAACAGAGTCCACCCTGTAGTATGTTGGCTGTGGGTGTATTCTCCATCAAGATGCCTGCTTCCTAGCACACATCAGCCTCAGTCAGCAGTCCTCAGCACCAACTGTAAGGGGGTGAAGACAGGCTCAAACTGATCCCCAGGGAGGTCTGTCCTGTTGGTTTCAGAGGTCTGAGCTATGCGGATACACAGGGAGGCAGGTAGAGTGCTGACTATGGGAGCAGACTGTACTATGAGGGTCTTCTGTAGCAGTTTGCAACAGCCTAGTAATTAAGAATTACCAAGTGGGGAAGGGGTTGTCATGCTCTGGTCAGATCCCCACGGAGGTGTGCCTTTTTGCTATCAGATTCAGCTGGTAGATTGTTGGCTCTGAGTGCAACCTCCACTCAAGGCTCCTTCTTCCTAAGACACAGCAGCCTCGGTCAGCAGCCCTCAGCATCAACTGGAAATAGGGGCAGACTAACTGTACTTGACACCCAGAGAGGTTTGTACTGTTGGTTTCAGAAGCCAGAGCTATCGGGTATGCAGGGAGGCAGGCAAAGTGCTGACTCTGGGAGTGGACTCCACTGCAGGGCTCTTCTGCAGTAATTCACAGCAGGCTTGCAGGTGACAGTGTCCAGGTGGGGGAGGGGTTGCCATACTCTAAACAGATGTCCAGGGAGGTTTGCCTTGTTGCTATCAGAGCCCTTCCTGTAGTATGTTGGCTGTGGTTGTAGCCTCCACTAAAGATGCTTAATTCTTAGCACACGGCAGCCTCAATCAGCAATCCTCAGTACTGACTCAAAAGGGGAGCAAACAGAACCTGAACTAACTCCCCAGGAGGTCTGTCTTGTTGGTTTCAGAGGCCTGAGCTATGCAGGGCAATGGGAGGCTGGTAGAGTGTTTACTATGGGAGCAGACTCCACTGAACGGGCCTTTTGTAGCAATTTGCAGTAGCCTTGCAGTCAACAGTGTCCAGGTGGGGGAGGTGTTGGCACACTACAAATGGACCCCCAGGGAGGTCTGTCTTGTTGCTATCAGAGCCCCACCACCCAGAGTATGTTGGCTGTGGGTGTAGCCTCCACTGCAGATGTCTGCTTCCTAGTACACAACAACCTCAGTCAGCAGTCCTCAGCACCAACTGGAAGGGGGTTTAGGGAGACCCAAACTGACACCCCAGGAGGTCTGTCCTGTTGATTTCAAAGGCCTGAGGTATGGAGTGTGCAGGGAGTTAGGCACAGTGTTGCCTATGACAGCAGACTCCATTCCGGGGGTTTTTTGTAGCAATTCATAGTAGGCTTGCAACCTCCAGTGTCCAGGTGGGCAAGGTGCTGGCACACTCCAAACACACCCCTGAGAAGGTCTGCTTTGTTGACTTTAGAGCAGAGGCTTTGAGTTCTGTCTCTTTGTACAGGCAGGGGCTGTGGTGGTTAGAGAAACAGGCTCTTTTTCTGGGGTCACTTTCCCAGTTCCCAGCAGCTGGTGGCCCATGTGGCTGGGGCAGGGATGGTGGGAGAAGTGATTTTCCTACCATATGTTGACTCATTGTTGATGTATGTCCCTCAAAGCTAGGCACCATTTCTTTGTTGTATTTATGGGGGAGGGTTGGAATGATTTGTTTATGCCACTATCTTCCCAGAATTCCTCATGTCCCTGTAGCTCTTTTAATGCCTCTTTTAGGGCTCTTAGTTCCTTCTACTTTATGTAACAGTTGTAGTACCCCATCTTATCTCTCCTGTGATACTGGAAGTTCTTTGAAGATATAAATTGAGTAAACATTCAAAAAGCATTTCTTAAATGAGTAAGAGCCCTGGTGGTTAAGTGTTCAGCTGCTAACCAAAAAGGTCAGCAGTTCAAATCCACCAGCCACTCCTTGGAAACCCTAGAGGACCATTTTACTCTGTCCTATAAGGTCTCTATGAGTCGGAACTGACTCGACGGCAATGGGTTCTTTGGAAAAGTGGCCTATATTCTTACATTATTGTTGTTGTGGTGTTCTGTTGAGTTGATTCTGACTCAAGGGCTGATCAAAGAAACCAGAAACCAAACTTACTGCCGTCAAGTCAATCCTGACTCATAGCAACCTTATAGGATAGAGTAGAACTTCCCCATAGGGTTTCCAAGGAGTGCCTGGTGGATTTGAAGTGATGACCTTTTGGTTAGTAGCCAGACTCTTAACCACGACACCACCAAGGTCTCCCAAAGGCTAATAAGACTCCTTTATTGCTGTCATTAGTCATATCTCAGATGACTTCTCTGTAAGAATCATTCAGCGACCATATGTGACAGAGTAGAACTGCCCCATAGAGTTTCCTACACTGTAATCTTTACAGGACCAGATCTCCAGGTCTTTTCTCCCACATAATGGCTGGTGGATTTGACCTACCAACTTTTTGGTTAGTAGCTGAGCACTTAACCATTGTACTACCATTTCTATATAATAGCATTAAAATATCGCAAACGCTAAAGATTTACAGGAAATTAAATCGAGTTGCCTCTCAGATCTGGAGGCTCTGAACATAGTTTGTGGAGAAGAGAGAACAAATGACATTTTCTTTTCTTTCAAAGTACATATGTTTCTTTGCTATCTAGTGCTGCTATAACAGAAATACCACAAATGAATGGCTTTAACAAACAAATTTATTTTCTCACCGTTTAAGGGGCTAAAAGTCCAAATTCAGGATGCTGGTTCTAGGTGAAGGCTTTCTCTGTCAGCTCTGGACGAAGGTCCTTGTCTCTTTTAGCTTCTGTTCTTGGGTGATCCTCATTCAGCTAGGCATCTCTCTTCCCCCATCTCTGCCCTGCTAGCTTATTCAATCTCTTTTACAACACTCTACACTAATCCCGCATCATTAACATAACAAAGACAACCTATTCCCAAATGGATTATAACCACCAGCACAGAGGTTAGGATTTAAAACACATATTTTTTTGGAGGGGGGCACAATTCAACCCATGACAGTATGTATCACAAATATTAAATTACCATGTTACTTTTCTTAGGATAACATGGAGTTATGAAGCCAGGGAGCTGGAAGGGACCTTGAACATGATACGGTCTTAGACTCTCATTTTACAGGTGAGCAGAAGAGAGCCAAGTGGTAAAGGAACTTGTCCAAGGACACAAAAGTGGTTGGTGGCAGTGTTGGGATTAAAGCCCAAGTGTTTCATTCAGTACTCTTTCGTCACTCACCTTTGAAATAAACTCTGAGGCTGATAAGACTCCTCTATTGCTGTCATTAGTCATATCTCAGATGCCTACTCTATAAAAATCAATAGTCATCAATTCTCCACTCTGGCCAAGTTCACCTGACACAGCACATTAGCACACTGGCACATTTGCCAAGTTCCACAAGTGAGTTTTACCATTGAGCTCTACGCATCATTAATGAGAGTTCATTGATCATGATCTTTCAGTCAGGATAGTTGCTATATTTCCAATGAGTCAAATAGACTACTGAGAATAGAGGAGGAGCTCTTTAAGGTAATGGAGATGATACAGCATAAAAATAAAAAGCATGTGCTCTGGAGACAGATGAGGATTAAATAAATAAATAAATACCTGCTGTTTCTTAGAGTTGCCCTTGTGAGAAGCAGCTCCTTCATGATTTGGAACACCAACCATTGTGATCTTCCATTTGGGTTTCACATTTGTTTTCTCTGTCCATAGCAGCCTATTACCTATACCCCAAAACCAGAACCAAACCCCTTGCGGTCGAGTCGATTCCGACTCAGAGCAACCCTATAGGACAGAGTAGATCTGCACCATAGAGTTTCCAAGGAGCACCTGGTGGATTTGAACTGCCGACCTCTTGGTTAGCAGCCATAGCACTTAACCACTATACCACCCTATTACCTATGGCATTCTATTATGCACAGTACGTCTCTCCCGACCTTTAATCATGTGGGCTTCTCAAGTATCTACCTCAGTTTCAGCTGCTGTTGGCGAACAATCACAGAGCAATTGAGAATTTACAGGTGAAAGTCAACATAATCAGGAGTATTTTTAGTCCGGCTTTTAAAATAACCAGCACGTATATAATCAATTTGGAAAACTATTTGGTAATATCTACTAAAGCTGAATATGCACATAGTATGTGACTCAGCAATTCTCATATACACCCAAGAGAAATACATACTTGTGTGCACCAAAAGACATGTATAAGAATGCTCACAGCAGCACAATCCATAACAGATCCCAATTGGAAACAATTTAACCATTCATCAATAGTACCACTACCAGCACCAGTTGATATCAAGTTGATTTTGAGTCATGGCAACTCCTTGTGTATCAGAGTAGAATTGTGCTCCATAGGGTTTTCACTGGCTGATTTTTCAGAAGTAGATCCCAGGCCTTTCTTCCAAGGCACCTCTGGGTGGACTCCAACATTCAACCTTTTGGTTAGCAGCTTTCTTAGGCTGGGCTCTCTAAAGAAGTAAAACCAATAAAGCGTGCAAAAAAAATTTTTTTTTTTATATATATATATATATAGAGAGAGAGATTTATATCTAGGAAATGGCCCTCATGGTCATAGAGGCTGGCATGTCCCAAGTCCATGGTTTAGGAGGAGGCCTCCCTTGACTCATGTAGCTGCAGGGGCTGGTGAACCTAAGATCGGCAGCTCAGACAGCAGGCCTCTGGCTCATGAATCCCAAGATTGGCAGGTAAGCTGCTAGCTCAAGTCCCAAGAGCTGGAGGTCAGATGAACAGGAGCCAGCTGCAGGATCCAGAGCGAGCAAAAGCCAACGAGCTTTGCCAGAAAGTCCACCTGTGTCGGATGTAGGCCACACTTCCAAGGAAAATCCCTTTCAACTGCTCATGAAAGGTCTCATCCTGAAGGTGATTCCATTATAACATTTCTTATGATGGAAGAGATTACAGCATTACATAGCTACCAACTTACATCATTTAACTGCCAAACCACTGGGAATCATGGCCCAGTCAAGTTTACACAAAACCTTAACCATTGCGACATCCAAGTCTGTTAACTGTTTGCACCACCACCATGTGTCTAGGCACATGAAAATGTGGAACTGGAATTCAGAGAAGTCAAGAGTTAAAACAGAGACAGAATTGGTAACTGGAACTTGGAAATGGAAGAGATTACTGAAAGGAAGAGAGGAGAAGAGCTCTGCGGACAGGATGTGGTTTAAGAGAGGAAGGAGAGGTAGAGAAGGAGGCAGAGGGCACCGTCAGAAGGGCAGGAAGAGAGCAAGAGTGAAAGAATTCCAGAGGAGGTAGAGGTCAAGAGGCTCATGCTGGTAAGAGGTGAGCTGATCTGGCATTTAGGTCACTGGTGAACTTTACCAGAACTCCTTTAGAAAAGTCCAGGGGATTAGAAACCACTATGCAAGGGTTTAAGGAATGGGTGTATTGTGAGTAAGGACAGACAACAGGCATAGATTATTCTTTCAAGGACTTCAGGATGGAGGAGGGAAGTAAGGCAATAGCTTAAGGTGGGAAGGGAGATTTTATTAGGACATGGAGACACTCGAGTACATTTGTAGAAATAGGTAAGGAGAGAGAAAAAATTCCAAATGTAAGCTGTTGTGGTAGGTGGATACTGGGTGGCTCAAGGCCCCAGAGGTGGACAAAGGGGTGGGATAGAGGGCTATAGTCAGAGGGCTGTGGTCAGGGTGGGCTCTTCAGTGAAAGAAGGTACATCTTCAAGCTGGAGGCGGGAACAGGACAGCAGGGCAGAGATGGTGGCCCCTGATGTGGAAAGAAAGGAAGCTGGGGCTGCTACATCTTGCCAGTGAATCTCCACAGAAGAGGAATAAGCTGACTGTCACACAGCAGTAGGGCCCAGCAACATCCCACGAGAGGATTATTAGTGGACTCAACCAGTAGAGTCTGAGGAAGTGTGAGCACAGGCAGGTTCTTGGGAAGTAAATCAGGTCAAAATGTCTCTCTACACCTGCCAATTAAGCCCCCAGTTCTGATCCTTGCCTGTCACCACCCTTTGTAAAAGGAAGCCTGGTAAAGTGAGGAGGTTCTTTGCACCTGATGGCTCACTCCCCACCTCTTCTTTATCTGACTTGGGGTTTCTGAGACTAGCTTTTCATCACCATTTCCTCTTCTGTCTCACGAGGAAGCTCATCTCTGAATATGAACTACTGAACACCAAACTAAACCCGATGCTGTCAGTTGATTCGGACTCTTAGTGACCTTATAGGTCAGAGTAGAACTGCCTCATAGGGTTTCCAAAGGCTGTAATTGTTATGGGACCAGATTGCCACATTTATCTCCCATCAAGCATCTGGTGGTCTTGAACTGCCGACCTTTTGGTTAGCAGCTGAGCACTTAACCATGTGCCACCAGGGCTCCTTAGCAGGAGCCACAGATAGAGTTTTTAGAAACACAGTGCTGTTCTGGGAAAACAAGGGATTCTGAGATTACAGGGTCAGATATGAACAAGGCCCTCTCAGGCCTCCCAACATATAAAAGCTTGACTTAAAATTAACAAGGATTTGGATGAGTGCACACTGTAATAAACAAAGACAGGAAACATACCCCACCACCCTGGTACCACACCAGCTGCAGTAGCTCCATGTCAAGAGACCTTCTCTGTGGCATATGGCAGAGGAGATATAAAACCAAAAAAACCAAACCCATTGCCATTTGAGTCGTTTCTGACTCACAGTGACCCTATAGAACAGAGTAGAATTGCCCCATAGGGCTTCCAAGGAATGACTGGTGGATTTGAACTGCCGACGTTTTGGTTAGCATTTGAGCTCTTAACTACTGTGCCACCAGAGCTCCAGTGGAGACATAGTATTGGCTAAATTCTGAATAGAGTGTTGTTGTATCTGGGTGTTTGCATGGGTGGACAGAGGATGTCAGGGCTAGAGAATTATTCTGCAAAAAATAGTATTTTGGAGAAAGCCTGGACCTCTTCTCTCTCTGTACCCCTTTCTGTCCTCTTACCTCCCAACACCCCCAAATTATATATACTTTATCATGAGCTTTCACATTCTGTATTTCACTCACTCTTCACAACATTACTATATGTTAAGTATCAATGTCCATGCACTACAGAGGAGGAAGCAGGCCAACAAATTTGGCCAAAGCCATATAGCTAGTAAATAGTGTAGAACTAGGGCTTGAATAGGATCCATGACTCCAAGGCAAGTGCTCTTCACCCTACACCCTCTACAATTTCCCCTTTCTGAGTGGAGGCTGGCTTCCAGTTAGGCTAGGACAGTATGATGACGTCTTAAAAGCTTCAATGTCCAGGAACTTTATGAAAGACTCTGGTAGCACCAGCAAGTCAGTCTGAGTCTTCTGGCCCCTCCCACGGGAGAAGATTAGCAGCCACTCCTCTGCTGCTGGTCCCCATGTTCTTGCTTTTCAGAGAAATAGCTGCTCCCTCCCCGCTGACAGTGTGGCTGAAACACTGGGTTATAGTGTCTGAGATGTCACCCCTCTCCCAGTGGGCCTTCCCCAGAGGTCTAGAACAAAGCTGGATGCTGTGTTTCCGGCATGTAGGAGTGGCTCCTTCATTATTATACCCTTTTGCTACTATATACAATATCATTGGAAGGTGTGGAGGAGCAGATTCTAGGCTCCAGGAAGAATTCTCAGATCCACACCGCCAAACTGGCTTTCCAAGGGAATGGCTGCCTCTGCCATGTTCACAAAGGTGAGGAATCAGAAGGCCACCTATTGAAGCTTCAGTTCAGGGATCAGTAGGCTGCCACCATTACTGTTTCCACCTCCACTGCCTCAATTGTCTCTCAACACTGTAAATGAAGCTCGTGTCCAGACACTGCAGTGCTGTTGCAATAGGCAAGTCTCTGACCACCCCAACTGCCCCTTGCCCGAGTGTCTGTGACCTTTCTAGGCAGCAGAAAACATCAAGGCTGCAGGAAGATAGCCTCCATCTCATTTCTACCTTCTAAAAAAAACATTCTAGATCTCCCTAATTAATCTTATTGGTAGAATATAATTCACATGTAGACCCCTGGCTGCAAGGGAGTCTGAGAAGTGTAGTTTTAAACTTTCTGGCCACTGCAGTACAAAAAGTAATTTAACATGTATGCTGACTGCCAAACCACCATATCTATAATATATGGGGAAAAATACTGAGTATTTATAATAAAATGTTCTAAAAAGATTTCCTAACAGATTCTGATGTAATTATCTAGTGAAATTAAAAAAAAAAAAAAAAAAAACCTTATATCTCTGAAGATTTTGGGCATGTTTACCCTTGCCAACTATTTTCTTAACCACCAAAAGGTGACTTCCTTCCACCAATTCTACCACTGCAAAGTTCAGAGCATTTCTCATTCATTGAGAGACAGATAAATAGATACATAAATCTTCTAAAAAAATTCTAGGCACTTAAAAAAATTATAGAATATGAATATTATTTAAAGTCTGAAAAATAGAGTGAAACCACAAACCCCCAAACCAAACCCACTGCCAATGAGCTGATTCTGAGTCATAGAGACTCTATGGGACAGAGTAGAACTGTCCCATAGGGTTTCCAAGGTGTAAATCTTTACAGAAGCAGACTGCCATATCTTTCTCCCACGGAGCAGCTACTGGGCTCTAACTGCCAACCTCTCAGTTAGCAGCTGAGTGCTTAACCATTCTACTACCAGGGCTTTTGAGTAAAAATAGCTATGTATAATCCTACCTCACTATTGCAATAACCATTTTACTCTTTTCATGTGCTTATTTTACGTATTTGTGAATTTTATATTTATAGAATTTTCTTTTTGCTTTTTCATATAAGATTATATCATAATTATTTTTCATGTTGCATATCATAATCTGTTTTTAATAGCTGGATATTTCATTAAGTACATATGGAGTCCTGGTGGTGTAGTAGTTAAGAGCTTGGCTGCTAACCAAAAAGTTGGCAGTTCAAATCCACTAGCTGCTCTTTGGAAACCCTATGGGGCAGTTCTACTCTCTGAAAGGGTTGCTGTGAGTCAGAATCAACTCAACGGCACCTAACAACAAGTACACATGTCATGGTTTACTTAACCATCCCTCTCTAGTTGAACATGTAGGTTGTTTCCAATTATTTCCTACTATAAATAATGCTTTCAAGAAGAGCTTCATGAATATTTAGGCTTTTGTGTTGCTTTCCTAGAAGTAGAATAGTGGGTTAATATGTATTGGTTAAGGAGCAGCCTTGGCAGCGGCAGCTCCAATTGACTCCTTTTCCTTATACGAGGAAATAAAGGTGCCTTTCCTGCTCTCCCCCCTTGCCCCCCACCCAAATGTACTGGTTAAATGGCATATGCTTTTAAATGAATAGCAACAGCTTTTGATCAAATTTCTTAAAAATTAACTCTTAGAACAGTAGGAAATTTTTCTCTAGCAATCACTAGATACAGTGTTTGTGGATCTACCAGATCCCTAACGCTCATCTTGGGAGCTACTGTTCACAGCTATCAAAAACCCGGAAAGGGTCCCTGGCCTTGAGGCCTGTATTGACAATGCTCGTATCGCTGCATCTCAACTCCCTAAGAGCTGCCTGGGTTGCTGTAACCTGAATCTTGGGACAGGGTGAGGGCAAAGAGCAGGTGCAGCATCTCCTCTGCCCTTTCGTATCTCAAGGCCCAGCTTTTGCGACCAGAAGTCTTCTCTGGATAAGGCAGGGAGGCCCTGGGAGGTAGATCACTGAGAGTCAAGTCTTAAGGCCTGGAACATGCCTATTCAGATACGCAGATTCCCTCAAAGGAGCAAGATAAAGTGGGTTGCACTTTAAGAAGCCAGCTTGGGATGACTTCAAGGACTAGGAGAAGAGAGTCTTAAAAGACAGGTAGACACACGCTGCAAGATTTTACTGTCAGCCATTCTGCACTCTGTGCAACCTGGCCTCTACAAACATTTTTCAAGCATGTCAAACCCAAAGAAAATTTGCTTGAGGTGCCTCCTCTGAAGGGCTCCATCCTGGTTACTATTTATCATCTAGGTCAGTCCAGCTCAGGGTGGATCTGGCCTCTTTGTAAGAAATTAGCACTACGTAAGAAAAGTGTTTTCAGTGAAAGAAATAGATTTTGAATAAATGGGTGTTTCCCCCCCCCCCCCCGACTGAGCAGCTCAAACATGACCTTGGGTATTAACGCTGTCCCATCCATGGTATACGGCCTCGTGTTGCACAAAGGAAGGTTCACAACTGCTATCCTGCAGTGTGGCCTCTACTCACCTCCCTCTACGCCAACCACCATAACTGACATGACAACAACTTCCCTCCCTTCAGACCTTAGAAATGCCACAGCTTGCTGAGCAATACACTCTTTGAAAACCACTGACTCTGGGGGCGGGTTTCCCCCGCCTTAGTCGTTGTAACTTATCTCACTCCAGCTCTAGGCATAGCCCCCTGAGGCCTGGCTGACCCTTCCAACGATGGCCACTGGCCTGCCCCTAGCGGGGCAGCACCACCTTGGAGGTAGTACAACTTCCCACGACGCCCCAACGTCTCCTCTCGCCCCCATCCGGTTGCTTGGAAATTTGCACTGGACAGCTGACGTCACACAAAGAGGCGGGTCCCTACTGTCCCGCACACCAATGGCAGGCGGCGGCTGGCCGCTTCTTTTCTAGTGATTGGTGTCTTGGGCCCCTCTGCTCCACCCCATCCCGCCATGGCGTCAGGCGCCGCAGCGCCAGGGAGGTGGTTCCCACTTTAAGAAGTGAAGTTTTTCACCCCCTCCCCCTCCCTACCCACCTCCTGCAGCCGCCCGTCCCCTGGGGAGCTGGCGGATGGAGCTACGCTGCGGCGGCGTAGGGAGCCAGGCTGTGGGGCGGGGGATGGAAGGGGACACCCGAGATGGCGGCGGCGGCGGCGGCGGCGGCGGCAGCAAGGACGCCGGGTCGGAGGACTATGAGAACCTGCCGACCAGCGCCTCTTTATCCACCCACATGACAGCCGGAGCGATGGCCGGGATCCTGGAGCACTCGGTTATGTATCCAATAGACTCAGTGAAGGTGAGCCCCGAGGAGACGTTGTGGAGACAGAACGAGCGAGAGCTAGAGAGAACGCGCGGGCGGCCGAATCCCGCGCAAGACCAGAACCCGGCAACGCAATGAGAGCACGCTCTCCACCGGGCAGTGCCGGCCGTGGAGCGCGGCGGACTGCGGCCGTTCCGCCCCCTCGGCGCCGGAGCAGGCGGGGGCCGGAGGCGGGGCGGGGGTCCCTACCCGAGTGGGCGCGCAGCCTGGGCGCCGGGGAGCGCGCCGCGCCGCTTCTTCCGCCGCACGTTTCGGCGACCGAGGAGCCTTTCCACCCGGCGAGGTTGCCGCAGCCCCACCGCCGCCGCTCCCTCTGCTGTCCCGGCTGGTGGCGCCCGCCGCTGGCCTTGGTGGTCGTGGCGGGGATCCAGAGGGAGGGATCGGTGCAGCTTTGTACAGTTTTGCTACTCCTGCCCCTGCGATCCGCGGTCTTTGGGGTCCTGGGTCGTCGTGGACTCCCGTGGGCTCGCTCCGTGCCCGAGCTGCTGCGCGAGGCGCCGGCAGGCCTGTGTGGGGAGGCTGAGGCTGCCCACACGTGCAGCGTTGCCGAGGGTGCTCCCGGAGGGGAAGCGGTAACCACACTCGCGCGGAGAAACGTGGCCGCAGCCCCGCCGCGCGCCCGCCAGCCCTGGCCTTTTGCTTCTGCTCACGGGCTTTTTTGGGGGGCGTGGGGGTGGCTGGACTTCTCAGCCTTTGGCAGCTCTCTTGGGAGTATTGGCTAAGCTACGCCCCGTGAGATCCCATGTCCTCGGGGTTCGGGCAGTGGGCAGCAGAGAGACTTGCAGTGACATTTGCCTTCTCATTTTGTTTGCTGGAAGGCGAGCTTGTGCCATACAGCCCTTAATATGGGTTGTGTAATAGGCACTCAGTTTGTCCAAACCCACTGCCTCCGACTCATAGGGTCGCTGTAAATCTTAGTGGAAGCAGATTGCCGCATCTTTCTCCCGCAGAGCCGCTGGTGGTTTCAAACCAACGTTTCTGTAGCAATCCATCGCTTTAACCACTGTGCCACCAGCGCTAGGTCACTCCCCCAGGGAGTTGTAAATACACTTCTGTAAAGAGGTGACTTTAACAGGCGAATGTTACCTGTTAGCATTAGAACTGCCCTCTGTCAGCCTGCTCAGGAGACTGAGTGGCCAGGGATAGTGCAGGGGGCACTACTAGTATTGACTAGTAGTTACACATTGCATTTTCATACTCACAGGTCATCTCATTCACACAATAGTTAATCCCCAGGTTAAGGGGGGGGGGATTAATAGATAAGAAACTGAGGTACAGAGAGGTGAACTGATTAACTTGCTAAGTCTCATACATTGCTTATTTCTCTGACCTGCAGCTCAAGTGTTCTGGGGGAGCTGGGGGCCTCTCCAGATGGCTAGGCATGGTCCACAAAACTACCCACCCCGCCCCGCAACTGTATCTTGTTGCTGATGTTGGTCCAAGTAAGCAGGCGTGAAGGCCAGCCAGTCTAACTCAGAGGGCTTTTCCTACTCTGGGCATCTGTTGGAGAGCTGACGGTTGATGGCTGGACAGGCACAAGTCCAGGGAGAAAATGAAGGGGCATTCGTAATAAAGCCAGGCCTAAGTCTGTCATGGTGCTGCAGTGCCTGAGTCATTACTCCTATCCCTCTAGTGTCCCAGTGGGGAGTTAGACAAACGGTTCTTGCCTGCCACAGATGCCAAGGGAATGGAGGAGATCTTGTCTCTTGGGATTTCCAAACTCCTCTAGGACAGATACCAGATGGCTTTTGTATAGGAAGGAAGCCCTCAAATGTAATAAAATTCTCTGTATTTGAAGCTGTTGTCTCAAGTGCTTTGGGCAGAGTCTGGGGAAAGTTAGTAGTAGCGAGATACTATTTGAGCAGGCTGCAGACTCTGAAGTTGTCGAGCTGAATGTTCCCTCAAGGAACTTTACCACCTTTGAGGTCCTTGGCCTTTTTACCATGAGTTTGGTTCTAGGCATCATTTTTGCTCATTTTTAAGATTAAAAGTAATTAGTCATGCCTTTTGAGCTCCCTTTGATACTCTAATGAAGCATTTGTCTCATATGTTTAAATTGTGTGATCTGTGTTTAATTTCCTCTCTGCCCCTCCTCTGCCTCTGAGACATTGGTTTGTTTTGACCCAGATGTCATCTATACTTAACATTATTTTCTGTAGCAGTTTCAAGCTACAGACAGGTTAGCGTGGCGTGTACGGTAGAAGATGCTGGTCTGGCTTTCCTAGACAAGTTATTTACCTTATGGGGCTGGACTGTAAGATGAAGGCTTTGGGTGGCTAATCAGTAAGATCTTCCAGGTCCTGGAATTCTAATTCTGATCCCAAATTACTACCCTTCACATTTCTTCAGTTCTTAAGCAGGCGGTTCTTAAGCATACAATTTGAAAGCACCTCTCATTTTTCCCTACAACTTTCTTGGAAGGGTATCGAGGATTATTCTTTTCATTTTTAAGCTGAGACAAACGGCGCAGAGAGAGTGAAGTGGTGTGAGCTCAGGTCACAGGGAGGCTGCAACAGATACCAGTATCACTGACACGGTTGTCCGTGCCCTGTGTGAGGTGCCAGGGATGCATCTGTCCTTCAGCCACACACATGCTTCACTTCGGAAGACCCCGTCTGTGTTCTTCTTAAATAGTTTGGATGATGGAGACCCTGAGTAATTGAACCAGGAGAGCCTGGGTTCGGTTTTAAGCTCGGCCCCTATCTGGCTTCATGCCTTAGACACTTCTATGCTTTAGTTTTGATGCTCATAAAATGGGGCTGTTGGATCAGTTTTTCTCAATACTTTTAACCCATTCCTCTTTTCAATAAAAACAAAACATCTGTTTATCCTTTCTTATGTTATTTGAAGTTTCAAAATGATCATTACAGGTGAAACCCAATCAATGTAATCATATCTTGTAAGAAAAAATTAATTTTGAAAGGCGTACGTTTTAAACTTTGATCTTAGGATGTGAAAGGAGAGTGTTACTTTTTCTAGCTATCCTGTCCCAGGCAGTGTGGACAACAGAATCCAGCACTGGTCACTTTCAGTGCTGAGCCTTGGGAGCGGCTTGGTGTGTGGTCATAATGCCGAAAACCAGCTTTGCAAATCCTTAAAACTGTAATATTAAATATGCTTTTTCATGAGGTGCCACCCCACTCCCCAACATTATACTTAATGACCTATGTTTTTCAAACTGTGGATTGTGACCCATTAGTGTGATTGACATTTTAGAAAGAGATTTGTGAGAGTACACAATATAAGTGAGCATGACATGTGGCAGGGAGATGTGGTAATTCACGACTTTTTGTATATATATGTATGTTCCCTGGGTGGCAATGTAAAATCTACTTCTTGTTGGGCATTATGGTCAAAAAAGTATGAAAAACGTTCAGCCTGGTGATCACTCATGGCTCTCAAGTTCCAGCAGCCGACAGCCTGTGAGTATTTGGAAGACCTTCAGCAATCTTTCTGCCCCTTCTTGAGTCTTCCTCTTTAATTTTTCACTGTGGGTAAATATGAGTGCTCGTTAATCTATAAAGGGCCAGATTCCTGGGTCCTTTGGCTACAGGTTTTCTCATGTCAACCCTAAGCCCCGCTGCGGGTACCTGGGGTACAGGTTTCCTATGATCTCTCTGGTCCTCTGCAGTAGCATGGTAGCCGAGACGGGCACTTGGGGTGGTTGTGAGAACCCCTAGTCTGGAGTGCTCAAGACTGTGGGGAGAATGCCAGGTGGGTGGAGGAGGAAATTCCAGCAAGATTAGGCACACTGCTTGTAGACCATGCTGAGTCCTGTGGTGGTGAAAGCAGAGGCAGAAGGAAACAGGAAAGATTTGAAGTGAGGGAACTTCCGCTGACCCCTTCACAGCCCTTTCTTTTGCTTTCCTTGCCAGGGAAACCCTGTCCTTTAACTCTCTTAGGATAAGCCTTCCTTCCCAGCTGAGTTTCAGAAGGAATGAGAGGACCACAGATCTGAGAGCCAAGCATTGTAAGGCTCAGCATTCTCTCTAGGAGTTGGCGAGTGCTGAGCAAGCAGAACCCTCGTATTGACCTGATTGGCTTCCCGTAGCTTGCCCTGCTGAGCTCTGAGCTGCACTAAGCAGAGGCAGGTGGCCAGGGCAGCTCAGAATTCCTTAACATTGGAGTTTCCTCCTCATGGTTTCCAGGATGCAGGCTGACTGGTAGAAGGGTGCTCAGGGGAGTTAAGGCAGCTGCCAGAGTCCCCTCCCACCCACAGTGCTTTCCAAAGTCCTTCAGCAATAGAAGCAAAGTACAGTAGATGCCATTCGGCTTCAAATGGGCGTGAAATCCCAAATTGCTCTGGTTCCTGGAACAAAATTATAGTGATTTTTCTGTCTCTCCCTTCTCCTGTCTTCTCTTATCCAAGTTCATCCCCTCCCTTCTTTTCTCTCTTTCAAAGGGAGGTGCTTTTTTTTTAAATGTGGGGTTTTTTTTTGGCGGGGGGGGCATGGAGTCAAAAAAGTAGTATTCATTTTTGAACTTCCTCTGTTTCATGAACTCCCAGGATACATGGTGATACCCATAGCCGTGACATGTACCGGTGAGGCCTGATTCTGGAGGAGGAGTGGGAATCTTTTACAGTCCCAGATTCAGCATTTCGTCCCCCTTATGTTCCCTTTCTTGCCTGCCACCAGCCTCCTCTGCCCTGGGGTTGGAGAGGGGTGGGCTGGGGCAGAGGGGTTGGAGTGTAGCCTCCAGGATTATAGTGAGCAATGAAGGTACCCTCATGAAACAGAGGAAATACAAGAATTCTCCTTTTTGACTCCATGCCCCCTTCAAAGAGGCATTTGGGGTTTAACGAGGGAATCTAACTGACAGCATTGTTTAAAACCTCAAAGGCATGCGTATGTGGGAGTAGGGAATGTGTGTGTCACATGAAAGGGAGGCCATTGCTTTTCACGGTTTCCATTTGGGCACCTTTTAGCCACCTGTGGCCATCTTATCCACAAGGGCTTTTGTCCCATCTGCTCTTTGGAGCAGTGACTGATTTCAGGGCATCGATCCCACTTTCCCTTTTTTATAGACTTGGGTTCTTAACTCCCTTTCCTACTTCAGGAGCATTGCTTTCCCCTGACCCATTGGGTGAACTAGCGTTGAAGCCTTTGGCCGTCTGTCTTGAACCCTAGAATGTTCCTGTTTGTTTCCGGTTCTCTTCCTATCTCCCCTAGAACTCAGCCTTTCCTTCTGAAAGTTTTTTGTTTTTTTTAAGGAACTCTTAAATGAGCTGTCTGGTTCTATCAGTGCTGGCTCCAGACATATCTCTAAAATTACGATGTTTGCTGGACCACTTAAGGAAGCATTAGGTGATTAGAATGACTTCTACCTTCTCCCAAACCTGCTCTTTTCATTCCTGCCTCCACCTTGTACGTTCATAGCTGATACCTTCCATAAGAGGGATATATCTAATCACATTCTCTTTAACTGGAGTTGCTTAGCTAGGGTGTTCCACCCTCAGATGTATAGTGAACACTGTCTAAAAATATCATCTGTCCTCAGCATCATCATCATGATTGTCATCACTTTCCTTCATTCATGAGGACCCTGGCATCTGGCTCATAGACTACTTCTCCATCACAAATCCTGACATCATCCTAAGAACTTCCCATCTGTGTCACTACCACCTGACTAACTTTCAAATCTCTCCGTTCTTTATGCTTTTCAGGTCAACAGCCTTTACCTTACCTGGGCCTTGTCATAATCCAGAACCTTTCCACCTCTGAATCAGACATCTCATAGCCTGGCCACAGCTTTCTCACAGTCACAGTCTACTTGGTCTCTAGTGTCTTCTTGTCTCCTCCGCCCCTCCCCCCAACCCTTTCCTGTTTTCCTTATCTAGTCTATCACTTCACCCACTCTTGTTTCCTCGGTTTCTCTGCCTTTGTTTCATCTAACACCGGTCTGTCCAAACCCTGATCCTGGATAATCCATCTGTCCATCGGACAGCTGAGCACTTGTGGAGAAAATCACATGTTGACTCAGTTGCTGCCCCTGCATGTTCATGCTTTCTGGCCGCAGTGGGGCTCTCAGCACCACTGTTCATCCTTCCCTGTTTTCTAGTCAGTTTGCTTCCATCCTCCAGAACAGCTGCTTTAGAACATCCTATTTCTCTTCAAATCTCTGACCTCTCCATTTGCTTTCTAGTTTGTAAAGTAACTAGGACTCTATCTTACTTATCTAGTGCTACTGTAAACAGAAATACCACAAGTGGGTGGCTTTAACAAACAGAAATTTATTCTATCATAGTTTCGGAGGCTAGAAATCCAGATCAGGGAGCTGGCTCTTGGGGAAGGCATTCTCTCTCTGCTGACTCTTGAGGAAGGTCCTTGTCTCCTTTCAACACCTGTGAGCTTGGCATTCCTTGGAGATCTTCATGGATTTTGGCATCAATCTTCCCTTTGGTCTAGGAGTTTCTCAGTGCAGGAACCCTGGGTCCAAACGATGTTTTCCACTCCTGGCTCTTATTTCTTGGTGGTCGTAAGATCCCTCTCCTCTCTACTCACTTCTCTCTCCTTTTATCTTTTGTAAGATAAAAAGTATGACTCAAGCAAAGGTGTGACTTCAGTAAGGCAGGGAAGGGTGGTGTCTTAAGTAAGACAGCACTTAATGGGTGTGACTCAAGATACACCCTACCCGAATCCTGCCTCATAGAGGCTTTAGGACTTACAACACATAAAATGGAGGATAATTACATCAGATCACAAAAAATGGAGGATGACTTTATCATTACACTATGGCCAACTTGTATCATTTCATGACTGCCAAACTACATCATTACATAACTGTCAAATACTGAGAATCATGGCCTAGCCAAGTTGACACTTATTTTGGGAGGACAGAGTTCAATCCATGACAGACCCCAGTTAAACTCTCTCATCTCCTTGTCACTCTCCCTCCAAACCCACTTACCTTCACTTCACCACTCTCCTCCTGCCATAAGGTAAGAGGTAAGCTTTGTCATTCTAAGGCAAATCGCCCTCTAAGGGCTCTGAACCCCCTAGGCGGGAAGGACGATGTTTATGGACCACCCAGACGGACCTGGATCTGAACTCTGGTTTTACCTACACCTTGTGCACATTACTTGTCCTCTTTAAACTCAGCTTCCTTCTCCACAAATTGGGGCTGTTAATAACAATACTTACCCCATGGGGTTGCTGAAAGAATTAAATGAGATTATGTAAAGCTCTTGGCTGCAGTGCCTGACAAATAAGTTATCAGTAAATGATGACAAGGATAGTTATTTTTGTCACTTTTCTCTTGAGTCACCCAGTTTTTCCCCTCTCTCTTGGCTTCTTCTCAAATGCATTTATAGAGGTTCAGGCCTGTCCCATCTCAAACAAACAAACAAACAAACCTCAAACATCTCACTTTGACCCCATATGCCCTACCGAGGTACTACCCTCTCTTTCCTCCCGTAAACAGACAAACTCTTGTTGCCTTTTTTTTCCTTCTTCTTAAAATAACAAGTGTTATGAAAGAATTGTTGACTCTTGGTCTCTGCTTCCTCACCTCGTCATCCCACAGCAGTCTGGCCTTTGTGCCCGCCACCCCACTAGAAACTTCACTGAGGCTGCTGGTGATGTTGTTGCTGAGCTCAGTTATTTCCTGGCTCCTCTGCTGCCTTTGACCCTCTGAGTGCGCCTCCATTTGGAGCCCTTAACCTTTTTGGGCCCACAGTTGTCTCTGTTTTCCCTCTTTTGGTCTGGCTACTCCTCAGTTCCCTTTGCAGGCTCCTAATCTCCCTTTACTGCTGATCTTCACAATTCTGCCCTCAGTCCTCTTCTCTTCCCACAGGACATATGTCTCTGTCCTGGTAACTCCCAGATCTGTAACTCTGGTCCAGACTCTCTTGGGAGCTGATATGTCCACTTGGCTGTCTCACAGACTCCTCAAACTTAGTGTGTCCAGAATGGACATCCAGACCTTCCTCTCAGTCCTGCCCTTCTGCCTGGATTCCCTCCCCCAGGAACTTAGTTAATATCTTTAGTGTTTCTCCTTTCCCCTCTCCCCTCCCTGTATGCCTCCAAGACTGTTGATTTTTCCATCTATAATACAGTACCTCTTGAATTTGTTGACTTCTCTCTTCAGTGCTACTACATTGGGTTCAGGGGACTCAAATGTCTCCTTTTCATTGAGGGCTTCCTGTCCACCTGACCTAAAATTCATTGTTCTTTCCCTTCCTCTCACCCTACACTCCCTCTTCCCCTTCCCTGCTTGACTTTTCTCCACAGCATTTATTACCTTCTAACATATAATATAATAACATATAATTTAATATGTAATATAATAAAAAAATATAATATCATTTACTTATTTGTATTGTTTGTGGTTATCTCCCTTCATTAGAATGTAAGCTCCACAAGGGCAGGTTTTTTTTTATTCTTTTGTTCATTGGTGTATTCCCATTGCCAAAAACAGTACCTAGCACACAGCAGATGCTCATTAATATTTGTTGAAAGAATTACTACAGTAGGCTCTTAATTGGTCCTGCCCACTGTGGCCTTAGAGGCCCCAGCCTGTTCTCCCTGATGCAGCAGAGCTGGCAGGGGGTACTGAGGAGCAGTGACATTTCTCTAGTTGAGAGCTGGTGGTATCTTTCCTCACCTTGTAATCTTTCAGCTGGTCTTTTTGCCTTCAGGGTAGAGCCTGGACTTCACAGCAGGGCAGGCACAGAGGCTGAGGTTTTTCCTCCCTTCAGGCCTTCTCTGACTTGTCCACAGGGTGCCACATAAAGGTATCCAATGAATATTGAGTGAAAAGTGAAGACATGGCTGTTTGAAAGAAATATGGGGGAAAAATACTATAAAAGCTGCCATAAAGCAAATGTTAGCTGTTTTGTATTGTTTTTAAATCCATAATGTCTCTTGGTCACCAAAAAAACTTTCTCAGTTCTTTTGTGTGTCCTTTTTTTGCGGTAGAAGCAAATGAACAGCAATTGTACCCTGGTGAGATGATTTACTCATCTGGCTGCTCGCTTTATTCATTCCATACCTACTGAGTACCCTTTCAGAGCCAGGCACAGTACTAGACACTGGGATGTAAAAATAAGAACTCATGGTCTCTGTCCCCAAAACATGCTCCTTATAATTAGACCTTGAACTTGTGTGGCAGGACTGACTCCCTTTGAAGAATTGCCTGTCTTGGTATTTACTTTCACATGGGCTAAAAGAAACAATCTGGATTTTGGTGTGCTCAAGCTGCCATCTTCTTGAAGGCCTGGAGCCTGCTGGGGCAGGGGAGGGGAGGGGCTGTCATTCTGGCTTTCTTTGTAGGCCACCCTTGAAATGGTTTCTTTTGCTGAAGGAGGCAGTGGTCCTCAGTTGTATCACTCCCCATCCTCTTTTGCACTCATGTGGTTGTTCGTCATTCTGGAAGCTCAAGTTGGCTAATAGAAGGTGCCTCCAAAAATATCCCCCACCCTACTGGTAATCCCAGACAGTTAAGAAGGGCCATTGTCTGGTCACTAAGAGGTGCTGTGGCTTCACATTCATGCCTTCTCTCTGACGAGAAAACAAAAAATGTTGAAATAGGGAGAAATCCCAGCAGCAGCTTGGTTGAAGCAAGAGTTGCATAACAGGTTTAGGAAATGACTGGCTATTATAGACTAGGTTGAGGAACTGCAGCTTTGTGTAACTGAGAGGACTTCCTCTGGGACCACCAGGCCTCTGGATCCACTGGACACATCTAGCTGGAGAGACTGAGAAAGCTCTCGTACCCTAAACTCTGGCTGGCCTCATGGCCTGTGGTGCCTGATGCTGACGAAAGCCCCTGACCTGCCCTATTGTGGTACCAGCAGCCTTTGTCCCTTGCCACAGTCATCAAGTGAACACTTAAGATGCTGCTTTAATTGGGGCCTGGGGAGGGGTGTGTCTCAGACTTAGGCTAGTGTCGAGGCTCATGGGAGAGACATTAACCAGGGGTCTTGGCCCATGCATTTGAGCCCTGGTCTTGCCATTCTTCCCATTAACTAACTTTGAAACCTTGCGTAAGTCATTTTTCTGAGCTAGTGTCTCCTCATGGAACTACATTAATATCATCTGCTTTACCTACTTGACAGGGGTATTGAGAAGCCTAGCTGGGATCCCCCTTGTAAATGACCTTTATGTAAACTTTAATATGCTAAGCTAATGACTGATTGTATCAGAGGCAGTATGCTTAATGATTAAGAGAAGAGTGGTCAGGTTAACAGCACAAGCTCTGATCAAGTTACTTAAGCCTCTTTGTGCCTTATTTTTCTCATCTGTAAGATGGAGATCACGGAAATACCCACCTCAGAGTGTTGTTATGAGAACTCAGATGATAGAGTGTTAAGAATAGTGCTGGGCACGTGGTAAGTGCTCAGTTAACATTAGCTCTTGTTATTGTTTCTAAAGGTATTAAGTCCCTGGTTATGCTTGTATATTGCTTTTGTAATTGTATATTGCAAAATTTTGTTATTATCCCCAACTTCTATTATGTCACTCGATTTTCTTAGCTCTTCTTTGAAGACGGGAAAGGCATGTGCTGTTTCTCATTTAAGAGATTAGAAAACTGAGCTTCAGATAAATAATGTGCCCTAGAACTTGGGTCTTTCCTCTCAGCTCCTGTTTCTGCTATACCAGAGCTAAAATGGAAGAAGTGAGGAAGGGGATCAGGTGGGAGCAAGCAAGTGGGAAGCTAGGGCACAGGCTCAGATGTTAATGACGGTGGAACCCTTGAGCTGCCTTCTGAGAGATGAGAGAGAAAGGACTGGGATTGATGATGGGGCCCCACCTGCATTCCTGGAAGGGAGGAACTAGATTCAAAGCAAAGTATGGCTCAGAGTGCAGGGCTCTAATGTATATGTAGGAGTTCCTTGGTGTCACATACTCCAGTAAGGAGGGCAAGGGTATGGTGACAGATGGTTCTTGCTGTGGGTTATTTGACTCTGACTGGCTCTTCTCTCTGGAGCAAATTACAGCTGCCGTGGCACCTTCTCATTTCAGCAGGGAGTTGAAGTTGGACTCTATGGTGATTAGAATTTGGACTGGTCTGAGAATTCCTTTCCAGGTCACAGTATAAAAATGACTTATTGGAAAGAGCACTGCCTCATAGTTCCTTGGCCCCTTAGGGCTGCAGTTTTCTCATTTTAAATGTGGAATAGTAGCAACACCTACCCTGTCTGCAGGCATATTGCATCTAGTAAGAGAATATAGCCAGGTTTGCAGTGAACACAGTTTAAAAAGTGTAAAGCTCTGTGTGGGTGCTAGGTGATTGTATTTATTATCAGACTGGGATCCTGTTAAAGGGGTAAGGTGAGCACATGGGAATGGAAAATACAGGCTCCCATTCCAGCTCTACTGGAGGATTCTGTGCGTGGCCTCGGGCACTTCACCTCTCTCCTTACACACAGTGTCTCCCATCTGTTGGGTAAAAGCAGTGGTGGCTGTCTGCTGCTGGCCCATTAGCTAAATAATGAGGAAGAGCCATTGTACTCAGAGTGTTCTCTGAAATATATTTTAAATTGATAATGTAGGATCAATGATGCTGATAACTGCATCCAGCAGCACACGGCAGGCTTGGGTAGTATGAGACCCCCTTCGGGGAGTACAACAGTGTGCCCAGGGCTGTTACGACCTGTGAAGATCTCTGTGGGATTTTATTTTATATGCTTACTTTAAGGAGTCTGTCCCTTTGAGTGCCAGGCAGATGAGCCTGAGGATGTTGGGGCTGGGATTTTCCCAGGCCCAGGGTGGTGACTGGTGGTCCTGAAGTGCATCTATGTATTGGGTTTTCCCCCTAGGCTTCCTGTCTGTTTTCCTTGTTTGCTGACGTAGAAAGTAAGAGGAGAAGGATGGGGAGGACACAGATGCCATTGTGTCTGGGTCCCTGCTCCCTCTGTCCTCATGGTGCCAAGTGGATGGTTTTGCCAGCTCTTTGCCTTGTCCCCGCCTGGCTTGAGGAACGGAAGGTGGCGGGTGGGCGCCTGCAGCATGCAGGAAGCTTGCCAGCTGGGTGTGCTGGGAAACGGAACACACCGGGCAGAGCCCCGCACCACCTTCTCGGCACTGCCTCTGACTCACAGCTGCCCTCGTGTCGAGGTGCCGCTGCCACTCTCCTGCCTCCTCTGCCTGGCCATGGAAGAGGATTGTGGGTGTCCCAGGGCTGGCGGAAGCCTTCATTAAAGGAGCTGGGTAGCCAGCAGGGTTTTAGATCCAAGAAGTTAGACTGGAGAGACAGGGAAGCCTTTTGAAAGGAGAGAAGATTCTAGTGTATATATACATACATATAAAGGTGGAAGGAGTGAAATCCAGGGTGTGTCTGTAACTGAAGAACCAAGAAAGCTGCTCTCCTTAGTTACTGTCTGAATGGCTTGTTTGCTAAACGTTGGCTTGCATTAGCCTGAGTCAGTACTGTCTCTGCCTAGGAAAAGTTGAAGGGCATTTACAAAAATGTGACTTCGTTCCCTGGACTTCATTGAATGACCAAATTAATTAAGGAGTTGGAGCATAATTGGGTACAACCTCCCGATCTCGGTGACAGGGGACAGGAAGCTCAACGCATCCAAGGTCTCTCCTTCCATAGGTTCAGGTCTAGCAGGGAGGACAGAGAACAAGTGAATCATTCCTCTCAAGGGTGATGAATGTTGTTGCGGAGGGGAAGTGTAGCTCCTCAGGGAACCCAAATTGTCTAAGGGTCAGGAAACCCCCGTGAGGCAGTAATATTTAAGAAACTAATATCTAGACCTGAAGGAGATACAGAAGTTGGAACAAAACTGTACAAGTCTTTCTGTCCCTGGAAAAGACATGGCTCGGCCCAGAGGTACCTGGCCTTCATCAAGGTGCCTACACGCTACTAACACTCTGATTGTGCGGCTCTGCTCTGAGCCATCTGACTGCAAAGTCAGCGGGGGAAGTTTTTGCAGTTTGGATCATCAGCCTCCTGGGCTGAATCTGCAGCTGCTGCTCTTCTCCCTGTTCTAAAAGTTTAATTCCCTGCTCTGCCACAGCCACCGCCACCACCACCACCGAATGACTGCCTCCGGAGGTTGCCTCTGGCAACTGCCCCATGGCTTCGAGGGAAGCCCAGCCTCCTCCCTGGGTGGGAACTTGCATGGCAGAGCCTAGAGGACTAGAGGAAGACCATGACAAAAGGAGGAAGGGAGGAAAGTTGTAATATCAAAGGCTTTTCTATGTGTAATTGGTTTATAATAATGGGTGGCTTTAGTGGCAAGTGTCAGCTGGAGCAGAGGCCAGGTATGTAGCTAAAAATTAAATCTGGTTATGTGATGTGAAGTTTTAGGGTTTGCCCAAGTGACCTTTATGGGCCCCTGTGACCAGGTCATAATTTGTAGGATAAAGAAGGCCTTGACGAACTGTAGGATGGTGGTAAATGTAGGTAACAACTGTGCCGGGATTTCTTGACACTCAGGAGTAGTCTGAATTCATGTATTATTTTTTGTCACTCTACAAGGTCATTATATAGCTGAAGTCTTTTTTTTTTTTTTCCTGTTCTCTCTCTTTCCTTTAAGTGTTTCTTTCTCAAAGTTGGAGGTTCCTAGAAAATACAGAGGGTTCAGTCAGCAGCTTGTCCATTTGCCTCTAAGCTGGTCAAGACTCAGCCCTTGAGGCTTTTTCTTCAAGTGTTTATATTAGTCTAAGGGTTAGACAGAAGTACCTGGATCTCGCAGCTTCTGGAACTGAGTCCTGTTTCTCCCAGAAGCCAGTGCTGTGACACAGGCACAAACCCACTGACCCCAGTGCCACCCCTCTCCTTCTGTATCCATGGAGTCCCCTGGCTAAGGAGGTCTTTGTTATAAAACCTGTTTGCTGGGTGTCTTGAAGGAAGCGGTGTGTTGGCCTTTTTCATTGTCGTTAGACAATGCTGAGCTATTTAACTCAGAAGAAGTGGTCAGTATAGAATCAAAGACTTGATCTGGAAGAAGTTGAGGCGTAGAAAATACCTGGGTAGAGAAATGTTGTCAGTGACGGGTCAAGAACCTACAGTGTGTGAGAGACTGAAGATCTCTCTTTGAGTGTAATTGTGTTTAAAAACATTTTTTCCTTTTCCTTGAATCTTGGCCTCTCAGGCGGTAACTGGACTAATGTAAATGTATTTAGGCAGGCCAGAAAGAGTGAAGTGTTAAATCAGCTTTGAAAATTAATGCAGATTTATATTTAGCCCTGAGAACTTTAAGAATACCAGCTTCAGAAATAACTTTTAATTGTAAAAACTGTAATAGGAATGGGGAAAATACAAGTTAAAATGTAGCTACTTCTTGGCTTCCAAAAAACCTTTCAAGGTTGGGAAGGAGGTAGAGGAGTTGAAACTGAAATTTGTCATTTTGGGGTAGTATTTTTTTTTATTGGTAGAAATGTAGGTGGCAGCAGATTCCATTGATCCTTGGAGTTGGCTCTGCTCCCTCCATAGGCTTCTGAGAGTATGCCCACTGGGTGACGCCCCGCCTGACTTTGGGTGAGCATTCGTGCTACAAACTTTCCTTGTGTAGCTCTTCCAAGGGTCTTTTGTGTTTTCTGATAATCACAAGAAAGTTTCTGAAGTTCTCTTTCAAACCAAAAGCTACTACAATGCTGGAAATTTTTTTTTAACAAAAGATATTTTAGATTTAAAAACAGATTTCTGATCTTTTACTTTGAGCAACCAGGGTATAAGCGACCGGGAGTCTTTGCAAACCCCAGAATCCGCCGCTCCTAGTGTCACCTGAGTATGGGGGGCAGGGAATGAAAGGGCAGGAAATGAAATGAGGAAAACCAAAACAAACACCGATTCTTTCTGTATAAACATACACGTAATATTTCTATTGACGTTTTTGGATGAATTATAATTAGCTTCAGATGACCAGAAGTCCACTAACTGAGTGAACACTTAACTTCTCTGAGTCTCAGTTTCTTCACCTGTAAACTAGCAAGTTTGAACCAAAGCCAGATGGTTTCTTAGGAATTTCCAGTTCTGAAATTTTTATTCCTTATTCCCATGGGGCGGTATAACTTGTGGCCTCCCTCTTTGGACTCTGAATGTGAAGAATAGACTGGTAAGCACTCCTCTTTGAAGAGGGAGCTGAGAAGACCCCTGCAGTGGAATTCTGCAAGGAGGCAGAGAAGTAGGGACAGCAACCAGCTGTGAATACCATTTTCAGCACCCTGACTTGCCCCTGTATCCCAAAATGTCTGCCTGGAAATTATAGCTATTTAATCTCTCCTTCATTCAGGTGATTCCAGAAAATGCTGAATGGCCGTAGTCCTGCTTTGAAATCAAGGGGAGAAGTGTAGCAGATGCTTCTGGGAGGCCCTGTTTATAGCTTTCTGACTCCCTCCTGCTGGAGACCTTTCACAAGTTCAGTACCAGGAAGGAAGCTGAGTCATTGAGGGGTCAGCTGGTATGGTCAAGGTTGCCCAGTGTTGCCAGCAGCACAGATGAGCTTAGCCCAGACAGCCTGAGCATTTTGAGAGAGAGGGGGCAGGAGTGACAGAGAGTGGGGGGACCATTCCTCACTTTAGGAGGCTGGCTGCACCATCTCACCTCACGGTGACGGGAGTGTCATCACTCCCGATGACTCGTGCGCCCTTTAGATTTTACAGTGACATTCTCCTATTTCATTTGCTTCCTTTCTTTCTTCTCTTCCTTCTTCTCTGTTCCAAAGCCAAGGCAAGAGATCAAAAACCAAGCAGACTGAAAAGCAATTCTATGAGAAGAGGCCGCTCTGTGGTGTGATGTGGGGTATGTCTGGGTAACTTACCCTGGTCTTAGGTACCCTTTTAACAGGCTTGGTGAACCTACTTTTTCCAGGCACTAGGAGACCAGTCCTGCCCTCTACCCTCCCAGAGCTGTCACACTGTGGGGAGGACAGATAGGCATATATATGACCACAGCCCACTGATAGACACACACTTGTTATCAAGGGGACACATGAAGAGGTGTCTCTCACTGCCTGGAGGGTCAAAGGGCAAGGGTCTTGAGGACCTAGGATAATCCAAGCCATACCTCAAGAGTGGCATTTTGCAGATGGAGGAATGAGGGAAGGGCATTCTAAAGAGAGAGAGAGAGAGCAAGTAGGAAATTGTGCAGAGGGCCAATTCATGGCATGATAGGAATTTCCAAAAGTAGGGACAGGGAGGGTATGGTCTCCCGGAAGCCCTTGCCAATGGACTTTGGACTTGATTCTGTAGATCAGTATTCTTTGAAAGACTCTCTAGGGGTAGGGCACCCAATCTTCATTCAACAGCCTGCCCTGATATTCTTTGAAGGCATTGCTGCAGGTATCTGGGGTACCACTGAAGGTTTTTAAGTGGAGGAGTGTTGTGATCAGATAGACCTGTGGTAACCCCAGCAACTGACAGCAGAGAGGATGGATTAGAGGGGGATCTGTCAGAGGCAGGACAATCCTCCAGGAGGCTACTGCAGTCCCCAAACAACAGATGGTGAGGGCCTGAATTAGGGCAGTGGAAGTGGGAATTGAGCCCATGTTTTTATTTGAGGATATGTCACTGTCAGGAATATACGGGATACATGATCTGCGGGCTCTCTGGCCAGGGACCTAGAGGTTACGAGCCAAAGGTGCAGCCCCTTACTGGGACCAGAGACCATTTCCATTCAGATAGGCTGGGACTTCCATTAGGTGCGAAGCAGATGTAGTCCTGTGGACACTGCACCTTCTGACTTTAGGATTGCTGAAGGGCATGTGTCTGTAAAGAGAGCCATGTGAGAGCCCGATGCTGTCCATCTAATTGGGAGCCTGTCATGCGTCTCCGTATAAAGGTTGCATTCACAGGAGCGGATGAGCATATTGAAGTTTAGTTTTCATTATCTTAATTTCTCCATTGTGTTCTGGAAGTTCTAAATGGAAGCAGAATAAAAGAAGGCAGAGAAGAGAGAAAACCATGGCAAGAAGAAGTGAAGACTTTTTCCTGCCGTTCACCTGTGTGTGTGTCTGTGTGTATGTTTGTATGTATATGGTGGCGGTGATGACAGGGGTGGCACTTTTGTGCTTAGATCCCTATTCCTGAACTTTTTCTCTCTGATGACATTCTTTTTTTAAGTTACTGTTTCTAGAATAAAGACTTAGAAGCACCAGAATATAGTACTGGTATGCTCAGGCTGAAGGGGACATGGTAAAATGGCAGGTATATGTGATTCATTTTTGGTGTTTTCGTGGATCCCTTCATCACTGGGTTACTGCTTTATGAAAGGGAGCGTGGAGGTTACAAATGTGAGACTCAGTCCCTGCCACAAGAGTTTAAAGTATAGTTGGCAAGCACCTGCAAGTGAAATTGTAGTGTAACATGTACAATATAAGAGTACAAGAGAGGTAAAAATAAAGGGCTATGAGGATTCAAAGTAGGGAGAAGTCACTTCTCTCATTGCTTCTTTTCGTGCTTCCTTGTTAGATCCTCTTCCTTTGCCTAATCTCGCACCATTAGAAGTTACCCAGAGCTCGGTCCCACACCCTCTTCCCGTTTCACTTTACACTCTTAACTGGGATAATGGCATCCTAACGGTCATCTGCTGATGATTTTCAAATGTTTATTTCTAGACTAGGACTTTTTCTTTGTTCCAGACCCATGTACCTAATTGCCTACTGGACAGCTCACTGGCATCTCAAATTTAATATATACAAAGGTGAAATCCTTCCTTGCCCATCCCCTCATCTCAAATCTGCCCTTCTTTTTTGTGGTCTTTCCCCATCTTAATGAAGGGAACCTCCATCTAGCTAGTTGTTCAAGCCAGAAACCTAGTAATCACCCCTGATTTTTTCTCTCCATTGCCCCTCCCAGCCCATCTTTCACCAAGTCCTATTGATGCTCCCTCCCTAACATGTCAGATCTCTGCCTTCTCTTCATCTCCCCTGCCAGCAGCCTTGCTCCAGGTCACAAACTTCCTCATATTTACCTGTTCTTCCCTTGGCCCCCGACAGTTTTTCTGTGTAACAGCCCAAGTGTTCTTTTTAAAAAGTAAATTGGATCGTGTCACTTTGCTACTTCAGACTCCATAGTGGCTTCCATAGCATGAAGGGTAAAATCTACCCTCCTTGTGCTGTGGTTTTCAGGACTTAGCATGGGTTCTATGTCCTCATGCCTCATCCCAGGCTCATCTCCTGCTACTCCCAGGCTTCCAGGCTCCTCAGGGCCTGTGTTCTCATCCTACCTGCTGCTTCCTGTGCCCCAGAGTCCCTTTCTCCCATGCTTCACCTACCCAACGCCACCCAACCTCTTCAGATCGTTGCCTAGAAGTCACTTCCAGGATGCCTCCCCATACCTAAATTAGGTCCTCCGTATTTGTTCATAGTACCTTCTACCTTTGCTTCATGACTGTGGTTGTTGTTCAGTGCTGTCGAGTCAATTTGCAACTCCTCGTGACCCCATGTGATAGGGCAGAACTGCCCCATAGGGTTTTCTTGGCTGTAATCTTTATGGAAGCAGATCACCAGGTCTTTCCTCTGCAGAGCTGCTGTGCGGGTTCAGACCAGCAACCTTTCAGTTAGCAGCCAAGTGCTTAACTGTTGCACCATGAGGAATCCTTTCATGACTTTTCGAGTTTGTAATTTTTTATTTGTGTGATTTGTGTGTGTGTGTGTGTGTGTGTTTAGTGTTCTTCTCCACTACTAGCCTGTAAGCTCCTTCAAGGCAAGGACTGTGTTTTGTTCATCATTAATCCCCGGTACTCCTAGCATCACACTGGCATTTATTTAGTAGGTGCTCGATACTTTTTTTTTAAGAATGACCATGTCATTTTGCTAACTGAGACTGTTGTAGTCTGGGGACTCAGGATCATCCCCAGTACCAGCCTTCTCCCACTTCTGGAAATCCTGTGCTTTCTTTCTAGCAAGCTGGCTTTGGTTTAAAATGTACACCTGAGCTCTTTGTTTTCTAGAAGAAGGTTTTAATCAGCATGGTATCTTACCCCAATGATTGAAGGCTCCTCCCATTGCCTTCAGCACTCAATAAAACTTAAAAAATGAACCCCAAAAAACTTATAAAACCATTTTTACATATTGTCTACCTTGTTTTATTTGTAGCACGTAGGCCCCCTGGAGGGTGAAAGTTAAGATGTTTCCTTTGGTGTCTTTCCCCTGAGATCCTTAGAACACCAAGCCTCTTGGTTTTGGTATTTTGTCATTTTTCTTTATTACTGCTTTTTGGTGTGAAAAGTGTGTGAGGATAGTGGGAGAATATCCTCTAGAGCTGTGATCAGGCCCTGCCTGCGTGTAAATCATCTAGTATTATGGAGATAATTTGACAGTAGTGTTTGGGGAAGACCTGACTTTGGCTTCAGAAACATCTGGGGAACTCACCCTGGACACCTAGTCAGACCTCTAGCATTCCCTGTACGCTGGAGAAGGGTTTTCATAGGGGTTTATGTCCTAGACTCTTAGCCTATGGGGTAGGCCCAGAAAATGCTGTGAGGGGCCTCTGCTCTCCTCGAGTGCATCGCGCATCACGCCACGGGACACAGATCATCAGGAAGCGCATAGCAGCGCAGGGCTGGGAGTGAGTGCGGACCTTTCATTGCCTGCTTTGTATGGTGAAATTTGTATGGGTGAGATCTAGTTCATCCCTGAGCCTATGTCAGTCATTTATTGAATAGGCACAGCACTAGGCGCCGAGATCATAAACGTGAATGATGCTGTCCCTTCACGTTTCTCTCAGACTTTAATGGGAGACAGACATGCAGGCACATCACCTGATATAATTATATGTAGAGGAGTGAATGAGAGAAGGCTGGTGACAGGGCTGTTTCTAAACATCTTTTTTCCCATGGATAGTAGGCTAATGGTAGGGTTTGTGAAGGGTGTGGAAAGTGAGCATTGTGGAAGCTGGCAGGACCAGTCCTGACTTGAGAGAAGTGCACAGGCTTTTTAGGCGCCTGGCTCCCTGGGCCCCATTCAGCATGGACACCAGGAGAGCTGTGACCATAGTACTCTGTGGTGCCGTCCCAGCTGCCCTGGCTTTGGTGGCAGGGACAGTGTCTTGGAATCTTTGGCATTGTCACTAATGTTTGGCAGCGTTTTCATCAGCTACCTCCATGTCCGAGCAGTTGGGTTGCTGATTCCAGGGATAAGATCTTTTGGGGTAGCACAGGCCAGCATGTACAGGAAAGGGAGGCGCTGCATAATTGGGGCAGCGTCCAGCATGTGGGGAAGAATGAGGGCTCTAGCTCTGTGTCTAGAGCGTTTCGCCTTCTGTTAAACCTTTGCTTCCGTTGAGGAGCCCCTGGACTGACCTTCTGGGTGCTTCCTTACAAGGCGAGCTCTGGGGCCCAAGATTATTGCTGTGTCCAGGGAATTCTGTGCATTTGAGACCACTGGCTGCCTTTACCAAAAACAAACAAAAGCCCTACTATTCCAGGTGTTATGGGAAACCCCAAGGAACTATTGTCTGAATTCCTTGGCTGTGCTGACATTTCAGACTATGAAATGTTGTGTGGAATGAGCCATTGATTAGATTTAGAAATCTTGTTATTTTTTATTTTTTAATTTTAATACAGGTGTGTTTCTGCTTCAAGTAGTTCTGATGTAGAATAATGTAGATCTACCTTCCACTCAAAGTAAAACACACACATTTGTTTTTCAAAGGATTCTTTATAGGTTTCATAGATCTAGAACATTAAAGGCTGAACAGGATCTCGTTGGTGGTGGTGTTGTGTGCCATCAGGTTGATTCCGATTCATAGTGACCCTATGGGGCAGAGTAGAACTGCCCCTAGGCTGTAATCTTCACAGGAGCAGATCACCAGGTCTTTTCTTCCAAGGAACCACTGGTGGCTCGAACTGCCAACCTTTCAGTCAGCAGCTCATTGCTTAACTTGTTCGCCACCAGGGCTCCATAGGATCTCCTTAGAGATAGTCCATTAAGTCCAGTTATTCATTCAACAGATGTTTACAGTTGTGATAGATAGGCGAACAAAGGAGAAGAAATCTCTTTCCTTATAGGGCTTCCATGCTGGTGGAAATTCCATGCTTCCTAGAGGTGAAGTGAGTGCTCGGAGTTCCTCTGTCAGGTGGTGGCAGAGCTGGTCTAGAATTTAGATCTTCTGACTTTTGGAACAGGGCTCTCTCTGTTTTATCATGTGCACATTTAGGTGCACATATTCGAGGATTCCCCCATTTGGTAAAGTAAGACATACTCAGGTAAACATCTCTATTTTTCAGTGCCATGTGGATTTATCTGAGAGACCTAAGAGCCTGCTCACACCCACAGGCTGTGAAGGGCCAAGTTCCCCAGGGCTGCTGGGCAGCATGGTAGAGGGGTGCAGAACCCACGAAGGACTCCCCCCTGCCCAATTCTGTAGCTGTTGCCCCTGGGGCTGTTTTCTTGTCAGTTCAGAGAGTAGCAAGCCCTTGAGCAGTGGTGAGGGCCTTTTCCACAGTGGTTGGCCATGCAAGACCACACTGCAGTGGGAGCCAGTCAGCAGTGTCAGGGAATCTTGGGTGGTACTTAGGTTCCCTGCCCAGCCCTAGCCACGGACTTTTAGCACTGGCTAAAGTTCTCCAGGAAGGAGCAGTGGTGGCATAGCCGTTAAGCGTTCAGCTGCTAACCAAAAGGTTGGCGTTTTGAACCTGCTAGCTGTTCTGCAGGAAAAAGATGTGGCAGTCTATTTCTTTAAAGATTTCAGCCTTGGAAACCCTTTGGGGCAGCACTATTCTGTCTTAAGAGTCTCTATGAGTCAGAGTTGACTCCACAGCAGTGGGTTTTTTTTTTTTTTTAAGCTCTCTGAACAACCCAGGTGGCAGAGTGGTTTAGAGCTCGGCTGCTAACCAAAAAGTCAGCAGGTTGAATCCACCAGCTGCTCCTTGGAAACCCTATGGGGCAATACTGCTCTGTCCTGTAGGGTCACTATGAGCTGAAATCAACTCGATGGCAACTGGTTTGGTTTTGGTTTTTTGCCAAACAACACTGGGCCCTGAGCACATTAGCCAGGCCAGGTGAGTGAGCTTCCTGCAGCACCTTCATCTTGGACCCTTTGTGCCTATGTAAACTAACACTGGTGATTTTTTTTCCTACGTCTCTAGCTATCCAAATTTCCTTTGTTACATAATGAGGATTAATTTAAGCAGGCTGGTCCATTCAGTCAGAAATGATGAGTAAAGAAAGGTGAGTGTATGGGGGTGAGAGGGACAGGCACCCTTATGAGGCCACTGTGGGCAAGTCCCTTTCCTTTTCTGGGCCCTTTCTGAGGGAAAGCAAAGCTGAATGGTTGTTCAGATGTCTTCTACTGTCAGTGTACAGTAATTATGGGTGGGCTTGCTTCTAACCAGAGTTCTTGGGTAGTGCAAACAGTTAAACGCTCAGCTGCTAACCAAAATCTTGGCAGCTTGAACCCACTGAGAGGTGCCTTGGAAGAGAGACCTGGAGATCTGCTTCTGAAAGGTCAGAGCCTTGAAAACCCTATGGAGCTCAGTTCTATACTGACATACATGGGGTTGTCATGAGTCAGAACTGACGACAACAGGTTTGCTTTTGGTTTGATTTTCTTCCTCCTACGGAACGAGAATTGTATAAAGGAATTAGAGTAAAAATAACATCTTCCTAGGAATTTGCTGTTCACCCGAAACAGCAAGGCAGCTGTATGCTAGACACCATGCAAAGGGTTTTTCGTCCATTATTTCTTTTAATCGTCACAGAAACCTGAAGATGTAGGCACTGTTTTGTAGGCACTGTTTTGTAGGCACATTTACAGATTAGGAAACAGGCTCAGAGAGATTAAGTAACTTGCTGAGGGTGACACAGGGAGGAAGTGGCAGAGCTGGGACTTAGACACAGGTGGGGCTCAGAGCCTGGACAGCTGACCACTGCATTGTTTAGCTGGCCTGCGTGGGTCTGGAGTCCAGCGGGAACTGGGAGGGCATCTTTGTCACGCAATCTTAACTAATCAGAGGTGGTCAGAGTAGGGCTTCATTCCTTCCCCTTCTTTGTGAGGATGTGGGAACTGTGGCTTGGTGTCCAGATGCCCCCAGTTGGTAACTTTTTTATGGGACCTAGAGATCCATTGTGTGGTTTATGATCTGTCCTGTTCTAGAGTCTAATGTGATTAATTTCAAACTCTTTAATGAGAAAGGGTTTTTATGCAAAACATTGTGCTAAACAGCCATTTGTCTGCATGCAGGGGGAAACACCCACACCTTAGGCAAGATTAAGCTGGTTTTGGTGGGTGTTTGTAATGAGATTTTAACCCATTTATATTTACATAGGTGGTGGTCCTCCCCCTTCCGGGCAGTGAACATATTGGAGCCTCTCTTAAAAATAATTATAATAATAAACATTTATTGAACATCTACTGCACTGTACTAGGTGATGGATGTACCTAAGTTTTCTCATTTTTTCACCTGAGGAAGCATGTGGTTTAAGGGTTTTTATACCTAGTAAAGTTCAGAAAAGTTAATAACTTCACCAAGTTCATACAACTAAAAACTAGAACAGAATTTTGATTGTGAGACCTTTGAGGACGGGGCTGTCCCTGCCTGCTTAGTTCTTAATGATGTCTGGCATAGAGTAGAGGCTCAGTATGTAATTGTTCAGTGAACGAATGAACTTCAGACTCCATTCTCTCAGTCTTGCCCTGCCATCCTGGGCCGTGTTGAGAAGGGATGCTTGCCTTACACACGAGGTCTCCCTTTTGATCCCCTCCTCCAGTCCCCTTGGCCCCCACATCCCACCTCCATTCCTGTTGCATTTAGACCTCTTACTAGTCTAGTTTCTCCAATTAGAACATAAGTACCTTATGGGCAGAGGCTGCCTCTGAGCATTGGGTGGGTGGTTGACTAGGTTTCTGTGATTGGAGTTTTCGGCAAATTATGGGCAAAGGCTGGGTGGACTAGGATCTGGGAGTCAGGTGGGCAGGGCCAAGTCTCATCCATGCTGGGAGCTCAGGCCAGCCAGGACTATGTCCCCATTTGCAGAATGAAGTGGGGCGAGGGTAGATGGGTGTTAGAACTCAGTAATCAAAAAAAACTCATAGGGAGCCCCAACATACCAAAGAGATGATGGCAGACCTGTTGTGGCTGAAGTGGGGAGCAGAGACCAGGGCCCGTCTTCTGTCCCACGCACAGTAGGTATTCTGGTGTTTTATGGTGAGTCGATGTGTTTCGAGGGGGCTTTGTTGTGGACTCAATTAAATTTATTCTTCGATGTGATGTTATGATGCTTCCTTCAGGAGTTTACCTACACACCAGGAAAATAAAAAGCTTTCGAGGATGAGGTGTTTCTGCAGTTCTGCATGTGGCATCTTGTCCCTACTTGTAAGTGGGATGTTTATAAGCCGATGATATAGACAAGGGCTGGCCGAGTTAGTGGTAGGACCTAGTTAGTCCACGCCACAGCAGTGAATTAAATTCTTCCTTGAAAGCAGTCTGGCCTTCGGAATATTTCAGTCTTAGCCTTTGACTAGTGATGGGAACGCTAGGTTTTCATCTATCGAGATAACCCTCCTGCCCGCAACATTTGCCAGACAAATGGTTTGAACTCTTTTCCAGGAGAGAGAATGGGTTTGTATCACACCAGTCAGTATTATCCAGTTCTGCTTAGAACCAGTGGTCACACTAATTGCCAAGATTGTGGGACAGAGTGAAGTCCCATGACCTTCATGGGACTGGGATCATGACTGCCTGTAAGTATAAACCAGTTACCATTGAGTTGACTCTGACTCATGGCGACCCGTGTGTATGTCAGAGTGGAACTGTTCCATAGGGTTTTCAGTGGCTGCATTTTCAGAAGTAGATCAGCAGGCCTTTCTTCTGAGGTGCTTCTGGGCAGACTCAAACCACCAACCTTTTGGATAGCAGCTGAGCATGTTAACTGTTTGCAATACCACGAACTCCGCTTGTAAGTATACTGCTCAGTAAACCACCTCAGGAGCCATATGGACATTAACCAGTGAGGATTTGGGTGACTTTGACATAGTCAGGGCTGTTTCCCCTTGAAAAAAGGTCAGGCACATAGGAGGATGGTATACATGTAATTTAGCATGGTCATAAGACAGTATCAGAGACAGAAGGAAGTTAGAGATCACCTATGATCTCTTAGAGTCCACCCCTTAGCCTAGTGGTTAAGAGCATGACTTTGGAGCCAGACTGCCTGGCTTCCAAACTTATTTCTGTACTTCATATCTTTGTGACCTTGGGGCAAGTTACTTATTGCCTCAGTTTCCTCATTTGCAATATGAGCATAGCTAGCTGCTAATATTACTCTTGTTTTCATTATAATTGCTTTATAAATAAGGACATTGGGCCTCAGAAGCAAATTGGTTTACCTAAGGCTATACAGTCAGTTCAAGCAGATGTGGGATCAGAACCTAGGACCCCCAGCCCCTGCTGCTCTTATTAGAGCAGGGCAACATGGGTCGGGGTGTCTGGTGGTTCAGGCTTTACCTCCAGCCCGGTGCGCTCCCATCCCTCTCCTCCCAGCAAGGTCACCAGTCCCACCCATGAAATCCCAGCCCTGTTACCTGGAATCTTGGGAATTTGCCCCACCTGTGGGGCAGAGATAATCCTTTGGGCGGGCCACAAACTGGATGTTGTGAGTGCCTCCCTGGTGCATTGGGCCTGAGCCAGGGACAGATTGTTTCTTCCCTCCTTCCTTCTACTGTAGGACTCACTAGAGGAGGAGAGGGGGACCAGGTCTGGCTGCTGGGGTCAAGGAATGTGAGAATGGCATCACTTGAGCCTCATGCAAGGCCATGAGCTGCTGCCTGTGGTAGGGAGGAAGATCTAAGTAGTGTGTGACGATGCAATGGTGGCCTTGCAGGTGGTGGCATCTTCGGAGAGAGCGGCCAGCCTGTAACATAAGCCAGCAGGGTGGGCTTCTCTTCCGTAAGCCCGTTCCCTTCTCCCACCTGCAGGAGATTTCCACCTGTCTTGCTTACTGTGTGGCTCTTCGTAGCTCCTGTCATATTGCTGTCCTGTGCAACAGGTAACCATGATTATTAAGTAAATTCTAATTTCCTTGGCAAGGTATTCAGGGCCTCCCATAGTCTAGTCCCAACCTGCCTTTCTTCCAGCAAACATCTATCGATCATCTAACGTACCAGCCATTACCCTAAGTCCTGGGCCACCTCTCCAACTGTATCTTACCATTGTATTACTCTGCACACATACCCTCCAGCCACAATGTCCTTGTTTCCCAGATACACCTGCACATTCACATTCCCTCAGCCAGGGTTGTTCTCTTCCTCTCCCTGCTCTGTTTGCTTTTTTTTAAAAAAACTGAAGTAACATATGCATGTAGCTAAAAAATCAAATAGCGTAAAAGAGATTGTAGTAACAGCTCCATTTCATACTGATTGAAGACCGTTCCTCTTTCTTGATGCAGTTTAAATGTCCCCACTTTCGAGCATCCTTTCCCCATTGGATGTTATCTAGAATCTGAATCTACGCTCTTGGTATTCCCTGCTGTGGCGTATTCCAAGGAGAAGCGATGTTTGCTGCTGTGGCTTCCTGTCTGAGAGGCTGAGAAACCTGGCTGTGGTTTTCTTAATGGAATTTGTATTTTGTACTGAAATGTGGGATGGAAGCCTTTCATTTGGTTGTTTTTCCCTAGAAACGGCAGTGCTTCTGAGCATGCCGCTGACGGACCCTGAATGTTTCAGAACTGTGTGTCTGGAGAGTCTGAATGGCAGGTGGCATGAACCCTTTGCAGTCCAGGCCTGCACTTTAGAGGCAGCAGGTTCCAGGAAGGTCGGATGGTGACAGGTCTGTTCAGAAGGGTAAATGTGATCTTTCTGGAAAGTGGGGCACCAGGGGACATAATTGTAAAGGCAGAACACCCTTATGGTTCTCACATATATGAACTCATTTCCATTCCCCTACCCCCGTCCCCCCCAAATCAGGGTGGCCTAAAAACAGAAGGAAGCCTGGGGCTTCTTATAGGTAGGTGGGAAAATTGATGCAGACGTAATTTAGCTGGACTCGTGTTTTCATCAGGCCTCATTATTTCTTTGTTCTGTCTTGGTAAGAAGACAAAACTGATTTTCCAGAGAGTGGAACCTTCTGCTTGCTCTGAAGTCGTGAGTCTTAACAGGGGCTTTTCAGAATGAGCTGGGGAGCTTTTTTCAAAATGTGTATGCCTGGAATTCCCCTTGTACCATTCTACCCATATGATTCTCCCTTTTTCAGGAGGGAGGGCAAGGACTACTTTTTTTTTTTTAAACATGGAGATTTTTTATTTTACCTTGAATTTATCCACAAAAAGAAAATGTGATAAAATTTATCAATAATGCATACCAAGGCCTTATCTGAGGTGATTTGTATTTTCAGATTTCTTTTCAACAGCGTGACATCTGAATTTTTCTGTGAAGCGTAGGACATGGATTAAATAAAACGTTTTAAAATTTCTACATTGTTTGAACTTGTCATTTGCATGTTACACTCACCAACAGAGGTATATGAATATAGAATAGATATAGACATACAAGTAGAGATGTAGATATAGCAGGTATAGTATAGGTGGAGTCCTTGCGTGATTCACATGTTTAATGTGCTTGGCTACTAACTGAAAGGTTGGGTGTTCCAGTCCATCCAGAGGTGCTTCAAAAGAAAAGCCTGGCAATCTACAGCAGAAAAATCAGCCATTGAAAACCCTGTGGAGCATAGTTCTGCCCTGACACACATGGGGTCGCCATTAATTAGATTTGGCTCATCAGCAACTTGTTTAACTAAATAGAAGGGGAGAATGTGGGAGACCCATGTAGATTGCACTCATATTGCTGGAACATAAAACCTGTTGTTATTAGGTGGCACTGAGTCGATTTTGACTCATAGCAACCCCATGTGACACAGCTGTAATCTTTTTATTTATTGCCCTGAGATACTCTTGTGTGTGTGTGTGTTTTAGATGAAGGTTTACAGAGCAAATGAGTTTCTCATTAAATAATTAATATGCATATTGTTCTGTGACATTGGTTACCAACCTCACAGTGTGTCAACGCTCTCCCCTTCTTGACCTTGGGTTCCCCATTTCTATTCGTTCAGCTTTCCTCTCCCCTCCTGCATTTTCACCCTTGCCCCTGGGCTGGTGTGCCCATTTAGCCTCATATACATGGTTGAGCTACATGGATTATTGTTTGTTTTCTGGGCCTGTCTAATCTTTGGCTGAAAGGTGAACCTCAGGAGTGACTTTAGTACTGAGTTAAAAGGATGTCTGGGGGCCATACTCTCAGGGTTTCTCCAGTCTATGTCAGACCAGTGATCCCTGTCAGAGCAGTTGGTGGTCATAGCCAGGCACCATCCAATTGTGCTGGATTCAGTCTGGTGGAGGCTGTGGTAGTTGTGGTCCATTAGTCCTTTGGACTAACCTTTCTTTGTTTCCTTGTCTTTGGTTTTCTTCTCAGTGACTACTTTTGAGGAGTCATTTTTCTCTTGCTGGTTCCTGAACTTTACGAGGAACAAGTTTTCCTTTTGATATTTTTTTCAGAGAATATATTCATATATATGTATGTGTGTATATGCGTAATAATATACAAAGAATGTATATGTATATCTGTATATATACATACACACACATATGTTTTCTCTGTATATACACTTTTCATTTTTGCCATTTGGGAGATGTGAAGAGAATGTGCTTTGAAAGTTTGAACATGCGAATAGATTTAGGTGTGCTTCAGAAAGCCATGACTCTCATTGTTCGCCCTTAGAGGATTTTTTGCATTCCTCCATACTTGGTTAATGAGCGTGGTAATGATGCTGGATGGTCACCACATGTCCATTTTTGATGATGATTACATGTGTTTTCAGAGGGCTAGGGTATGATCGTTGAAAGCGCTATGAAGAGTCCATCTTCTGTAAATGAGCAGAGTAAGGGAATGGGCCCTGAGTGAGTAATGCTGGTAGTCTTGAACTAGGAGGCTGAAAGTTTTACTGTGTGTGGTGTTCCTTGATGTGGTTTGGGTTTCTTCATGTGTACTGTGCCTCCTGGGATTCTGGAAGGTGAGATAGGGCTTTCCAAGTCCTAGATGAGGTTGTGGTTTTACTCTGGAAGACAATCCTTTCCACAAAGCCCGGTGCCAAAAAAGCCTCTTCCTCCTGACCTTATGCTGTATTTGTGGCTTAGTATTTCAGTGTGGGAGGACTCTGTTTAGGAACAACCTCCTTTGCCCAATATTCTCTTTTGTGGGTGGTTGTTGATGGGAGCTGGCCTTGGCACTTCTTGGGAGAGTCATTAGCAGATCCCATGTAGTGGGAACACAGCGCTGTGGATGGCTGAGGGGTGGAAGCAGAGAACTCTGCCTGTCAGAGGACTGAAGGGTAAGGCTTTGCTTCCAGGATGAGCAATGGGGCTTGGAAAATAGGGAGGGGGCTGGTGTTTGGCCCTGCAGTTTGGCTTAGGCATTTTACTATGGTTCTATTTAGTGAACTTCAGTGCTACTTGGGAATAATTAGCAAAAAGGTAGAATTAAACTTACAGATTTGATTTCTAATTCTGAAGCACATATTGGGCAGCAGATGCTTATGTTATTTGGCATTTTTCTAGCATTTTTCGGTGCCTAAACCTGAAAGATCTACAGTTCAAACCTACCAGCTGCTCTGCAGGAGAAAGATAACGGCAGTCTGCTTCTATAAATATTTACAGCCTTGAAAACCCTGTGGGCAGTTTTACTCTGTCCTGCAGGGTCGGTATGAGTTGGAATTGATTCAAGGCAAGGGATTTGGCTTAAACCTTATTTTCTTCCTCTCGGAGAAAGTCTAGAACAGAAATTCCTGGCCAACCTTCTGGAGCTCAGACCCTGGCTTCTGGATTGGAATTGTGTCTGTACCTGGTTCCACCTGAACCAGGAGCCCCATGCGGGCACATCCGCCTGTGTCCCCATTGCTGGGGCAGCACCTGACTATAAGCAGGAGCATAGCTGCTTTTGAGTAGATGAATGAATGGGAATTTGCATTGTTTTCTCCTGGTCCTAAAAGTACCATGGTAGGTGCCATTGAGTCGATTTCGACTCATAGCCAACCCATTTGATAGAGAAGAACAGCCCCATAGGGTTTTCTAGGCTGTAATATATTTTTTTTTTTTAATTTTTGTTGTGCTTAAAATGCAAGTTTGCAAACCAAGTCAGTCTCTCATACAAAAACTTGTATACACCTTGCTGCTTTTTTTTTTTTTTTTTATATATATACTCCTAGTTGTTCTCCCTCCAATGAGACAGCACACTCCTTTCCTCTACTCTCCATTTTCGTGTCCATTCGGCCAGCTTCTGCCCCGCTCTGCCCGCTCATCTCTTCTCCAGACAAGAGCTGCGCACGTAGTCTCATGTGTCTACTTGATCCAAGAAGCCCAGTCTTCACCAGTATCATTTTCTATCCCATAGTCCAGTCCAATCCCTGTCTGAAGTGTTGGCTTTGGGAATGGTCCCTGTCTTGGGCTAACAGAAGGTCTGGGGACCATGACCTCTGGGGTCCTTCTAGTCTCAGTCAGACCATTAAGCCTGGTCTTTTTACAAGAATTTGGGGTCTGCATCCCACTGCTCTCTGGCTCCCTCAGGCGTTCTGTGTTGTGTTCCCTGTCAGGGCTGTCATTGGTTGTAGCCAGGCACCATCTAGTTCTTCTGGTCTTAGGCTGATGTAGTCTCTGGTTTATGTGGACCTTTCTGTCTCTTGGGGTCATAATTACCTTGTGTCCTTGCTGTTGTTCATTCTCCTTTGCTTCAGGTGGGTTGAGACCAATTGATGCATCTTAGATGTCTGCTTGCTAGCGTTTAAGACCCCAGACGCCACTCTCCAAAGTGGGATGCAGAATGTTTTCTTAATAGATTTTATTATGCCAGTTGACTTAGATGTCCCCTGAAACCATGGTCCCCAAGCCCCCACCCCTGCTACACTGGCCTTTGAAAAAAAAGAAAAGCATTCAGTTTATTCAGGAAACTGCTTTTGGTTTAGTCCAGTTGTGCTGACCTCTCCTGTATTGTGTGTTGTCTATCCCTTCACTTAAAATAGTTCTTATCTACTATCTAATTAGTGAAAACCCCTCTCTCTCCCTCCCTACCCCCTCTTGTAACTATCAAAGAATATTTTCTTCTCTGTTTAAACTGTTTTTTGAGTTCTTATAATAGTGGTCTCATACCATATTTGCCCTTTTGCAACTGACTAGTTTCTCTCAGCATAATTCTAGGCTATAATCTTTGTGGGAGCAGATCACCAGATCTTTCTCCCTCAGAGATGCTGGGTGGGATTGTACTGCCAACCTTTTCATTAGTAGCTGAGTGCTTAGCCATTATACCACCAGGGCTCTTAAAAGTGCTGTACATACTTTAAATATGGGAAATTTTGTTTTAAAATATATATTATTTAAATTATTAAAATATATTTAAATATGTATTACCACCTGTTTTTTATTTTTAAGAAATTGAGAAAGGAGAGTTGGGAATTGCCAGCTGTCTCCGGGTCTGGTAAGAAGACTGGCTGAGAGATGCTGCAGGGGCCAGGGGTGGGCCGGGAGATCCCCAGCGGGACCCTCAGGGAGGCCTGAAGCCTCCTATCAGGCTCAGCTTTCTCCTTTCTCTTTTCTGGTGTGAGATCTCATCTGTGATGACTCCTTATCCATGTGATCTTGGGTAAGTCCTTTCCCTCCGGGGGCCCCAGGTTCTCATCTGAAGAGGCAGGTGCTGGGCTAGATGAATTCTCTCCTCAAGGGCTCACGTTATATGATCCCGTGAGTAAGAATGAAAAGCTCACGTGGGACAGAACACACATTTTCCACTCCATCTCCTCCCTCCTCCCCTCAGTAAAAGCACAGGTAAACAATACAGGCTTTTCCTGTTTTGTTCTCTTAGGTGAGAATTTAAGTAAAGGACTGACCCCTCACTCCATTCTGGGCTTGCTGGGAGTTCATGGAGCCAGCTAAATGAAGATACAGAGTTTGTTTCACAATCTTTGTTTGACACAGAGTCTTCCTCTAGGATTGCAATTCTAGAGCTGGAGGGGGCTTGCTCTGGGTCACACAGCGAGTGACAGTTTCCTGATTTCTGGGCCAGTGTACTTTCCCCATTCCAGCCTCTTTGAAAGTGAGCCAAATTGCACTAGTTGGTGTGAAGTGACCCTGAGTCATATGCAAGACAGGGCCACCCTGATGATGTACCATGCCCCAGTTCAGGCCTTGCCCTGGAAACTCCAGTGCAGAGTGCTGAAAGGGTCAGACACCCAGAGCTGACTGGTGCACTTCCCACCTCAGGGTTCACCATTGGCTGCAGCAGTGTTTTCCAAAGTGTCTTCAGCAAGGAGTAACTAGTTATCAAATGAAAAAGCCTTCCCTTGCCAAAGAAGCTTAAGAGGGGCCTTCAAACTAAGTTAAACAGGCTTCTTTCCTGGAGGGCTTCCAGAAGACTTTAATAGGCCCATGTACATTATGAATTTCCAAGCCAGGAGAATTAAAATACAAAATATGGAAATTTATTATATGGAAATGGGGGAGGAATGCAGCCAGATCCTGAGAGCAAGAAATGAATTCCCGACAAGAAAAGCCATTTGTGAAAAGTTGGTGAAATTCTGTCTCCGTTGTCTTTTTTTTTTTTTTAAGTCTGTCCTCTCTGCATCCTGTTCATTCATTTTCTTTTTTCTTCTCCACACCCTCACCCCACTTTTCTCTTTCTCTGGTCCACAAGGTACATAGAAAATGCCCAGCCCTCATTCTTTACATTTTACAGGCAGAGTCCCCACAAAAAGAGACTAAGCTGATGAAGTCTCTGGTTCTGGCCACTGCTGCCCCACTTCTTCTCCACCCGCCTTCGGCCTCCATCTGCCTCTCTTCTGAGGAAGTTCCTATAACATTGGCTCTGACCCCTGGTGCAGCATTCAGTACTCCAGGTCCCCTCTCTGAACAACTTTTTGGCCCGCCCGGTAGTCCATGCTATATTTCTCTTGTATCGTCACGTAAGTCCCTGTTTCCGTCCTCATCGTCCTTTCCGTTGTCATCTTTTCCTCTCAGTACCCCAGTGCCTGACCCCAAGTGGGTGCTCTGTGTGGACAGGTTGCACAAGTGAAGTTGCTGTGGGACAGAAGAGGCCCTGGCCCCAAATTTTGCCAGTGTGGCTGTGGTGGGCCCAAAAGGTCTTGACAGGCTCGTCTCTGCACTCACCAGCCACCTGTCTCTGTCTCAACCGGGGGCTCCAAGATGCTGACTGGCCAGGCATCATTAAATGTGGCCTATCCTTGAGTAGACCACTCCCCAGGGACAGAGAAATCCACCAAGGGCACAGTGATATTCAGTGGTCATTTTCTTTTCCATAAGAGGGTTGTATGTTTTGGTTCAGTAATATTTGCCCCTCTTCAACTGCCCCGCCTCTAATATAAAAAAAGGAGAGGGGGACGTTGAGAAATCAATCTTACATTTTCCTTGTAAGTCTCTGGCTGACAGATTTGTGAAGGAGAGGCCTTCCAGATGACTTCACATATATGGAGGGTAGGGGAGAAGAGGAGACCGGTAATTATTTACTGCCAACCAGTGCCAGGTGTTCTACATGATTATCTCCCTCAATCTTCCCAGCAGCTCTCTGAGGTATTACCACAGATGAGAACAACCAGGCTCCAAAATTGAGGAACCTGTTCGAGGTCCCTGACTGGAATTCAGATTGATGTCTGTTTGGCTGGCTTCAAAGCCTTGTCACCACATACCCCACTATTTCCTGCCCCTGCCTCCTTCTCCTTCGCCCACTGTCCCCCCTAACCACTCCCCACTCAGTAACCAAAGATGAATCATCGCATTACTGCCAAGGCCAGATGGAGAATGTTATTACAAAGTGTTTGAGCTGAAACCAGCCCAAATGGCCATTTAGTGGTTTTCCAAACTAAGTGATGATCAGAATCATCTGGAGAATTAAAGGTTTTCAATCAGTGGATGTTGGGGTGGTGCCCGTGGATTGGTAGTTTTAAACAGTTCCCAGGTGATTGTGATAATCAGCCGAGTTTCGGGACCACTGCTGTGAGCCTCCCCTTCATTTTCCATTTGAGGACAGTGGGGACCAGAGAAGCGAGATTTCTTAGCTGAGGCCATTTGGCTCTAGTTGGAGCCAGAGTCAGGTCAGAATGCAGTCTTTCAACTCCTGGTTCAGGGTTCTGTAGGTTTTCTCACACTGCCAGCCGTACTTGCTTGGGGATCTTTTATTTCTGCCTCTTAGGCCCCAATGAAGACCTTGTACTAGAGACTGGTCTTAAACCCTGTTGGGAACAAGATGACACCTTGCCCCAGGCTGGAAGCCAGGAAAGGAGGAGGCGGTCCAGGAGTAAGACTTGGTGGCCTCTCCTCTGGCAGTGTGACTGGCATGAGCCACCCCTTGTTGATGGACCCAAGTTAGACCCTTAGAGACAGGCTGCCTCTGCTGTGCTTGTGGTTCAGCAGGACAGACCCTGGGCTTGAAAAATGCAGTGAAATGTGGACTTTTTATCTATAGGGAAAGATCTAGATAAAGAACAATAGGAAGGACAGATAAGTCCCAGAAAGCATGGCTTGTATGTAGGAAAGGTAGGCTAAGAGACAGTACCCCCTTACCCTGGTTGGAATTCTAAGTTGTGTTTGTTTGTTTGTTCATCATTTCATTCCGCAAGTATTTGCTGGGCTCCCACTGGGAGTTAGACACCGTCCTAGGCATTGGGGATCTTCAGTGAATAAGACAGATGCAACCTGCCTTCATGGAGCTTACATATTTTATATTGGAACTGCATTACTTAACCTTCATTTAGCCTCTTGATGAATCCCTTAATGATAGTAATAACACCACCACCACCAAAAAACTCACTGCCATTGAGTCGATTCTGACTCATAATGACCCTGTAGTACAGAGTAGGACTGCCCCATAGAGGCATGAGGGCTAGAGGGTTCTGGGGAGATTTCGTGGTAGGAGCTAAGCAGGAGGTTTCAGATAAGTGAGGATGGAGAAGACTTTGGGACCAGAGTGGGAACTGCACGATAACAATTCGGGTATTTCTCTAGGGCTCTGAATTTACTAAGGGTTTTGACATGCATTCTTTCATTTGATGCTTGCAGCAATCCTGTAGCCCCCACTCCCTGGTCTTCAGCTAACAAGTTAAAGCTTCTGTGACTCAAAAGAGTTTACAGGATTCATTAGAGGCCCCCAGCTTGCAAATGGTAGGGCAAGGCCTCCCTACGCCAAATCCTGCCCACCCCCCTTCAGCCCCCAACCCCAGCTTAGTGAGATCTATGTGAATGTCTGTATATGTGTGTGTGGAGGGGGAGAGGGGGGCTGGAGACTACTACAGAAGGGATAGAATGAAAACTTTTACTTCACCAAGAAATCCTTAAAAAACACAAACCCATTGCTGTTGTGTCAGTTCTGACTCATAGCAATGCTACAGGACAGAGTAGAGCTGCCACATCTGTCTCCCAAGGAACTGGTAGTGGGTGCAAACCACCAGCCTTCGGGTTACCAGCCGAGTGCTTAACTACTGTGCCATTAGGGCTCCTTAAGAAATCCTTAAAGCTATGAAGATGGACTATTTCCTCCCTCTCCCTTCTGGGCCCCCCCTTCTCTCTTTACTGACCTCATTAACACCTATTTTGTTGTTTTCTCTTCTCCCCCTTCTCCAGACACGAATGCAGAGTCTGCATCCAGATCCCAAAGCCCAGTACACAAGTGTATATGGAGCCCTGAAGAAAATTGTTCGGACTGAAGGCTTCTGGAGGCCGTTGCGAGGCATCAACGTGATGGTGACAGGCGCGGGGCCTGCCCACGCCATGTATTTTGCCTGCTATGAGAACATGAAAAGGACTTTAAATGACGTTTTCCACCACCAAGGAAACAGCCACCTAGCCAATGGTATTTTGAAAGCATTTGTCTGGAGTTAGAAAGCTCTCTTCTTCAACAGACCCTTCCCCAGGGCGCTCTTCTTCCCTGTGACCCAGCAGCCTAACGCCTCGTCTTCGGCTTGCTTATGAATAAAGAACTCTAGCGTTGTGTGTGTGTGCCCACCCAAATACACACACACACACACTTTTTTCCATTCCCCTCCTTCACTTTCTGAAGCCTGGGGAAATTGGTGACAGAGGTGTTTCAGTTTTTCTTGTTGTGTGGGTTTTTTTTTTTTTTTTTAAACATTCAAAAGCGATTAATGATCAGACATAGGAAAAACCCTGAATAGAAACAAAACTTTTGAATGCTGGATTCAGAAAAAAAGTTATCTGGACAGCTTCTTTGAGACTATTTAAAAACTGGTACAACAGGTCTCTGCAACGTCAAGATCTAACTAAACTTTAAAAGGTCAAGAAGTTTTATGGCTGACAAAGGATTTGCTCCAGCACAGACGACCTTTCCCACCTTAAGCTTCCGGGGATTTGGGAATTTTACCCTGGTTCTCTTCTGTTTGTCTGAGTTGCATCTCCCTGCGAGCAAGGGCTGAAATAGTTTTGTTGTTGTGAGGGAGAGGGACGGGCGGTTGGGGGTTGTGAGTTTGCGCACAGCTCTTACATAAGGCATGCTTTACTAGGGCGGGCAGAGTGGTTGTTCTTTCCTCTTGGGTGGGTTTGGCTTTTGTTGCTTTTTGTCTGGGTATGGGATGGGAATATGGGTAGCAGCAAAGGGGTGCTTATTTTGACAAAATTGATTTTTCAAGAATGGAGTAGACGTGACCAGCAACAACTTTTTTCTCTTCTCTTTTTGTTCCATTCAGAGAAAACCAAAAACACCCCTTCCACCGGCAAACCTTGGTAATAATACATACATCTGGCTGGTTTGCAAGTCATTTAATTTGGCCATTCATTGCATTTAGTGAGATGGTCATAAGGAGCCATACTGTGATGCCGTACCCCAGTTCATGTCACGTTGCCGGCTTGGGGGCGGGGGGATTTCCTTTTGGTGAAATTGCCTTATGTAATAGTTTAGCTCTTTGGTCACTGCATCCATTGCATGGAGTTTGACATAACCTAGTTTCTACCAGGCTCTGCCCATTTGTTTCTGCCACATTCTGGTGTATGCTCTGGTTGGTTTTAATCTTTCTTGGGGGTAATTATAAGTGTGCCTGGGCGAGGAGGGACGTACGCATTCCTGAAGAGTTACCCTGCTCTCCCTCGTGAGCTTCCCACTATTCAGTGGTCATTTTAATCACTTGGCAGTGTCACCACAGAGGGAGGAAACCCAAAACCAAAGTAAAATCCCAGGCCACCTTCAGGCTTCTAAAGGTTCCTGACTCTTGAAGCCAGGCCAGATGAGACTCCCAGGTGGCGTCTGCCATCTCCCAAGCAAGTCATGTTTTTACAAACTTACCATGGAAATCTGCCATATGCAGGTCTTTCAGACTTCCCCTTTCCTTGCCTATCTTCTTAAAAATTGCTCATATTTTACTAAGGAAATTTTCTTAAAAGATTTCCCCTCCCCCTCAGCCTTGTACATATTCCTGCTTAATCCCCGCCCCCCCCACCCCGTTTAAGAGCAGAGCCAGTTAATCTGTAGACAAGGGCAAGGGATGAGAAGGAATTAAAATCTAGATAGTAAAAAAAGCCATAAGGGGGATTTGGGGGTGCCATACAACTTAAGCAGGTCTAGCCATTTCCAAGAGTTGACTATAAAAAAAGTAAATGAAGGGTCATGCAATATATTAAAATGTGGGTAACCGTGTCTGTGTTAATGTTCCCCATTTTTTATCTAGTGTTTTCATTATTGTTTAGTCACCACTCACCTGGGTGGAGTTGGTAGTCAGTTTTGCTTCTTAGAAAGCCAGGTCCAGGCTTCTGTCTGATTTTAGGTTCCAGGAACTTCCTCAGAACATCAGATTCCAGAGGGTAATTTTATGGAGTTTGTTTTGCAGGGATAGCTGGGAGTATGGCCACCCTGCTCCACGATGCGGTAATGAATCCAGCAGAAGGTAATGTTTCATGGTCCCAGGGAGGGGCAGTAGGGGATGTGCAAAGGGGCAGAACAAGAGGTGGTGGGAAGGGGACTCCTGGCCCCCCAGTTGGAACAAGCAGGAAAATTCTTTATTGTGTTATTAAAGGCCTGAAGAAGGGACATGAGTGTTCAAGCTTTGTGATTTTCTTGTTCTCCAAAATAGTGCTACTCAACGTCTGGTTCTCAGACCAGCAGCATCAGCATCGCCTGGGAGCCTGTAAGAAATGCAGATTCTCAGGCCTGGCCCCAGACCAGGGAATCAGAATCTCTGAGGGTGGGGGTCACACACACATTTCTGGTCCTTGTTAACCTTTATCAAAACTAGCAAATTTAGGAAGAACCCTTCAAAGGCCATTCTTAGGGCTTGTGTTTAGTTCACTTCTAAATTTTTTGTTGTGGCTGAGAATATACACAGCAGAACAGTGTTTAGTTCACTTTAAAAAAAAAGTGAACTTCTTATTGTGGAAAATTCAAGCATATATACATAAAAATATACATGTAGAGAGAATAATATTGTTAGCCTCCATGCATCCCTTATGTTGCTTCAAAAATTAACATTTTGCCATATTGTTTTGGTGATCCCCCATATTATCTTTTTTTTTTTCTCTCTCTTTTTTTAAATTTCTGGATTATTATGAAGCAAATGCCAGCTATGAAGACTTGAGTTGGCTTTTTACATACCCTGGTGTCCTTAGCCGACTCGGGTCTGAATAGTGAGGATCTTGTGGAGCTGGTACTGGGCATGTTGTAAGCTGGGTTATTCTCTGTCTGATGGTGGCTTTAGGTGAGATGTGGATCTCTCTCCACCTTTCCCCTCCATCTGAAAATGGTCCCTTGCCAGAAGGGAGAATTGGAGATAAAAGGTTTCAACATTTTAAGTCTTGTGTTTTAAGTTCGTCTGTTTTTGTCTTTTAAAAATGTATTTGCTCTCAGCTGCCTCCCCATGTCCTAGCAGTCAAAGGACGCATTCTGACCTTAAGGGATATCCTCTTGGGAGAGGGGGGGAGAGGAGTCCCTTTCTCTGTGGGACTGAGGGTTTACCAGGTTGTGTAGGTGAAGAAAGGTACTCCTTTCACTTTGGTTTTCTTATCTGCAGGGTGAGATTTGCTGGAGGGACTCACACTGTTTACACTTTTTATTTAGAAAGTGGAGTGCTCAAAAAGCCTGTGTTCTATTTTATCTTATACCTGTCATCTTTCTAAAGAGATGTGACTTCCTCAGATAGACTTGCCTGTCTTCCTGGGTCTCCATGTTTTGTCCTGTAATTTGGTATTCAAGTATGTGCTCTGGGGCCAGGAAAGATTATCCTAAAAAATTAACTGGTTAGAGGTATTCTTAGGTAGGCAGGGGGAGGGAAACCCCTCTAGGGGGTAGTTCAATGAAAGACTTAAAATCCCCAAATAGATACATGCACTTACATACTACGTATCATGGGCTTTTTTTTTTTTTTTGGTGATTCATACAGGGACCTGGTGGGTGGCTAGTAAGCCCATGGGTTTTGTTTTTTTTTAAAGAGCAAAAATGAGGCCCTAATCAGCCCCCCGCCCCCCCCGCCCACTTTTCCCTGTCATTATTATTGACTTCAGGTCTTTAATTCTTTAAAGAAAAGCACATTGTATGTACTCATTTGTCAGTGCGAAGGGACCATTAAAACTTTAAGCATAAGTGACCACAGTTTGCCCTTGCTTGCCTCATGGCCTTTGAACCACCAGTTGCTTTTGTATTAACAAAGCCAGCGTCTTCATTGGAGTTTGTGGTTGAACTCCTTGGCAGACACAATTCTAATGTCTCTTCCAGGAGTACTGTGACACAGACACTTAAAACACTGTCAGAGGTACAGACCATGCAAAGTAGGTGGGGGTAAACAAGCCCAGCAGATGAATTAGGGACAAGGAGGACAGAGGGGAGGCCAAAGGCTACTGCCTCTGGACCTGACAGATTGGGCCAGCTAATCCAGCCTGAAGTGGCTGCCAGGTTTACAGGCCACCTTAAACAAGGCTCAAGCAGAGAAAAAAGACTTAGGGAGATAGCCAACTTTCTGGCCAGGTTCTCAAGACACGTTTGTAAATGGGGTTGCCTGGCTCCAGCCCATGGTGGTTTCTCCTGCTGGGGCTGGGTGTGTGCTAGCTCTTTGGGGCCATTACCAGTGTATCTAACTTGCTGTTTCTCTTTATGGCTTGGCTTCTCATTTCACCCCAACCTGGGGGTGGGGCCAAACCGAACCAACTGACCACCTGCTGCCCGTCTGGACTGCTATATGGCCCGACAACAGTTGTGAAGCAACGCATGCAGATGTACAACTCGCCCCACCGGTCAGCCCTCAGCTGCATCCGGACAGTGTGGAGGACTGAGGGGTTGGGGGCCTTCTACCGGAGTTACACCACGCAGCTGACCATGAACATTCCCTTCCAGTCCATCCATTTCATCACCTACGAGTTCCTGCAGGAGCAGGTCAACCCTCATCGCGAGTACAACCCGCAGTCTCACATTATCTCAGGAGGGCTGGCGGGGGCCATTGCTGCGGCTGCCACCACCCCCCTCGACGTCTGTAAGACCCTCCTCAACACTCAGGAACATGTGGCTCTCTCCCTGGCCAACGTCAGCGGTCGCCTGTCGGGCATGGCCAATGCCTTCCGGACAGTGTACCAGCTCAATGGCCTGCCCGGCTACTTCAAAGGCGTGCAGGCACGTGTCATCTACCAGATGCCATCCACCGCCATTTCTTGGTCCGTCTATGAGTTTTTCAAGTACTTCCTCACGAAGCACAAGCTGGAGAATCGAACTCCATACTAAAGGAACAGACAGTGGGAAGTGATTCCAGAATCTTTTATTTTTACAAGGCTTTCCCTGCCTGCTTCCATTCCCTTGTCCTCACACCAAGATTATTTTTGCAGGGTGGTCACTATGGGCCTTCTGCTTCCTGCTGCCTTAGAAAAAGGGGGAGGACGAGATGGCGGCCTACCCAAAGGCTGTCCGCAGGGAGGCGCGAGGTGGTGCTTGTCGGGGAGAGACCTTACAAGGGGAGGAGAAATGACTTTTTCTCTTCTTCCCGACGAGGGATGTAGCTTTTCTGCTTCACTGTCACAGTCTCCTCTCCAGAATCTTAGAACACAGAGGAGGGAAGAACATGTGCAGTGACTGAAAACATTAAAGACAAATTTTATGTATATAAAAGTTCCAGGACACAGTATGAAATAGATGGATAATGTTTATCCTTTATTTTTCTATGTAGAAGTTTTTGAATTCGGGTGTGTGCCTGTGCGTGTGTACAAATAGTATTACAGCTGCGAATATACAGCTGTTTAAAAAAAAAAATAGAGGGCTAAATTCTTCCATCAGGTTAAGTAAAAAGGCACCAGAGTAACTGGATTAAAATTTGTTTAGCCCCCAGATGGGAGTTTCACTTGAATGTAAAATAATAAATATTAAGTTTATATTTTGAATTTCTCTTTTCATGAAAGAAAAAAGGGTACGTTGAAAAAAATCAAAATAATGATGTATTACTTCCAGCTACTTCTCTTCCGTTCCCCCCCGCCCGCCCTTTATTCAGTCACTCACCTTCATGTGCTTTTTCTCTTTGTCCTCCCTAAAAATTCCAGGACCGAAGATAAAGCCCTGGAGCGTTCTGTCCTTCTGTATACACACACGCACACACTCTGGGTGGCAGAACCGTAACGCTGTAGGACATTGGCCCCCAGTATGATTGTTACCGGTCTTGTGCCTATGGAGGCCTTCCCTGGGTTGTGAATGACATGAACCCATGTCTCCTGGGTTGGCACTTATTAAGACCTTGAAATACAATCCTTCGGCTACTTGTTGTGCAGGTAGTTGGGATAAATCCTGTCTTAATTCTTAATGTATTTCTTCATCAACCTTTAACAGAGGTACTTCGGGCATCATTTCCTATCTGTGCTTTGGCTAACTCTCCTCTTTTGTTTTCCTGTACAGTCGGGGTTTTTAAAACATAGTAAGCGTATCTATGGTGTGCGTCTACACTCCTGCCCTGTCCTGATCATTACTTCCCTGTCACAGAGCCTCTTACCTGTGTAGTGGCAGAAGCCAGCAGGCCCTTTAGCCTTGGCCTAATTGCTGAAGCCTGACTCAGACCCTCATGGAAAAGGGCACCGTTCGGACCCATTCTTCAGCCTCATTAGGTCCATGTCACCTAAGAACATAAGGCGTAACTGCTTTGTTTTCTGAAATGGTGTGTCCCAAGTCAGATGATCCCTAAGAGAAAATATAAGCCTGTTCCCTCTAGCTATGCCATCTGAATTGCTGCCAGACCACTGCCTATGGGAAGACTGAATGACAACAGTTTCCTTTTATGAGCCCTCACCAGAGTCTGTCTTTAAAAATGAGCAAGAAGCACCTGTGTGTTCTCATTTTGGTGGGCTTGAGTGGGGGAAGTTCGTGGTGGCCAGGACCTTCGGCTGCAGGCCCCGCCAAAGCCGTGCATCTTGCTGAGGCTCAGGCCTGGGCTTCTTTGGGTAGTGTTACTTCCAGGGTAGAGCTCAGGTTGCACTCGGAGAGTTTTTGTCTTGGGACCATGCACACAGTACCTCCAGTAGCTTTTGTTTTTGTTTCTGTTCTAATAGTTACGAGAAATTTTATTAAAACAACAGGTAATTTGACTTCCTTTTTCAGATCAAGGACAGGAGAGTGCTGACACATGGTGTCCCTCCCACATGCACCCCATGAGCAGGGCCTGGCTGCTGTGCAGCCCCACCCTGGACCCATGCCCCAGAGGAAACCAGTTGCAGTATGCACTGTCCCCCTCTGGGATGCAAAAAGCCCCTGGAGACCATGCTGCTGCTAAAAATGGTTTGTACCTGTCCTCCATTCATGTCTTGGGCTAGTGCTACATTCTGGGAATAAAGGAAAAAGTCAGATCAAATTTTTTAAAGATTATCCAACCCCACGTTTAGTCTACTTAAATGTGGTGATGCTGCACTGCTGCAAAATCTTCCTTGTTTCAGGATTTTGCTTTAGATGGTATCTAGAAAAGAAAACGCTCACTTGTCTGGAAAAGCTACCATTGTTAGGGGCATACAAGAAGGAGAGGCAGGAACTGGATTTCAGAGTTATGTGGGCTGGGAGTCAGAAGGTCTGGTCTTGGCTTCCCTCTTGCTGTGTGGCGAGGGACCGATCTTCTGTGGAATAGGTGACACCACTGCTCTGCCTGCCTTCTGAGTGGTTGTGAGGTTGAATGAGTATTGTATCTAAAGATACTTTGGAAGCGGTATAGCGCTAAATGGATATAAGTGGTCGTTCATTTTGCAGGAGTGAGTTTTCCACTTAGTCTTAGCTCTGAAGTTTGAATTGTCTGATGCAGACTGCAGTCCAGTTGTTGATTGTGACTTTGACGCTGTGAGGTGCTAAATAGGAAAATGCTTTTCCTCTCCCCAACGATGACCATATAATCATGGCGTGTACTTGGTTATTATTGCCTTTTGAGTGACATCTGCGGCCAAGCAGTGCCACATGAGTACAGTCGTTTTGTTGTTAGTTGTTGTCAAGTCAGCTCTGACTCATGGCAACCCCAGGTACAACAGAATGAAACATTGCCCAGTCCTGTGTCATCTTCATGAGTACAATACTCTTTTTAATAGCGGGTATGTGTGTGTGTGTGTGCTCGCTCTTCTCCTCAGACCATGATTTAAGGTCAGCCACTTATAAATCAGAGTTTTACTTTCATTTTAGTACTTAAAAATAATTTTTTTTCAAATGGGATAAATCTTCAGATCACGACTTCCTGTTTTCTTAACTTTGGATTGAATTTAGTGACCTACATCCTATGTGTGGTTTCTGTTTCTTTTCTTCTTCTTCTTTTTTTTTTTAATGTTTGTGTCTTATTCCAAGTGCTGTACTCCAAAGTTCCCTGAAGGCGCATCTCCAACACATTGCTATGCCAATGAGGTTTTATTTAACTTTATTTAAGGATGGTTGTGCCTGTGAAATACAAATGTACTGCTGCTTTCTATCTGCAAGACGCACAATGTATGTGATAGGGGTAGGGCAGTGTTATTTCCTAAATGCCTATAGTAAATATCATTGTTTCGGCCTCTGAATTGCCAGCTCTTTGAAGAAGGGGAGAAATGTGTGTTTATGTGGGGGGAATTTATCTCTGATGTGCTGCTACAGTTGTATAACACTGGAGCTAGAGAAAATAAAGCATTGATCTTTGAAGTGTCCTGGACTCTGTGGTGGGAATGTTGAAATTACAGCTGTGTGGATGGAAAAAGGGACCTCATTTATGGGGCTGTCTCTTTTCCAGTCTCACACATTAACGATCAGAATCCCTAGCTTTGGTAGGAACTACTCTTCCAACCCGCTTACCAGAAGGGAAGCACACCGCCTCCTTGGCCACCCAGAGACATAGTTTCATGCCAGGGCCAGGCTGGGAGCCTCTTGGGTGACTTCTCACCATGCAGGGCAGGGGGGTGGGTTTCTTTCTTGGTGGAGGGCATGTCTTAGTTTCCTAGGGCTGCCATAACAAAATACTACAAAGCAGGTGGCTTTAAAGAACAGAAATTTATTTTCTCACAGTTTTGTAAGCTAGAAGTTCAAATTCAGGGTCTTGGCCATATTAATTTCTTCTGAGGGCTCAGAGAGAAACTGCTCCATGCTTCTCCTAGCGGCTGCCAGCATTATTCAGGAGCCCTCTCAAGCACGTCAAAAAACAAAACAAAACTGTGGAATTGACTGACTCATGACGACTGCATGTGTGTCAGAGTAGAACTGCACTCCATAGGGATTTCAGTGGTTGATTTCTCAGAAGTAGATCTCCAGGCTTTTTTTCCAAGGTGCCTCAGCATGGACTTCCTGTCAGCAGCCGAGTGTGCTGACTGTTCGTACCACCCAGGGACTCCCTCAACATGTCCACACTCTTCAAACTGCAGCCCTAGAGAGGGCATGAAAGGAAGGTGTTCCCTCTGCTACTGAGCCAAGGTCTTCTTCCAGGATAAGGTTTCCTCTATGAGTTTCCAAACCCTCTTTAGGAGAGACTCCACTCCAGCCCACGTGAGTGGCCTGAGTGGGACTCACATGACAGAGAAGAGTATAATAAACCCAGTGTTGTATAAGAGAGACACACACAACTCCTGGGTGGGAGTGGAAGTGCGGTGTCATTGCCGAAAGGGAAATAATTGTCTCTGGTCTAAGGCAGAATGCAGCGGGTGCCCTAAGAGTAATGAATGCAATTTCAGAGAAAGGAGCTTGGTTTGCAACATAAGGACGTTAGGAGATGCCCTAGTGCTAAGCCGGAAGAGCTCTGACTGCCATGGTAAGGAGCTTGACCTTTATAATCAGGAGGTAATAGGGAGTCATTAAGGGTCTTTGGGAAGAGGATATTATGATTAAAGCCCTGCTTTAGGAAAAGTCCTGTGACAGAAGTGGGCAGGGTGGGGTCAAGAAGGAACACCTGGAGGCCAGGAGATGGTTAATTTGGTGTCACGTTGAAGTTGTCCAGAAGAGGGATGACTAAGGGAAAAAGGCAAGGGCAACTGGAACAGAATGAGGACTAATGAGCATAGAAGTGGATTTAACAGAGGCTTCGGTGGCACAGGACTGTGGGGCAAGATGAGAATAGGCTGGCTGAGGGAAGTGGCAGTGTCAGGAGGAAGACCTGGCTGAGAGGAAAAGCAGGTGGTGGTAGAGAAGATGCATCTGCTCTAAGCCTGCTGGTATCTCCTTAGTCCTCATTCTCCTTGGGCATGCAGAACACTTTGAGTGTTCTCTTTTAAGTTCCTTCACTTGTCTTCCTTTTCCTGCCCTTTACCAGGTCACCCACCTTTGTGACTAACTTCTCAGGCTCCCCCATCAGCTTCATAATCCTTCCTAGGGCTCCTGAGGATGGCCTCTGGGAAAGGTTCTGCCTTTGGACCTCCTTTCTCTTCACATCTTCTAGGTGCTGAACTGCCCTCCCAGCCTTAACTGTCTCTTCTGGGAAGATGATTTCTTGATGTGAGGATGTAGTAACCCGGACTTCCCTCCTCAACTCCACATCTAAATTTTTAATGGTCTGCTGGAGACCTCCCAGATCTCACTACTCGAAGAGACCTCACCCCTGCTCCCAGATGCTTCCCATGTTACTCACTTGCTCAAATTCTTCAAGGGATCCTCATTGCTTATTGAATTTAAGTATAGATTCTCCTGTATATGCCAATACCCAATTTAGCTTCGTGTGTGAAGGACTGGAGAGAAACAGAGTAGTCCAGTAGGATGGACGTATAAGACTCTTAGGTCTTAATTTCCTGAACAGGATAGTGCCAACTTCTTTCCAGTGTTTTGTTCCTATTGAAATGTCTTTCTCCTACCTTCCCTCTCTGTCCGTCAATGTCCTGTCTTTCCTTTAACGTCACCCTGAAGATAGCATTTACTACCTCATCATAAAGCTCTTCATGATTGGATTATCAGATATGATCACTCCCACCTCCTCAGACCCTGGCCTAAAGCCTGCTGTGGCCTATCTCACTTTGCATTTTTGCTGGCATCTGCCCAGGATGTGTGCCCAATGAGGAGAGAGGCGGTAGTTTATTCACATTTTTTCTCCATAGCTCTCTAGCCTAGTATTTTCCCCATCCTCTACAACAGCAACAGTTGTTAATAACAGCAACAATTGTTAACTGAATTTAGTTAACTTCTGAAGTTAACTAGTTTGAAATGCCAGTGGAACATCTAGGTAGAGATACTACCTACCTACCAGTTGCCATCCAGTCGATTTCAACTCATGGTGATCCTATGTGTGTCAGAGTAGAACTGTGCTCCATGGGGTTTTCAATGGCTGATTTTTTTGGAAGTAGATCACCAGGACTTTATTCTGAGGTGCCTCTGGGTGAACTTGAACCCTCAACCTTTTGGTTAGCAACCGAATAACTGTTTGCACCACCCAGGGAATACAACATTAGTGCTCAGGAGAAAGGCTGGAACTGGAGCTGAAGATTTGACGGTTATCTGAAGGGGTGTGATGGTTAAAGTTGAGAGAAACAGATGAGAGGCCTAAGAAAGAAAAAGGATCTTGGGGAATGCAATGCTTATATTAAATAGTAAGGAGAGAAATGGGAGCCAGGAGAGACTGAAGTGGTTAGAGAATTATGAAGAAAACCAAGAAGTGAGGTGATTATGAAGAAGGGGTAGTCATCATTCCACATGCTTAGGTGTAATGAAAATGCAGCTCAAGCCACTCAATTTTTTTTCCAGATTTTTTCTCCTTGCTTTTGTCCTCTTTGTCACTGGTTAGTTTTCCCCTCCCCTTAATCTTTTTTTTTTTAAACTGTAGTGTGTATATATATATATGTATGTATGTATGCTATGAGTGGCAATCAACTTGATGGCAATGGGTTTGGTTTTTTTGGTTTATATATATATATACCAATTCAACAAATTTTATATGTACTATTCAGTGATATTATGTTCATCATGTGCAACCATCACCACTATCTTTTTCCAAAAATTTCCACCACCATTAACAGAAACTCAGTGCTCCCTAAACAATGACTCTTTCTTCCACCTCCCTCCCACTAATCAGCTTTGGTCTCTATACCAAAAAAACAAAAACCAAGCCCTTTGCCATCCGGTTGATTCCAACTCATAGCGACCCTATACATTTACCTATTTCATATAAATGGAATCATACAATATTTGTTCTTTTGTGACTGACTTATTTCACTCAGCATAATGTTTTAAGGTCCATCTATGTTGTAGTATGTATCAGGACTTCATTTCTCTTGTTTTTAGGCGCCGTGGAGTCCGTTCCAACTCATAGCAACCCTATGTACAACAGAAGGAAGCACTGCCCCGTCATGTGCCATCCTCACAATCGTTGTTATGCTTGAGCCCATTGTTGCAGCCTCTGTGTCAATCCATCTCATTAAGGGCTTTCCTCTTTTTTGCTGACCCTCTGTTTTACCAAGTATGATGTCCTTCTCCAGGAACTGGACTCTCCTAATAATGTCCAAAGTACATGAGACGAAGTCTTGCCGTCCTTGCTTCCAAGGACCACTCTGGCTGTACTTCTTCCAGGACAGACTTGTTCGTTCTTCTGGAGGTCCGTGGCATATTCAGTATTCTTCACCAACAATGTAATTCAAATGCATCAATTCTTCTTTGATCTTCCATATTCATTGTCCAGCTTTCACATGCATATGAGGTGACTGAAAATACCATGGCTTGGGTCAGGCGCACCTTAGTCCTCAAAGTGACATCTTTGCTTTTCAACGCTTTAAAGAGGTCTTTTGCAGCGGATTTGCCCAGATTTCTTAACTGCTGCTTTTGTGGGCATTGATTGTGGATCCAAGTAAAATGAAATCCTTGACAACTTCAGTATTTTCTCCATTTATCGTGATGTTGCTTATTGGTTCAGTTGTGAGGGTTCATTGTTTATTTAGGTGCAGTCCATACTGAAGGCTGTAGTCTTTGCTGTTCATCAGTAAGTGATTCAAGTCTTCTTCACTTTCAGCAAGCAAGGTTGTGTCATCTGCATTTCACAGGTTGTTAATGAGTCTTCCACCAATCCTGATGCTGCATTCTTCTTCATATAGTCCAGCTTCTTGGATTATTTACTCAGCATACAGATTGAATAAATATGGTGAAAGCATACAACCCTGACACACATCTTTCCTGATTTTAAATCAAGCAGTATCCCCTTGTTCTGTTCCAACGACTGCTTTTTGGTTTATGTACAGGTTCCACGTGAGCAAAATTAAGTGTTCTGGAATTCTCATTCTTCCCAGTATTATCCATAATTTGTTATGATCCACACAGTTGAATGCCTTTGCATCGTCAATAAAACACAGGTAAACATCTTTCTGGTATTCTCTGCTTTCAGCCAAGATTCATCTGACATCAGCAGTGATATTCCTCATTTCATGTCCTCTTCTGAATTCGGCTTGAATTTCTGCAGTTCTCTGTCGATATATTGTTGCAACTATGTTTGAATGATCTTCACCAAAATTTTGCTTGCATGTGATATTAATGATATTGTTCGATAACTTCCACATTCCGTTGAATCACTTTTCTTTGGAATGGGTACAAATATGGATCTCTTCCAGTCAGTTGGCCAGGTAGCTGCATTCCAAATTCCTTGGCATAGAGGAGTGAGCCCCTCCTGTGCTGTATCCATTTGTCAAAAAACATCTCAATTGGTATTCTGTCAATTCCTGAAGCCTTGTTTTTTGCCAGTGCCTTCAGTGCATCTTGGATTTCTTTCTTCAATGCCATGGGTTCTTGATCATATGCTACCCCCTGAAATGGTTGAACGTTGACCAATTCTTTTTGGAACAGTGACTCTGTGTTTTCCTTCCACGTTCTTTTGACGCTTCCTGTGTCATTCAATATTTTGCCCATAAAATCATTCCAAATTACAACTAAACGCTGGATTTTTTTCTTCAGTTCTTTCAGCTTGAGAAACACCAAGCATGTTCTTCCCTTTTGAATTTCTAACTCCAGGTCTTCGTACATTTCATTATAATACTTTTTCTTCTTGAGCTACCCTTTGAAGTCTTCTATTCAGCTCTTTTACTTCATCGTTTCTTCCATTTGCTTTAGCTGCTCTATGTTCAAGAGCAAATTTCAATCTCTTCTGACATCGATTTTGGTGTTTCCTTTCTTTCCTGTCTTTTTAATGACCTTTTACTTTTTTCATTTATGATGTCTTTGATGTCGTTCCACAACCGGTCTGGTCTTTAGGCGGTTGTGTTTAGTGCATCAAGTCTACTCTGGAGACGGTCTCTAAATTCAGGTAAGATGTAGTCAAGTTGTACTTCAGCTCTCGTGGACTTGATTTAATTTTCCTCAGCTTCGGCTTGAACTTGCATGTGAACAATTGTAGTCTGTTCTGCAGTTGGCCTCCGGCCTTGTTCTGACTGATGATGTCGCTCTTATCCACCATCTCTTTCCACATATGTAATTGATTTGATTCCTGTGTATTTCATCTTCTGAGGGCTGCATGTATAGTCTCCATTTATGATGTTGGAAAAGGGTATTCACAATGAATAAGTTGTTGGTTTTGCAAAATTCTATCATGTGATCTCTGGTGTCATTTTTTATCACCAAGGCCGTATTTTCCAGCTGCTGATGCTTCTTTGTTTCCAGATTTCCCATTCCAATCGCCAGTAGTTATCAGTGCATCTTGATTGCATATTTGGTCAATTTCCAGACTGCAGAAGCTGGTGAAAGTCTTCAATTTCTTCATTTTTTGGCATTAGTGCTTGGTGCCTAAATTTGAATAATAGTATTAGCTAGTCCTCCTTTTAGACATATGGATTGTACTTCAGGATAGATCTTGAGATGTTCTTTTTTGACAAAGACTATGACACCATTCCTCTTCAATTTGTCATTTCTGGCATAGTAGACCATGTGATTGTCTGACTCAAAATAGCAAATACCATTCCATTTCAGCTCACTAATGCCTAGGATATTGATGTTTCTGGGTTCCATTTGATTTTTTTTTTAATAGTTTTTATTCTGCTTTAGGTGAAAGTTTACAAATTAACTCAGTCTCACACACAAAAACTTATACACACCTTGCTACATACTCCCAATTACTCTCCCCCTAATGATACAGCCCGCTCCCTCCCTCCACTCTCTATTTTGGTGTCCGTTTTGTCAACTTCTAATCCCCTCCACCCTCTCATCTCCCCTCCAGGTCGGAGATACCAACATAGTCTCAAGCGTCCACCTGATCCAAGAAGCTCACTCCTCACCAGCATCCCTCTCGAACCCATTGTCCAGTCCAATCCATGTCTGAAGAGTTGGCTTTGGGAATGGTTCCTGTCCTGGGCCAACAGACGGTCTGGGGCCCATGACCACCGGGGTCCTTCTAGTCTCAGTCAGGCCATTAAGTCTGGTCTTTTTACGAGAATTTGGGGTCTGCATCCCACTGCTCTCCTGCTCCCTCAGGGGTTATCTGTTGCATTCCCTGTCAGGGCAGTCATCAGTTGTAGCCGGGAACCATCTAGCTCTTCTGGTCTCAGGATGATGAAGTCTCTGGTTTATGTGGCCCTTTCTGTCTCTTGGGCTTCTAATTACCGTGTCCTTGGTGTTTTTCATTCTCCTTTGATCCAGATGGGTTGAGACCCATTGATGCATCTTAGATGGCCTCTTGCTAGCGTTTAAGACCCCAGATGCCACTCATCAAAGTGGGATGCAGAATGTTTTCTTAATAGATTTTATTATGCCAAGTGACTTAGCTGTCCTCTGAAACCATGGTCCCAAACCCCTGCCCCAGCTATGCTGGCCTTCGAAGCATTCAGTTTATTCAGGAAACTTCTTTGCTTTTGGTTTAGTCCCATTGTGTTGACCTCCCCTGTATTGTGTGTTGACTTTCCCTTCATGTAAGGTAGTGCTTATTTACTATCTAATTATTGAATACCTCTCTTCCACCCTCCCTCCCTCCCCCCTCTCGTAACCACAAAAGAGTGCTTTCTTTTCAGTTTAAACTATTTCTCGAGTTCTTATAATAGTGGTCTTATACAATATTTGTCCTTTTGCAACTGACTAATTTCACTCAGCATAATGCCTTCCAGGTTCCTCCATGTTAAGAAATGTTTCACAGATTCATCACTGTTCTTTGTCGATGCTGAGTATTCTATTGTGTGAATATAGTATAATTTATTTATCCATTCATCCATTGATGGGCACCTTGGTTGCTTCCATCTTTTTGCTATTGTAAACAGTGCTGCAGTAAACATGGGTGTGCATATATCTGTTCATATAAAGACTCTTATTTCTCTAGGAAATATTCTGAGGAGTGGAATTGCTGGATCGTATGGTAGTTCTATTTCTAGCTTTTTAAGGAAGTGCCAAATCGATTTCCAAAGTCATTGTACCATTTTACATTCCCACCAGCAGTGTATAAGTGTTCCAATCTCTCCACAGCCTCTCCAAGATTTATTGTTTTGTGTTTTTTGGATTAATGCCAGCCTTGTTGGAGTGAGATGAAATCTCATTGTACTTTTGATTTGCATTTCTCCAATGGCTAATGATCGTGAGCATTTCCTCATATATCTGTTAGCTACCCGAATGTCTTCTTTAGTGAAGTGTCTGTTCATATCTTTTGCCCATTTTTTAATTGGGTTATTTGTCTTTTCGTAGTTGAGTTTTTGCAGTTTCTTGTAGATTTTAGAGATCAAGTGCTGATCGGAAATGTCATAGCTAAAAACTTTTTCCCGGTCTGTAGGTAATCTTTTTACTCTTTTGATGAAGTCTTTGGATGAGCATAGGTGTTTGATTTTTAGGAGCTCCCAGTTATCTAGTTTTTCTTCTGCATTCTTAATAATGTTTTATATACGTATTAGGACTCCTAACATTGTCCCTATTTTTTCTTCCATGATCTTTATCATTTTAGAGTTTATATTTAGGTCTTCGATCCATTTTGAGCTCGTTTTTGTGCATGGAGAGTAAGATATGGGCCTTGTTTCATTTTTTTGCAGATGGATATCCAGTTATGCCAGCACTGTTTGTTAAAAAGACTGCCCTTTCCCAGTTTAACAGTTTTGGGGCCTTTGTCAAATATCAGCTGCTCATATGTGGATGGATTTATGTCTGGATTCTCAATTCTGTTCCATTGGTCTATGTATCTGTTGTTGTACCAGTGCCAGGCTGTTTTGACTACTGTGTCCGAATAATAGGCTCTAAAATCAGGTAGATAGAGTAAGGCCTATATCAGAAAAGGTTCTGCTGCTATTCATAAAGTTTTCGCTGTCCTGTTTTTTCAGAAGTATATGGCCAGATTCTTCTTCCTGGTCTGTCTTAGTCTGGAAGCTCTGCTAAAACCTCTTTACCAAGGGTGACCCTGCTCGTATTTGACATACTGGTAGCATAGCTTCCAGTATCACAGCAGCATGCAAACCACATGAGTGGTGGCATTTCTCTTATTAAAAAAAAAAAAAAAAGGAAACTGAAACCTGTTGCCATCAAGTCTATTCTGACTCATAGTGACCCTATAGGACAGAGTAGAACTGCTCCGTATGGTTTCCAAGGAGCGCCTGGTGGATTTGAACTGCTGACCTCTTGGCTAGCAGTTGTAGCTCTTAACCACTGCACCATTTCTCTTATGGCTGATTAATAGTCCATTGTATGTATGTGCCACATTTTATCCTTCTGTTTTTTAACATTTAGGTTCTTTGGCCACTGTGAATAGTGCTGTAATGAACCTTAGTGTACAGCTTTCCGTGTGCATCCCTGCTCTTAATTATTTTGGGTATATACCTAAAATTAGGATTGCTGGGTTATATAATGGTCTTGTTAGGTGCCATTGAGTTGGTTCTGACCCTATATATAACAGAATGAAACACTGCCCAGTCCTGCGCCATCCTTATCGTGTTGGCTATGTGTGAGCCCATTTTGCAGCCACTGTGTAATCCATCTTGTTGAGGGTCTTCCTCTTTTTTACTGATCCACTACTTTACCAAGCATGATGTCCTTCTCCAGGGTCTGGTCCTTCCTGATAACATGTCCAAAGTACATGACAAAGTCTCACCACCCTTGTTTCTAAGGAGCACTCTGGCTTCTTCCAAGACAGATTTGTTCTTTTTTTTCTGGAAGTCAATGGTATATTCAGTATTCTTCACCAGCATCATAATTCAAATGCATCAATTCTTCTTTGGTCTTCCTTATTCATTGTCCAGCTTTCGAATGCATATGAGGTGATTGAAAACCATGGCTTGGGTCAGGCACACCTTAGTCCTCAAAGTGACATCTTTGCTTTTCAACACTTTAAAGGTCTCTTGCAGCAGATATGCCCAATGGAATACATTGTTTGATTTCTTGACTGCTGCTTCCATGGGCATTGATTGTGGATCCAAGTAAAATGAAATCCTTGACAACTTCAATATTATCTCCGTTTATCATGAGGTTACTTATTGGTTATATAGTAGTTCTATGTTTAACTTTTTGAGGATCCACCAAATTTTCTTCCTCAGAGTCAGTACCATTTTACATTCCCTTCAGCAGTGAAGGAGGGTTTCAGTTTCTCTGCATTCTTGCCAAATCTTTTATTTTTCTTCTTCTTCTTCTTCTTTTTTTTTTTTTAACATAACCATTCTAGTGAAGGTAGTGGGATTGCTGAGTCATATAGGGTTATAGTAGTTCTGTATTTATCTTTTTAAGGAACCATGAAATTGTGTTCTACAGAGGCAATACTGTTTTCCATTCCCATGAGCAATAGATGACTTTCAGTTTCTCCACATTCTTGCCAACATCTGTTATTTCCCTTTTTTTTTTTTTAATCATAGCCATTCTAGTGAGGGTCAGGTCATATGTCATTGTGCTTTTGATTTGCATCTTCCTAATTACTAGTTGGAACCCTGGTGGTGTAGAGTTTAAGAGCTATGGCCACTAACCAAAAGGTTGGCAGTTCAAATCCACCAGGCTCTCCTTGGAAACACTATGGGGCTGTTCTACTCTGTCCTATGGGGTTGCTATAAGTCGGAATCAAATCAACAGCAATTTTTTTTTAATTACTAATAAAGGAGCCCTGGTGGTGCAGTGGTTAAGCACTTGGCTGCTAACCGAAAGTTCAGTGGTTTGAATCCATCAGCTGCTCCAGGGGAGAAGGATCTGACAGTCTGCTTCTGTAAAGATTTACAGCCTTGGAAACCCTATAGGGCAGTTCTGCTTTATCTTACAGGATTGCTATGAGTCGAAATCGACTCAGACAGTGACAGGTGTTTTTTTTTTGTTTGTTTTTGGTTTAATGACTGATGACATTGAGCATCTTTTCATGTGCTTGTTAGCCTTTTGTGTATACTCTTTGGCAAAATATCTAATCATGTCCTTTGTCCAGTTTTTCATTGGGTTGTTTGTCTTTTTTGTTATTGTTATTAAGTTGTTAGAGTTCTTTATATATTCTGTATTATCAAATGTATGCTTCCTAAAAAATTCTCTCCCGGTCTGTAAGTTGTCTCTCCCTTCCCCTTGCTCTTGCCTTTTCTGATTCCCTTCTAACTCCCACCTTCACCAAGTTCATCTGCTTTCCCTGCCAGTGTCATTTCTAATGTATCTGACATAATATTCCAATAGTTACCTAAAGAGATAAAGGAAAAAGCACTCAAAAATGTACATCCTAGGCTCGTTCTTAAAAGTGAAAAAGTAGAAATGAGCTAAATATATATCAAGAAGTTAAAGGATTTATAGAATATCTGGATACTGGGATATACTGATATTTTAGTGGGGAAGGAAGAATATTTCATCAGGGGTTCCCAGCCAGACACCAGTTAAAATCTGTACTCTCCAGTACATTTAAAAAAATTGAGAATTCTTCCAAGCTTACCTATTTCTCCAGCCTTGTCTCCTAAAGGTAATATTACTTTGGGGGACCTTCTGTGAAGGCTTGACTATGAGAAGACACTTTAGAATTCCACAGTTTCCTGTTGAAATTGTTTCTTTAAGAGCCTCTTCACTCATGTTCTTTTAACTCATGCTAATCATGGATTTTCACTTTCCACAGTAAGTGGGACATATATCTGCCTGGAAACTGGTAATACCCAAGTCATAGCTGCTTTCTTTTGTTCTTGCTTATTCTCCATCACTTCCATTGGTTTTATTCATGGTTTAGTTAAAACTCTATGGTGAGTTCATAATTTTTAGGCAGGGCCCAGGATCTGAGGGCAAATTGTAAGGTTTGAGTCCTTCTCGAGCTCACAATGAGTGAAACCTGGGTAAATCACCCACTATCAAGGTCATGATTAATGGGAAGAGCCATCAGGAGAGGAGTATTTTAGAGGAAAAGGGCGTGCCAACTGCTGAGCCTACTTATTCATTGTGGTAGAAAAACTTCCTTTACAGAATAGAACATGTGGTTCTGAGTCTCATGGTGTTCCAATGAGCTAGGATTGCAAGAACATTCATTGGACAATTGTCCTTAGATTTTTTCTGCCATGATTTACCTGATCCAGCTTCTCATTTGAAGGAATTATTTCTGCTGATTTTGATTTAGATTAAAATCTTTGTTTACTGATGCTGTCTTGAATTTCCACCTTGGCCTCTATACCTCTTTTGTTTTTAAGATCAGCAAGTTTCTAAAAGCCACATTTGAAAAACGTATACTTACCTTATAGTGAATACCAGTACAAAGATAATTTTGTCTATTTGTTGGTATAATGAAGTAATTTATTTGCTCTGGTCCATTTTAACTATTGAGTGCATAATGGATAGGTCAGTACATTCAGAGGCCTGGGCCCTAACTGGTTGGGTGACTTTGGGTGGCCTTGGGCATATCATTTAATCTCTCTGCTCTGCAGTTTCCTCATCTACGAAATGAAAAAGTTGGGCCAAATGACCTATATAATAGCTCTTCTAGCTGGACTATCCAATGATAATGTCCATATCATTCAAGATCTTTCCAGATTCTGTATAAAACCAAACCTGTTGTGGCTGAGTTGATTCTGACCCCTGGCAATCTCATGAGGGTCCTCGGCTGTGATCCATATGGAAGCGGAGGGTCATACCTTTCTAGTGTGGTGCCACTGGGTGAATTTGAACCACCAACCTTTTGGTTGGTAGCTGAGAGCAAACCATTTGTGCCACCCAGGAACCTAGCCTCTATATAAGCATATAATTAAAATATGTTCACATGCTTTTATATGAGATTAGAAGGAAAATCTTCACAAGTCTTTTAGCCTTCCTACCAGAATTAATCATGCATGATCATTTTTCTTTACTACTTCTCATTTCCCACTTCCTAAACTACTTTACAAATAAAACACAAAAATCCATGAACTTGGTGTAGGAAAGTGATGGATGTAAGTATATTTTGCATCCTTCTCTATAATGTTTGTTTTTTTCCCATTGAGAGATGAATTTCTTATATAATTTATTTTAATTTTGTTGTTGTTGAGAATACACACAGCAGAACATACACCAATTCAACCCTTTTGACATGTACAATTCAGTGACATTGATTACATTCTTTGAGTTCTGCATTCTCATCCTCCTTTTTCGAGTTGTTCCTCTCCTATTTGCATAAACTCACTGCTCCCTAAACTCTGTAATGTTTGTAATTGCTACTTCTCTATGCAGTTGTAATTAAATAATGTGTTTATTTATGCATATTTTGTTTTTAATGTCTGTCCAAACTCTGTGAGTGAGAACTGTTGGTCTGTCTCTTGTTGAGCTCCAGCACAGTGCCTGGCACGAAGTAGGTCATATTGAGTTCCTCCAGCTTCGGAAATGTGTTAGCAGTGAGCAGCAGTGCCCTTATTTTCAAATAGTCTATTGCTACAGGAAAACACCATGTAGTTTTTCTGTGGTATTGTTTATTGTAGTCTCTAGGTCTAAACTGTTTTTTTAAAGCATCTAAATAGATGGTGCTGCTTGGGGGCAAGGATGGTGATACTTAGTCTCATGTACTTTGGACAAGTTATCAAGAGGGCCCAGGCCCTGGAGAAGGACATCATGCTTGGTAAGGTAGAGGGTCAATGAAAAACAGGAAGACCCTTGACAAGATGGATTGACACAGTGGCTGCAACAGTGGCTCAAACATAGCAAAGATTGCGAGGATGGCGCAGGACCAGGCAGTGTTTTGTTCTGTTGTATAAGGGTGGCTATGAGTCAGAACTGACTCGATGGCTCCTAACAACAACAACAAATAGATAGTATCTGCAGTAAAGCATGATTATATTGACCTTTTCTATTGAATAACTCTTGTTGGGTGCTGTCGATTCCAACTCATAGTGACATCATGTGACAGAGTAGAACTGACCTATAGGGTTTTCTTGTCTGTAAGCACTATGGGGCAGTTCTACTCTGTCCTATAGGATCACTATGAGTCAAAATCAACTTGATGGCAACGGGTTAATCCTTGCGGAAGCAGGTTATCTGGTCTTTCTCCTGCAGAGCTGCTGGGTGAATTCAAACTGCCAGCCTTTTAGTCAGCAGCTAAATGCATGACTTTTGTACCAGCAGGGCTCCTTGAATAACTCTTCGTTTTGTGGAAATTGTGAACTTTTCAGTACTGCCAAAATTGGGCACTTACGTGTAACTCTAAAGTATTGGTTAAAAAATTTACTTCATATAGACAGGTTTTTAGCAAAGCGACCATTCACTTGTCACTGAATTTATTTGCTAATGGAAAGAAATTGTGTTTCACCTAATTTCCTTGAAAATATCTGCAATGTCATCTTTACTCTTCAGGGACTTAAATTTCCTTGAGGGTTTGTCCGGGGTTGAGCAACACTGGACTTTGAGTGAGGTGGCCATCAGCCCTATGGACTAGAGCAGGAGGACTGCAGGAGGTTTGTATGTAGTGTCTATGCGAATTAAAGATTGTGACTGTAAGGAAGTCATAGATTGGAGCAGAGAAGTGTTTTGAGGCGTAATGTGGGGATACACTGTTCCCAAAGGGATGGAGTGTGTTACTTGTAGAATGCCCTTTTATGTTTCATTCAGTTTCAGAGCAGTGGATTTTTTTTGCCTAGCTAAATCCCTGACTTTCTATTGTTGACCACAAGGTGGCATCTGATTTTCATTAATACAGGAGTCATAGGCCTCATCTCGCACTGCAGTTAGAAGCACGCATTGGTCTCAGCTCCTGAACACTATGGTACCAGATGTTAATTTTTCTCAAATGATAGCATTTCTAAAGGAAATTGCGTTAACTTAAGCTTGTCTAGGAAACTTGAACTCAACCTTCTCGCATCTAGGTAGTCATATTTGTATCCAGGCATCCTTGTGCATTTAAAAAAAAAAAAATTTTTTTTTTTTTTTGTGCATTTTAGGTGTTTTTAATTGATCACTGCATTGAATAGCTATTACAGTTTGGGAATTTGTGTGTGTGTGCTCTAAGTGAAAGTTTACAATTCAAGTCAGATTCTCGTACAAAAGCACACACACATTGTTATGTGACTGTAGTTGCTCTCCCTGCAATGTGACAGTACACTCCTTCTCTCCACCCTGTATTTCCCGTGTCCATTCAACCAGCTCCTGTCCCCCTCTGCCTTCTCATCTCACCTCCAGACAGTAGCTGTCCACGCAGTCTCATGTGTCTACTTGAGCGAAGAAGCACACTCCTCACCAGTATCATTTTATGTCTTACAGTCCAGTCTAATCTTTGAAGAGTTGGTTTTAGGAATGGTTTTAGTTTGGGGCTAACAGAGAGCCTGGGGGCCATGGCCTCTGGAGTCCCTCCAGTCTCAGTCAGACCATCAAGTCTGGTCTTTTTATGAGAATTTGAGGTCTGTATCCCACTTTCCTCCTGCTCTTTCAGAGGTTCTCTGTTATGTTTGTAGTTTTGGAAATTTTTGATGTGTTTCTTTGTCTTATAGCATGTACTATTTTGACATATGCTTGTTATATGCCACACACTGTTTTGCTTGTGAGTGGGGGGTACAAACGAGCCTCACTCAAAGATATAGGTTTCAGGCTAGAGATATACAATACACATTTATGAAATAGTTGTCAAGACAAACCATACAAAGCAAATTGTTTAGTGCCAGGCCTCATTAGGAGTAAAAGCTCTAGATCCATGAGGGAAGAGGTCAAGTCTGATTGGTTCACCATTGTGCCCCCAACACCTTGCACAGTACTGGCACATGGTAGGTGCTCAAAAAAGATACTCACGGAATGCATGAATGAAGGGACCTAAAAAAGATTTCACTGACAAGTTGATAGAGCTGACTCTAAAACGATGGGTGCCAGTTAGATGGAGAAAGTCAAGGTGGAGGAGGGCATTGCAACTTGGAGAGACAGTGGAAGCAGGAGCGCGTACAGGGAGGGGCAGAGAGAAGCGTAGTGGGCCAGAAAGTGTGCGCTGCCACAGCCAGGTCTCCACCCATGGAGGACCATGAGTGTTGTGTGCGGAGCCTGTGTTTTATCCAGGGAGCAGCTGAGAACCCCTGAATGGGCTGTAAAAACTCAAAAGTGCAAGACATTGTGGTCGGTGGGGGACGCAATAAAAGACCCATGATGCCTAAATAAATAATAATGCAGGGCAGTATGGGAACAAGCTGGAATTTTCCAGAGAAGGAAGAAATCTATGTGGCTGGGCACACCAGGGCTTGCTTCGGCGCAGAGGTAGCCTCTGGGCCAGACTTGCTATAATAATGGCTGATTTTTGAAACGTCTTTTACAGTTTACAAAGTGTCCTTTCAAACACTAGCTTTTTTAACGCTCCCAATAACCCCTGACATAAGCATAATTATTATCTTGGCTTTGTTTTATAAGGTTTCTCAGAGGATCCCAGTGGGATTGAGACCCAGTTGCTCAAGGTGGTAACTAGCTTTTGATTGACTTTTCTTCCTTCTCTGCCTCACATTGTACCCTCCCTTACTTCTGCGTTCTGGCATCATCTTCTAAATATATTACCTATCCTCAATTCCTTGGCTCATACTCTGCTTTCTGGTGAACTCAAACTAAAAACACTCTTTTGCTCACTCATGTTTCTAGAATGGCTCACTGTATAAGACAATAAAATGGCACCACATAGGTGATGCATGCATTATGAACTATGAACTCAGAGGAGTGGGGCATTAAAAGTTTCGTGGTAGGTGAAATAGGCTTTGTACCGGAGGAGAAAACTATTCCTTCTGTCAAGGGCAGACACACTGGCTTTGAATGAAGGAAGAACTTTCTAGGAGAGATGGACTATCGTGAGCAAAGCTTAGGGTTTTGGAAAACATTTGGAAGATGAAAGAGGCCTGGAGTAGATGTCAGCCTAGGGGATAGGGAGATACGTTTTAGACTTGAAGAGGTAGGTTGAGGCTTGGTTGTATTGGATCTTGAGTACCCAGGTGTCTCTCTTTGATTGGGATTCTGTTACAGGTGGAAGCTTTGCTTCCGTGTGCTGTGGAGGGAATTCTTTTTCCATAGCAAGTATTTTCCCGATGCATTGTTAAGCCGAGATTTACTAGTCAAAGAATCTGACTTTTTCCTTTCTCCCTCTTCATCCTGAGGTTAGAGCCTCCTTCCCTCTCAGCCACAAGATTGGCACTCACTGACATTTCTCCTTCATTCTCTAGAACCCCGACCTCTGAACTGGCTGTCACATCATATCTGGGCCTGGTTTACTTGCCTGCTGTGATCTTGGGAAGACCAGTGCAGTAGAGGTTAAACTGTTACAGTGCGTGAACTCTTTCAGTTTGGCAAAAGACCCCAGGAACGTGCTTCTCCTGCCAACATCAGTCATGCTTTTGGCTAATAATCCTGTGTATTTGCATAGTACTTTCTAGATTGCAAAGCACTCACATATATATTGTCTTGCTTTCTCATCTTTATAATGATCCAGTGAGGTAAGCAGTTCCACTGTTTAAATAAAGACACTGAAAAGTTAGGTGACTTGGCTAAGGCTATGGAGCTTGCCTAATGTTATCTTCAGAGGGAGATTTGAAACAAGGACTCATTTACCACTAGGTCACATTGCTAAGGGAGATAGCAAGAAGCCTAAGATCTAATCCTGACCCAGTGGGTCATAGATCATAGACTTTGAAAGAGGCCACACAAGTAGGAGAAGAAAAATGACCTTAGGTTCCAAGTGCCAACTGATTTCTATAGACGGCGGGCACTCGAGGCATAAAGAGGAGAAAGTGGGTAAGGCTGAGAAGGGGCAGAGAAGGTGATTGAAATCTACCTCCTAAACACACACACACACACACACACACACATGCACGCACACACATACACACACACCAAAAAACAAAACTTAAAGTTGGAGGTACCCTTTATAGCTTGAACAAAGTCATTTTGGACTAATAGATATAGGGGGTAAAAAGGAATGAATAGCTTCTAGAAGATACAAATAAAACAAAGTGAATGGACAGAGCATTAAGTAGTCATTGAAATTGGCCAATATTTATATAACTGAAAATGTCAGCAAGGGTAGTCATGACTTGCCTCTGGGCCTGCAGGGGATATGACTCAGTTGAAAACTGCGGACTTTGGAGCCACGAGACTTGGTTCAGAACCCCACTCTCTAGCTGCGAGGCCTTGGACAAGTTACTAAAAGATTTCGTACTGTATTTTCTCTTTGTACCAAATGAACAATCATTTCACACTCAAACGATTGTTGTGAAGATTAAGCAAATAATATAAGTGAAACCGACTATGGGTTTTATAACTTTCTTTTTTATTCAAACATTTTGGGCCATGGTTGGCAAAAGCATGAACCCTTTCAGTTTGGCAAAAGACCCCAGGAACGTGCTTCTCCTGCCAACATCAAGCTGGGTGTACCAGGCATTTGATCCAGAGGCAGGCTTCCTGTCTCCTCTGTACAAGGCTGTTGTATCCATTAAGCACTACAGGCACAGTGCTTTAGGTGTACCAGCATTGTAGGGGGCAATGGGAAGGTTTGAAAACGGAAAAGAAAAACCGGTTGCCTTTGAGTCAATTCTGACTCACGGTGACCCCATGTGCGCAGAGCAGAACTGTGCTCCATAGGGTTTTGGTGGCTATGACCTTACAGAAGTGCATAGCCAGACCATTCTTCCAAGGCATCTCTGGGTGGATTCAAACTGCCAACTTTTCAGTTAGTACAAGAGCACTTAACCTTTTGTGCCACCCAGGGACCAAAATGAAAAGTTGTTGTTGTTATTTGCTGTTAGAGTCATTTCTGACTCATGGCGACCCCATGTGTGCAGAGTAGAACTGCTCCTTAGGGTCTTCAAGGCCTTGACCTTTCAGAAGCAGATCACTAGGCCTGTCTTCTGAGGCATCTCAGGGTGGGTACTGGTTTCAAAATACGAAAAGACTAATGTAAAAGCAAAATTAATAAACAATTGAATGTATATAAAACATTGTATCAACTATTAACTGCTTCTAATTCTTACGTAGCTGAATAGAAATTATATTTAATGTGGGATGTGGGCAAATTTTACAATGTTCATTTAATATGGGATGAGGACTCCAAAAATAGGAGAGCCTCAGACCTATGAAGTTCTTCAAACAGCTCTGCTCCTAAGGTTGGTATGGTCCTAGAATCCTTCAGGAATGAGCCATGGCTTTGCATGCCAGGATGAGGCAGAGTCTGGTCAGGGACTGGTCCTCCTGACCTACAATTCTCCTTCAACAAGTGAGAAATCAGCTTAGCGGGAACCTGGCAGAGACTGATGGATGGTTTGGGCCAGGGATCTATGGCCTCTTTGTTGCTAACGGATACTCTTTGGGTTCTTAGTAATAAGACACTTAATGGCTTCAATCTGACTTTATTTTACAAATTTAGCATTATTCACCGACTCTTTCTGGTTATGGTAGGAGTCCAGGTTAAAGAAACTGAACTCTAGTAGTATTTTGGTAATACATTCGTAATACAACCTACGTCTTTTTATTTACTAAATGCACCGTGTAAGTGTATCCTCAGCTTGGGTTAATTGCTGTTTGGCACCGCCTTTTCCTTTTGTGGAGGAGGCATCATGTCAATAGGGAGTGCTACATGGAGCCGAAGTGCACGGTACAGAAAGAAGAGGAAATACTTTTGATAGAAGCTTGGAGCTCCCAGGAGTAGTTTTGATTCCTAGCAATTAAGTTCAAGCTTATGCCTCCCAGAGTCACTGCGTTAAAGCATAGATAATTGTAAGGTACCCAGGAGAGTGACTACTAGAATGCCCATCAGATCAAAAATTGTGTGTGGCAATAAGGATTTAGTAGCTGGAGAAACTGGCAAGTATGTGTGTGTGTGCATGTGTGTGTGTGTCTGTGTGTGTGTTGGGTGGGGGATGGGATTAGTACCTTTATAAAAGGAAACTTCAGCTTATAAAGAAGACCCATTGGGCTTGCTTTAGTTAGGGAACTCCCCTGGGCATTTAATAAGCTCGTGATTGATAACAATGAGATTTACATCCATTGTTTTTTCAGGAAGTTGCTGGACCAAGTGGGGAAGCTAGGAGGAGCAAAGGCAGAGCTGTCTGTGATTTTCTGAAAGACTACTGAACCTGAACACAGCTTGGGAAAGTGAGGCCTGAGGAAATGTGACCAGGATATGCAAACTAGCGAATGGAGCACCTGAGCTAACTACAGGACCAGAAAGAAGCCAAGAACAAGGAGCGTAAAGTTTACCTGGTCTATTGAATAGGTGTCATCACTGACATACATCACTAAGCACCAAGCTGAGACAAAGGCCACTTCCTCTTTCTCATGGTGTTGCTGTTTGCACTTGACATCAGGGCATTCAGAGGCTGGCAGGGTGAGTGGAGGGATGTGGCAGAGATCTAGCTCCATGGGGCTCAGGCCCCAGTGACCTTCAGCTCTGAGCACGAATTAACAAAGGACAGACACGGCACACCTGGGCTCCCCAAGCCCCACCTTCCAGTTTCCCTTTTCTCTAAGCCAGAGAACATTGGGTTTCTCCAGTGCTAGGTACCGGGCGTGTAGGTATTGGGGGAGGTACTGGAGGAGTGCTCCAGCTCTTTTTTTCCCACCTTGGCATGGAAAATGCAGTAAGAATAACTTATTCATGATCACAGCTGTGGAAAAAAAAAATGTCCTGAAAAATTATTGAAGTTGCATATTCTCCTCACTTTAAACAGATGATGAAATCCAAAGAGCTGGTTTACACACATGATATCAGTATCATGCTTACTTTCTAATAGCATTTTGTTTAGTTTTAAGATTCTTTTTTAAAAGGAAGCTCACTTGGTGAATTTTTAGATATTTAAATTTATAGGAGTTCGATTTGCATTCAAGTTTTAGAAATGCATACATCAACTAAAGGGAGGAAGACATGAAATTGAAGAATTCAACAGGCTGCTAAATTTTTAAAATTTATTTTTCAAATAATATGTATTATAATGCACTGTTTTAGTATATACAGTTCTGTGAGTTTTGAGGAATGCATAGTCATCTAACCACCACCACAATCAAGATACAAGACAGGTCCATCACTCCCCAAATTTCCCCATGTTGTCCTTTAGTAAGTCAACTCCTCTCCCCACCCCTAACGCTTGGCAATCTGTTCTACACTCCCATAGTTCTGCCTTTTCCAGAATGTAATATATGTGGACTTCTACAGTATATAGATAGACCTTTGATCTGGCTTCTTTCACTTGTTGTTGTTAGGTGTCGTCAAGTTGGTTCCCCCTCATAGCGGCCCTATGTACAACAGATCAATATACTGCCTGGTTGTGCACCATCCTCACAATTGTTATGTTTGAGCTCATTGTTGCAGCCACTGTGTCAATCCCTCTCCTTGAGGGTCTTCCTATTTTTTGCTGACTCTCTACTTTACCAAGCATAATGTCCTTCTCCAGGGACTGGACCTTCCTGATAACATGTCCAAAGTATGCGAGATGAAGTCTTGCCATTCTTGCTTCTAATGAGCATTCTGGCTGTACTTCTTCCAAGATAGATTTGTTCCTTCTACTGGCAGTCCATGGCATATTCAATATCCTTCGTTAATGCTATAACTTAAAGGCATCAATTCTTCTTCAGTCTTTCTTATCCATTGTCCAGCTTTCACATGCATATGAGGCGTTTGAAAACACTGTGGCTTGAGTCAGACACACCTTAGTCCTTAATGTGGTATCTTTGCTTTTTAACACTTTAAAGAGGTCTTTTGCAGCAGATCTGCCCAGTGCAATGTGTCATATGATTTCTTGACTGCTGCTTCAAAGGGCATGGATTGTGGATCCAAGTAAAATGAAATCCTTGACAACTTCAATCTTTTCTCTGTTTCTCATGATGTTGCTTATTGGTCCAGTTGTGAGGATTTTGTTTTCTTTATGATGAGATGTAATCCATACCGAAGGCTGTGGTCTGTGATCTTCATTAGTAAGCGCTTCAAGTCCTCTTCACTTTGAGCAAACTAGGTTGTGTCATTCACCTATCACAGGTTGTTAATGAGTGTTCCTTCAATCCTGATGCCCCATTCTTCGTATAGTTCAGCTTCTTAGATTATTTGCTCAGTATACAGATTAAATAAGTATGCTGAAAGAATACAACCCTGATGAACACATTTCTTGACTTTAAACCATGCACTATCCCGTTTTCTGTTTCAACGGCTGCCTCTTGGCCTATGTACAGGTTCCACATGAACACAATTAAGTGTTCTGGAATTCCCATTCTTCTCAATATTATCCATAATTTGTTATGGTCCACACAGTCAAATGCCTTTGCAAAATCGATAAAACACAGGTAAGCATCTTTCTGGTATTCTCTGATTTCAGCCATCATCCATCTGACATCAGCAATGATATCCTTTGTTCCATACCCTCTTCTAAATCTGTCTTGAATTTCTGGCAGTTCCTCGTTGATGTACTGCTGCAACCCCTTTTGAATGATCTTCAGCATAATTTTACTTGTGTGTGATATTAATGATATTGTTCAATAATTTCCGCATTCTCTTGGATCATCTTTCTTTGGAATGGGTACAAATGTGGATCTCTTCCAGTCTGTTGGCCAGGTAGCTCTGTTTTCCAAATTTCTTGGCATAGGTGAGTGAACACCTCCAGTGCTGCATCTGTTTGTTGAAACATCTCAGTTGGTATTCCGTCAATTCCTGGATACTTGTTTTTTGCCAATGCCTTTAGTGCACCTTGGACTTCTTTCTTCCTTCAGTACCATTGATTCTTGATCATATGCTACCTCCTGAAATGGCTGAATGTTGACCAATTCTTTTTGGTACAGTAGCTCTGTATATTCCTTCCATCTTCTTTTGATGCTTCCTGCACCATTTAATATTTTCCCCGTAGAGTCCTTCGATATTGCAACTTGAGGCTTGGATTTTTTCTTCAGTTCTTTCAGTTTGAGAAATGCCCAGCGTGTTCTTTCCTTTTGGTTTTCTAACTCCAGGTCCTTGCACATGTCATTATAATATTTTACTTTGTCTTCTCGAAACACCCTTTAGAATCTTCTGTTCAGCTTTTACTTCAGCATTTCGTTCATTCACTTTATTTGCTCTGTGTTCAAGAGCAAGTTTCAGAGCCTCTTCTGACGTCCACTTTGGTGTTTTCTTCTTTCCTGTCTTTTTAATGACCTTTTGTTTTCTTCATGTATGATGACCTTGATGTCATCCCACAACTTGTCTGGTCTTCAGTCATTAGTGTTCAATGAATCAAATCTATTCTTGAGATGGTCTCTAAATTCAGGTGAGATATACTCAAGGTCATACTTTGGATTTTGTGACCTTGTTCTAATTTTCTTCAACACGAACTTGAACTTGCATAGGAACAACTGATAGTCTGTTCCACAGCTGGCCCCTGGCCTTGTCCTGACTGATATATTGAGCTTTTCCATTGTCTTTTTCCACAGATGTAGTTGATTTGATTCCTATGTATTCCATCAGGCGAGGCCCATGTATGGCCACTGTTTATGTTGTTGAAAAAAATGCATTTGCAATGAAGAAGTGGTTGGTCTTGCAAAATTCTATCATGGGATCTCCTGTGTCATTTCTGTCACCATATTTTCCAACTACCAGTCCTTCTTCTTTGTTTCCAACTTTCACATTCCATTCACCAGTAATTATGAGTGTGTCTTGATTGCATGTTTGATCAATTTCAGACTGCAGAAGTTGGTAAAAATCTTCAGTTTCTTCATCTTTGGCCTTCATGGTTATGTGTAAATTTGAATAGTAGTCGTATTAACTGGTCTTCATTGTAGGTGTATAAATGTTATCCTATCACTGACAGCATTATACTTCAGGATAGATCTTGAAATCGTCTTTTTGACTATGAACATGACGCCATTCCTCTTCAATTTGTCATTCCTGGCATAGTAGACCATATGACTGCCTGATTTAAAATGGTCCATACCAGTCCATTTCAGCTCACTAGTGCCTAGGATATCGATCTTTATGTGTTCCATTTCATTTTTGAAAATTTCCAGTTTTCCTGGATTCATACTTCGTACTTTCCACATTTGTATTATTAATGAATGTTTGCAGCTGTTTCTTCTCATTTGAGTCGTGTCACTTCAGCAAATGAGGATTCTGAAAGCTTTATTCCATCCGTGTCATTAAGGTTGACTCTACTTTGAGGAGGCAGCTCTTCCCTAGTCATATTTTGAGTGCCTTCCAACCTGGGGGCTCACCTTCTGGCGCTATGTCAGTGTTCCGTTGCTATTCATAAGGTTTTCACTGGCCAATTTTTTTAGAAGTAGACTGCCAGATCCTTCTTCCTAGTCTGTCTCAGTCTGGAAACACAGCTGAAACCCATTCACCAAGGGTGACCCTGCTAGTATTTGAAACATAGGTGGCAAAGCTTCCGGTATGACGGCAACATGCAAGCCACCAAATTATGACAAACCAACAGACACGTGCTGGTCTTTCACTTAGCATAATGTATTTGAAATTTATCCATGTTGTTGTGTATATCAATAGTTTGCTCCTTCTTATTGCTGAATATCATTTCGTTGTATAAATATACCGTAGTTTCTTTAGCCATTCACCAATTACAGAACATTAAGATTGATTTCAGTTTTTGATGATTATAAGTAGTCATCATAAAGTTGCTCTAAACATATTAATATCTGTTTTGTCAGACACAAGTTTCATTTACTGTGGATAAATACCTAGGAGTGGAATTGCTGGGTTCTAATATAAGTGCAAAGTCCTGGTTGGTGCAAACAGTTAACATATTTGGCAGCTAACCAAAAGGCTGGAAGTTTGTGTCCACCCAGAAGTCCCTCAGAAGGAAGGCCTGGTGATCTACTTTGGAAGAGTCAGCCACCGAAAACCCTTGGGAGCATAGTTCTAATCTGACACACATGGGATCACCATCAGTTGGATTTTATGGTAAGTGTATGTTTATATGAAACTGCCAAATGGTTTTCTAAAATGGGTGTATCATTTTGCATTCTCAGCAGCAATATGTGAGCATTCCAGTTGCTCTGCATCCTTTTCATCATTTGGTATTGTCAGTTTTATTTTATTGTAGCCATTTTAATGGTGTGTAGTGGTTTCTCATTGTTGTTTTAATTTTGCATTTCCCCAGTGACTGATGATTTTGACAATCTTTTCATGGTCTTATTTGCAATCCATGTATCTTCTTTGGGGAAGTATCTGTTTAAATCTTTTCCTCATTTTTAAATTGAGTTATTTGTGTCTTAATATTGAGTTTTTCTTCTTATAATTTATTTTATTCATTCCTATTTTTGTTAATGCTGAATTTCGAGAATTCTTTATATGTTCTGTGTAAAGATCCTCTGTCGGCTATGTCATTTGCAATTTTTTTTTCCAGATTATGGCTTGTGTTTTCATTCTGTTAAAAGTGCCTTTCACAGAGCAAAAGGTTTTAATTTTGATTAAGTCCAATTTATAAATATTTCCTTTATGGATTGTGCTTTTGGTGCCTTATCTCAGAACTCCTTGTTTAGCCCAAGGTCACAACAATTTTTTTCCCTGTGTTTTCTTCTAGAAGTTTTACTTTCCAAAGTTGGGTTTATGACTAATGTTTAGGTAATTTTTCTATAAGTTAACAAATGCAAAGTATGGGTC